>NC_086323.1:168537365-169211865 GCF_036172605.1 Pelobates fuscus
ATATTGGCATCATCAGAACCTGAAGAGAAAGGTCAGCAATTGCAGAATTATTATTATTATTATTTTTTAAATAGGCATCTAAATGATATGCATGGCACTAGCTCAGTAGCAATCCATTCTTCGAGTCTTTCATTCTTCCATTGAATATATAAAAATACAAATGTGAAAAATCCGCTCGTTAGACCCTTCACACTGTTTAGAGGGTCTTCAATGAATTTTGGAAGCCAGTTCTGCTAACAATTACTATTTGCAATAACATTAGAATTATGTACCTGTGCCACCTATTAATATTTAGGTTCCAACTCAAAGGCCTTAACTGCTTCAGAGGGGGTAAAGTAAGACACATCCAATAGTACCTTGAACGTTTTGGCATGTTATCTGTTATAAACTGTGCCAGCAGAAAGCTTAGCGTATACAGTGCCAAATTTCTTCCCCGTGCCAACTGAAAATCTGCCCATTATTTCAAACTTTTTACATGACATAATGGTATAAAACTTTCTACCGGTAGAAAGAGGTTTGTTGTAAAAGTGTTTCCCAAGGTGGCCTCACCATCAGGATAGATTTTGGAGGACGGATTAACATAATTTGGTTCAAGATCCCATGCAACTCACCTGATTTTGCTTGAGAACAGACACTTGTTTCTGCAGCGAGATATTCTCCTCTTCGAGCTCGGTGTAATCTTGCAGCAAGCGAGATTCTCTGAACTTGTATTCCTTGATGTCATCACGCAGGCGACCTTTCTGTGATTCCACATTCTGGTTCAGCTGCATTAGAGAGACAATATTAGCAGAAATTAAAGAAATAGGAATTAAAACAGAGCATTTCAAAAGCTTGGTCTGAAGGTTAAAGATTTTTTTCTTCCCTGAAAAACTTCTTATACTAACAAGGATACAGAATGCGTAAACAAGTATAAATAATAATGCAACCAAGGGGTACAGGATTTTTAAATAGTTTTTCAATGTCAACCACGCATCCATGCACACAAACAAACAATGTAGGAAGCATGCCCACATGCCCACAAAAATACAATGCCCAGGTGTTTTCATAGCAAGCCTTTCACAGTAGAGTAGACCATTTAATTGGGCTCTATTGTATCTTAAATAAGGACATCATTTACAATTCCACAGACCTTTGATTGCTCCTTTTCACTATTCTTTACATGCATGAATTTATGTAACCCTGAAAGGATATAGATATCAGAAAAAAATAAAATAAAAATAAGCAAATAACACCTCTGATGTTGAATGTTCAAGAGGAGGTTAAAGTTCTGACGTTTGATTTCTGAAAGGGTAATAAAACTAAGTGTAATTACAGTAGAAAGTCAATGCCCTGAAGCATTCAATGTGTTCATGTGCTCAAAGAAAAAAAAAAAAAAAAAATTCGGAAGAAAAAGTGAAAAAACGGGAAGAGAATAAAATAAAGTGTAAAAAAAAAAGCGGGAAGTAAAGTTGTTTGGTCTGAAACAAACATCGGGATTACTCACTGCCTGAAATAACTTCAGACACAAGTGAATTATTTTACCAATGACATCATTGTTCCTACAGTGCAGCCAAATCAGTTTTCAGTTATGGCCTGCTCCCGCCATAATCTATTCACTTCTAGTAAAGAAAAATGGGAAATACACTCTGAACTGTTCACATTTACAGCCAATCTAGCTGAGCTGTAAAGAGATTCGTCTCTGTTATTTTAATCTAAACATGATGCAATAAGGAATTTTTGAATAAATCCCACTTTGCTAGCATTAGGATATCACTCTATAGTCGATTACAGCCCCCTGGAAACATCGGACCCTAATTTTTGACAGAAATATATAAAAGGTATATGAAGCAACTTACTCAATCTCCAAACAATGTAGTGAATTTCTTGCCAGGATGGCTCCTGAGTGTTTCTGTGACATGTCTATTCTATAACTGAGCGAGTGTTACTGGCTGCTATAAACAGTATGTCAGAATATGTAGTCGTGTGTATATAAAGCATTGTGCATTTTATATCTTGTATAATGGAACTAAAATGATACACTTTCGTACACACTTTCGTGACAGTACACATCAAATTCTAAATTTAAATATATTTATCCACGTAACTGACCTCTGCAAAGTACTTAGGAGGTAGCTCAAACAGTAATTTGCAGGCAAATTGAAAAATATATGTCTTGTCTGACTACTGTATTTCTAACTCCTGGGGACACCAAACTCACCCAGACCACTTCACCTCAATGAAGTGGTCCCTTGTAGTGTCCCTGTGCTTTTAACCCTGCAATGTTAAAGATTGCCAATCTGTTTTTTGTTTGTTTGTTTGCTTCTTTTGTAAACGACAATGACAACCACTACAGGCGATTCTGCTGCACTGACCAAGCCGAACTTCATATGACAGGGAAGTCCCCATTGGCAATGATTCAATTAAATTTGAATGGACACGCGCCGCTCACCGTGCATGAGCATTAGGACTCTATGAGGAGAATTGGACATTGATGGAGGAGGCCATGCACGAGAGGCACGCAGAACTTTAATCATTATGGTGGAAGCTGATAAATAGTAGGAACAGGGTCACTAAAGTGTTAGGAATACAAGTATGTACTCCTTAAGCTATAGTATTCCTTTAATAGGACAGTTAACCCTTGCCGCAAGGCAAAAAAAATTAAAACCCAAGGATAAACAGCTCAATCTGCAATTATCTTGCAATCATAAAACCATCCTCAAAGGAACACTCCACTACCCAAATAGTAAATAAAGAAAAATCACTGTTTAGTAGACATATCACAATGAACACATGCATGGATTTTGTCATTGGAATTATATCTAAAACCGGTTTACATAATCTGCAGTTCTCTTGTCGGCTGCCTTTACAAGCCCTCCCCTTTTAATCCAGCCTGTCCAATCATGGACTTCACGATGCAGCCTAATGAGAAGTCTTTGCAAGGCAGGCGCTCTGGGCAATGGCTGCCTCTTGCGTTTAGATACACTGAGCTAACCAAACCAGGAAATAAAAGGACCTGTTTGCTTGAAAGCCAATGGCTGCAACAAGGTTAATTTATAAAAGTGAACATTTCTATTGAAATCTGCACTTTTTTGCAGAAAGCTTTTCAGCAAGCTGAAGTGCTATAGGGGTCTAGATAGTCCCTTTAATGTTATTTTCATTTACCTGTAAGGTGTATCATGTATAGACTGTTGAAATAAACACTTGTCAGCAGACATGGAACTAAAGATCCAACATTAAAGCGACACTGTACACACCCAGACCACTTTAGCTCATTGAAGTGGTCTGGATGCAGTGTCCCTTTTACACCTAGTGCTGCAATGTAAAACAGTGCAGTTCCAAAGAACATACAGCCACTAGAAGGCTTCTGAAATCCAAACGGACGTTTGGTCCTTTATTTGACGCTGGACATCCTCACACTCTGCATGAGGACCTCCAGTGTCAGATTTTCCCCATAGGAAAGCATTGAATAATTAGGTCTCCCCCCCCGCCGACGTCAGTCAGCGGAGTGTGGCCGGAGCCTGACATCGGCGCTGGATTCAGTTAAGTGGCTGAAGCGGTTTTAACCCTTTTAGCACCACGGGAGAGGGGAGCGCGAGGGACCTATTAAAACCTATAGCGCCAGGAAAACGGCTTTGTTTTCCTGGCACCATAGGAACCCTTTAACGCGCTTTGTGAACCTGCTTACATTTTCAAGCTGAATAACATCCTCATAGATGTTCAAGTTTATAGAAGGTCTCGCTGGTTCCAGATAATTTGCCTTACCTTTGGAACTAAGCTTATCGGCAGACCACTACGTGTATAAACCACCCATAGCTATCAAGAAATATAAAACAGAGTACCAAAAGAAAAGACAAATTTAAATAAAAACCAAGATTAAAGTGGGCACCTCCATTAAGAAGAAAAATATTCCAACACATTTATCCATATTTGATGATGATGTAATATTGAAGAGCTCACAGAACTAAAACATAATCCAAATCTTACCCAAGCACAGCAACAAACATACATTGAAACAAATTACAAACAGCAATAGGTGTCAGAATAAACAAGGACAACCGTGCTTGATAAATAGATGTAAATCCTCTACAAGGTAAAAGATACAAAGACATTTCTTAATAGTACATAAGGGAACCATCCCGTTTCTTAACACAACCTTTAATGTAAAAATCCAAAATATTCCCCATTCAAATGGAAGCATGGGTCTTACCACCCCTTTCTATTCCTTGAAACACAAAGGCATCCATACTCTTAAAGTGGTATTCCATAAAATATCTTCCTACGGATAGCTTCATATGGCCAGACACTATCAGGCAAATGTTTGTGTAACCTACCATTTGGTTTTGCCAACATATTATACTCTAAAAAAGTATTGATCTTATTGCAAGTATAGGAACAAATTGTATATTTAAGATGTGTTACAGAAATACAAAGTGTATTTCCCTAATTCACAGAATTATATTGTCAGGGAATATTGTACACTTTGAAACTAGTGATGTTATTATAGTTTTCTCCATTACTTAGTATTTTTTTCCTAATCTAAACTAGGGGGGCAATTTCTGAGCCAACATAGGGGCTTTTTTTTGGTACACTTTTAAACAAATTGAATCCCTCTACGAAAATTGGTTTTAAACCCTCAATACTGAATAGGCAAATGAGTTACAATAATGATCCGGATACTATTAAACTCTTGACTGTAAGGGGGTAATAGACATAACTGTGTCTTGCCCATCTCACCTCTGGTCACTGTCATGATCTACATGACATCTGAAGCAAGTGAGTCCTACTTATTTTGCATGCCATACAAAAACTGCTACTGATAATCCATTGTGGATATCCTTAAAATCGTACAATCAAATCCTTAACCTATTTACGAAATACTGCACCTGAATAACTATCCTTCCATACCTGGCTAATCGGAATCATTAAAGCTGATGACTGCTATCTGCCTTCAGGTTTGAATTAATATCTTGTTTCACATTTTACCATACATTTTTGTTGAGAAAGCTATACCCAAAAAACTATTATGTTGATGTTGTATGTTGTTTATATTTATTGACAGCTATGGGTGGTCGCTACAATTAGTGGTCTGCCAAGTTTGAACCACATGTAAGGTAAGAGTTTATTTTCTAATTTAGTGACAATTGCCAGCAAAACACTTAAGAGGATGTCATTCACCTTGTAAAAGTAAGCCAGTGCATGAAAGTGAGTTGACGTTAGATCTTTGGGCCCATGAAGCTTGTTCTGCTGCCAAATTTGTCTTTTTTTTTGTTGGAAACATTCTGCTTCATTATTGCAACAGTCTGTATATGGTATGTCTTACTTTTAAATGAAGATACAGTTACGATTGCAAGAGAATTGCCCAAAGGAGGTGCTATTTATTTGTTGCGAACCATGGCAGTGTGAAAGCAAATGGAATCTGTTGAACTAAACCTCCTAGTACACACAGCCAGCTGGCCGCTTGCAGCTCCATAGCCAGAGATACACTTGTTCTACTTTAAAACAGTAAATAGTTTGCTTTCTGCATTAACAGGATGTGCCAACATTGGAATATATGCAAATGAATCCAGACCGCATTACCACTGCAATCAGCATCCCAGATAATTAGGATAATTAGAAAAATCTGGAATGAGAGTCTATTAGCTTGGTGACAAGCAGAAAATGAATATGCAAATGCTACAAATGGGCAAAAAATAAAAATAAAGAGACCAAAAAAGGGTTTAATTATCTAAATAATAAAAAAAAATAAAAAATAAAGAGGAAATGTTCTTTAAAAAAAAAAAAAAGAAGAAGAAGAAGATATGCATGAGAGGGTAAGTAGGAAGCGTGGAATAATATTCATTAATAAGGAGAAAATGATATAGATTGGGAACATCTGTGCTTTGTTAGTAACTGCTTAGTCTAGAATGTATCAAGCTGTGTGCTATTGTTACTATGCACAAAAGATGGGTAATTACTGTATTCATTTTACCCAGACAGCTTGGTTCAGGGAAGACCAAGAAAAATACTCTAACGTCGCCCAAGGTTCTGTTTCTAGCATAAAATGGTAAATCCATATAAAAATCAATTTGTGAGCATCGTAATCCTCTCTGTATGATAGCTGAACTGCAGGAATATGGCATTTTATTTCAGACAACTACAATTTTTAGGACATTTAAAAATTAAAAAATTAAAAAAATTTACATTTTGCAACTACATTTTCAATTCACAATAATTTACTACTCGAAGACAGTGTGCATATGTGAGTGTATGGAGGGGGTGGGAGGGGGGCTACACAAAGTTATTTGGAACCATCAAATTCTGAAACAAAAAAAAAATAAAGGAACACACACACATTTTTAAGAAGTCAAGTGTCACTGTGTTGGAATTCTGCTGAGATATACAATGCTGACACTGGAAACAAAAAACAACAACCTGTTTTAGCCCTTATTAACCTTCTCACTAAACATACATTTGCTAAATCCTAATCCCTCTGTTCAATATGATAAAGCTGCCACTAAACTAACCCTGTCAGAGCCACAGCCAAGCATTGAAACATATACATCCTATCTAGGAAGAAAAAAACTAATAAAAAGGCATTGGGGTCTTTAGGATTACGATGCTGTATATGTACCATATGTATGATTCCCTACATCTGATGGGAGTCACAGCGTACTGGGCCGCGCATCCATCCTCCGATAAAATTGGATAAGCAGTACTACCTAAAATGTGTATATGGTATGTCTTGATATTATTATTGTGTTTTTGGAAGTATCAATGCACACTTTGTCTGTAGTTCTAGATCACAGTAACTACTAGATTTAACAAAAATACAAAAAAAGAATGTGAGAAATCATTAAAAGAGACAGAGGGAGGGATGGTGGAATAAAGAGTGGGAGACATGGTGGAAGAGTGAGAGACGGTAAAAGAAAGAGAATGGGGTAGTAGAAGAGTGTGAAAGAGGGACAGAGCGACATCCTTCCTCAGAGAGAACAACTCAATTAAGCCACATGTATGATTTATATTGCATAAAACATAGCAAGCTCCCTCCATATAGTCACCAGCAGGTTTTATTGACTACACATAAACAGGAAGGATATGAAATATTAATGAACCCAAAGCTGCAGGAGCACACTTGTTCAGCTGCAGATAAGGGAATTTGGGACACTGTTTGCAGTGTCTCCATGGGTCTTGATCCCCCCCCCCCCCCACCACCACCACCACCACCATTTCACCTCTCTTATACAATCTGGGCCTTACCTCTCTAAGTTCCTGCGCAAGCGAGTTCAACCTTTCGTTTTCAGACAAAGTGTTGGCCACAACATTTCGGGATTGCTTGAGCTCCGTTTGCAGTTCCAGAACCTTTTTCATATAATATTCTTCTTTCGTAGCGGATTCTTGAATTAGTGTTTCTTCCCGGCTCTCCCCGTCTGCTGCCACTTTCTTGTGGTTGCTGTGCGCTTGCCCAAATGCCTAGAGATCAGAGAATAGGCACGTTACAAACATGACCAGATCTGTGTCTATCAAGGCATATTTAATATGCAAATCATAGGTATAATAAATACAAACTCAAAATGTGAACATTATCTGACCAATTAGCAGAACTTTTACATGAATATATAATTTACAACAAAGGCATGGCAAAATGCATGGTGTGTGATGGTCGCACATTAAAATGAACTTAATTACAAAATCGTTATAAACAAATGGGTTGTGACGATCACATTTAGGTCAGAAATAATAACATTAGTATGAGTGGGAGATGTCATGTTATTGATGCATTTTTAAGAATGGAATGTTCCCACACTTAAAATTAAAAGAGCCTTAAACAAAAACAAACAAAAAATACTACACATAAATTTGTACTTTAGCAGTAGTTTCCTTCATGGAAAGACATGAATGAAACAACTGCATGAACAAACATGCTTATTTTTTTTTTAAAAATTATAAAGTGATTGGGAGAAAGCACAGTTTCCAGATTTCATGTCAAATATGGGATAGTTGTCATGCAGTGATTTCATCAAATCTACAGAAAGACAAGGACAAGAGAGCTCTGTGAACCATAAATGATGCAACGAGTAAAAAGTGTTATAGTGCTTGGATTGTCCCTTTTCAAACTGCTAGACGGTTTTCACAGAACTTAACTTAAATATGGTTTTCAGATGCTATTGAATAACTTTATGAATAAATAAAATAAGTAAATGTCATGTTTAAGCCCTGGGCAACAGATCCATGTTACAGCATAATCTATAGATCACCTATAGAAGCATCATTGTTTGGTTTCCTTAAAGATTTTAAATAATTTTTTCTTATAATCGAGGTTGCCCTTGACCTTGTGCCTCAACCCTCACCCATTAAGTAGTTCACTATGGGCAGTTCAGGGTTAAGGCATGCATACAAGGTGTATAAAACGTGTGCTTACTATAGTATCTCAAAAATCCTATCATGTCACTTCCTGTTGGAATTATCGACTCCATACTGCTACCTTGATGCAATTATACAAGATAATAGCGGAATTCTCAGCAGCGTAATACAATCTTGATGAAAAAGCATGGACGCCAGAGTCTGGCAACCACTTAGTACTGCTGATAACCCTCTAGTGGGAATTGTTGATAACTGTCTGCAAGACAATGGCAGCCTTCTCAGAAGGAAAAGGTCAGCGCCAAGGACAGCCCATTATCAAGGCAACCCCAAGGCACAAAAAGAGAGTGGTCTTATTGTCAGACTGACTTATTACAGTTGTGGTTTAAATGGATACATTTATAATTATCTGCAGAGATGAGAGCTTTGGCAGTTATAGAAGGGCCTCAATGCATTCTGACATATAGAGACAGTAACCAACGCTTCTAATCAGATTTACTTTGAATACCAGATAAGGGAATCAGAGACATAAGATAGAAAATACCCAGTATATTTCACCAAACTGCTTATTCACAGCCATGACCCCACGGAAATTAAAAAGCATCGCATTTCAGGCAGAAAGGAAAGCACCATCTGCTCATGTCCCCTTCAAATGAGTTTCAAACGTACAAAGCAGCTTAAATGCTTAGTAATACCTCAAGTCTACATGTATACTAGATAGATCGCAAGGTCCTTGAGACTTTATTGGACAAACAATACTGTCAGAACCTGCTTAAACGAAAACTCATGTGTAGTTAGACCTTTAACCTATTCCCCACTGGATGCCTGAGTCATAGAGTGTTCATTCGGGCGCTCACACGCTCCAGGAATTGTTATACACTAATTTCCTCTGTATAGGAATTTGGCTATAAATTTACTGTTAATAAAAATATAAAAAAAAAAAAGCTAGCTGTAATTATTATACTGAAAGTTACCTTCTCGCATTATACATTAAGACAACTCAAACAAAATACTCATGAGTATCAGGGGTTTGTAATACTCTTGACCAACTATGGCTGATCACCCTAACCAATAATTAAATGGAAATTATCAATATCATCCATTGTACAGCGCTACGGAATCTGATGGCGCTACATAAATAATAAAATAATTATAATAATATTAATATAAATGAGCAAATATGAGCTTTTAACCAAGACCTCAAGGTTATTACACATTTACTCCAGTTTTAGATTTACGGTATATAGAAGGAAAGTGACAAAATCTATAAATTATGTATTCTACAGAAGGCAATGCTGTGAGCTATGTAAGGAAGACACGTGGGCAAATAACTCAAAAACTGCCTAGAGCCGTGAATTAGAAAAAAAAAAAATCATCTTTATTTTTGTTTGTGTAACAATCAGGTTTGTTACGCCACAATAGCTGTAGGAAACCATTCAATAACAGAATATAACATGGCATAGAAAATATTGTGCACTAGAGCTTGTATTAAACTCATATGAGTGATCAACATGATTATGGAAAGGTAAGAAGCAATAGGCACTTTGCCTGACATAAAGTCCCAGTCCTGTTGTTCGGGTCAGCCGATGCATTGCTGGGGCTGAATGTGTTCCCACAGTGCTGATCGTTGCAGCCTGCTCAGTCCCCCAAGTGTGAGGGAGCGTAGAGCCCCTGTTCCTTGAGGATGTATGCTTGTCGGTGTTTATAATGTCCTCCTTGCTGTTTTCAATGCTGGATATGCCGGTCGTGGGTAGTGACGACTCCATGTTAGCTTCCCTGAAGCAGTCGCACTATTTGGCCTCGCACCCCTCCATTTCCATTGCCCCTCTGGGACTTATGCCGTGGCTCGGTTCGCTGGTGAGGCTGTCGTGGGTGTTTACTCTTGGGCGGCCCCAGGCACCGGTCTCGGTCTGCTACTGCTCACCCTGGGGCTTGAGTATAATCCCGAGAGGGCCCCTTGCTTGAGCAGGTCGCTCACGGGTGCATTATTAGAGTTTCCACTTCCCTCCGCTGGACCCCCCGTGGTGGGCAGCGTGTTTGGGCAGCGGCTCGGGCACTGGAAGTCGCATGCTAGCCTTCAACTGCTTCCAAAAGGAGGTGAAGATTTTGTTTAGCCAGAGCTCTGTTTCCAGCCATGCACTGTGTGGGTAGGCGGTGTGGAAGGCAACCGCCATTTTGGAGACCTCTAACAGTGGGTTTGAGACTTTTATTAACGCTTTCTCACTGCTTTGCAGGGGGATCATGTAGGGGTAGACCGGGATGACCCCCACCGGTCCGGGGGGGAAGAGGGGTAGGGGGAACAAGGGTCCATGTCCAGATATTTGGCTGGTCACGGCCGCAGGAGAGCGGCTGTCCCTCCCGCGCCCGCCAAGCGTGTAGGCCTCACAGTCATGGTGGGTGAGTGGTGTTTGGAATGTCGCTTGAGTGGTGTCATCATGTGCACCTTGATGTCACCTCTTGTTTGATGGACTTTCTGTCTCGATTAATTGCCGTTTTGGCTGTGAAAGTCCGCTATATTTGCTGCACTCAGCAGGAGCTGCTGTGGTTAGCGTCCTCTCAGCTCTGCGTTCAGGCCCCGACCCCCCTAGAGCCGTAAAGTTGACAGGCCATATAAAACACAGCCAAGGTTTTTTACTAAGGAAATTCAAATTTTGTATTAAAATGGCAATAGTGGAAACAGCATAGTTGCAGAGTTTTCCCAATGTGACTATTTTATTTTTTTTAGTTTTCAAGGCACAAAAATTTTAAATATCATGCAGATAATGCAGTATCCACATCATAAAGAATATACAAAAACAAATTGATAAACAATATTAATACAATATAGCTATTAAAGTATAGAAAGAGAATATCAACTGGAAAAGTTGAGATAACATTGCATGACTGGCAGGACATTACCCAAGTTAAAAGTAAGGATAATAAAAAGCATATACAAATATAAATATACATTATTGGCTCAATTTAGCCCTCCCCAGAGTGGATACTTGTGGAGAAAGCTCAACCATGGGGGACCATGTAAGAAAGCACATTTGGCAATTATGATTAAAGAAAAATCTAATTTCCTCAATGGCATGGATCGTCTCTACTTTATCAACTTATTACTTAAGGGATGGAGATTTATGGGATTTAGCGTGAGTTTGCTGAATTAAGGAGATAGAGAACCAGAGAGCAGATGTATTGCTTGTTGTATAATGGAAGAGGAAAGACTGAAAATCAAGGAATGGTTATATCAGAAAAAGAACTGAGAAGATGACACATGTCCAACCAAAACGGTTTGAATTTAGGGCAATACCACCACAGGTGAGAATTAGAGCCTAATTTAGTGTGGCTATAGAGCCTGGGTAGGAAGGGAAATTTGGTTTCAATTTTGAGGAGTAGTTTATCATCCACTAAGAAGCCTGTAAATGTACAAGTTGCATGGTACACTCTATGGAAGAAGAGTATGTCAATAATCCTGCTATAATCAATCATTCTTGGGTAAAGAAATACAAAGTTTAGTAGTAAAATGAGTGAGACCCTGAGCCACAGCGTCCTGTACAAGAGTATAAAATATGGACAAATGTCTACGTATCAGATATATTGGGTCAGTTTATATCTTAAAATTTGGACCAGGGGTGAAGGACGTTATGGGAGAGGCTTAAGGAAATGGTGACGTTTTTGACAAAAGATACACCTGAGTCAACAAAGCTGCAAGATATTAATGGTATAAATTAGGTAAGCTTAATCCACCCCTATACCCGAGTTCAGGGCCAGATTAAGAGCCCAGTGGGCCTGGTGCTGACAATTATGACGGGCCTAATTACAGAATCATATCGACCAAAAACAATAAAAACTCCTAAGCGTCATGTATCTGATGGAGATGGTGCTGGAGAGAAAGAAAAAAGCAGCTATAAGAAAACACATACCCTAGGCCAGGGGTAGGCAACCTTTTAGCAGCACTGTGCCGATATAGGATTGTGATGTCCCGTAGCGTGCCGGTCCTATTTTTTTATAAATCGAGGTGTGTATGCTGCCTTATTCTGCATGTGTTATTTTTACTGTAATTGCATTGTATCGTTGTATTTGTGCGTATATATGCAGGGCTGTCTTTAATAATGACTGGACCCTGGGCAAAGCATTTGCTTAGGGCCCCCTGGACCCTGTCCCCCCTTCCCAGGCGTGCAATCACATCCTCCACCTCAACACAGTGGCGGACCTAAAGTAGAGAGGTGCAAGAATTCTTGGCGGTCTCCCTGTTGCACGGGTGATTAAAAGGTAGATCCCCATCTGTCGTGCAACTCTAGAATAGCATTGACAGCTGGGGCTCTACCATTTAGTCATGTTTGCAGGTCTGTATTTAGCACTAAGCAGTTTTTGTGGAATATGTTTGTATGTGGTGTTGGCGTGATTGCAAGCACACACACACACACACACATATACTGACACACACACAGACATGCTGTCATACAAACATACTGACACACACACACACACACAGATATACTGACACACAAAGACATACTGACACACAAAGACATACTGACACACACACACTGACAGACATACTGACACAGACATACACTTTAAAACTCACCCTCCAGTTTCCTACCTTTCCTGCTGGTGGCTGAAGGCGTTGGGAGTTGGGGTCTAGAGCTCTTGGCCAACCCCCCTCCAATCTGCCTACTCTTCTTTCCTGCGCGCTCCTCTCTTTGTGGGAGGAAGTGATGCGTGGCCGTCACTTCCTCCCAGCCTGCTGCCGAAAAGCAAGGGGCCCGCTCGCGCTGTTAAAGCACCTCAGCGTGTGACCGGGTCCCTGCTGACAGAAGCCCAGCGGGTGGCCCTTTGTGCATGGGCCACCTGGTGGGCCTCCTAAGTGTGCATATTACCAGCCAGAGGGTTAGAAATAGTTGAGGCCAGCAGGGCTCACGGTGCAGGCGCCCAGTTTGCCCAGCGTTAAAGAAGGCCCTGCGTATATGAGCTATTATATTGCTTATGTTCATGAGTAGTTTATGGTATTGTGTATGATACATATGAATGTAAGCTGTGTATGGGTGCTGCTTGTGGAATTGTGTGTGTGTGGATGGATATGTCAAAGTGTGTGTTTGGTAGTGTGTGGGGGCTGTTTGGGGTATTGCATGTGGGGTTGTGTGCATGTATGTGGATTGTTAGTGGTGTTTCGTTTGTGCGGATTGTGTGTATGTTTGTGTGTGGGCTGTCCGTATTATTTGTATGAGGGGAGGGTTATTCTGCATTTCTGTGTATATCTATCAGTGTGGGTTGCTTCCCTGGGTTCCAGTGGGGACTAGTCCGGCCAGGTACAGGTCAAGGACAGGAGCTGCAACAGCAACTGCGAGCTGCTCTACTACAGAGTGGCTTCCTATTCACAAGTGCTGGGAGGAAGTGATCTGAGATCACTACCTCTACGTGCTGCAATGCATAAATTGAGGATTGTCGTTCACCACCTTTTCGGATTAGCAGGTATCTGAAGTTTTACTGGGACTCCTGATAGGCCAGAGCCTGTTTGACTCTAGCAGCCTTGAGTGCCGTGCAAAGACACCTCGAGTGCCGTGCATGGCACTAGTGCCGTAGGTTGCCTACCCCTGCCCTAGGCTAATCTCTCTCTAATTTATGTTTTCATCTTTAAAGTAAATTCATAACCCCTGACAGCAGTGTCCAGTCAAGCAGGAAGTCAATGGGAACGGTAAAAGGGTGTGCCACTGACATAAATAACGTAACCTGCCAAAAGGGGCGAACATGCCCAAAAAGAGGACATGTCTGCCCTAAGAATTAGAAGGCCAGCCTGGCCTGAATGCATGTCAGGCTGCCTGCCAATCATGCAGCTGGCCAACTAAGGGCACTATGCAGACAGCACCCAGAGCTTGGCATAAATGCATCTAATGATGCGCTCGCTCAAAGCTTTCTAAGGACTGTCCCCTAGCACTCGCTGGTCCACTTGTCTCCTTACCATCTTACTAGCAGGCAGAAGCTCCTGGTATATAGTCTGGGACAGAGAAAAGCTGTATGTAGTGAGTGCAGAAGAAAGGGAACATGCCATAGTGTTAGAGAGACCAAAGTCAGCATTACCTTAAAGGATCACTATAGGGTCACGAACACAAACATGAATTCATGACCCTATAGTGTTAACACCACCATCTAGCCCCCCTGGGCCCCTCATGCCTCCATAAATATAGCAAAATCTTACTATATTCAAGCCTGAAGCTGTAACTCTGCATGCTGTTTGCCTCAGAAAAAAGCAGTCTGCTGACATCATTAGAAGTGGTGGCCTGATCCAATCACAGTGCTTCCCCATAGGATTGGCTGAGACTGACAAAGAGGCAGGTCAGAGCCAGCATGATTCAAACACAGCCCTGGCCAATCAGCATCTCCTTAGAGAGATGAATTGAATCAATGAATCTCTATGAGGAAAGTTCAGTGTCTGCATGCAGAGGGAGGAGACACCGAATGTTTGGATGCATTTTAGGCAGCCATGACCCAGGAAGGATCTCTAACAGCCATCTGAGGAGTGGCCAGTGAAGTTATCACTAGGCTGTAATGTAAAGACTGCATTTTCTCTGAAAAGACAGTGTTTACAGCAAAAAGCCTGATGGTAATGATTCTACTTACCAGAACAAATTCAATAAGCTGCAGTTGTTCTGGTGACTATAGTGTCCCTTTAACTATATTCCTTGTCAGCCAGTCCACACAAGTTTTGTTCCCATACATCCCTCTTAAGTTTCCATACTTAAGTAAGAGTATGTGAAAAGTAGTTAGGGCCACCTTTCTTGGAAAAACATACCGGCCTTACTAATTTTCATAATTAAATATGTATGGGTGACATCACATGATGTAACTCACAAGGAGTGACATAAGAGAAAATGCTGTAAAATCACCACAAAACTACTTTATTTAATTCTGCTGTATAGATGGATTCCTCCCAGTGCCCCCCATGTCTCCCATTGCCTTCATGACTCAGTGCCCCCATGTGTCGATTACTCCAGGTCTCAGTGTTCCTATGTATCAGTGTCTCAGTGCCCCATGTCTCCCAGTGTCCCCTAATGTCGTGTCCCCAGGTCTCCCAGTGATCCTATGTATCACAGTGTCTCAATGCCCCATGTCTCCCTTTGTCCCCATGTATCCCAGGGTCCCCATGTCACTAGGACACTAGGAAGACGGGGAGACCTGGGGACACGGGGAGACCTAGGGACATGGAGACACCAGTGACACTGGGAGACTAGGGGACTCTGGCTGGGACACATGGGGACACTGGGAAAATTGGAGACACTTGAAGACCTGGGGACACAGACACCAGGGACACAGACACTAGAGACACTGGCTGGGGGACATGGGGACATTGAGAAATGGGGCACTGGGAGACATGGGAACACTGAGACACCAGGGCCAAAGACACTAGGGACACTAGCTTGGAGACATGGGGACATTGTGACACTTGAGGCACTGAGAGACATGGAGGCACTAGGAGACATGGGAACAGTGAGACACTGGCAGACTGGGGGCACTGGGAGACTAGGGGGCACTGAGACACCAGGGACACTAGCTTGGAGACATTGAGACACTTGAGGCATTGGGAGACATGGAGGCACTAGGAGACATGGGGACAGTGAGACACTGGCAGACTGGGGGCACTGGGAGACTAGGGGTCACTGGGAGACTAGGGACACTGTGTCAGGATCGGGTCAGGGATCCAACACGCAGAGTACAAAGAGTAGCAGATACGTATACCGGTCCTTAGAATGGCCGGACTTAACGTACAACTACGATAGAATGGTCAGAGACAAGCCGAGGTCGAGGGAACGAGAAGACAGGTAAGCGAGAGACAAGCCGGGTCAAGGATAACAGAAAGACAGGAGAGTAAATACCAAAGCCGGGTCGGAACCAAAAGACAAGAGAATAACAAAGCACTGGGTGACTAGGCGGACTAGAACCACGACAGGGCAATGAGTGAATGAGAGAGCCACTGTTAAGTATCCTGGCTAGGGAGAGAAGACACGCCTCCGGCGAGTCCTGATTCGTCTCCCGAGATTTGAGTGACAGGACGTTCCGGGTTGGCGTCATGACGTCTACCTCCGGTCCTCCTGTTATAAAAGGAAGTGACTCCCTCGCGGCCGGCGTTAGCAAGACCGAGTGAACCGCGAGGGGCCGAGGAGACATGCCGTCCGGATGGATAAACTTCTAAGTCTCTACCTCTCTCAGAGGTAGAGGCTTCAGGTACCCTGACAGTACCCCCCCTCTCAGATACGCCCACCGGGCGGAAGGAGCCGGGGCGAGATGGAAAGCGGGAGTGAAATGCCCTGCGAAGGCGAGGAGCATGAACATCCTCTTGTGGTACCCAACTCCTCTCCTCAGGACCATATCCCTTCCAGTCAACTAAATATTGTACTCTCCCCCGGGAGACACGAGAATCAATAATGGAGTTAACCTCATACTCCTCCTGACCCTCCACCTGAACAGGGCGCGGAGGGGCGATTGTGGAGGAGAATCTGTTACAGATTAGAGGTTTCAGCAATGACACGTGAAAGGAGTTCGGGACGCGTAAAGTAGCTGGGAGAGCTAGACGATACGCCACTGGGTTAATTCGAGTCAAGATCCTGTAGGGACCAATATAACGAGGAGCGAATTTCATGGAAGGAACTTTAAGACGAATATTCCTAGTACTCAACCAAACTCTATCGCCTGGAACAAAATTCGGAGCCGCCCTTCTACGTTTGTCAGCATGTTTCTTAACCAGTACAGAATTGTGTAGAAGAATCTGGCGAGTCTGATCCCACAACTTCCTCAAATTGGCCACATGGACATCAACCGACGGCACTCCTTGGGAAGGAGAAACCGAGGGAAGAATAGATGGATGAAAGCCATAGTTCATGAAGAAGGGGCTTGAATGCGTAGAGTCACAAACGAGATTGTTGTGCGCAAACTCCGCCCAAGGAATCAAACCGACCCAATCGTCCTGGTGTTCGGAAACAAAACAACGTAAGTATTGCTCAATCTTCTGGTTGGTTCGTTCGGCAGCTCCGTTAGACTGAGGATGATAGGCGGACGAAAAATTCAATTTGATGCCTAATTGAGAACAGAACGACCTCCAGAAGCGTGAAACAAATTGGGAGCCTCTATCAGAAGTGATCTCCGAGGGAATCCCATGCAAGCGAAAAATCTCTTTAGCAAAGATTTCCGCCAATTCAGGAGAAGTCGGGAGTTTAGGCAACGGTACGAAATGTGCCATCTTGGTAAACCTATCGACTACGGTGAGGATAACAGTGTGCTTTTTAGAAACAGGCAAATCCACAATAAAGTCCATTGCCACACAGGACCAAGGTTTGCCAGGAATTTCCAGAGGCTGCAGAAGGCCACAAGGAAGCGAATGCGGTAGTTTAGTTTTAGTACAGACCACACAAACTCCGATAAAATCCTTAATATCCTTCCGTAACGAAGGCCACCAGAAATCCTTGGAGATCAAAGAATACGTCTTGCGAACACCCGGATGACCAGCCACCTTACTCTCGTGAAGACACTGTAAGAGCTCCAATTGGAGTTCAGGAGGAACGAAAAGTCTGGAAGCCGGGGTCAGTCTAGGTGCCAGATGCTGCAAGCTCCTTATCTGATCAAGTAGCGGAGAATGGACTTTGAGAGTAGTGTTAGCGATAATGTTACACTTGGGTACTATAGAGGACAAAACCGGCTCAGATACGGCAGCAGGTTCATACTGGCGAGATAAGGCGTCGGCTTTAGAATTCTTAGAACCTGGCCTATATGTGAGTACGTAGTTGAAGTGAGTGAGAAATATGGACCAACGAGCCTGTCTAGATGATAGTCGTTTAGCCTCTCCAATATAGGATAAGTTTTTATGATCTGTCAAAATAGTAACAGGATGCAAAGTACCCTCCAATAAATGTCTCCACTCCTTCAAGGCCATTATAACCGCTAGTAGTTCCCTGTCACCAATGTCATATCTGCTTTCAGTACCTGACAATTTTTTGGAAAAGTATCCACAAGGATGTAATGGTTTATCTACACCCAACCTTTGGGACAGAACAGCACCTATACCTGTCTCAGAAGCGTCAACTTCGAGTAGGAAAGGTAGTGTAGTATCAGGGTGAACTAAAATTGGTGCGGAAGCAAACAGCTCCTTGAGTGTCTTAAAAGCCAGAAGTGCTTCAGTAGACCAATTCTTAGTCTCAGCCCCTTGTTTGGTCATATTGGTGATGGGAGCAATGATAGAGGAGTATCCCTTAATGAAACGTCTGTAGTAATTGGAGAAACCGATAAATCTCTGGATAGCCTTGAGACCCTTAGGTAAAGGCCAATCTAATATGGATTGGAGCTTCTCCGGGTCCATTTCAAACCCTTCCCCAGAAATCACATAACCAAGAAAGGTAGTTTGGGATTGGTCAAAGCTGCATTTCTCTAGTTTGCAGTATAAGCCATGCTGAAGGAGTTTGTGTAAAACCCTTCTGACTTGTCCGTGGTGAGTCTCAATATCCCTGGAATGTATAAGTATATCATCAAGGTATACAATCACACAGTCATCTTGAAACTCCCTAAGAACCTCATTAATAAGGTCCTGAAATACCGCCGGGGCATTACAGAGACCAAAAGGCATTACAGTATACTCATAGTGCCCACATCGAGTATTGAATGCAGTTTTCCACTCGTCACCGTCGTGAATTCTCACCAAATTATAAGCACCTCTAAGGTCTAACTTAGTGAAAATTTTAGAACTTTTTAATCGATCAAAAAGCTCGGTGATCAAGGGAATCGGATATACGTTTCTGATGGTTATCTTGTTAAGACCTCGGTAGTCAATGCAGGGTCTTAAAGAACCATCCTTCTTTTGAACAAAAAAAAATCCAGCCCCAGCAGGAGAGGAGGATCTTCTAATGAACCCCTTGTCTAGGTTTTCACGAATATACTCCTCTAGAACTAAGTTTTCGTTCGTAGACAAAGGGTATACATGACCCCTGGGAGGCATGGTACCAGAAAGTAAATTAATTTTGCAATCAAAAGGCCTATGTGGTGGTAAGGTATCAGCCTTTCCTTTGTCAAATACTGCCTTTAAATCTTGATACAAGGACGGTATCTGTACTTTGGTAGAGTCGGTAGCGTTATTAAGTGAGTTGACACTACAAAGAGGTGACACTTTCTTTAAACAATTCTCTTGACAATCCTGACCCCACGAAACTATTTCCCCTGATCTCCAATCTATAACGGGGTTATGTCTCTTAAGCCAGGAGTATCCCAGGACTATGGGACAGAAGGAGATGAAATGAGTAGTAGGGATATTTCCTCCTTGTGTAGAATACGAGTAGTTAAGTAAAGAGGTGTGGTCTCCCGGAAAATCACAGGCTCAACTAAAGGTCTACCATCAATGGCTTCAACAGCCAAGGGTGTCTTCCTTAACTGGGATGGGATAGTGTGTTTGGTGAGAAACTCTTGGTCGATAAAACTCTCAGCAGCGCCGGAGTCTATCAATGCCATAGTCTCTAAAGTTCCCTTCTCCCAAGTTAAAGAGACCGGTAATAGGAGTCTATGTTCTTTGTAGTTATGAGTAGAGGACAAAATCGAAACACCCAAGGTCTGTCCTCTAGAGAAACTTAGGTGCGAGCGTTTCCCGGACGACTGGGACAGCTCAAACGTACATGACCTCTGGCCCCACAATACATACACAGTCCCTCCCTTCTCCTGTACTGTCTCTCCTCCTCTGATAGACGAGTAAGGCCTAACTGCATAGGTTCTGAAACCTGTGGATTTTTGGTTTCAGAAATTTGAAATGATGGTGCTAGTCTAAAGGAAGATTTACCGGTTCTATCTCGAGTATTTTGTCTCTCCCTTAGACGTTCGTCAATACGAGAGATAAAGGAAATTAAGTCCTCCAGATTCTCGGGAAGCTCTCTTGTCGCTACCTCATCAAGTATTACATCAGATAATCCATTTAAGAATACATCTATATAGGCCTGTTCATTCCATTTTACCTCTGCCGCCAAAGACCTGAACTCTAGTGCGTAATCCACAAGTGTTTGGTTGTCTTGTCTAAGGCGCAACAGTGATCTGGCTGCATTGACCCTCCTGCCAGGGGGATCAAAAGTTCTTTTAAAAGCAGCTACAAAGGCATTATAGTTATAGACTAATGGATTATCATTCTCCCACAACGGATTAGCCCATCTCAGAGCTTTCTCAATGAGTAAGGTAATAATAAATCCCACTTTTGCCCTATCAGTAGGGTATGAACGAGGCTGTAGTTCGAAATGAATACTAATCTGGTTCAAAAAGCCACGACACCTCTCAGGAGAACCAGCATAACGTACAGGTGGGGTAACTCGGGAAGAAGCACCTACAGTAACTACCTCTAGCCCTGAACCCACAGAAGAAGCAGACATATTACGCATCTCTTCAGGTGGATTAATAGGACGAGACAGCAGCGCCTGTAGTGCTAGAGCCATCTGATCCATCCTATGATCCATGGCGTCAAACCTAGGATCAGGAGAACCAAGCTGACAATTTGTACCTGCAGGATCCATGGCCCTGTCGTAATGTCAGGATCGGGTCAGGGATCCAACACGCAGAGTACAAAGAGTAGCAGATACGTATACCGGTCCTTAGAATGGCCGGACTTAACGTACAACTACGATAGAATGGTCAGAGACAAGCCGAGGTCGAGGGAACGGCTGGGGGACATGGGGACATTGAGAAATGGGGCACTGGGAGACATGGGAACACTGAGACACCAGGGCCAAAGACACTAGGGACACTAGCTTGGAGACATGGGGACATTGTGACACTTGAGGCACTGAGAGACATGGAGGCACTAGGAGACATGGGAACAGTGAGACACTGGCAGACTGGGGGCACTGGGAGACTAGGGGGCACTGAGACACCAGGGACACTAGCTTGGAGACATTGAGACACTTGAGGCATTGGGAGACATGGAGGCACTAGGAGACATGGGGACAGTGAGACACTGGCAGACTGGGGGCACTGGGAGACTAGGGGTCACTGGGAGACTAGGGACACTGTGTCAGGATCGGGTCAGGGATCCAACACGCAGAGTACAAAGAGTAGCAGATACGTATACCGGTCCTTAGAATGGCCGGACTTAACGTACAACTACGATAGAATGGTCAGAGACAAGCCGAGGTCGAGGGAACGAGAAGACAGGTAAGCGAGAGACAAGCCGGGTCAAGGATAACAGAAAGACAGGAGAGTAAATACCAAAGCCGGGTCGGAACCAAAAGACAAGAGAATAACAAAGCACTGGGTGACTAGGCGGACTAGAACCACGACAGGGCAATGAGTGAATGAGAGAGCCACTGTTAAGTATCCTGGCTAGGGAGAGAAGACACGCCTCCGGCGAGTCCTGATTCGTCTCCCGAGATTTGAGTGACAGGACGTTCCGGGTTGGCGTCATGACGTCTACCTCCGGTCCTCCTGTTATAAAAGGAAGTGACTCCCTCGCGGCCGGCGTTAGCAAGACCGAGTGAACCGCGAGGGGCCGAGGAGACATGCCGTCCGGATGGATAAACTTCTAAGTCTCTACCTCTCTCAGAGGTAGAGGCTTCAGGTACCCTGACACACTGTGTCCCCATGTATCTGTGTCATAATGTCTCCCAATGTCCCTTAGTGTCTCAGTGTCTGCCATAATGTCTCCCAGTGTCCCTTAGTGCCTCAGTGTATGTCTCCTTGCAGTCTTTCCCCCCATTCCTTACTTCGCTGAGCTGTAGGCTGTCTCTGCAGGGTGGGTGTTGCTGTCTGGACTCTCTGTAGCTGCACCCCTGCAGAACAGTGAGTAGAGATAGGCAGGGAGGGATATGCTGGAACTTCCTATCCCTGCCTGTCTCCACATACAGCGACCCCTACTGGCCAGTGCTGGTATTGCAGAGTAATCTCTTGTTTATACTGAGAAAAATACCAGCATTTGTATTGCCAGTATCACTGCAATATTGGCACCAGCCAGGCAGCCTCAAATACTGGCTGTGCCAATAAAATAAAAGAAAGGTGGAATCCCTTAGTGTGAGTAGTGTGTGTGAGTAGTGTTTTTTTTAAAAACATTTTTTAAATCAATGGGCCTATTCCATGGGCCTGGGCCTGGAGCTTCAGCTCCATCAGCCCCTATGTTAATCCGGCCCTGCCCGAGTTGTATGACTAATATGGAAGCTTTTTATTAGCCTAAACAAATTTTGCAAAGGCAGCAAGCACAGAGCTGAAGAAAGAAGTCAGAACATGAATAGGCAGTGTCTGAAGCAGATACAGCCGATTGGGGAAGTACATCCATCTTTAGAATTTGTATTCTACCCAGAAAGTTATAAGATGAAGGTTCAATTTCATCAAGTCTCAACTTACAGTGGTGAGAAGAGGAGTAAAATTGGCACTAGAACCATAACCCCCAAATATTTAACCCCTTAAGGACACATGACATGTGTGACATGTCATGATTCCCTTTTATTCCACAAGTTTGGTCCTTAAGGGGTTAATGGCGGAAGAGGCTCAGAATTTAGTGGAACCATACTGAAATTGAGGATTTTGCGCTCATCAAAAATATCCAATTCCTGTAGAGGGTTGAGAGAGACGTGGAGGGAGAATAAGATCTGATCTTAAAATCTTTTCAGGCTTGCTTTCAACCTTTTCCAGAATACCTGACCAATTTTATTTAGCACATTGTAACTAAAGTATTTATAAAACTACAAATCCAATTAACCTCTACTTTGAAAGTACTTTCTACTATAAACGCTTTACAGAGACATAAAAGTTATATCCTGGTACTAAACATGCATTGTTTACCCCTCCCCAGACCGAAGATACATGCTATGGAGAGAAATAGATGAATAAATGCCCAATCATTATTAACCTTTGCACCACACCAGATAATGTAACAAAATAAGGGGACTTTATTTCACACCCGGAGCAGTTCAACGGCTCTACAATCATGGATACTGAAGAGAAAGAAAATTTAACCTCAAGAGCAGAGTAGACTCTTGCCACGGGCAAGAATTATTCCTGTCTACACAAATGATAAATCCATTTATACTCGACAAGGAAAAAGCGCGGGGAGAGTAATTTCTATGCAGCCATCACAAGAGGAAGATGCCCTGGAGCTGAGAGGTGTGTTTAAAAATCAGATTTTAGGGATGATTTCTATGCAGCCCAAGGACAAGACTCCATTAGCGCAATAAAAATCTGAAATGATGCGGGTCTCCTGTTCAGGTGCAAAATCTAAAAAGGTAATCTTGAAAATAGTAACCCTTAAGTTCTCTATAGTAACAGCATACCATTTTGATATTATTAGGCACTTTACTAGGAAAATAGGAACGCTGGGCAAAGCCCCCACCCACTGGACTACCATGGATTAGAAAGCAAAAAACAAAAAGGTTATGGTGGGGGAAAAAATTGTGATTGGAAACCCCTTCCACCTGAAGTCTGTGGATAGTTAATACAATGTTAAGATTTTTGTTTAACATTGTATTAACCATCCACAGACTTCAGGTGGAAGGGGTTTCCAATCATATCCCCCCCACCCTCCCATGTACTACTTCAAATCCAGTAACAGCCACAATACCATTGATAATTTCATAGTTTGATTGTCATCAATTTTCATTGAAAAAAAAAACAAAAAAACGTAATAAATGTAATCCTGAACTTTGAAACTAGCAGTGAAAGAGGTTTAAAGGACCACTATAGTGCCAGGAAAACACTCGTTTTCCTGGCACTATAGTGCCCTGAGGGTGCCCCCACCCTCAGCGACCCCCTCCCGCCCGGCTCTGGGGAGAGGAAAGGGTTAAAACTTACCTTAATTCCAGCGCCGGGCGGGGAGCTCTCCTCCTCCTCTCCGCCTCCGATCCTCCCTTTCGGCTGAAGGCGCATGCGCGGCAAGAGCTGCGCGCGAATTCAGCCGGTCGCATAGGAAAGCATTTACAATGCTTTCCTATGGACGCTTGCGTGCTCTCACTGTGATTTTCACAGTGAGAATCACGCAAGCTCCTCTAGCGGCTGTCAATGAGACAGCCACTAGAGGATTTAGAGGCTGGCTTAACCCTTATATAAACATAGCAGTTTCTCTGAAACTGCTATGTTTATATAAAAAAGGGTTAAACCTTGCTGGACCAGGCACCCAGACCACTTCATTAAGCTGAAGTGGTGTGGGTGCCTAGAGTGGTCCTTTAAGGATATGGCATCCCCCTGACAGAGGTTACAAGGTTAAAGGGACACTATAGTCACCCACTTAGTCCTTTTTGTTGTTTTGTTTTGAGAAACTACAGTACTAAGACTGCCTCTAGTGGGTCGCCTGATGCTGGCTCTGGGTCGCCTGATGCTGGTTGACCTCACGCTCTTCATGAGGGCATTCTGCGTCAGTGAAGTCTCCATAGGAAAGCATTGATTCAAGGTTTTCCTATATGGAGAAGGGCATGCCAACCTCCATTATGTCACAGGAGGTGGAGAGGTAGACAGTGTCAACCGAGCCATGGTTTAATTTTCCTCACACACGGAGGCAGAGTGGAGCACCTGTATTTTAGGGACACTAAAGCTTTAGGAATTCAGGTTTGTATTCCTAGCACTTTAGTGTTCATTTAAAATAAGAGTCCTCATAACACGGACATTCCTTTAATCAATTGCATTTGTGGTAGATAGTTGGAATACTTTAAGAATATCTAAGTGTGTAACTAAGAAATGCTCGGACACACTTGTGAAATAATGAAAGGATTAGAAGAATTTTGTGCCAGCTATTAAATTTTTTTATTTTTTTTTTACACAAAAAGTACACAAAAAAATGAGGGGGTTATTCACACAAACATGTGTGTGGCTTGCAAAATTTACATTAAAAGAGCCACATTCTTTTTGCCATTTCACATTAAAATATGTAACTTTTTATTGTGATATTAAGAAGAATAATTGTAATTTAAACAAGTCTCAAGTCTGCAGCTGCTGGCTCTGCCCCTGACCTGCCTGCATGCCTGACATTATCAGAAGAGATTATGTGAGCCAATCACAATGCTTTCCCATAATATTGGCTGAGACTGACAATGAGGCAGATCAGGGGCAGAGCCAGCACAAGTCAAACACAGCACTGGCTAATCCAGCATGTACTCATCGAGATCCATTGAATCAATGTATCTCTATGAGGAAAGTTCAGTGTCTGCACGCAGTGGGTGGAGACACTGAATGGCAGTACTGCACAGTGTGCAGGACTGCCCAAGGAAGCAGCTCTGGTAGCCATCTGAGGAGTCACCAGTGGATGTATTCATAGGCTGTAATGTAAACACTGTATTTTCTCCGAACAGACAGTGTTTATTGCAAAAAGCCTGAATGGAATGATTCTCCTCACCAGAATAAATACAATAAACTGTAGTTGTTCTGGTGACTATAGTGTCCCTTTAAGGAAAACTTTTAAGAACTTCTCCGTTATGATCAAAATTTGTGGTTTCATATTCAATTTCATTTACATGATTACTGGCTCCCTAACCACTTCTAAGCCCGAAGAACTGTCGCCTGATTTGGAGTAAAGGCGTTAAGACAATTTTCTGGGCAGCTGTACCTTGGAATATTTTCAGTGTCCACGCTTATTTAAAATAGAGATGTTTACTGCAATCTCCATGTTAACAGGCCTCCAAGACTCATGGCTGCAGCTGAAAAGGGATTTTGGGCAGCTGCAAAATTCCAATTAAAGGTTGGGAGTTGAAGAAAGATAGGATGATCAGAGTGCAGCTGAGCAAGATAGACCTAATAACTTTAGTTGTTTTCACTAAAGTGAGGATTCAACGTGTATTTTTTAATTTATGGTCCAAATAGCCAAACTAATCTGTAAGTTTGCTATGCTTCCAGTTCAGTTCCCTCTGCCTCTCCCCTCCCTTACATCCCACACCCGGTTAAAAGTAAGGGTTAAAGACCCTCATTTACTTTCCATATCATAGCGCTGATGTCCCTCAGCGCTAGGCGGGCATGAAGC
Source organism: Pelobates fuscus (assembly GCF_036172605.1). NCBI lineage: Eukaryota > Metazoa > Chordata > Amphibia > Anura > Pelobatidae > Pelobates > Pelobates fuscus. Next base: position 168,563,608 of record NC_086323.1, read on the forward strand.
CCTCCCTATTGGAAAGCATTGTATCCATGCTGTGGGGAAATAGTGGACACTGGATGTCTTTATGCAAAGGCCGTTAACAGCCAGGAAGTGCTAAAAAGCAAACTTCGAGCTGCAATGTAAACATAGCGGTTTCTCTGGAACTGCAATGTTTTACAATGCAGAACTAAGTGCAATAGGGACTCTGCATCCAGTCCCCTTTAAAACACTGTAGTTTTAAAACATATGGGGATCTAGCTTTTGGGCACCCCTACTTTAAAGAATGCTGGAATACACAACGGCATTACCTACAGATATAAATCTACCAAAAGACAAAATGTTCATAGTTTCCATTTAAATGCAAGTGTGGGTATAATCAGTCAGCATGGTATCATGTGATTTACTTTAATGGCTTTATTTCATTTTCCCCATGTAGCTGCCTGCAGGCTGTTCACTGACCTGCCTTAGAATGAAGGACAGATTTGGCTGAAAATGGGTCAGTGACTAATACATAATGCATGCATCTCCTGGGTGACCAGTCAGAATGGAACCGTCTGACACTCACAGAACTGCACAATAACAGCAAGCATTTGCGACACTGGGAATTTATGGATCCATGGCATCAGCTCTCTAAATCAGTTTAAATTCATTCCAGCTGCTGGTGGCTACAGCTCACACAATTCCAAAATGCTGGAAGAGTTGATCGTACTTTAGTCAACAGCAGTTGGATGGAAAGGACCCCCTTCTTTAGTTGAACTAGACACAAGAGTTGGCTTGAGCATGCAACTAGAGAATCTGTATCGCGAATAGGGTTTAGAGACATGTAACTGCTGAATTCCATACAAACATACTTGTCGATTGGAATGAAAGTCACATACCATAGCAGAATCAAAATGATGCTGGAACAGACTGAATATAAAACCGCACTATGCTAAACACAACACCAGCCTGGAAGGCAGGAATTCTATGCAAGACATTTTCGGTACCAAGCTTAGTCATCACTACGGAGACTTTTAAAGGGACACTAAAGTCACCAGAAAAACCGCTTATTGTATTTGTTCTGATGAGTAGAATCATTAACTTCAGGGAAAATGCAGTGTTTACATTACAGCCTAGTGATAGCTCCACTGACCACTCCTCAGTTTTTTACTAGAGGTGCTTCCTGGGGCAGTGCTGCACAATCTGCAGTACTGCCATTCAGCGTCTCCACCATCTGCATGGAGACACTGCACTTTCCTCATAGAGATGCATTCATTCAATACATTTATTTGAGGAGATGCTGATTGGCCAGGGCTGTATTTAAATTGTGTTGGCTCTGCCTCCTTGACAATTTCAACCAATCCTATGGGAAAGCATTGTGATTGGCTCAGAGAATCACTTCTGATGATGTCAGCCAAGCAGGCAGATTGGGGGCAGAGCTAGCAGCAGACTGGAATAAAATTAAGATTTTTCTATATTTAATGGGAAAGGGGGCAGGGGTGGGATTTAACACTATAGAGTCAGCAATACATGTTTGTGTTCCTGACCCTGTAGTGTACCTTTAAATATTATTTTAATCATTTACTGTTGCTTGCTGCATATTAGTGTAAGCAGTTATAGGGTAATTCTATAAAGTGAGAATTATGAGGAATGCAAAGTGAATTTCAAAGTAACCAAATTGAAAGTATAGCGGACTTGCAGTTTTCCTACTTTGGCCTTAAATGGGAAATTGACAATTCTCGCTTCAGTAAAAAACAAAAAAAAACCCCTGTTAAGTACAGAGTACATAGCTGAAAAGAGAGCTAGTGTTGGCTGTTTTACCATTCAGGATCCTTAAAAGTTCAATGGATTACAATATTACAAAACATATACAAAAAATTGGGGTTGTCAGTAAAACATTTGGCAACCCTAATGTACACCTAACCAACTACAGCTAAATTAGTCTCCATGCAGCTTTCTTGATGGATCCTAAGCATTTCTGGTAAAAGGTTAAATACATAATACATGACCGACATCTGGGCACACCAGAAAGCGATTACCAGCAAGCATCATTAGATGAAAAATCAAAAGACTTAAACATTTAAAAGTCTGTCCAGATTTAGTAGTTTATTGTTTGTTTGTTTGTTTTTATTTTGAATGTAAAGTTTTGCATTTAGAAGCTAGTCCCTAATCCATTGTTTCGCAAAGTGGCTGTTTGGAAAGTCACCCCCAATTCTGTGTTGATTGATAGTCTTTGAAAGCATCTCTGCCACCCCCTTCCAAAATGAGTGCTCATATAGAGAAAATCTTAATTAAATACATCAACAGTGTTGGAATTTTACAGAAAATCCAAGGGCAGCCAAATTTGTCCTTATCTTACTATATGCCCCACACTTGACGACACTTGACAAAACTGTCATTTACTGCAGACATCCATAAATAAAAGGCATTGTCTATGGAGGATCCCACAGTCTCGCTGGGATCCTCCATAGTCTTCATTGTTGTACTCTGGCATGAACGAGATTACAACACTGATGTGGGCTCCTGGCAGATGAAGCACCAGGAGCTGAAGAGGTCTGATCGGATGAAGATGGTGGCAGCGAAGAGGAATAGGTTCAGGTAAGCAAAGCTCGCCTTCCCCTGCACCCATCGTGCACCGGACACCAAGCAGAACAGTCACCGTCTGGCTTCTTGACAAAATATGCAAAGACCCCAGGTGGTGACCGGACTGGTTTGACTAAAAGTAGGTGATGCTGAATGTAAAGCGTTTCAGCTATCTCTATTCCAATATCATGCATGCAGCTTTTTCTATTAAGTGAATGTGGTTACAGTGGTATCTCGTAAAGGTGGTAAAAATGAATGGGAAACAATGTGTGTGAATGGGGGCTAGCACAGCTGAATAAGTGTATACACGGTCTGTGCATGATGTCCATACAACATGACGTCACACTGATTCATCGAGCGTGTCAGACATCAAATGCAGAAATAGTGGCATGTATCACCAAAGAGTCGCTGACTGATTGCTCATTTAACACATATTAGTTTATCAAATAAGAGAGCGTTTAAATTGAAAACACAAAGATGTAACTGAGCAATTTGATTTTAAGAATACAGAATTAGGAAAAATTAAATTTCATTCAAATTGCATTAAAACATTTCATATTATGACGGGCTTACAATTTTATTTAAACAGGATATCACTGGTCGTAATTCATACTGCAATTTAAAAGCCACTTTCCATTGTGACTGCTCCTGATTTAAAACTTTGCTCTAGAATTAAGCTAACTCCAACTGTTTTACATGTATGTTCTGTCTTCCAATTGTTTAATGGCTATTCTGTGTGTATGTACAGCAGGCCATGCGAATGATGGTGGCCAGGATAAAGTCTGTACTGTACTCTCTGCCAGATGATGCCTGTAATGGGAGAGCCCTGATTATAAAGGACTTTACAAATGGCTGTTAGAGACAGCCTGTGCCTTCAGCGCACTTCCCTGGTACAAAACAATTGGCGTCCTCTTTCATCCCTGTGCATTTGAGTAAAGGGCACTGTGGCTTTTATTAAAGAAATCCCCATGTCCCCTGACATACTTCATGTTTGAAATAAGTGGGAGACAATGAGTTTTCAGAACTCGCTCAAGGCTTGGCAGGAAGTGTACAGAGGGGGATCTGACTCATTAGAAATTACAAATCGACTTCACGTTCTCTGTGTAGTAACCATTCATGGTCAGTAAGGCAACTTTTGTCTTTAAACCTTTCAGTATAGCTTGCCTTCATATTTGGGATAAGACCATTTTTATTTTTTTTATTTGTTCTATAAAGAACATAGACGTTGTCATAACAAGTATGACTGTGGTGTTCATATTTATACTATACTTACATATGACTCCATTTTAGCTTTATTTAATAAACCCATACTTCTGAAAAGGCCCACACAGGTTTTTCATTTACAGGTTGTGAAAAGAAAAAAGAAAAACTCTCTTTTCCCATGAGCCTCTGGTACGAGCATGTTTCACTCATTTTTCTCCAGTTCATTTTAAAAGATTTACTAGAGGTAAAATAACATAATTGTAATTAAGATGCTGATTGCACATGCTTGATTACATTTTAATAATCTTTGCAGTTTTTAATAACCAGTCTTGGAGGTTTATTTCCAAACAAATGAACTGTGATACATTCTGTTCTAGGTATTGTTTAAAATAATGTGATGACAGATGCCATCCCCTCAATGCGGCTCTGCGCTCGATCCTGAATTACCCCTGAAACAGCTGTCTGCAAAATCTGATGTTTTGTCCTTAATTAGTCAGCGTGTCTCCCGGGAAATCTTCTATGGAGCTGTACCGAAATACGGATTGGATAGAAAAATATTGGGGTTTCTTCTCTAATTATGTGAAAAGCTGAATGAATTTAGTTGCAGAGTTGGATTTCAGTAATATTTTTGCTGTAGAAGAGGTGATGAATCATGTGGGATGGCTTACACATTCATAGCTCTTTTGACCTATGATGGCTACATAGTATAGATAAAAAGACTCAAGTCCATCAAGTTCCTCTTTGTTACAAATGTTCAGCTATTGATGCAAAATAATGTGAAAATGTGATTTGTGAGCTAATTGTGCCACAAAATGGTGGACTATAAAGTGACAGTCAGGATTCTTACCTAGATCCCCAAGCTATTACTCCACATATTATCTATTTATAATTTTTGAATATTCTGCTTTTGTTTTCTTTTTCAAAAAAAGCATACTGATGCTTAAACATTTCCACAGAATCCTAAAAAACATACTATTTAGGCTGATAATTCCACACCTTTATTGTAAAGAACCCTCTTCTCTGCCATAGGTGAAATATCCTTTCTTGAAATCTATATGGGTAATCTTATGTCATTTGGACAGTCTTATTCATGAACAGTTTACTAGAGAGCGGTTTGTACTGGCCCTGTATACATATGTACAAAAGGGACAAAAGAGGGGGACATTTCTGACACAGATCACTGTGCTGCCGGTCACCAATAGTTTAACTCCTACTGCACATACCCACCATCTTCTTTTTTTTTTTTTTTTGTAATTCTTTATTTTTGTTATGCAGAGTATAACAGTAGTACTTTCTTTGCCCCAACAGCAGGTGCAGTACTTCGGGTTCAACATGGTATTAACAAAGGTCGGGCAGTGAGATACAGCATATTTTATATTAAAAATAAAACACAAAATCAAACAGTAAAGACAAAAGCAAGCACACAGCAAGTTTGCAGGCTATTGAGCGACTGTCAGCTTTGGAAACTACAGAGCTTTGCTGTGTGGTCTGCGGTAGTGGCTGGGCGGTCTCTCACCTCTCAGGGGGGATTATGTTGTTACAGGTATGTGCGATTGGAGGCGAGTCAGACCTTTTGTCTCCCGGTCAGGTGCTAGTGGGCTGGCATAGAACTAGGCATGGGGGGAGGCTATCACCCTCTAGTTAACACAATGGGCATAGTGTACAAGCTGTGGGTGAGTAAGTGGTGGGGGGGAGGGAAGAACGAGGTGCAGCCCTTAAGTCAGCAAATAAGTCAGCAAATAAGTCAGCAAATAAGTCAGCAAATAAGTCAGCAAATAAGTCAGCAAATAAGTCAGCTAATAATTCAGCTAATAATTCAGCTAATAATTCAGCTAATTGTTCAGCTAATTGTTCAGCTAATTGTTCAGCTAATTGTTCAGCTAATTGTTCAGCTAATAATTCAGCTAATAATTCAGCTATTAAGGGGGTTTACGTATCAGCGTAAGTGTTATTACTCTAAAACCTTATGTAGATGACAGAACTAAAACATTGCAGATAAAACATAGCGTTAGACAGTCCTGGAGTAGAGAGGTAGTGTAATCTGGCCAGTCCCTCAGGTGGTATCTGCCGGTGTCGAAGTGGATCGTTTGGCAGCTGGTACAAAGGATCAGATCCTGGCTGGGTCCCAAGTGTGAGGTTGAGGCTCTCGAGTCTCCGGTGTCGAACCTGCCTGTATCATGGGCAGTCCCAGGCGTTGCAGAGTGTCATTTATTTCCGCGGCCTCTTGGACTTTTAAGTTTCCTGCTTCTCGGGGTATCATCAGGCAGTTTGGGGAGCCCCATTTGTAGGGGATGTGGTGCCGAATCAGTTCTGTCGTTAGTGGTTTTAAAGATCTCCTCCACCCCAAAGTAGCTCTGGAAAGATCTGGGTAAAACGTGAGCTTGTGGCCTTCAAAGTCGTACGGTGCTTTGTTCCGTAGCGCTGCGAGTAGCGCTTGTCTGTCCGGTCCATTCTGGAACCGTATGATAACGTCTCCGTATATTTCAGTGGAGCGCGCTGTGGGTGTCGGTAGCCTGAAGCACCCGTCCAAGGCCATCAGTTTTGCTTGTTTGGCCGAAAAGAGGTGGGTAAGTAGCCTTCGAATGAGGTGTGGGAGTTCAGCAGAGCTTGTCTGGGCTGGTATGCCCCTTATTTTAACATTTTTCCATCTCCTCCATCGATCCTCCATCAGTGCCATGCGATTCTGGGTCTGGGCCTGCTCACGTCTCAGCTCACGGAGCTCTTGTTCCACTTTATCCAAGCGGGTTGCGTGTGCGGCAGTGCATATCTCTGTTTCTTGGAGGCGTCTCGACACTCCACTAATCTCCTCTTTGAAGGAGTTAATGTCGGCAGCCAGATTGCGTCTGAGGTCGTCTAGAAGAGCCTTCAGTGTGCCCTCTGTCACCGGGGATTCTGCAGACCTTTTAGTCGGCATGTCCACTTTCTGTTTCCTGGCGTTGGTGGCCAGCTCCTCCAGGTCAGGGAGTGATGTTTCACTGGAGGAGTAGGATAGCTCGTCGGAGAAGGGCGCCATGACAGGCTTCATGGTTCCCTGAGGCCTCCTCAGAAGTTCCCCGATGTCGGCTGTTGTCGGGATTTTGTCCGCTTTATATTTTTTCGATTTTCTCTCCATCTTGGGTAGGTGAAGTCTTCTCGAGCAGTGCGCTGTTTTGGGCTGAAAAATAAGGTTTTAGGCTGTATTTTGCTGATTTTGTCAGGAGCTCTCTCTGGGTGCGTCTTGTCAGTGCGGTAGCTGGCTCCGCCCCCCCACCATCTTCTTTAAAGTGCTCAATCACTCTACAGCTTAGACACTCATGCTGTGGCTAGTTGAAAGGTTGTTAAGCTTCACACTGCAGGACTGGCGCTACGACTAAGGACTGATCTGATTCTGATTTCTGTTTTAATCAAGTAATGATTGTTGGTTCTGTTAACCATGTCAGACACTTGTTACTACTGCAAATTAAAGGAACACTTTAGTATCAGGAATACCACCATGTATTCCTGATACTATAGTTCTGAAGCCACCAATCAAGTCGCTGGCTCCCCTTCGTCCCTAGTTAAAAAACTGATGATCTCAGCCAATCCAATGCTTTCCAGTAGGAAAGCATTGGGAGGCTATTGTACATGTGAAGCAAGACGCAGCACTGCGCCAGTCAGTATCTCTTCATAGATATGCCGCAAATCAATGGATCTCTATGAGTTACATTCAGCGCCTCCATGCAGCAAGTGCACACGCTGAACGTCACACTTTTAGTGGCGTCTCAGTGACTGCCACAAGAGACGTTCCTAGGCAGTAATGTAAACACTACCTTTTCTGTGAGAAGGCAGTCTTTAAATTAAAATGCCCGCAGCGACATTCAGTAGACTCCAGAACAATTACACAAATTTATAGTTGTTCTGGTGAATATAGTGTCCCTTTAATCATCTTGCTAGATGCAAAGATAATAAGGAGTCTATCAGTATCCTGCTGATTTAACCCTGTGTAACTAGGTGCTGAGAGGTACAGTAGTAGCTGACATGTTTCATAACAGAAGCAATATAGAATAGAAAGCTAGAGTTATCATAGCAGGAGTACTACCGAGCTGGAGCATTATACAGAGACACGTACTTTGATCTCTGTATTGCAGCTCTGTGTAATCCATCACCGGCTGTGAATGTCTCCTTATTATACACAGCTCCGTGTGTTATTTCTCTGGTTTTTACTCAACTCTGTTTTATGGTTCTCTATAGTCTTCCCAGCTGTGTCTATTGTATTGGTATCTTTGTATTGTGCCTGGCTCTGTCTATTTATTTTTTTCCCTCAGCTTTGTTTGTGCTATGGCTATATCTATGTAGTGTACTCAGCACTGTGTATTTTATAAATATCTTTATGTTGTGCCAAGCTTGTTTTATTGTATGAGCACCAACTCTGTATTATGCTCAGCTCTCCATTGTATGAATATATCTGTACAGTATAGGGAAGAGTAACGTTTTGAGGGAGTTGTCTGGCACTCCACCATCTTCACCAGCCACCACTGTCACCTACTAACAGTTTCTGTTTCCCTTCTTCAAATGTAGGTGGTTCCAATTGTCCTATCCTGAAGGTTCCACATTTTGTTTTTCTGTGTGCTATGACACCTTATATAAGTCTTAATTTTTTTTTACTGAAATTCAGTGATAAATTAGATCTGACAATTTGTATTATTGTATATGCAACTTCATATAACTCAACCATAGAACTACTGAGAATATTTAAAATCTGTTTGGTACCAATGCCTGTGGACAGAATCTTTAGCATCTGACAGCACTAACAACGAATTCTATCTCTTCCCAACTGACAGAGCGTTGCATTTTCTCCAATTACTAACTAGAATTAGACTGATATCTAAAAGTGAATGTGCGGCGTTTGTGAGAAGAAATGCATTTAATATTCTGCAGTACCGGATATAGTTAACAGATTTTATCATCTCGGGAATGAACGGCTGGTTAATACCATTAAAATTAAGTGCATTTGTTTAAAAATTGCTTTTAACCATATATTATGCACGATTAAGAGCCACAATTATAGAATGTTTAATCTAAAAAGAAATGGGGGAGCTTGGAAATCAATGCTAGCTTTAAGCAGCATTAACACCCAGCACTCCCAAGCAACCAAGTCCTGCTGAATCTTCAGAGCAGAGACTGGGCCCCTTAAAACAGCATTAACACCCAGCACTCCCAAGCAACCAAGTCCTGCTGAATCTTCAGAGCAGAGACTGGGCCCCTTAAAACAGCATTAACACCCAGCACTCCCAAGCAACCAAGTCCTGCTGAATCTTCAGAGCAGAGACTGGGCCCCTTAAAACAGCATTAACACCCAGCACTCCCAAGCAACCAAGTCCTGCTGAATCTTCAGAGCAGAGACTGGGCCCCTTAAAACAGCATTAACACCCAGCACTCCCAAGCAACCAAGTCCTGCTGAATCTTCAGAGCAGAGACTGGGCCCCTTAAAACAGCATTAACACCCAGCACTCCCAAGCAACCAAGTCCTGCTGAATCTTCAGAGCAGAGACTGGGCCCCTTAAAACAGCATTAACACCCAGCACTCCCAAGCAACCAAGTCCTGCTGAATCTTCAGAGCAGAGGTATCATCTCTGGAAGATCTACTCAAGAATACCTGTATTCCTGTTTCCTTTAAACTCTTATTTTAAAATTGTGTTCTATTCCATCTCCCTCCCTATACTATCACTACTTAATTGATACCTATATCTCCCATCCCGATCTTCTGTTCTTGTTTTGCTTAAAGCTGCTGTGATCATGTCATTTTATGTTCATTCTTTAAGACTTTTTGTTAATTGTTTGTTTACCTAGTGTTACTACTCACTGATAATCTTGTAAATTTATGTTCATGGTTTATGACTTTCACCTATCTGATCCTTCCTATCTTTTTATCCCAAATGCTATCTCCTTTTAGTTTTTCATCTCTAATTAATTACCTCAATAGCCCATGTCTCCCCACCCATAATAGTGTGTTTTATTTCTTTTTTTTTCTAACCTCAGACCTTATATTTCAGACTGGGCCCCTTAAAACAGCATTAACACCCAGCACTCCCAAGCAACCAAGTCCTGCTGAATCTTCAGAGCAGAGGTATCATCTCTGGAAGATTGCCCACCCTACCCTCCCCACACCATGGTCAACAACTTACTTATAGATAGTGCACATCAGCTGATTTCCTTAACACACCAATCAAGTTACCAAACCTCTCCTCACCTGAATTCATTTAACACACTGCATACTTACACTGGTTTACACACTCATTGATATTTGTGTGTGTTTGTATATATGATCTACATATCTATATAATACACATTTTCTCTAATGTTCTCCCTTCTATTTTTCACTTTAACACTAACTTCTCTCATCACTAAAATATCCCTATCCTTTCACTCACCTGTCCCTAGCAACACCATAATTATTACTTCCACCTTACTCCCCTCCCCTCTCTATTCATCCCATGCACTCTACACATACCTTTCCAGCCTATCTCCACCAACTCCTCCCAAATCCTCTACATACATACCCTCCTACAAAACTTTCAAATCCTACTCCCACCTTCACTTCCTTTCTATCCTTCTGCTCCTAGCTGCTGGTGATGTCTCTCCTAACCCCGGCCCCCTCGCAACAAACTCAGCACATACTAACCCAAGGATCCACACTAATCTCATACCCATCTCATGTTCCTCTAAATCCTCCTTCAATACAGCCCTCTGGAACGCACGCTCTGTTTGCAATATAACTAAATCCACTGCTGTCCATGACTTCTTCATCTCTCGTTCTATAGATTTACTAGCCATAACAGAAACCTGGCTCTCCCCCTCTGACACTGCCACCCCTGCATCTTTGTCCTTCGGTGGTCTCCAACTTACCCACAACCCAAGAAACTCTGAATGTAAAGGTGGTGGTGTTGGGTTTCTCCTCTCACCTCACTGCTCTTTTAAACCTCTTCCCACCCCACCTTCTCTCACTTTCCCATCATTTGAAATACACTCAATTCGCCTTTTCAAACCCTTCTCTGCTAACATTGCTGTTATTTACCGCCCCCCTGGTTCCCCTCTTCTCTTCCTTGACCACTTTGCTGCCTGGCTACCCTATTTCCTCTCTTCTAACATTCCATCCCTAATTCTCGGGGACTTCAATATTCCTATAAACCCACCTTTGACCTCTGCAGCCACCAAACTACTTTCCATGACTTCCTCCCTCGGGCTATCGCAGTGGGCAGATTCTCCCACCCATGTAGCTGGCAATACCCTTGACCTAATCTTCACTTATGCATGTACAGTATCTAATATCTGCAACACTCCATATCCACTCTCTGATCACCACCTCTTATCATTTGCTCTCACATACCCCCTCACCCAAAAACCTCAGCCTAACCCCCCTCAACTCAGGAGGGACCTTAATTCTCTTGATCTCCAACAGTTGTCAGCTGACATTGATTCACAACTGCTGTCCATCCCTTCCCTCTCCTGTCCTTCACAGGCCATCTCTATATATAACTCTACTCTTACATCTGCCTTGAACACTGCAGCGCCACTCCAAACAAGCACCTCGAGGAGGACCCGCCCCCAACCATGGCATACTAAATCAACGCGCTACCTGCAAAGATGCTCCCGTTGTGCTGAACGCTCCTGGAGGAAGTCTCGTACACAATCAGACTTTCTCCATTATAGATTCATATTGTGTTCATACAGTGCAGCCCTTGCCCTTGCCAAACAGTCCTATTTTTCCACTCTCATTAGTTCATGTTCCCGCAACCCCAGGCGTCTCTTTCACACCTTTAATTCTCTTCTTCGCCCTGCTGTGGCCACCCCCAAAACTAACCTTACTGCTGATAACTTCGCATGTTACTTCACTGACAAGATTGAACAGCTAAGGAAAGAATTCTCCCCTCCTTGCCTTTCTGTTTCTCAATCACACATAGATCATGCCTTTCCTACCCTTCAGACATTCGCCCCAGCTACTGACCAAGAGGTGGCTGCTCTTCTTTGCTCCTCTCGCCCCACCACTTGCCCGCTCGATCCTGTCCCATCTCACCTTATTAGATCTCTCTCCACTTGTCTCGTGCCTTCTCTAACACACATCTTCAACTGCTCGCTCTCCTCTGGCATCGTCCCTGCTGACCTTAAACATGCCACTGTAGTACCTATACTAAAAAAACCATCCCTCGACCCATCCACCCCCTCTAACTACCGTCCCATATCCCTGCTCCCTTTTTCCTCAAAGCTTCTGGAAAGACTTGTCTTTACCCGTGTGTCTCATTTCCTCAATTCCAACTCTCTCCTTGACCCTCTTCAATCTGGCTTCCGCCCTCTCCACTCTACAGAGACTGCCCTTATCAAAGTTACTAACGACCTAATCGCAGCTAAATCCAAAGGCCACTACTCCATACTAATTCTTCTTGACCTCTCAGCGGCCTTTGACACCGTTGATCATGCTCTCCTTCTTCAAACTCTTCAATCGCTTGGTCTCTGTGACTCTGTCCTCTCGTGGTTTTCCTCTTATCTCTCCCAACGCTCATTCAGTGTCTCCTTTTCTAATGATACCTCCTCCCCTTGCCCTGTCTCAGTTGGAGTTCCCCAAGGCTCCGTCCTTGGTCCCCTTCTATTTTCTCTTTATACTGCCTCTCTTGGCAAACTTATTACCTCTTTTGGATTTCACTACCACCTGTACGCTGATGACACCCAGCTATATCTCTCCTCCCCGGACCTCTCCCCTGCCGTCCTGCAACGTGTCACTGCTTGCCTTTCTTCCATCTCTGACTGGATGTCCTCCCGCTTTCTGAAACTCAATCTCTCAAAAACTGAGCTCCTTGTCTTTCCTCCTCCTAATACTGATCCTCCTCTTTCGCTCTCCCTCCAAGTTTGTGGTACCAACATCAGTCCATCCTTGCAAGCGCGCTGTCTTGGTGTCATACTTGACTCTGGTCTCACCTTTGAGCCTCACATCCAGCATGTTGCCAAATCCTGTAGATTCCATCTTAAAAACATAGCCCGCATCCGCCCCTTTCTTGCACCAGATACTACCAAGGAGCTTGTCCATGCTCTAGTAATTTCCCGCATGGATTATTGTAACCCTCTCCTGATTGGTCTCCCCAATAGCCGTACTGCACCCTTACAGTCCGTAATGAATGCTGCTGCTAGATTGATTTTCCTCTCTAGTCGCTTCTCTCACACCTCACCCCTCTGCCAGTCCTTACATTGGCTTCCTGTATGCTATAGGAGTCAATTCAAGGTACTAACTCACACCTATAAAGCACTGAACAACTCTAGCCCTTCTTATATCTTCTCACAGATCCATAGGTATGTCCCTTCTCGGTCTCTCCGTTCTGCCCGTGACCACCTCCTGTCCGTTGTCCGCACTCGTACGGCCAACTCGCGCTTGCAGGACTTCTCGCGGGCGGCTCCCTTCCTATGGAATAGCCTGCCTACCGCCATCAGACTCTCCCCTAGTCTTGCATCTTTTAAGAAGTGCCTTAAAACCCATCTCTTTAGGAAAGCTTATGGCCTCCAAGACTAACCCTTACCTCACATACCTGTCTCTTGCCCTCTCCTAAAGGGCAGCCCACCTTATTTGATTGTAAATTCCTGTCCTAATGTGTTTTACACCCCACCTCCTATAGAATGTAAGCTCGTTTGAGCAGGGTCCTCTTCAACCTATTGTTCCTGTAAGTTTATTTGTAATTGTCCTATTTATAGTTAAATCCCCCTCTCATAATATTGTAAAGCGCTACGGAATCTGTTGGCGCTATATAAATGGCAATAATAAATAAATAAATAAGGAAATGCAAATCTCTAACCCCCCCCCCCCAAAAAAAAGGGGGGGAAAAAAGTCACCATGGAAACTGCTAGGGAGAAAAATATTGATTATGATTAACAGGTCTTTCATTTTCTTTAATTGCAAAAAAAAAAATGTAATTTGTAATACCCTGCGATTTTAAATTAAATCAGATACCATAAAAATAAAAAAAAATGTAATTATCATGACATTACTAAGAATATATATTTTTTATACTGAATACGTATGTGTAAACAATAATTTATTAATTCTTAACCCCTTAACCCCTTAAGGACCAAACTTCTGGAATAAAAGGGAATCATGACATGTCACACGTCATGTGTCCTTAAAGGGTTAAGGACACATGACATGTGTGACATGTCATGATTCCCTTTTATTCCAGAAGTTTGGTCCTTAAGGGGTTAAACAGGCAGTGAACGTATAGTTTTTAAAGTCATTTTAAAAGCTTTAAGTTCATTTTCAAAGTACTAAACTTCACTGACAAGGTGAATTCTACAGGCTTACAGGAAACACAGAGATCTCCAATATCAAGACCACCCTATCGTACTTTTTAAAGACTAACCTGTATCTGTTATGTCTCGGCTCTACAGGGACAGTGGGTGAAGAGGGCCCTTGCCAAACGAGCTTACAATCTAAATTAACCCCTTAAGGAACAAACTTCTGGAATAAAAGGGAATCATGACATGTCAAACATGTCATGTGTCCTTAAGGGTTACTGAAAAGAGGCAAAAATAGAGAGAGTGTGTCAGACTGCTTAAGTAAACTGGGGGGTAACCCCTACTGAATAAAGATTCAAGAAAATGGAATACAAGTGAAACTGGAGAGTGCACTCACAATTGTAATAATGCACCTGCAGGTTCCTAGTATCTAGAGCAGCAGTCCCTAAGTTAAAATATAACTTTTAATAATTAATAATAAAATAGTGATGTGTCCAAAGAAAAAAAGAAAATATAACCAAATCAGGATAGAACTCCCACGTATATACAACCAGGTATTTGATTAACTAGGATAATGTAGAGAAGCTAATCACACTGTAATAGTGGCATAGTAAACGAGCACAGGAGGGAAGGGGTTAATCAGGAAAATCTGTACCCCAAAAGAGAACCCCAGCATTCCCTCAACCTCCCCCAATATTGTAAATGTAGGCACTGTCGGAATAGTTAACTGCTGAATACTATGCTGTAACAATTTAAAGAAATTTCTTATCGTAGAAACCTTTCCCTGTTCTGAGAGATTCTATGCTGACTAAAATCAAGCGGTCAATCGTCTCTAGGAGGGTGAAAGTATATAAAGACTTTTGCATCAAAGATAGGAGCGTCCTCCCTAGCTGTCAAAACCACCCTCCCCTCAGTTCTTCCTTAAGGGGTTAAAGAACATACAGGAATATAAAAATAAATATTCCTTTTTTAATCTTTTTCAGTTTCCTTTGAGCATTTCAGCAAGTTATCAATCGATGTAGAAAACGTGCAGCTACGTCTCCTAGAGATATATGAAACTGGAGATAATGTTTCTTTCAGGCTGATTTTGCATGTTGCATTACTGAATGAATAAGACCTCCAACGTTACTAAGGAACACAAATAAATAAACATCATACATATATACATATCCAGACACACACCTGCTGCAGGCTTCTACATTCATATCAATGGTGTGATCTTGGCCCCTTGTGAGGACACCTCTATGGGCAGACAGAGGTAGCATGTGGTACGAGGACATCTTAAGTATGGACAGCTGTGCTCACAGCCTGTTACTAAAAGCATCTTAGGACACGTTATCTCAGAGAAAAGACTATGCTTTGTTCTTTCTAGGATTTACTCATCATCATTTTATTTCAGGGGCATCACATGCACCCAAAC
This sequence comes from Pelobates fuscus, assembly GCF_036172605.1. Classification (NCBI taxonomy): domain Eukaryota; kingdom Metazoa; phylum Chordata; class Amphibia; order Anura; family Pelobatidae; genus Pelobates; species Pelobates fuscus. Next base: position 168,578,999 of record NC_086323.1, read on the forward strand.
AGATCTATGCAGAAAATGTAGCCTACTCTGAAAAATTAAAACAATGAGGTAATTAAACGAAACTGCATTTAACGCACTGTATGTTAAACACAATGACAAGCTAACAAAGTAGGGTATTTATTACACGCCAATAATATACATTATATCATACATATATATCATTTATATACCAAACTGAAGCAATGAAGTAGTTAGGAGGGTACCGGACTACAGCAATGAATAAACTAAAAGTGTGTCAAACGGAGGATATGAAGACGTTAAAAGGGTGCATTATTTTTGTTAAATAAATTACATGGTGTAATATGTCATATTTTGTTTTTTATCTGAGGTTGTATTTACTGTATTTACCTACCGGTACTTTTAAATCTCTTTTTTTTTTATTGAGGCATAAGAGTTTGTGGGTACAGAATGTAAGAAGGGATACAATAAAGTTTCATACAATTCGGGAGTAATACAATGCAGAGTGTATCATCTCTAAATATTTGCTAGCCTCTTTTTATGTTATGAATAAACAGTGAATATGACATCAGAAACAGTTAAAGATAACATTACGTTTAAATTCAAGTTTACTGAACGTTATTCTATGATAAAGGTATAGTAGTTAAACTGCGCTTTTTCAATTATATTAGTAAGAAAAGTGGTCAGCGGAGGGACAAAGCGTTTAGAAAACTAGCCTGATTACACTGACTGACTACACAAAGGGTGTAAACAAACAAATACGTTTTAGCACATGCTGGGTTGGTTAGTAAAAATGTTTAAGCCTAGGTAGGAGGTATGTTAGATAGGTACGACATTGTATTGTTACAGGTGATCGAGTGCAGGTGGGCTTCAGGTGTTAATTGTTAGGTTGCATCTTGCTGTGAGATGTGGGATCAGTGCTGGAGGCAGGCATTTAACCCCATGGCAGCGTGATGGCTGTTATGCCTGCCGGGTGCCCATAGCAGTTCAGCTAATACCTATCGGGTGTTGGGTACAGTCCAGGTGCGTGTAACAGTTCATATCACGCTTAAACAAAACAATTACGCTATCGGTAAGAACAAAGGAAATGGAAAGAAAACTTTCGTTTGCATGAGGTAACATAAGGTGTTGAGTAGAATGTGACAGTGAGTACAAGTCGGTAAGCGCGGCTGTAATTATGTTAGGCATGCCGTCTGGTGTTTGGTTCGTAGTCCTCTACAATGGGACCTGTCAGTCGCTATGTCAGTGTTGGTCAGTGAAGGTAATGAGCGTGTTATTGGCGGTTCTAGTCGACCTGCTTAGGTGTTTAAATGCCCCGCTAGGTACAGAAGTTGGGAGGCGAGGGACAATGCTAGACACGGTACCTGTACAAGAAACATCTTGATTGTTGCCTAGTGAAACCTTCCCCTTAATTTGCTGTGGTCCCCTATCGAGTTATTGGTTATCGTTGCATCTTCCTACGTGAGGTGATAGCTATACTGGTAAGGTACGACTTTTTAGCAAGGTGTTCTGCCATCGGTTCGGTGTACTGGTCTCCGCCCGAGAAAGGGCAGGCATGTTAGCTCAAGGCATGGGCCATAGGTACCAGTGATTAGAGTAATGGTTGGTTGGTATACAATGTGTGGCCGGGTGTGCCAAGCTCCTATAGGTGATGACTTGGTAGAAAACTGTCAGCAACGTTACGTCCGTCCTATAACATGGGGCAATATTAATCTATGCTGTCTAAGGTATAGGGCAGCCTGCCATGTTATGATAGCAGGGCGCACAGGTTGCGATAGGGCATGTGAGCATAGTGTGCATGCAATCTACTAAATACGAGCTAGGCAAGAGTGGCAGACCGGGTTCACTGCTGGTTTAGCCGCTTCTACGCTTCCGTGTGCATAAAGCTAATCTTTAAACGTTCAAGACTATGTCATAGAGTGTTTGGGTCGTCGGGCTGCCAATACAATTAGTATTTACCTACTTTTAACAAAGACACTATAGTCACCAGAACAACTACAGCTTATTGTATTTGTTCTGATGAGTAGAATCATTACCTTCAGGCTTTTTACAGTAAACACATTATTTTCAGAAAAAATGCAAGGTTTACATTACAGCCTAGGGATAACTCCATTAGCCACTCCTCAGATACTAAAGGTGCTTACTGGGGCAGTGCTGCACATTGTGCAGTACTGCCATTCAGTGTCTCCACCCTCTGCATGGAGACACTGAACTTTCCTCATTGAGATGCGTTGATTCAATACATCTCTACGAGGAGATACTGATTGGCCAGGGCTGTATTTGTATTCCTGACCCTATAGTAATCCTATAAGACCTGCTAAGAAACAGATGCTATATGAAATCATAGAATTCAAAGATAATAGTTTCTTTTTTCCACGACTGTATATGTATTTTTGAAGTGTGCAAAATGAAATGGTCACCTTCCCCTTAGCTCTTAGTCAAGTTCTAACCTTTGCACCTGGAAATAAAGATAGAGAAAGCATACACAAATGCAATGTTTACCCTGTCTGAACCTAATACCTCTTTAAAAGGAAACACTACGGCATTACAAACATGTTAGAGATCATCTGATTGAAATAGGAGTTCCATTCTGCTATTTCAACGGAAGCACCTTTAAAGGTTCTCTAGACTGTAAGCTAGTTTGAGCAGGGTCCTCTTCATCCTATTGTTTATGTAGGTTTTTGTAATGGTCTCATTTATGGTTAAATCCCCCCCTTATAATATTGTAAAGCGCTACGGAATTTGTTTGCGCTATATACATGCTAATAATAATAATAGTCAGTGTGAAAGCCACTAGAGGTATTTAAACCCTGCAATGCAAACATTGCTGTTCCTGCATTATGGTCATGTTTTGAATTGCAGAGTTAAAACTAGAGGGACATGGCACCAAGACCACTTCATATTAAGGCCTATAGTGTCCCTTTAAGGGAGACCATATTAAGAAACAAAACAAATACTGTATTATGTTAAAAACCCATATATACACTGCCTAATGCAGCATATTATATTTATGAAATCCAAGGAACCTTTTCCACGGGAGATCGAGAAAGTGAGCTCCTACCATTATGACACAACCCTGCTGTGTACAATTTGTGTGTAAGCGGCCATCTAAAAGCGGATAGGTGGTTTCCCTATACAGGACCAAAATGTACAGTATAAATAAAGTGTGCCTTTACAAAAATAAGAATATCATTATAAACAGCTCTGAAGCGACCAAGATTCAGCACTCACAAAATCCATTGATTTTATACTTTCTAGCATTAAAAAAAAAAAAAAAAAATCAATCCGGTTTTTGGACAAGGCAGATTTAATATGCAATTTTTGTATCTGTATCACATTATTTGTAGTCTGCTTTATACCCTTAAATAAGGGGTTTAAATTAAGCCTCCTGGGGGGCGGGGCCTGACCTCGCAGCAGAGCAGTCGCACAACACCAGAGCTCCTGCTCATAGAGATGATATTTATCGATTAATATCGACACCAAGCGACTACGAAATCGATACCAGCTACTAGGGGCAGGGGGAAAGCAAGCCCTACCTTCTGATACCACACATGTGGCCCCTCGAGCTGCAATCACCCGAGCGACCTCTGCGGCCTACAAGCATGGCCGGGGCGGGAGAGGCGGCCGCTCTCCCGCCGCGACATAGAGAAAAGCATTACAACAGGACTACCCGTTCCCCCCCCTTTGGACCGGCGGGGGATATCCCGGTCCCCATTAACAAGCAGCAAGTTCTCACCTGCACCCTCACTTTGCATGAAATCTCGGGTCTGAAGCAAAACGGGCCTCGTGCACAGGCCGCACCACAAATGGCGCCCGCAAACACAGGCCACGGCGAGGACATGATCGAGCGCTCCCTCCGACGCATAGACGAGGCCTTCCAGCGCTTCTGGGAGAAACTGGAGCAGCGCATGGCTCCACAGCCGCCAGAATATGCGCGGGAGGCCGCGGAGAAAAGGCCGAACTCACCCCGCTCGGGCAGGCCTCGACCTGGAACACATGCTACCCAGGCTCCCTGCCTACCTGGGCCGAAGGCCAAACGGGGAATATCCCCGCAGCATCACCCACGACGCCGGAGGACCACCCGCCGCTGGCGGCGCTTCACCACCGGGGCCCTCTGCAGCGCCCGCAAAAGGGAAGACCCGGCTGCACTGCATACCCGAGTCTGTGGCACACAGATGCGGACCTTCCACAAGGCCTGGGGCTGGAGCGGGGTCCGCCACGGCCCACGCAACACTGTCACCGTCAGCAGAGCCGCGGGGGCTTCTGGGCACCCCCTTGCCGGGAGCGCACGACTACAACCTTCCTCAAGCCTGAGCGGACAGCAGGATTACCAAGAGACCGCATCACAGCTGCCAGCCGTGGGAATCGGATGATCAGCAATTACTCCAGTGCCCTGAGATCAGCTCAACAGGCGACAACGGGCATATACCCGCACCTCATTGGACATACGATTGTGCTCCTGCCTTAAGTCCATGTTGGATTGCTACCTCCGGTTTCCGAGCATAGGAGCACAGGGACAGAATACTTAACCTACCAGCCGTAAATATAAAACTGCCGCTTTGGACTCATATATTAGCCGTGCAACACTGGTGCACCTGCTTGACATAGCAAACCTTACTGCTAGCAATAGACCGTTACTTATCACCTTATAGCCAGTTTGCCATACCAGTCTCAAGACCGAGCCTACCTATAGACCACTGTGCATGTTGTATTATGTTATTCCTGTCATGCTGAATGATATTACATAGCTACTGGTTAAGAGATGCTGAGTATTATAACCTATAAGATTTGCCTTTGAACAGCATACAGCTTGTACTATTGTTGCCTACCGTGGTAGGATTGTAAACCTTATGTGACTTATTGCAGTTTTCAAATGTGCAGCTCAAATACACGACCACAGGCTACCAATATAAGGATGCTCTTACAATGCTAATAATCTTTGCTGCCTAGGGCCACTACGGTGAGGCATATAGCTGGCCCTGCACCCAGGGATGCATTGATGGTGATCTAACTAGCATGGTTACTTACGATATGATAGAAGTACCCTAGTAATAATATACACGACATAACCTATACCCTAGTACTGAGCACTCACGAGAGCAAAACGCACAAGGTATATGAAAAGATGATAATTTTGTTTTGTTATATATAGCTACTAGCACCCCCCTGTTCACCTTTAGGACATAAGCAGCCTACGATAATCTGTAAATATCTGCAACGCTACTTTGGTAGTATTTTGCTGTGTTCTGATTCGGTGGTTTCTGGAGCGAATCCAGCCTGACTCGCGCTAAATTTGCTTAATGCATGTCTGTGAAATGGAAGTGTACACTGTTTCTCCCTTGACAGCCTAACTTGACAGGCATTGTTCTCGGTTCTACTATGTTTTTGCTACAACTCAGTCTAACTCGCTGGAATAAGCATTATTCATTTACTTTATTTTATTATCCTGTTTAGCTATGAACACCAACTTGTATATGAAGCCTGTCTACGCTATTTTGATCACTTTTGTTTCTTATCCAAGCTTGTAACACTATGTTTACTTGAATGTTTCACAAAAAAAAAAAAAAACCCATGGCAATCTTTCTTTGAGGTGCATTGTACACCATCTTGATATTATCTCATGTTACCCCTCAATGCCTCCTCTTTCCCTTCTGTACCCCATGACGTATATGCCATAATAAAAGAAAGATTTACAAAAAAAATAAATTAAGCCTCCTGGGTCTTGAGATTGGGTAAATCAAACAAGTCCTGAATAACGTGAACAATCAAAGAGAAAAAACTTTTCTGCAAAAAAAATATTTTTTTTCGCTTTAAAAAAAACAAACAAATCATGCAAATCACTAAAAATGTATTAAATATACACACTGACAGAGCATAACAAATGGGTGCAGTAATTATATTGCTTTGCCTGTGACAGGAGAAATGCAGCAATGAGCCGTACAGACTTATTATAATCTCTCTGCTCCAATTACACAGACAGATTCTGCAAATCCTTATATTAAACTTAAAATCTGCTTCCATGATTGGAAATGATACAGATTCAGAGCTTAACGGATTCAAATTAGATATGAATTCCCAGATATATATCGGAAATAATTGTCCTTGTTTTAAGTATAATATGTAGTGAAGCTTTTATTAATCAGCTAAATATATAAATAATATGGTGGAAAACTGTAGATGTGTTCAGAACCCAATAAAGGATTTTATATGTCCAGAGACAGATCAATCTAAATTAAATGCAACAAGTTTAAAAAAAATAATAAAAAAAAATAATATAGAACAGGGAAGTGGTCAATATAATGCATTAACAATGGGAGTTGTCAAAGCTGGATTGTTTTCCCCTCCCCTCCTCCCCACCCCCAATTTATTGTTGTTTTAATGTACAGCATATTTAAAGGGACACTACGTACCATTACAACTTGGCATCACTATAAAGCTTACAGTGCAGAGAGTAAACTGCACTCACTCTAAGAGTGGTTTAGAAAATGCAGTGATATATATATATATATATATATCCATCCCGAGTACCGATCAATAGATACACACAGAGGTCCCTACTGGTTTCTATAGTGAAGCAGGGGGCCAAAGACTCTCCATGTTCCACTTCCGGCAATGTCATGGCAACCCAACGCATGCCGGGCTCACAAGAGGACACTGCCGAAGGTGGAACGTGGCGTGTCCTGGGACCCCTCTTCATTAAAGAAGCATACGCTGTCACTGTACCACCATGGAAAGGAGGTGGAATAACTAAATTATCAGAAAAGAAAATTCTCACACCACCACCCCAAGCCCTTGTCCAACAGAACAAACACACACACAACCCTTGCATCCACTATAAAAACACACACACACACACACACACACACACACTACATGGACTTTCCTTATCCTTGTGGGCGGACTTGAGGGTGGGCCCAGTGGAGGGACTTGTTGACAAGCCCCAGGGGCCCAGGCTTTGAGCTGTGTAAGAGGCCCCAAAATTTCTGATGGCAGCCCTGGCTGCAACTACAAGACATCCTGCCAAAACTGATAATGCGGCAGATAAGAGGTTATTCTTCCCAGCCACTTGTGTTAATTTTGTCCAAGTTCTTCAAGCTGTGTGCACATGACCGATCTCTCTCTCTCCTATATAGAAATGAGCAGGGTTGGTTCTATTGATTGTGAACTGAGCTGTGCATAAACTGATAGCAGATGCAGCAATTCCACTTATCCATGCCTGCTGATAGGTGATAAGCTACCTATCTCAAATTATCACATCCTACAGACCCTATGAGATAGGATCAGACCCTATAGAGCACAGCGAGTGGCTCCTGACTGGTGAAGCCTCTTTCTAGTGAAGGAGGGGTCCACCTGCTACTAACACCTGTGCATTGTGGATTATTCTTAGTTAGTTACCTACCATGCAAGGATCACTTGATTAATTGAAGAGGCCAGTCCACAATCAAGTTACATATTGCAAGCAGTGAAAAAACTTAACGCTTAAGGGGGCGGGGCTTGACTGCCAACCAAGTCAGTCGCATGGTGCAGGAGCTCCACAGAGGAAACCTACCCGGTAATATTGGGCCAAAAATTTTACTTTTGTTGCTCACTTTTTTGGTCACCTCTTGTCTCTACCCTGGGGCACACTCTACCGACTATCTGGCTTAATCCTGCCTGCAACCAGCAAGCACAGCTGGTGACAGCCATATCTGCGGCCTGTAGCTATGCTTGAGGAAGGGGAGATGGCAGATTCCCGACCTTGACCTCTGCCTGCTGGCTTCAAGCTCCATTACCCCCACCACCCCCTCTGGATCGGTGGGGGTCATCCTGGTCCCCACTGGTGTCTAGCTACAAGCTTGCTGCCATGCCCTGCAACCTATAGGCGAACCGCAGCACTAAGGCCTAGCATCTAAAATAGCCAACCTGTCAGAGCCTGTACCCTTGATGGATGGCCTCCCAGCAGACATCTCTACTAGTGGAGCAGCTACTTGCAAAGTTTGATCTCATCTGTGACAGGTTCTGGGCTAGGATCTGTGGAGTGCAGCTTACCCTTTATCCTGTTGGACGAGATGTGGCACCCCAGAGCCGCTCTGCTGACCGCTACCAACTGCATAAGCATACACCACGTGTCTCCCGAGCAGTGAAGCACAAGCGACGGATCAAGAGACCGTCACTGAAACCCCGCCAACAAACAGTACTCGAGTGCCCGCTCCCGCCTGCCTCAATAGTGGAGGACCAGGAATTTGCACCTCCAGCGTGGCCGACATGATCCGGAGGACTCCATACCCGGTGTCCGAGTGTGCAGGTGCACTGCAAAGCAGTGAACCAGCACAGACGCTATTTCTGGCGCTCTACCCTGTCGCTGAGAGTAGATGCACTGGATGAAAGATCCTGCCAGAAAAACTTAAAGATCAGGGGTGTGTCGGAAACAGTGACTGCAGAAGAGCTACCGCACTTCATTAGGCGACTGGTGACTTCATTACCCCCAGCAAAACAAGCCAAGCAATTCCCCAATGACGGAGCTTACCGTATCACCAAGTCCCCTAAGGCGCCGCTCACAGCCCCAAGGGACATAATACAATGCTGCGGGACGAGACAAGACAAACAAGCTTTGATGAGAGCTGCTCAAAATAAGTTACCTGTGGACTTTGAGTCTCACAAGATATTGATTTTCCAAGACCTAGACCGCTCCACTGTATTATGGAGAAAAACTATGAAACCCATCACACAACAGTTGCAGGTGGCAGGAATACCATACAGATGAACTACTTCTAGATCCCTTACGGTCATCAAAGAAGGCAAGCAAATCAAGGCCACTGACGTGGCGGAAGCCACCACCTTCTTGGCAGCCTTCTTGGCAATATCACATCTTTTACGGACAAGAAGCCGTGACATAGGGGACCAAGATATCACTGTTTAGGTTTATGTCTCTTGCCCCTCCTTAATCTAATCTCTCCTCTTCTAAACTCCTACTCTACACTAACTGTGCTCTTAACCTGTTCGAAATTCCAGAAAAAGTTGACAGCCCACCAATGGGTAGCCATTCATCTCACTACCCCCCCCCCCCCCCCCCCCCATCTTGCCATGTCTGGCGCCTGAGGTCTTTCTGGTCTGATAAAGAGGAAGTTGATATTTCCATATGATTATACCATACCATACCAGCTGATGGAAGGTTTAAACAGTACGCACTGTCTGTGAGCCACTGAGTATTGTTAAAGCTTTTATGAGCTGTTATGATAATATGGAAGAACGAACTTGAGTTTTACCAGAGCAACATAGACCAAATTAACAACAGACATCCAATGCAGCAGGTCAATGGCTCCTAGCATCCTACGTGTTAGCATTGTTGCTCACTCCACCAGTGACACTTAGAAGATAAACAAATCATTTATTACAGCAATGATGCTTACACAAACATGCGACAATTATTGAAAAAAAATAATAATACATAAAACAGTGCACTGCCTATTATGTTAAAATTATGTTAAGTTCTGAAATTTCCTGTTTTGAGTGAAAATAATCCATGACAGAACCAGGCTGGCAGTGAAGTTGTTAAACTGGTGGATTTGCATAGCTAAGTGTTTATGTTTGATAGTATATATTGACACATAGTTAGAATCGCCAGCTCCCTTTATTTTAGCAGAGACACAATGATGTCTAAATACGGTCATTTGCAGACTGGGAAGATCCTGTAGGCTGCACAATGCCCACCGGCTAATGTCTAAAATGTAAACTGCAGTCATTTGGGCATTTATGAGTTAACCAGCTACACTGGTGAAATCTAATAGATCAGTATCATGCTAAAAATAAAAAACTTGTGAGAATTCTAAGAAAGAATACGTTGAAATTGTAAGATCTTAACCGACAGAGACCTCCCATGTCTGCATATATAACATGCCTGCTATGAGTTACATAGTACTCACCTTTCTATCACTTCCAAAGCTATAGATTGCGGTGTCTGGCTATCAGGACTGCAAAAATCAGGGACTGCAGTGCACAGAATTTAACATAACTATGTCCTTTAACGTGGAGCTGGATGTCCTTAGTGTACTATTCAACCGAACATTAAAGATGTGCAAGTTTTCAATTGCATTATGTCAGCGCTACCTGCCTGCTCGTCCTCCAGGAACGTTGCCTGTAGGATTCTGGCTAAATCCAATGTTCCTCATCGAGATGCATTGGGGACGGGATGTGAATCCGAATCGAGTGCCGCATGCACATTAAATCAAATGCTTCTCCTAGGAAAGCACTGTATTCAATGCTTTCCAGTGAGCAGTATTTGATGATGTTCAATGTCACGTGACCATGTTTTACTTGGTTGCTGCATTGGAAGCATCTCTAGTGGCTGTCTGGGAGTCCTTAACCCTGCAACGTAATCACTGCAGTTTCTACAAAACTACAATGATTTACAATGTAGGGTTAACACTATAAGACCACTGCATTCTTTGAGTTAAAGAGGTCTGAGTGACTTTAGTGGTCCTATAGGCTCTCTTGAGCAGATACAACAACTTTTTTCAGCCCAAAACATGCAGTAACTGAAAGCTAATATATGTTCACAATACCCTGATGTCATATGCAAAGTGACTTCTCGCTGTGTTTAGCGGGATAAGTTGTACTTGTGCCCAAGTAGGACTTAAAGATGGATGTCCCATGGAACAGGGATAAGTCAAAATAAACAATGAATTGTTGGACCTTTATAATGACTAAAATAGAGAATACAATTAGATAACAGGCATGTTGTATCACAACGGCAGTAAGAACTATGTTGATCATATAAGGTCAAATACTCCTCCAGGGATAAAAGCATTTTACTACACTGAGACTGATATTGTTCTTTCACCGATGAAGTTTAACAGCTTCTAGTGTATCTCTGTCATACTCAGAGAGTCCTACGGCAGACATGTCAGGAGCATTGTTTTAATTTTTGGAAAACAACAGGATACGTGCTTTTCCCGTCTCCATCCCCCACAACATGCGGAGGATCCTGCATTACTCGGGCAGAAAGGGAAGCTGACATCATGTGATCTCAGACTAGCTCCCGGCTATTTTTACACAACATGATTACAAGTGCTTTTACTTGAGAGCTCGGCCTGGCCACTTTAGAGTTTCACAGCTCAGCAACAGACATGAGAGAAAGAAGAATGGTGTGAGGCTGATAATTTCTTAAAGTGTACCCACAACCTGTTTACACATGGACTCTCACAGCACATGGATGCAAAATGAATTAGGGGCCACGCCTTTAACACAAATAATGATTTAAATAATGCAAGGTAGAGCAAGACTGTAAAAAGGCCATGGAAGCCTACTTTGTTTGTTTCCATAGTGACTGCTCCGCTGTTAGAACTTTGCACCACTTTTATAAAGTTCCTACATCCATTGGGTAAGCTACATCTCTGGCACTCATCGGGTTACATATTAATAACTCCATTAATTATCTGGCAGACTTGACTAAGAAAACATCTCCACAGACTACAAAGTATTGTCTGAAAACGCTACATACACAGTCGATGCTTTGTGCCATTTGGTTTTAACAAACACCATCTCTATCATCCAATGCCAAAAGAAGAAACAACCACAAAGGAATTATTGTAAACATAGCTTACAATTACTAAAGTATACCCCATTATTTTTATGTTTTTAGCCCCCCTTGAGCCCTAAATATTTTGACCAAACCTTAAATGTGAATGTTTTTGAAAACCGTGAGTGTCAGATGTTTAGTATGAAAATCTTTCTTCCTATAAACACAAAGTCTTGCAGAATAAAAGGGGTTTAGTCAGCGCGTTACAATAGCAAAAGAGCACAATGCATTGTGGGCCGGTAGATTGGACAATGTCCCAAAACCATAATCTGTTTTTACAAAAACACGGATTCATCCTCTTATGCAGCATCAAGATAGGATTTAGATTTAAGTTAGCGCCGTTTAGAAGAGATTACTGTTTAATTGCAACCGAATCTGGCACACATGGTACAATCTTTTGCGCAGTAAGCTTTCTGTAGGGCAGGATCATCCCAGCAGGAAAAATGCTCGGCAAGACAAACGCTGGAGGAAGCTGAAAATAGATCTTCACATTACCCAGACTGAAAGCGAAGGCCTCCTTTGTATGTGAACGTCATGTGTTAAGACTGGGGGAAGGCTCGGGAATAAAATGACATACAGCTGCCATTTCTTTTGCATAACTAACACTCAGAACAGAAACAAATCCCTCATTCATCCACATTCAAATTAGCCAACTGGGAGAATACTGGGGTGGACGACAGACCGTTATAGCCTTTGTCAGTGGGTTCAAATCACAGTAGCAATAATTTGTCAGAAACAGAGGATATTTTCTTCTAGTGATCTGGTTTAAAGATCCTACGTTATAGTGTAATAAGAGATCCTGCAATAAAAAAAAAAAATAACCGCGGCAGCAGGCTAATAATTGGTTATGTATCAATATTATGCAGGGCAGCATGCAGTGCAGTGCAGTGCAATAAATTCTCTTGTAAATAGATCTCACACAATTGTAGTACAGTCTTTAATATCAAGCAAGGACTCACTAAATGAGGATTTAAAGTAAATTTTACATTTAAAGGTCAAAATAGCAGAACGGGAAACATTCTCTGAACCAGATATGCTTTCAGTTTGACTTGGAATTCTCACTTTAGTTAAAGGACCACTATAGGCACCCAGACCACTTTAGTTCAATGAATACCCCAGGTGCCATGTTCCCCTAGTTTTAACCCTGCAGCTGAAAAACATAGTAGTTTCAGAGAAACTGCTAATGTTTACACTGCAGGGTTAATTCAGCCTCTAGTGGCTGTCTCCCTGACAGCCACTAGAGGCGCTTCCGCGATTTACACTGAGTAAATCGCACTTTTATTCAACAAAGATCCCCATAGGAAAGCACAGAGTAATGCTTTTCTATGGGCGGGATTGAATGCGCACGCACCTCTGCCCACGCATGCGGCTCCACTCAGAGGAGGAGAGGTCACCAGTGCCAAGGGAGCCCGGCGCTGGATTAAGGTGAGCAAATAAATGGTTAACCATTTACTCGCTGCGGAACAGGGGGCCTAGTCACCGTTTAGGTGACTAGGGCTCTATAGAATTAGGTATACATATTTGTATTCCTAAGGCTATAGTGTTCCTTTAATAACCTCGTTAGTATAAGAATAGATTCTGTATTAACACACAGCAGTGCTATAAGCAGGCCTGTAGTACCTCTGCATTAATATCACACAGTGGTACATATCTAGCATATCTTGCATTAAAGGGACACTGTAGTACCAGGAATACAAAGCTGTATTCCTGGCACTACCGATCCCTCTGCCTCCCCCCTCTCTCGTTCCCCCACCTACTCGGTAAATAAAGGGTTAAAAATCCTTTACTTACGTGACCCCAGCGCCGATGTCCCTCGGCGCTGGGGCGACACTCCTCCCCCTCCTCTATCCCGTGACAATCGGTGTCTGATGCGTATGCGCTGCAAATGCCACACGCGCATTAGACCTCACCATAGGAAAGCATTTAATCAATGCTTCCCCATGGGGAAGAAAATCTGACTCTGGATGTCCTCATGCAGAGCGCGAGGACGTCTAGCGTTAGCTAACGGACCAAAAGTCTGTTTTGATTCAGGAAGCCCTCTACTGGCTGTCTGACAGACATCCACTGAGGGCAGACTTAGGGCAGCACTAGGTGCAAAAGGGACACAGCACCAAGACCACTTCAATGAGCTGAAGGGGTCTGGGTGCCTACAGTGTCCCTTTAATATATGTAACACATTGGTCATTAATGCTGCAGGAATGCAGTGTAATAGCCTATCCAGCAATCATACCACTCTGGATTGCAGTAAAAAAAAAAAAACTGATGGCATTATTGCCCTAACCCTCCAACAAGTCTGAGAATTAATTGTGCTTAATAACAAGTGTAATAATAATCCATCATTTGTATGAGCATGTAACTACCGTGCTGAGGCTTGCTTACGGGCCTTGATGTTACCAAGATTCAACTCACCCATTATGCTTTTTCTTATTTTGCTCTCAGCTGTGTGTTAACAGTTAATGGATGCTCCTCCAGGCCTGAAGGTAGAATAGTTTCAAAAACACTATGCACATGTCTGAGCGTTGCACATTGTTAATTAGCTAATTGTTAAAGCTCTGAAATTCAGGCAGATTAATAGCTTGTTAAGATGGAACTGGCTTTGCAAATCGCTGAGCACATATCCAGACAGACGCAGTGCTGTATATACAGGCCTCATGGATGATATTGGAGACTGTAGATATGTGTTCAGACAGAGATATACCCACGAATGCGCAAACGTATAATGCATGCCTACATTTTATTAGTCTGCTGTCAAAGAAGCACTTTCCATGTTCTGCCCTTCAGTAACTAGAAGTGGTATGCATTCAGATAAACAAGATGGGTATATCAGCCCTGCTTGCCAAAACAAACCCTTTCAGAAATTATTCAATTAAAATAAATGTATATATGACTATTGGGAAAGAACCGTTCATTAAATGCCTGTTTTGAGATAGCCTAGTGAACTGAGCATGGTCTTCCAAGTCTCAAAGTAAAAAAGAAAACTACACAATGTTGTATAGTCACTGGCTGAATGGAAAAAAAAAATTAATGACTTCACCACGCTGAGAATGTAGGAGGTCAAAGGAACACAGGGACAGGATTTTGGCAGCAAATCTACTTCATAGTATCTTTCCAATGATCAAATACAACTTCACCTGCACACTGCAGCAGAGTACAGATTGCACGGGGAATAAACAATGAGGTTGGTTAAAGTGGCTGTCAACTTCTCAAAAGGTTTGAGCAAAAAAAAGCACATTTGAAATGCTATGAAAAGCTCATGAAGACTGTATTGGAATTTCATTGAAATCCAAATGAAGTCAAAAGCTTTAGGAGAAGGGACTGCTTGGTCTTATGGTAAATGCTTACCATGACAAGATGCAGAGCTACCACAGCCAGGATTTGTCACTTCCCACAGTCGTCGCTAGTCAAGACTGTGGGACTAAATCATTGTCTTGCTCATTGCAACATAATATCGATGGAGGTTCCCGCAGGGTGAGACACAAACATCAGTGTTGTACTCTCGCGCATGTGTGCTTCTGACTTGGACTCCGGGCAGATGAAGTGTCAGGAGCTAAAGGTTGAAGATGGCATCTACTGCACCATCAGCATGAAGCCACCATAAGAGGTCAAAGACCCCAGAAGATGACAGTTAATATGTAGAGCTAGCCAAGTAGCATACTGTCATGAACGTGGGCTATTGGCACAGTCGAGACAATGGGGAGAGTGTGGAAGTGAAAAGGTTAATTACACCAGACCCCTGGTTACCTGTTATACCAACATGTACAAAACAACTCATGACATATATCAAATGCCAACTCATGCTTTGGCATGACACATACGCTTACACTTATATTCATAATGCATATCTTCACACATCCCCAGGACGTACTTGAAAACCAGAGTAATCTGAATGTACCTTTCCTGGTTAAATACTTTGTTATTATTTGTTTTGTATCATTATTATTATTATTCATGTTCTGGGTGAGCATTTCTGCTCTACATTGCCCAGCTAAGTGTATAAATCGGTAATAGAACCTGTAAAGAATACACTTGTAGGGTTACTCACTGAAGTGAGAATTCAAGCAGAATTTGAAATTTAAAAGCTAGATTAGCAAAAAAATTGAAATCACCAAATCAGCTTTGCTTCTATTGTTATCTATTTTGGACTACTATAGGAAATTCAAATTCATTTTTGTATAATCCAGATCTACTTTTTTTTTTTTTTTTTTAAATGTAGAAAAATATGTATTTGCCCCATGTACTGTGCATCATATAAATGTGGATTGAAAAGAGTGTGAAACGTTGGTAAAATGCCTAGCATATTACACCATGGCATGAAAACCCTTCTCAGACAGAATAGTTCACCCCACCCCCCACACACACCATATATAGTTGACCATACTAATCCCTCTAATAAGGGCTGATTATAAGGAAAACATCTTGCAGGGGTGCAGTGATTTTAACGCTGTAAACATTGTTGAAATGGTCTAACAGTACAATGCAAACTATGGTCGACTTTTCAATGCTGATCGTATGAAAAGAAAGTAAAACATTCTGCACACCCATGTCTTTCAAGGTGTTCACTTTTGGTGAACACTTCTTTTTATGCCTTTTCAAAGATAAGCCTTTAATGTGACTGCTGTAAACCATGTCAAACCAAATTAGCTTTAAAGCTAAAGCAGCAACAGGGGGTGAGGAGTAAGTGTGCCTTTAAAAAGGTTAGCGGGATCCATTCAAACAGATTGTCTGCCAAGGCTCACTACAGTCAGCATTAATTATCCTTAATCAGTCACTATGTGGTTAATTGTTGTGCTGACCTTATGCCAATACCCCAGAATGAATAGAAGTGCACTAGAACTGCACAGTTTTCGTAATTTGGGCCTAATTTGAGACGTGTGCACTTAATCCTAAACGAGGGGACACATCTAACCTCAACTCCACTAGGAATATTAAATGCTGTGAACTGCATTTTTAACATATGCCGCAGGCCAAAGATCAATCTGAATGATTTTAAGGTAATTAGGATGCTGCATTAGATCAACTCTTACTATTCCAGCCGAATTCCAACTGTACCCCTTATAATACAGCCTCAGAAAAAACTAGTCAGACAAATCCTCTTTTATACAGGATGTTGTACATTGATCTACACTACAGTGTTAATTACAATTAATGAGCTTCAGCAGCAAACTTGGCAAAAATCATTTGGGTGGAGGTCACTTTTGTCATACCACTTCGAAATGGATTGACGTAAAATGGGGTGATAGCACCCATAAACTGTAGTGTTTGAGCTTATATGGTCCCTTCAAAGGAACACTCCAACAACATAACCACTACCATGTGGTGGAACCAAATCACAATAACCACTACATCTTACTGTAGTGGTTATGGTGCTTGAAGTGTTCCTTTAAGGTGACCATGTTCACCTCTGCTCAGCATGCAAACGTTTGAAGTTTGAGAATACAATCCCCAATACCTTAAAATATGCTGGATTTGCATTATTGTTTTAATAATAGCATCATTTAAATGATGACACCGTAGGTATAACACTACAGACTTAATTTGAACGGTTACCAATAAAGGCTGGAAATTCATTGAATGTTACTCCTTGACTCGCAGTTCCAAGCACTCTCAGAATTTTAGATTTTCCAAAATAAAAATTATTTAAGAATACATGTCAAATATGCAGTTTTGGAAACGCTAGTCTGCCTAAATGTAATAAACTCTGCTAATTAGATAAAACTGACCATTTAAGCCTGTCATCATTATAACGGTTTAAAAATAGCCATTGTCTCAGAAATCCTCTAAAAAAAAAAAAAAAAATGCAGCTTTTGATCAAGCAGATTATACAAAGTATGCAAAACATCTGCCCGAAACTCAGAAATCTTTACTTCCTTCTCTGTCAAATAAAATCCTCTGCTGGGGAGCCAGTATGAAGCATTAACATCTGGATCTCCATGTTCTACAATTGTCTGTAAACGTCATGATTTCTGCAAATTAGTCTGAAACACGAGCTGGCCAAACTTCTATATTACATGCTTTGAATGTTGAGATGAGGAGATTCTGCAGAAGTTCTTCCCACAGAATGTGTTTGTGTTCTCAAACAAAATGGCGTCTATTCACTAAACACTGCATTTGCTTTTGTAAAGTTGGCGGATTTAATTTGGTTCACTGTATTGATTTATAACCAAATGAATCTCATTCCTGTAGTGAGATTCGTTTGAAAATGGCTGTAAATTAAATGCCTCACCCTTCTGATGTGGAATTATTAAAAATTATTATTGTACTTGTATTGAATTATTGTACTAACTCCATTTTAACCTTATATTGTGACAATCCTCCATTTTGTCCTCCTAACCTGACTTCTTCAAATCCTCCATTTTGTCCTCATGACTTAACTTGTTCATTTTAAAACTACCTTACGTGACTGAACTTCTCAACCCAATTAATACAGTAGACAAAGACCGTGTTTCCTACAAGGACAAGTACCAGGAGGTGCTGGCTACTCCTTAAGACTTGTAAGATAGTATAGTTTGAAGGCCACGAGAACACAGTAGTAATGAAATGTTCTATTCATAAGAGACCTTGCACCTGGACATGAGGCCTGATATCACTGACTGTGTAAAATGACGCTCAAGCCCCCCTTTCCACCGAGTAAACCTCATGCTGGGAAAGATGGCGCCTGAGCCTTCTGTCCACACCCTTGTCCAGAACAATACCACCTCCCGGTGGGAGGACACCTAGCTGGTCACTCAAACCCCTGAGCCAATTAATAATATTGGTGGGTGGACACGAAGTTAGTCACATAATGTTTAATCCAATCAATGATGTTTATTTGTTATTATCTGATATTCAATGATGATGTCATTTTGCTTTTAAAAAGATCTGCACAACTGTTTTCCAACCAGATTGTATTAAATTTTCTGAAGTGCTTTCAACCTGAACTCCATGTGTCAGTGTGAGCTTACTTCTGCGTATACGCAATTTAATCATCTCAGATTTGGACAGGAACAGATAGACTTTGAACATTTTGGTTTACTTTCAAAAAGTACCATAACAACTTGGCTCCCAACGTGGGGCATCGGGCTATGGCCTCTGGCCGGTGAGCCGTCCTAAGGAAGATGCTGTTGGACGGGGGAATCCTGGGGGTAGGAAGGGAGACTGATCACCTCCAAGTACACGGTAGAGACTTCTGCAGAGCCACCGGTATGTTCCGGCCCCTTTGATTGACCCGTCCACGTGTCTGTGACTGCTTCCCGGGAGGACATCAAAGACAGGTAATATCTTGCCCGGTGTCTCGTTACTCACTTGTTTACCTGCAATTTTAGTCTGTTGCCTGGGTGTGTTTGAATTGTGTTTGAATTGTTTGCCTGTTTCCCCATTTTGAGATAAAGGGGGGGTGGACCTGCAGGGGATTTGCCTGGGGTTCTGTCTTGCTTGTTTTCCCCTTTTTGGGATAAAGGGGGGTGGACCTGAGGGGACTTGCCTGGGTCTTCGGTTTGTCTGTTTATCTGTTTGTATTTTACCTCTTTTGGGATAAAGGGGGGTGGACCTGAGGGGATTTGCCTAGGTCTTCTGTTGCCTGTTTTACCCCTTTTAGGAACCACGGTGCTGTGGTTGTAGGGAAAAAGGGGGGTTGACCTGTGGATGTGTTCCTGGGGGTCATCTTTTCCTGTTTAACTCTTTTAGGAGCCTCGTGGCTGGGGCTGTAGGGAAAAAGAGGTGTGTTGGATCTGTGGAGATTGTGTAGACTCATAGTTTCCTGGGGATCCTTCTTGTGTCACTTTGATAGCCTAGCTAGCTTCTCTGTGCACGTTACTCTGCTTGCAGAGTGGTGGTACCCTCCAGCTTTGAGCGCTGAGCTGGAGCCATTCCAATTTTTATTTTGTGGTGTGTGAATTCGGGCAGGCATTGCTGTCTTCATCACCACGGAGTAGTGGGACTTATAAAGTGGGTCTTTATAGGGGCACTACAAGAGTGAGGGTAGCGCAGACACTATTAGTGGGCTGCTGTGACGAGGGAGGCATATGGATTTCGGACCGGTGTTAGTTGTTATCCTTGGCCGTTGGTAGTAAGATACTACGGGATTGAGGGAGGTGACTTTGGAGTAAGCACACGAGTAAAGGAAAGGAATTACTGTTGATTTCATTTGAACTGTGATGCATGCACTGTATTTCAACTGTATTGTTGTCTTGTCTGTTTAATTAGGAGTCTCATGAACTCCTGTGTCTGTCTCTAAGGATTTCCTTACCTTTTTATCTTTTCTACACTTCCTATACTATTATACTATCCTCTACTATTTCTCTTGTGAGAGAAGTGATTGGTCACACACTTCTCACCCCACTCCAATCCGTGGCTACCACCTCGGGTACACAGAATTAGTGACTAGTCTGCGTTTTGGGAAGATGCACTTGGAGGGACCCACCCTTTCTGAGTGGCAGCTGACCATTGTAGATAATCTGTTTAAAACCTTTCCCCCCTATATCTGGGACGCCTGTATAGGAGGGGAATGGAACAGGGTTAGAAAAGCCCAATAAGGGCTGGCTAGCGCGTGTGATCTAGTTGAAGATAGAGATCGCTAAAGTGTGTAAAATTGCTGTGCCTTCATGTGGTAGATTACTGACAGAGAAGAAAGCAAGCTTACTGGTACAGAGTAGCAATGCTATTCAGCACGAAGGTAGGGTTGAGGAAGAACTAGATCACAAAGGGTTAAGAATGTATGTATATTATAATAATTGTTTTTTGTATTTTGTGTTAGCCATTACCCTGGTAGAGGGTGGGGGTTTTGTATTGAGTTTCACTAAAGAGTATTATTAAATGTTGTGTTTTTGTGTCCCTTTGCTTTTGCAATAATTGTAACGTAACTGTCTTTCCAGCGCTGACATGGTTAAAAAACTTCATGCTGGCTCTCTCCTTGCCTTCTGTGAGACGCGAGGGGGGAGAGGGAGGGGTGACATTCCTGGTTTTTCAGTTCAGCGTTCAGTAAAATTATTCAGAAACTAATAAGATTTAGCAATGGAACAAAGTATTTTCTCCAAGACTGTTGTATAAGATAAGGAGCCAGGGATGTAGCTCAGTGTTTATTACAAAGGTTAGGAAAGTGAATCTGATGCAGGAATAGAGAATTATTTGGACGAGTTAAAAATGTAAAGGCAAGTGTGATTTGTTGCATTGCTATGCAATGTGGATAGAGGGAATATGCAAAGTTGTTAAGCTAGATTGTGAAGAGGAAAAGTGATTAATGGCTGTAGGTATATTGTTTGCATTCCGTGAGTTTATTTATTTATTTATTTTTATTTATTTTTTTATTTTTGCACCATGTTATTTCAAAGCTTCACGGGCTGTTACATGTATATTGCTTTCATTTGTCAGCTGAAATGCCCTAAAAGAAAATGGCCCCTAGAACAAAAGAAGGTTGTCCTTAGTACCCACGCCTCCTCCTGCCCTCACTCTGCCCTTACCATATCAGTGAGGTCATATGCCCGTGTATTGTGTCATGCTCATCCTATCTTAAAGACATGCTGTCTTCCTTAATTCCCATATATTATGAACAAAAAAGTTACAATTACTAAAATTATCCTACTATTAGTTTCCCTATATCAGGAAAGTGTCTGTGTTAATATGTAGATAGAATATATATGTCTATCGTTTCACGTATAAGTAACAAGTGTCTTTTAGCTTTGTGTACAAAGATTGATAACATGCTGAAAGAAGGGTTATCTTAAAGAACATTTACTAAAAGAAAGTTCTAATAAACCAAGATTTCTTGAACAAATGAATAAGCCAAGTTTAAAGACTGACTAACATAATTTTTGTTGTAAGCCCAGATATTTTATTATTGCATATGCGTAGGAATTGAGACTTTGGGCATTATAGTATATTAATTCTAGATCTGTTACTAGCAGCAAGTGCTTAGCCTTATGCCTATCCCACGCATGCTTAAAACACTTCTACTGAGTTAACCTCTACCACTCCAGTTGGAAGGCTATTCCATGCATCCACTACCCTCTCAGTAATGTAATACTTCCTGATATTATTTTTAAACCTTGGTCCCTCTATTTTTGAGACTATGTCCTCTTATTATGGTAGTTTTTCCTTCTTTTAAATATAGTCTCCACTTTTACTGTGTTGTTTCCCCTTTATGTATTTAAAAATGCTTTTATCATATTTCCCCTGTCTCGTCTTTTCACCAAGCTATACCTGTCAAGATCCTTTAACCTTTCCTGGTGAATTTTACCCTGCAATCCATGAACCAGTTTAGTAGCCCTTCTTTGAACTCTCTCTAAGGTATCCATATCCTTCTGAAGATATGGTCTCCAGTACTGTATCCAGTACTCTAAGTGAGGTCCCACCAGTGTTCTGTACAATGGCATGAGCATTTCCCTCTTCCTACTGCTAATACCTCTCCCTATGCAACCAAGCATTCTACTAGCATTTTCCGCTGCTCTATTACATTGTACATTGTCATCAACAGCCAGAAACTGGAGAACAAGAAATGTGAATCAATGTATAGCCATTTATAAGCTTAACAAAATCTCCATTATCTTTTCCATTTATTTTGCAGAAGGCAATGTTATTTGTCTATTTTGTATGTTTTAAAAATACATTATCAGTGAAGAGTAGAATAAATTTTATCCCATTTACGAGACATAAAATTGTGATAATGTATATTTGTGATATAAGTAGAAATTACATTTTGAGATGTTAGATATAAATTATTAAATTAAGAACTAGAGTCAGGGATAGCGTCTGTCTCCGCGGGCACAAGACCCCGTGTGGAGAAGTGGTGGGCAAGCCATCATGGGCCACCCATGGGAGTGAAACGTTCGAGGCTTGTGGAGACAAGATGAGCATGTTAGCCTTTTATTATTTTTCTCTAGGGAAAGCATAGGGCCAGTTAATAGTTGTTGTACATGGGCTATTTGCAGCCTCCATTGCATTTCTACCTAGTCTTGATTTCTGATGTCTCCTCCATTGCTACATCACCTGTCTGCTCCCTTACCTGCCCACCCCCGCTTATTCCTCCCACCGATCCCTCCCCTTCATCTGCAGTCCCCCACTTTCCCCTACTGCCCCTCCCTCTACTCCACCTTCTCCTCCTCCTACTCCTCCTTCCTGCTCTTACTCCTCCCCCTCTTCCTACTCCTCCCTCTACTCCACTTTCTCCTCCTACCCCTTCCTCTACTCCACCTTCTCCTCTCTCCTCCTACTTCTCCTCTTCTCCTCCTCCTACTCCTCCCTCTACTCCACCTTCTCCTCTCTCCTCCTACTTCCCCTCTACTCCTCCTTCTTCTTCCTACTCCTCCCTCTACTCCACTTTCTCCTCCTACTCCTCCCTCTACTCCACCTTCTCCTCTCTCCTCCTACTTCCCCTCTACTCCTCCTCCTACTCCTCCCTCTACTCCACCTTCTCCTCCTCCTACTCCTCCTTCCTGCTCTTACTCCTCCCCCTCTTCCTACTCCTCCCTCTACTCCACTTTCTCCTCCTACCCCTTCCTCTACTCCACCTTCTCCTCTCTCCTCCTACTTCTCCTCTTCTCCTCCTCCTACTCCTCCCTCTACTCCACCTTCTCCTCTCTCCTCCTACTTCCCCTCTACTCCTCCTTCTTCTTCCTTCTCCTCCCTCTACTCCACTTTCTCCTCCTACTCCTCCCTCTACTCCACCTTCTCCTCTCTCCTCCTACTTCCCCTCTACTCCTCCTCCTACTCCTCCCTCTACTCCACTTTCTCCTTCCACTCCACCTTCTCCTCTCTCCTCCTACTTCTCCTCTACTCCTCCTTCTCCTCCTCCTACTCCACCTTCTTCCCTCTCACTCTATCCGCTACTCATTCTTCCATCTCCCCACCACCATATCTGTATCCTTTATATGCTTCCTCCCTTCTTATTCCTTACCAATTTCCTCCACTCATAGACGACTCTGCCTCTACCTGACAACATTATATTTTGAAGAAAAGTTGCTCTGGCCACTCTTCCGCCACTTCCCAGGGGGGAATACCACACTAACGAAAAATTAAAATTATTCAGACATGAAAGAACTGTTTTGGGCACTCTCAAAGAAATAGTGCGGTCCTGACCCAGATTCCCATGGAAGTAAGACACCTGTAAGGGAGGTGGCTGTCCCTCATGTTTTTTCTACACTAAGTCCCCAGAAATCTCATGAAAGGAACCTGACTCATTAGAACAAAACATGAACATTCAATTTACAGATCTCTACAGAGGGGGGTCAGCAAGAGAACTGTGAATAGAAAGACAAATACCCCCCAATCTCACACAGAAATAGGTGAGGAAACCTCTTCTACTGCTCCTCATGGTTGCTTTGAACAGATGAAAGAAGAAACAAGACACCTTTCAACAGAGCATGCAGTAGCTTTACCAGATCCTGACTCCACTCTGTTTGCGGATAAAGAGGAAAGGTACCATACTGGATTTGCTGTTGCTACAGAAGATCAGGTACGTCAAGCACCTTCACTTTCCTCACTCACATCTGCTCAAGACGCTGAATTGACAGCCTTCTCAGTGGCATACAAAATGCCTGAAGGAAGACATGCCAATATCTACACTGACTCAAGACATGCCCTGGGTGCAGCACATTATTTTGGATCAATCTGGAAGATAAGAAGCACCACTCAGCTGACTAAAAGCTGCCAACCAAGCCACAAGTGCACCAAGGGAAGTGGACAGAATGGTGTCCGCTAAAGAAACTTCTATACTCACCATGTAGATCCTACCTACAGATCTCAAGCTTCTAAGAGAATGACAAAGCAGCTACTGACCCTGAAGAAATACAAAGCTGGAAAAACAGAAAGGGGCAACCCTTGAAGACGGGCTGTACTCCAACGCTCTTAAGCTCTGTTTACCCAAAAACATGTACTGGGCAGTGAGCCCATGGAACTTTATACCTATCCAAGACCCTCATGAACTCTTTGATCTCTAAAATACTCCTAAGCACCTAGCTAACTCTCAATATCCCTTTCAAGAATCCAGATGACAAAGAGCTACTGGGTCAAATATGCACTAGTTATCATAGACATTTTGTCAGGATGGCCAGAAGTCTAGCCGGTCATCAATGTGACATCCAAGACCATATACCCAGTAGTGCATTGTGAAAGTTGCAGAGATCACTCAGTGGATTCATTGTTCCAGATTCAAGACTCTCTCTGCAACATGAGAAGTGACATTTGTTGATTTTGACACACTTTTGACTCTAAAGAAAAAATGACTTGTTAAATAAAAAGATACCAGCAAGTAGGTGTTTGATGGCCATAATAATGCCTGACCACCTGCCATCGATGGAAGGCCGAGGACCCCAAAAGGAGACCTCGTGAAGCTAAAAAGATCCAAACGCCAAGCTCCCTCAGGATTATTTGCCCATCCTGAGTTTGTGGTGATATTAATATTGACTAAATGATCCGAGTCCACCTACGCTGATGTAGCGTGGGACAGGTTTAATACTACACCCTAGCCAAGGTTATTATGTCCATACACATAATACATGACAAGGTACTCTTGACACACCACATTCATGCTTCAGAACATAAAGAGGAGCACCCCTCTAAAGGGAAAGTTTGATTGATATATATATATATTGATGCCATAGGTGTGCCAAGGGGGGTACCAGATGATTTTGCAGTAAAAGGAAAGTTTGAGTCCATTTTCCCAACCGTCACTGCTAATAATAATAATAATATTTTGATTTGCATTTATTATATCTATTGCAACCAACAACGTTTACCTGTCACCATGACTACTTGTGCCTATATTCCAGATAACACAAGTCCATATGGTAATGTAAGCTTGTCTATTTATGATGTCCCTCTGAAGAACTAAGAAGACTTTGAGAACCGTTACTCCAGTCATTTTTGTGCCTTTGGGTTAACACGTCTTCTGATACTAACATAATAAAGTTTTATCTCTTAGAATCTAACATTTCATAGGGGGGACTGATGTGGAATTATTAAAAATTATTATTGTACTTGTATTGAATTATTGTACTAACTCCATTTTAACCTTATATTGTGACAATCCTCCATTTTGTCCTCCTAACCTGACTTCTTCAAATCCTCCATTTTGTCCTCATGACTTAACTTGTTCATTTTAAAACTACCTTACGTGACTGAACTTCTCAACCCAATTAATACAGTAGACAAAGACCGTGTTTCCTACAAGGACAAGTACCAGGAGGTGCTGGCTACTCCTTAAGACTTGTAAGATAGTATAGTTTGAAGGCCACGAGAACACAGTAGTAATGAAATGTTCTATTCATAAGAGACCTTGCACCTGGACATGAGGCCTGATATCACTGACTGTGTAAAATGACGCTCAAGCCCCCCTTTCCACCGAGTAAACCTCATGCTGGGAAAGATGGCGCCTGAGCCTTCTGTCCACACCCTTGTCCAGAACAATACCACCTCCCGGTGGGAGGACACCTAGCTGGTCACTCAAACCCCTGAGCCAATTAATAATATTGGTGGGTGGACACGAAGTTAGTCACATAATGTTTAATCCAATCAATGATGTTTATTTGTTATTATCTGATATTCAATGATGATGTCATTTTGCTTTTAAAAAGATCTGCACAACTGTTTTCCAACCAGATTGTATTAAATTTTCTGAAGTGCTTTCAACCTGAACTCCATGTGTCAGTGTGAGCTTACTTCTGCGTATACGCAATTTAATCATCTCAGATTTGGACAGGAACAGATAGACTTTGAACATTTTGGTTTACTTTCAAAAAGTACCATAACACTTCTATCAGTCCCTACATTGGCTTCCTGTAAGATATAGGGCTCAATTTAAAATTCTGGTTCTTGTTTTCAAATCTCTACATCAGTGGTAGTCAACCTTTTTCTAACTACCGCCCACTAATGCATCTTTTTGGTTGAAAAATTTTCCTTACCGCCCACCAGTTTTCGCGCAAGTGCGGAATATTTTTTTCGAAGGAGGGTGTTTTTAAAAAAAATAAATGTACGTTCATTTATCTTTTTATTTCCAATTAATGCATGTTTATAATGTTTTTAACTTTATAAAGTTTAATGATAAAACAATAAAGTAAATTGAAATTACCTTTACTAGTGATTAATGAGATCCTTGAGGTTGATGCTGCAAGGCTAAATATTTGATATCTGGTTCGATTTTCGTAAGGAACAAACAAAGGTCTCCTCTTTCGGTGATATTCAGACGACTTCTCTGTTTGCGCATAATAGGATTTCTCATCTGTGCGTCATCTCCCCTCTTCTCCCTCCTCAATTCCCCATCCCACCTTTTTTTTCCCCCTTTTTTTAACCTTCCTTATAGCAACGCCCAGTAGGAAGGCTGAGCTAGGTATCCCACTATAACAGACTGGCACACAGGGCACACTGGCGCCCGGGCCCCACGTGTATCAGCCGAACTGCCGCCGGTGCATCTCCACCGGGGCCCACACGCTTATGGGGCCCATCAGGTGGCCCAAGCATTTAGGGCCACCCAATGGGCTCTATTATCTTCAGGGGCCCGGTCAGCGCTGTAATAGCGCGACCGGGCCCCTTTAAAAAAAAAATGCAGCCGGAAGCAAGTGCTGCTGGGAGGAAGTGACGTCCGGTCACTTCCTCCCAGTTTACTCTGTGCGGGAAGGAGGAGAGAAAGGCCGCGAGGAGAGGCAGCCGACTCACATCATCCCTAGCCACCCTCCTGCGACAAAATGGTAAGGAAGAGAGGAGGGTGGCTGAAAATGAGGTGTATGTGTGTATGCCAGTGTATGTGTGTATGTGTGTATGCCAGTGTATGTGTGTATGCCAGTGTATGTGTGTATGCCAGTGTATGCCAGTGTGTGTATGCCTACGTGTGTATGCCAGTGTGTGTGTATGCCTACGTGTGTATGCCAGTGTGTGTGTATGCCAGTGTGTGTGTATATGCCAGTGTATGTGTGTATGCCAGTGTATGTGTGTATGCCAGTGTATGTGTGTATGCCAGTGTGTGTATGCCATTGTGTGTATGCCATTGTGTGTATGCCAGTGTTTGTGCACTGTGTGTATGCATGTGTGTATGTCTGTTTCAGTATTTGTATCTGTTAGTGTGTGTGTGTATTCCTGTGGGCAGGATTTGGAGGCGGGCCCTGTGGGCGGGCTTGAAGGGGGCCCAGACCTTGAGCTGTGTTAGGGGCCCAAAAATTTCTGATGGCGGCCCTGCTGGCACACATACATACATACATACAGACAGACAGGCACACATGCAGACACACACAAACAGACAGACAGGCACACATACATACAGACACACAAGACATACATACAAAGACGCACACACACATATATATATATATATATATATACACAGACACACATACACACACATATATATATATATATACACACACAGACAGACACACACACACACACACACACACACACACAAGACATACATACAAAAACAAGACACATATATACAGACACACACAAGACACATACATAAGACACACATACACACACAAGACATACATACAAAGACACATACACAAACAAACACACATTATATTTAAGTCACCCTCCTGTTTCCTACCTTTAAGGTGCAGGAGAGTGACTTTCCCTGGGGTCCAGTGGTGGCTCAGGTGGATGGGAGTCAGAGTTCCCACTCTGACTCCCTCCTCCTCCTTCCTCCCGTGCGGGCTCTCAGTATGCTGGGAGGAGTGACCGGGGAATCACTTCCTCCCAGCAGAGATGATGTCATCAGAGGGGGCCGGTCGCGTGGTTAAAGTGCCCAGCGCTGACCGGGCCCTCTCACAATCCACATCCATCGGGTGGCCCTGACAGCATGGGCCACCCGATGGACCCCTCTATATGCGGCCCCGGCGGATTGCCGCCTGGGCCGGGGCCGCAAGTGGTGATGGCGGTACCCGGTCGCAGGGGTACCGCCGGCTCGCACCCGCCCGCTCACCCAATCTATAAAAAAAATTGAAAATCCCTACCGCCCACCTGGAATCCCGAAACGCCCACTAGTGGGCGGTAGGGACCAGGTTGACGACCCATGCTCTACATAATGCTGCTCCCACCTATCTATCCTCCCTTATACACAAGTATGTCCCGTCTAGGCCCTTACGCTCTGCTGAAGACTTACGTCTATCCTCTGTCCGTACTCCCACCTCTGATGCTCGCCTTCAAGACCTCGAGGGCTGCACCGTTCCTGTGGAACTTGCTTCCCTCCTCCGTTAGATGCTCAACCAGTCTCCACTCCTTCAAAAAAAAAATTGTTAAAAACCCACTTCTTCATAAAACTGATGACTGATTCATCTCTTGCAACTGTCACTAGTCTAATACTATCCTGACCTTTTTGTGTAATTTTACCCCACTCCCTCTAGCATGTAAGCTCATTGAGCAGGGCCCTCAACCCCTCTGTTCCTGTGTGTCCAACTTGTCTGGTTACAACTACATGTTCGTCCACGCACTGAAAAGCGCTGCGGAATTTGATGGCGCTATATAAATAATAACATAATAATAATAATAAAGGGGAAGCAGCCTGCTCCAGTTCTCTCACTTCTGGTTTTATATTAAAAATATTTTGTGTCTGCAATTACCATCTCTGTGCTGTGTCCACAACCCAGATTTAATATAAGTCCCTTGCACTTGCCAAACTGCAATCAGTCTCTACCAGTTTCACTATTTACCACATAAAGGTGCCAGAGTATATACACATTAGCTTAAAACTAATGATAATGCAACCACTCATCAGGCGGCTAATAAGGTACATTTATTTCTTTAAATCCAGAAAATAATATTAAAAAAATGCTGAGAAAAAAAGAAAAATCAGCTAAAAAAAAAAAAAGTCACTCAAATCACCCATAGGAGCCACGCAAAGGAAGTGTTTTTTTTTTTTTTTTTAAATAATCTTGAAACATATAATGCTTTAGTCTACATGTCTTGCTCTATCCTTCCTATCTGCACGGTCTATGGAGCGTCAGTGAGGCATTTGGTCCCACGAAAGATCCGTAGTAGCAGCTGAGCTTTACAGAAATCCTAGCATCTTATTCACCCCCAAGGGCACAACAACAATTCCATTTAGTTTTATCCTATAGAACCTAGCAATAATGAACTGCGCCCTCTGGCATGCAAATGGTTAAGCAATCCATTCAAAATCCATCCATTAGACCAGGAAGATGATATGCATATTCATGCCATGTTTGTGATCCTACATGTGACCCTAAAAGTTCACATTTGCATTCAATGGCAATTTTTCATTTTAAGCAGTTTAGAATGTGCCATTAACATTAAAATGTTCACATTAGTCCAAGGATCAAAACCAATGTGCTTGAAATAATGGATTAGGCAGTCAGAAATAGCATCATCAGTAAAAACGTTTAACATTTTGGAAACCGGTGCTGTCCCCAATCGTAATGTTTCTGGTGACAATTGCCCTGTAGAATATCTGTGACTATATTAACAGACTATTATCACGGCATGTGTTAAACGGTGGAAGACACAAATTAAAATGTGATTTGATTACAATATTAGGTATCTATAGTGTATAGTATATGGGGGAAGCTTCCATTTACAGATACACCACAGATACTTTACATTTCTATTTTAATATCATTGAAAATGGAGAGATCATGGTTATCTCATAATACCAAACAAACATTGCCCATCATTTTATAACTGGTAAAGAGACTGCATACATTTACGTCGTCTGCAAGGGATCACAGGAGACTGTTTTTAGAAGCCATGGTTTTTTAAACCAATGAACTGAATATAGCTAATGAATGGAACAGACACACTTGTTGAAAACATAGTAATTAGCTAGGGCACTACTGGGTCACGTAAAAGAATTCTAGCTTTCACTAATTGCATGCAAATTAGAACCCAGTTTATCTTGGGTTACGCAGCCCCCATCTATGCCAATCACACAACCACAAAGCCAACCTCTGGGCTATACCAGTGGAATTTCAGAATCACCGGTGGTGACACTCCTAAAATATATTTCAAACTATTTCTTTAGATTCAAACGTACTACAGTAGAATGCATAAAGAATTTGCACTACTACACTCTTACCTTTTGCAATCATCTGACATTTTACAATCACAATCAGCTGCACACATAAAAACAGTGTGCTCAAACCAAACAAGAGGCCATGCACAACCCATGGCTATAAAACGCACATGTTAAACAAATAAATAAAAAATATACATATGTCTCAGCTTTAGAAAGAAAAAGTACAGAGTCCATCAACAGGTGAAAATAAATAACAAAAGGCATAATAATAAAATGGCATTAGAAGCAACACAACCCCAAATGAAAGGGTTTCATTTTGCACATAGCCATCCTGGTATACTAAAGGGGCAATTAAGGGGAATTTTATTTAATGTGGATCGGCATCTGTGTAGGCAGCTACAAACCAAGCTTTCAGCTAAACTGACACACGAGGTTATGAGAAGAGAGAGAAAAAATTGCTTTCATTGCACAATATATTCTAATTAAAAGGCACACTTCAGCGAATGAACAATCTGGGTGGTCATTTACATGTCATTATCCAGAATTCCTGGCTTTTTGTGCAATATACAATTACGGCATGTGGTGCTATGAGTTCTTAGACTAACCTTGTATTAATCTGTGATCTCAAAAAACAAATCAACATATTTTTCAACATAGTTAACAGACTTATAATGTAGTCAAATTCTGTAAACCTACTTTGCACAAGATGTCATTTTAAAAAAACATGCAAATTAAAAATAAATTTTACTCCTTTTATAATAAAGACGGAGCACTTTTTTTTTTTTTAATTGCTTTGATACAACACCCTTGTGGGGGTATGCCTTGTGCTTGTCCCTGTGTCTCCATTGCAGCCAGAAGCTCTCTTCCTGATCTAAGCCTGTCGGGACAAAGCTTAGCACAACAGGAACTTCAAGTATCCACACAGGAAGAGCAGAGGTGGAAAGCTGTGCTCAGCACATCCCAGGTAAGTAGTCAAACAGTTGGCAAATGGTTCAACCACTTAAACTGGGTGGCCACCGAGGCACTCCTGGCAACATATCCACTTCTGCATAGAAAATGTGTTTTTTGTTTTAAATGGTTCCTTTTTTTTTTTAGCAGTAATCAAAAATTTCCCATAATTCCATACATATCACATTAACAAATCAAAATTGGTATGGAATCATGGTTAACAAAAGATCTGTGCAGATAAAACATTGTATTTAGTTCATATCTCACATACTCAGGTTGACACAACAATGAGGAACAGGAGTAGTTAGAGGAAAAAATATGTAGATTTGCATTAACAGGATACAGCATACATGGATTATTTAAAATGGCATAGTACACAGTGTTCAGTCAGCAGGGTTTATTTCAAATAATGTATTTTAGTTTGCCACATGACAGATACACAAGTGTTTACTGGGGTAAGCAATGAGACACTTTATATTGAAATGCTAAGTTCCTCTTTAAATATAAAACAGTATGTATGTGCAATTAATAAGATAACTTATAAGGCATTACTTCAGACACTAAAAGGAAAAATCTGTATTATGTATTACTCCAGAGACTGAGTCACATCTGAATTTACACTCTTGCTGAGGGGCTCTGAAAAGGATGCATAGGGCAGAATAGAACACTTTGACAAAGTATCTAGTGTTGCAGAATGTAGCTCCAATATTAATAAGTGATAGTAATAATAGTTAGCTGCAATGCACACTAGCAGTGTTATACATTAAAGGCATCCTATAGTGTCAGGAAAACAAACCCGTTTTCCTGGCACTATAGGGTTAATATGTCCATCCTCCCCTCCCGTGGTGCTGAAAGGGTTAAAACCTTTTCAGCAACTTACCTTAACCCAGCGCCGATGTCCTTCGGCGCTTGGTCAGGCTCCACCCATGCTCCTCCCCAGCCAACAGCAGGGGAGACCTAATGTGCATGCGCGGCAATGGCTGTCCGTGTGCATTAAACCTTCCCATAGGAAAGCATTGATCAATGCTTTCCTATGGGGAAAATCTGACGCTGGAGGTGAGAACCAAAAGTCTGTTAGGATTCCGGAACCTTCCAGTGGCTGACTGAGAGCTGCAATGTGAACATTGCAATTCTCTGGAACTGCAATGTTTGACATTGCAGCACTAAGTGCAAAGGGAATACAGCACCCAGACCACTTCAATGAGCTGAAGTGGTCTGGGTGCCTACACTGTCCCTTTAAAGAAGAAGTACTCCAACCCTTTTGGCGAAGGGGGGGGGGAGGGGGGACCTTTCCTGTATAAAATGCCCTAGTGGGGCACCATGGAGAAGGTTCCCTCTCTCCTTTTGCACAATAACCTGCAAACAAAAGATTTTAAGTTAGCTGGATTCCAGCACTGGGCAAAAATCCCGGCGCTGACTTTTGCAGACTCTATAATGTCACAGGGGCCTCACACAGAGAAGCCTGTGGTTGGTCCATTTTGCCAGCTCAGAGCACATGCGTGCGCTACACCGGCAAGGAGTGGCAGGAGTTTTGTTTTTAAATACATTGTGGGAAATGGAGGGAGCGCACAGTTGTGGGAAGGAGGGGGATCAAGACGAAGATCATCACGTCTGTTGAGCTGACAGATGCTAAATATGCACAAAATTGACATTGGCAGCCAACTGACGTGGTCATGGTGGTTGGAGTAACCCCTTTAAAATGTCTGGAATTCAAAGTGAATTCATTTATTTTAAACCAATATAGCTGAACTGGAAGCATCTCTGACTTGAAGAATTTGCAGGGTTAACTTCACCTCTAGTTCCGTCCTCCAATAGCCACTAGTGGCACTTCCTGGTTCCTAACAAAGTTTTACTCCATGAAACGATATTGCATAAAGACGTCTAATGTCTTCAAAGATATAATGCCTGCACAGCGCTTGCCGCATATTAGGTACCACCATCGCCATGATGCTGCAAGAGGAGGAGACCTAACCAGCGCTGAGGGAATCTTGGCACTAGAAAGAGGTTTAAAAGGGAGTTTTTTTATTACCGGATGGCAAGAGTGGGGGGCGACGACGATGACACCCCTATTAAATTAGGGACAGGGACACTATAGTGTTGGGAATACAGGTTTGCATTCCTAACACTATAGCGCTTCTTTAAATGCAGTCGGGTACACAACTCCAAATCTAGATATTTTTTTGTCTGGGTCATTCTCATCATGTGGTTGTGCTGATCTCAGAGTAAAGCTCTTCCCTTAGAGAGATGGATCTGAAATTAACGGAATGAGTAAACTCTGCTGGAATCACCCACACTAACATTTCCTGATTAGTCATAATCTGAGACATAGCCACACAGTAATGTAGGGCTAAATCTCTCCAAACCACTGTTGTTCTCTAAATCTCTGTTAAAAAAAATAAAAAAATAAATTTCTATATCCATGTGTATTTTTACCATTTTTGTTTTTTGAATAGATTTTATTCTATAATGCAAAGGTGTTTTTTTTGTGGATTGTGGATCAGATAGAAACTATTTTCCAAAGTCTTTAAGGGTTATCTAGGCTGCTCTATGGAATTGCAGCATATAAATTGTAACATGCATGAAGGATTTATATAGTTGTCAGGGCAAACAGAAGATATATTTAACATGTACTGACTACCAGTGGCATGTGACATAAATTATATAGATCATATATACACATACATATAGTACACCCACACAGTTAAATTGCTTCGTCTAGATCAGAGTCAATGACTCACTCCTGATCTTTTAAATGTTTATTGTAATATGTACTTTTCATATGTGAGAACGCTAGAACTGGAGGTTTATTCGCTACTCTGCTATTTTGGTCTTTCACTATTAAAGGGACACTATAGTCACCAAAACAACTTTAGCTTAATGAAGCAGTTTTTGCAGATAGATCTTGTTTCTGAAGTTTCACTGCTCAATCGACTGCCATTTAGGAAGTACCTTTGTTTCGGTTTATACAGCCCTAGCCACACTTCCCTTGGCTGTGACGGACACAGCCTGCATGAAAACAAAATGGTTTCGTTTTCAATCAGATGTAACTTACTTTCAAAGTTTTTATCTCATGCTCTGTAAATTGAACTTTAAATCACAAACAGGAGGGTTAAGGAAGCCATTAACAGAACAGGAGATACATTCTAAATTCAACAGAATTTGTAATCAAGGAAGTGTAAACATTAGATGACACTTTACAGGAAGAGTTTAAAAAGGCTTGGTAAGTCCTAGGACTACATAAACAAAGTGATTTTAGTCCTAAATGGCAGAGAATTGAGCAGGGAGACTGTAGGGGCATGATCTATACACCAAAACCGCTTCATTAAGCTAAAGTTGTATTGGCCACTACAGTGTTCCTAAGGGAATAAAACATTACTACAACACTTACAACTTTGCACCAGTTTTTAGATTCACTTGGTCTTTTCTCTTTTACAACAAGCCTACTTTTTTGTAAAAAAAAAAAAAATTGCTTTCATAAATATTCTGCAATAAACCATTCTAAAACGTTCATGGTTAATGGGGTGCTTAGCAATAAGTTGGCCTCTGTGGCACTCCCCGGATTAAACATGGTTTTCTTTTTATCTACCCAACACATCTACTGTTTTGCGGAATGGATTTTGCTATCTGCAGTTCTATTGCCATTGGGGCTTTTGATGTGGGTGAGAGTACAGCAAGCCAGGCTTCGGCCTTATCTATGAGAGACATTCTACACATCCATCTCTTTTGTTTGAGAGGCGAGAACATTAAAAAGATAGTCATCTGGAGATACTACAACAAAACAACAACAAATGCATCAAAGTGGCACCAGTGCGAAATACTGCAATTTCAAAAATTGTTACTAGGAAACTGAAAATAAATTAAAAAGAAAACTCCCAGACTGAGCTCATTCACATGTTCACCTGGGTGATTATTAATAACCTTGCCATACTGGCATGCATTCTCCTGTCAGTCATCTAATTGAAACCTTTCAGCTCATCTGATATAGTGGCAGGAGTTTACAACATTCCTCCTACTTCAAGGTCTGCAAATATTTATAGAGCAAAAAGAAAGAAAAGAGAGAAAAAAAGAACGCTTGGATGGCCTCCAATTGAAAGACTTTTATATTTTTTTATATTTATTTCTTGGCAGAAAAGAAACCTTGAAACTAATCAGCAACAAATCAATGACATATGTAAATATACTCTAGAAATATTCTTTACAAATCCACAATGCTTTACTTATTGACCAAGACTCTTTAGCGTTTCCTACGACAAGGCATGTTTAAAGCCTTTGTGTTTGAGTAAATACCATAGACCTTCGCTGCATGCAGGAACGATGTATCACTAAAATATTCCCAACTACCGCTTTTTCGCTTACTTTCTATTTGTAGGTAAATTACTCAGCATTCCAGAAATACCATGAATGCCACAACAAGCTGGCTCCTTATCTGGCTTCACATGACTTACAGGACACAGAAAGAACACTTCCTACAGATCAGAAGAAGGAGGCTTAAAATACAAAACCAGATTCTGCAGATACAAATCATTGGTATACATCATGTGTTAAAAACTCCAGAATCAAGTCACAACAGAGAACACTTTACTGTTAGAATGTTTCTAACTGTGTGGGAGGGGGAGGGTTGGGGTTATAATTTTAGGGGGACATGTTTCACATTTGTAAATGTTGTAATTATTATCATCATCATCGTCATTTATATAGCGCCAACGGATTCCGTAGCGTTTTACAATATTATAAGAGGCGGGGATTTAACTATAAATAGGACAATTACAAGAAAAGTTACAGGAATGATACCGGTAGGTTAAAGAGGACCCTGCTCAAACGAGCTTACAGTCTATAGGATCAGTTATTTCCCAATGAAATTTATTTACTAAACTGAGAGAAATTGACAAGGGACACACTTGCACATTTTAGACTAATTTACCTGAACTGGAAAAATTCGCAAATCTAATTTCTTGTCAATTCTCCACAAATCCCAACCTAATAAATTCTGAATAAGCCACATTGTGATACATGTAGATTGCATTATGCATCCCCATAACATTGAAAATGTAAAACAATGTAGACAAGTAATAAATTAACAAATTGTTGAAATTGAATAAAATTTGATTCTTTTCAAATTCCAGGGGGCCAGCCTATGCAAAGCAGGGGTTTATTTTCTATTTTTATAATTATATTATAACATATTCCATGGCGCTTTACCATTATAAAACGAGAATATTTGACGGGTAATTTACACACAGAATAGAACAGACACAAGACATGAAGTAGGCCCTGCTCAAGTGTGCTTACAATCTATTAATAAAATGATAACACAATTATTATTAGCATCTGAGTAATGTACACATCTTTATTTTTGGACATTAATGTACAAAGTGAGGTTATTAACATTTAAAATACGTTTAAGAAATACAGACTAGAAGTATAACCATTTGGGAGGTTATTTGCAAACTGTGAAAACAAAAAACAAAAAAAAAAACCTTTATCTGAGGGGGATTCTCACCGTGACCAGTTGGAAACCACTAATGGGTTTAAAAATAAATAATATGCAACATTAAGGAAACAGGATTTGTCAATAATAAAAATGGAAACTTATATAGAGTACCAACCACACAGTGAAAAACTGGGTCCAGGGCAAATGTTTAGAACGCATATTGGTGCTTTATCTAGCACCCCTAAATACAGCAGTGCTTGGTACATGGTAAATCATCTAAATTGCAGAGTGTTGCTTAGTTCCATGGTACCTGTTCTATGGTACTTTCACATCTACTTGCAACAGAATGCAATACAAGGTCCCCGGAGGAAAGATGTGCAGGACTGTTGAGTCGTCCCTGTCTGTTAGTGTAATCCACCCAGGGCCAAAAATGTAAAACAAACCAAATATTAAATTGGTCTATAACATGGCATTACAGAATCCCTCCCCGACTATCTCTCTTCCTGCCATTGTTGGTTTTCCATTACAAAAGATTCAGTATTCCTCTCTACGCACATTTGTATCTAATCTGTATTCAGCACCTTCCTGGAAAACATTTTCCAGATCTCTCAAAAGAAAAGATGCAGTTATGAAAGCAAAAAAAGTCTATCAATTGTAAGAGCCCAAATAAAATGCTTTGAATAGTTGAAATGCAGAAGATTTTTAGAATCAACTCGAGTACATTTCTCAATTACTGGCTAGAGGCTGAAACTATGTGGATGTTGATTTTACACGTCAATGAAGACACCTAAAGGATAAAGCACAGATTGAGACGCAATGCTGACTAAAAAGCCTGATCTTCCCACTGCATTCTCCAGCTCTGTGATCCATGTGGGGGTGGAGGAGGGGAGCGTTAGGAGCCCAGCAGATGTCTTGGGAAGGGCATAGTTGCTCTCTGCGCAAACTCATAACACATGAGATGATGCCACATCTGCTTGCAAATGCATTGGTACTGAATATATAAGCTGGCTCATGTCATCTGATGGAAAGACACAGCAGGAGAGCAAAATGACAGGAGACTACAGGCAGAGTGGGGATGCTAAAAGGTCATGGTATCATGTAGGGAGAGTCCTTAAATACCCTGCTCCCCCGATGGCACTCAGCGAGTCAAGTCATCATGCCTGCAATTGCTTTCTTATACCTAGAACATACTGTGTATTCCTCAATCCAATTCTCCATGAAAACAGTAGGCAGGGGTCAACATACACCATATTTTTTTCCCATGGTTTTGAACACAATATGATTTGCCACGCTCAGACCTGTATCCCATCCAATGTTAGAGAATCCTCTGGCACACTATGTTATACACAGCTGTCCACGCTGATCTGTATGATGTAACCTGTGATAGGTTGCTGGTCATGTACCTATGTAGGTGTTGGCTTGGTGGCCATGACTCTAGACCAAGGATAGGCAACCTTTGGTACTCCACATGTTTTGGACTATATCTCCCTTGATGCTTTGCCAGCATTAGGGTTGTAAGAAATGTAAGGGAGATGTAGTCCACAACATCTGGGGTGCCAAAGGTTGCCTACCCCTGCTCTAGACAGTGGTGGCCAGCCAATCATGTCCCTAGACAGAAGCCTGTACATTCCACCACCTCCAGCTAGACTCCTAGTATAAATGTCTACCAAGCTAAAAAAAAAAAAATAAGCGATATTCTGGAAAGATTCTATTAAAATGTAACTAAACACTGAATTTACAGACTTGAAAACAGAATTGCAACATTTAGGCAAAAATATCCAGGAACGAAACAATTATTACCAGTTTTGATAAATTTAGGTAATTTAGGGTAAGCTTTGCAACTGAGTGTTTATTAAATAAACCCTTTAATGACATGGATAATGAGTAAGAGAGACAGGCAAATGCACAGCATGCTGTGCCTGCACATGATTCTGATCTGGAAAATCCCTAAAACATAACGGTGAAGGTTAACACTATAAATGGGGTAGGGTCTGCCCTGACTGTCAAATGAAGATATATTTTCTTATCAGTTTATGAAAATAACATACCATGTCACCTTCTTCCAATAATTCAAATACAATTACAAATGTTGACTTTACATAAACAATTAGCAGATATGCACTTGAATTTAGGGACATTTATACATATATGTATACATATTTGGGGGGGGGGGGGGGGTAGTGTAAAGCGAGTACTAGGTATTAACCTTGTCTATCTTGACAAAAAAAAATACATTAAAAAAAAAATATTTTCTTCAGGAAAAAAGTAAGTGAGGGGAGCTGATCCCAATGAATGATTTCCTCCCTGGCTGTTACGGGTCTCCACCCATGTCATTGAGAGGCCCTCTTCCATCTCCACTGTCATCACTCACATTTGAATTGAGGGTCTCCTCTACTCATTAGAAGTTGCTCCCTTCTTGATACCTCTCCTCCCCCCATCCCTACTAAGGAGTCTCCAGTCATGTCACGGAGAGGTTCTCATCCGCATTGGATGGTCTCCACCTCCCCCTTCATCACCAATAGCTTTGACATTAGGGGTCTTCTCCCCCTCACCAATAGCTTTGACATTGGGGGTTTCCTCCCCCTCATCACCAATAGCTTTGACATTGGGGGTCTTTCTCCCCCTCTCCAATTGCCTTGACATTGGGGGTTTCCTCTCCCCTCCCCCTGTATTAGGAAGGCATCTCCCCTTGGCATTGACCTACCTCTTTGAGCTGCTCCAGCTCCTGGCGGACACTGTCATACTCCACCTCCAGCTCATCATACTGCAGCTTGAGCTGCTGCTTCTCCTCCAGGACCACCAAGCCATACTCTGCAGCCTGGATCTTCTCTCTGGTGGTCTCTCCCAGCTCCACAGCCAGCCTCTTTATCTCAGTCCTCAGCCAGTCCGAGCCAGACTGCATCACCAGCTTGTCATACTCCTCTTCCTCCATGATTAGGGCCATTCTTGGGGGGCCACTGGGTGGGAGCAGGGGGCACCTCTCCTACATGCCTTAAGTTGTGTGGTTACAGTGGAGGTGGGGTCCCCTCCTTGCACCCCTGGCTCCCAGTCACCATAATCCCAGCTCCTTGCAGACACTAACCAGGAATGCAACCCTTCTCCCTAATACAGGAGGAGGAGGAGGAGGAGACTGGGGGGAGTGTCTGCTAAGAGACAGCAGGAATTTGCAGCTGAGCCACGACCAGTGATGTTCGGTAAGGATCAGGACTTGGCTGATGCTCCCTAAGCCTTGTGTGGGCACGGCGCATGCGCTGTGGTTGTGCAGCGCCGGGAGGAAGCCGCCACGTTAACTGGCAGCACACATGGTTCCTGGGCTTCAGACATCAAAGGGAAAGAGGCAGTGTTTGCGCAATCCTGCTGAGAGTTTGGGGCTATGGCAATGGAATGGCTCTCAGCAGGGAGCCTAGATCACAAATTAAACAAGCCACAGGACTGCCATTGTTGCATACAGTAAGCATTCAGTGACCTATTGATACAGGACTGGGGGCTTTTCATGTTAAACTTGAATGTTTTTGTTATACAGTGAGGTGATCAGAACTGAAAAATATTACAGTATAATTAATTAAAGGTAAATATTTAAAAGCACACTCTGGATACTAATACAAAAAGAGAAGTCCTGCGCTTAAGCAGCAAGGACTACAACACACATCATCCCCAATATATAGTAAAAACCAAAGAAAAGAAAATGTTACTTGCGCTTTCTCCTTAATCCCTATGTATATTTAGACAAATGGAGGTCATTTAGTTGCTCCAATGGCCATTGGAGGGAATGCCCGCCTGCCAACGTCAAGGCAGACCCCCCTAAGCGGGTCCTAATGTGATGTAATTCCAGTAAAATACAAGTTTAGCAGGCTAAGATTGCCACAAGGCATATGTATGTATATGTGTTTGTAGTATCAGTTAGTTAATAACACGTAGCTAAGATACTGTCATCACTGTACTGACCAGGTGCAGGAATGTAAGAACTGGAATTACGCGTCCCTCTCCTTTGTATCAGATGAGCCACGTGGTTAGACCGGATGGATGAGTTTAGACTCTATTCATTAAATAGGTTAAGGGTATGTGTGGGTGTAGTTAATTGTGGGAGGAGCTACAGTGCTATATAAGGAATGTACTCTATGTATTCAGTACTCAGACTTTGCTGTATTTTGGTGACGCTAGTCCCTCTGAGTCCCGATCGGTGATCCAATAAAGAATCTCTTCCTTCCTGAAGAAACCTGTGTCCATCTCTCTGTGCTTGGCTTCCGTCAGTTTCTCCGGTATCATTTGGTGCATTGGCCGGGAAGCTCATCGTTCAACGGTAGCTGAGAGGCAGAGGCGTGAGACGGTCTATCTTTGCCCACGTTCTCTACGGCTGCACCCCTGAACTTCTGCGTGGACCTCCCTTCGTCTCGGCGCCACTGGTCTGTTGTCCAGGAGATCATCGGCCTCTACGTGAGAAGTGCTGGGGTGTCCCCGTCGATGAGTGTGAACTCAGGTTCAGGAACGAGGAGGTAAGATAACTGCTGTTTTAGACGGCAGGACCCGCTAGGGGTATACCGATTGTGCGGTAGGCCCAAAGGGGTTTTTGAATCTGTATCTGCCCCCTCTGTCGGAGGGAAGGAGCGAAGGCGCACCGCTCGATCGAACGCTCTTTAGTCAGACCGTTTGATTTGGTTAGTCAGGCGGGGTCCTGGTGTAAGATAGCCCTAGCCGGACACCGGTGTCTTGTCTAGACTAGCGTTCTAGGGTGTATATTACGTTCGCTAGGTCGGAGGGACCGGGAGACTAAGCGGCGCCTGTGTAAATTCGGTTCGCTAGTTCTCATCCTATCTGGGCTAAGTGGGAAGGCGTGTAAATTTGGAACCCACTAGACTTTTGATAGTACGACTAAGAGGCGCCTGTGTAAATTCGGATCTCTAGCTCGTTGTATAGTGCGACTAAGAGGCGCCTGTGTAAATTCGGTTCTCTAGCTCGCTATGTATATGTGGTGATTGGGCAGTGTGGCTAACCAAAACGGGTGTATATAGTTTTAGGTAGTCCATTCAAGGTACTGGCCAATAGTTTAGTTGGGAATTGTAAATGTGTTAACGATTGTTTTAGTAAAGTGTATATCTTGTTAGATAGCGCGAGCTCAGCCGTCTAGCGAGAGTGTTAATAGTGTGTTGCTGTATTATAGTGCACGGTACCATAACCCTGTATATTTACTGACATTATATAATAAGTACTAATCATTGTCGTCCATTGCATGTTTAACACCATAACCACTAATAATTGTATTGTGACCTTAACTTGTGCTTTGACCTATGCTAACCGTACTGTAACCGCTATTTGTAAAAGACGATGTTACTGGGGTGTGTTATAGACGGGTAATTCGTATATAGAGAATTATAGCGTGGGTGACTGTGTAGTTACGCCAAAGGGCATAATATTGATTATATAGTGACTGGTGTAGCAGCTGTGTGTGTACGGGAATTCCCTGAGTGTTTATTGTTATTGTGTACGTTTCACTTGGTAACCGTACCACGTGGTGCTGTTGCCAGAGGAAACGGGTGTGACTGTTGAATAGTACGCGTGTATAGTAATCGTTGTCGACGACGTTCCACTGTTAAATATGGGTGCGTCGCAGTCAACGATTCCGGATCCCTTAGGATGTATGGTTAAGAATTTTAAAAAGGGATTCAAAGTTTGTGATTTTGGGGTTAAGATGTCCCCTGTACGTTTGGTCACTTTGTGCACTAGGGAGTGGCCTACTTTGGTTGCGGCATGGCCGCCACGTGGCAGTTTGGATCCAACTCTGGTACAGCGCTTACACGTGGCTGTATCAGGTAGGCCTGAACTTTACGGCCAGTTTCCTTATATTGATTGTTGGAGACAGGCCGTAAATGACTCGCCAAAATGGCTCCGGACATGCCACGAGGAGCAGTGTCGCCTCATGGTAGCTAGGACTTGTTCGTCCACTAGGACTGGTGTTAGGCCCATTTTGGACACGCCCCCTGAGTCCGAGATCCCTTTGCCGCCCCCTTACTTTCCGGTAAGAGGAAGTGACGCAAATACAGGAAGTCCTGTAACCCTTCCCTCATTACCCTCATCCACTTCCGCTTCCTCCTCCAGTACAGGATCCACCCCCCCTCGTACTAAATCTCCCCTTCCGGAACCAGAACCCACCCCCATTAGAAACGAATATCCTGATTTGGCGCCACTTCAGACTTCCGGTCAAGCTTCATCTAGCTCGGCCCGAAGTGTTCTATTCACTACCTTTTCCCAAAACCAACCTCCCACATCCCCATACCCTATATCTCCCCGACCGGAACCCATGACTGACGCTTCCCTACGTAGCCCCATCCAAACCCGACAGTTGACTGGTGCCCAACAATTAAAGCACTATCAGATGCCTCTTCGCTTAAATCCCGGGTCAGCTTATATCGATGCCGCAGGTCAAATGGCACACGCTGACCCTGTCTTCGTATATGTCCCTTTCACCACTACCGACCTTTTAAACTGGAAGACCCATAATTCCTCGTATACTGAGAAACCACAAGCCATGACTGATCTGTTCACCTCAATAGTACAGACACATAATCCGACATGGGCTGATTGCCAGCAGTTATTAATGACTTTATTTAACAATGAGGAAAGGACAAGAATAAATCAAGCAGCCATTAAAGCATTAGAGGATAGAGCCCGTGCTTTGAACCAAGCTAATCCAGCAGCATGGGCCGCAACACATTATCCCAACACTGATCCCGATTGGAACGTAAATGGTGCTGATATGGTTCAACTCAGAGCCTATAGAGACGCTATAATTGCTGGCATGAAAGCCGGAGGAAAGAAAGCCATTAACATGTCGAAGACAGTTGAGGTGATCCAGAAAAGCGATGAAGCGCCCAGTGTCTTTTATGACCGATTATTGGAGGCGTACCGCTTGTACACCCCCTTTAATCCGGAAGACGCAGACAATTCCCGAATGGTGAACTCCGCCTTTGTCAGCCAAGCTTACGGAGATATTAAGCGCAAGCTACAAAAGTTAGAAGGGTTTGCAGGTATGTCAATCACCCAACTAATGGAGGTAGCTAATAAGGTGTATATGAATAGGGAAACAGAAAGCAAGAAAGAGGAGGAGCGCAAGATGCGTAAAAAGGCTGATATGCTAGCGGTAGC
This sequence comes from Pelobates fuscus, assembly GCF_036172605.1. Classification (NCBI taxonomy): domain Eukaryota; kingdom Metazoa; phylum Chordata; class Amphibia; order Anura; family Pelobatidae; genus Pelobates; species Pelobates fuscus. The sequence goes on from NC_086323.1 coordinate 168,622,964, forward strand.
GATCGCAGGCGTAGATAAACGGGGCCCAGATAGAGGCAATAATAGATGGAGTAGGGAGCCTTTGAGTAGGGATCAGTGTGCGTATTGCAAGGAAGAAGGGCATTGGAGGAACGAATGTCCGCAAAGAGAGCAGTACGAGAGAGACCAACCCAGGGCAGGCTACGGAAACTTTAGAGGCAGAGCGAGAGGTAGAGGAGGTCCCGGAGGGAGTAATGGTTATAGAGGGAGTAATGGGAACAGAGGAAGTGTTAGGGAAGACAGGTATATTCCAGCAGCGCAAAGGTCTCGCGATAGAGAAGGTAGGGACTTTGTAGGATTGGCTGACACGGTCATGGAGGACTATTGATACCGACCGGGCTCCATCCCCCTTGGTCGAGCGGAGCCTATGGTCGATGTATCAATAGGGGGGAAAAGGAGTGCGTTCATGATCGACACTGGTGCTGAACATTCAGTGGTGACTAATCTAGTTGCTCCTCCATCTGGAAGGACTATTACTGTGATAGGAGCAACTGGAAGAAGTGCTGAAAGACCGGTTCTTAAAAGTCGACTCTGTACATTGGGAGGCCACGTAGTAAAACACCAATTCCTTTATATGCCTGAATGTCCAGTCCAATTGCTGGGACGTGATATGCTATCCAAATTACAAGCGCAGATTACGTTCCTACCAGATGGAACAACATCTTTAAAGTTTAATGGACCTTCAGGTATTATGACTTTATCCGTACCAAAGGAAGAAGAGTGGCGACTTTATACAGTGTTGACTAGCCAAAACCCTAGGAGTGATGAGACATTGTTTAACATACCAGGAGTTTGGGCAGAGAACAACCCACCAGGACTGGCCCGCAATATTCCACCAATAAAAATTGAACTGAAACATGGGGTTTATCCAGTGAGCCTAAGACAATATCACATTCCGCAGAAGGCTAAGAAGAACATCCAATCCTATCTGGATAAGTTCATACGGTATGGTATCCTAAAATTCTGTACTTCCCCCTGGAACACCCCATTGCTGCCTGTTCAAAAGCCCGGCACAGATGAGTATCGACCTGTGCAGGACTTAAGAGCAGTCAATGATGCGGTTGTTAGTATACATCCAGTTGTACCCAATCCATATAACCTGCTTGCTTTAATTCCGGGCGGGGCTACTTACTTCACAGTCTTAGATCTCAAAGATGCCTTCTTTTGCCTCCGAATTGCCGCAGAAAGTCAATGTATTTTCGCTTTCCAGTGGGAGAACGCTGTAACGGGCTCAAAACGCCAAATGACTTGGACAAGACTGCCCCAAGGGTTTAAAAATTCACCTACCCTATTTGGTTCAGCCCTAAGTCAAGATCTATTGGATTTCGAGTCCATCCCAGGAGAGTGTGTATTGTTACAATATGTAGATGACTTGTTGATAGCAGCAGTTACAAAAGAAATCTGTCAGCAAGCAACGCACGATCTACTACACATTCTCTGGAAGGCAGGATACAAGGTGTCTAGAAAGAAGGCTCAGTTGTGTTTGCCAACTGTCAAGTATCTAGGATTCCATATCTCTGAAGGTCAAAGGATTATGGGGCCAGAGAGAAAAGAAGCTGTCTGCCAAATACCAATACCCAAGAATAGAAGACAAGTGCGAGAATTCTTGGGGGCAGCAGGCTTCTGTAGGATATGGATTCCCAGCTATGCGATACTGGCAAAACCTCTGTACGCAGCCATCAAAGGTACAGAGCACGACCCCTTCTTATGGACCCAAGAACAGCAAACGGCATTTGAAGATGTGAAGAAGGCTTTGATGAGTGCCCCAGCATTAGGTCTACCTGATCACACACGACCATTCTACTTATATGTACACGAGCAAAGAAGAATGGCTGTGGGAGTATTGACACAGTACTTGGGATCATGGCAAAGACCTGTTGCCTACATGTCTAAGCAACTGGATGCAGTGGCCAGCGGACTTCCACCTTGTCTAAGAGCCGTAGCTGCAGCCGCCCTGCTAGTAGCTGAAGCCGATAAACTCACTCTGGGTCAAGAACTTTATGTACGAGTCCCACATGCAGTACAGACGTTGTTGGATTACAAAGGAAATCATTGGTTTAGTAACAGCCGTATGACCAAGTATCAAGCAATGTTGTGTGAAAACCCAAGAGTGCATTTAGAGACTGTAAACACCTTAAATCCAGCTACCCTTTTGCCACAACCTACTGAAAGTCAACATGATTGTTTGGAAGTAATGGATGAAGTATTCTCAAGTAGACCAGATCTTCGTGATTTTCCCATCCAGAACCCCGATGTTCAATATTACACCGACGGCAGTAGTTATGTGAAAGAAGGGATCCGCTATGCAGGATATGCAGTGACAACAATAGACAAGGTGATAGAAGCTCGGCCACTGGCGAAAGGAACATCAGCACAAAAGGCAGAATTAATAGCACTAACACGAGCGTTACAATTGGCTGAAGGTTTAAGAGTAAATATCTATACGGACTCTAAGTATGCGTTTTTAACCACTCATGCCCACGGAGCTTTGTATAAAGAAAGAGGACTACTGAATTCAGAAGGCAAAGAAATCAAGTACGCAGCTGAAATCCTACAACTATTGGAAGCAGTGTGGGAGCCGAAAGAAGTCGGTATCATACATTGTCGAGCGCATCTGAGAGGAGATGGTGATGTAACCAAGGGAAATCGGATGGCAGATAGTGCAGCTAAGCGTGCTGCTGAATCAGGAAGACAGGAGTATGTGGGGCATATAGCTGCTCTTATACCAACTCCACTGTCCCAATGGACTCCAGTTTATACAGCTCAAGAAGAGGAGTGGTTAAAGACTGAACCGGGAAAGTATCTGGAGAACAAGTGGTATCAGCTAGAAGATGGAAGAATAGTTATACCAGCATCGCTAGCGGTAGAAATTGTCCAAAATTATCACAACGGGACACATTCTGGGAGAGACAGTACTGAAGAATCTCTCAGGAAACATTTCTACATACCAAGATTGTCCAACTTGACTCAGGCCATTGTACGCAGATGTGTAACGTGTGCTAAGAATAATGCAAGACAAGGACCAGTAAAGCCACCAGGAGTTCAGTTTATGGGGGGACTCCCCATGTCCGATCTACAAATAGACTTTACAGTAATGCCTAAATCGGGTGGACATCGTTACCTGTTGGTAATTGTGTGCACCTATTCAGGCTGGGTAGAAGCATGTCCTACTCGTACAGAGAAAGCAGGAGAAGTTGTGAGATTCCTGCTACGAGAAATAATACCCCGATATGGACTACCCTGTTCTATAGGATCGGACAATGGTCCAGCTTTTGTTCATCAGTGCCTACAACAACTGACTCATATGCTTGGTATAAAGTGGAGGCTTCATACTGCATATAGACCCCAGAGTTCTGGTAAGGTAGAGAGAATGAATAGAACTATAAAGAACCAGTTGGCTAAAATGTGTCAGGAAACACAACTTAAGTGGAACGTTCTCTTACCTATAGCCTTATTGCGAATCCGCAGTACCCCTACCAGAAGGATGGGCCTCTCTCCTTTTGAAATCATGTATGGGCGACCACCTCCCGTACTTGGTAACTTAAGGGGGGACTTGAGTCAGTTGGGAGAAGGAATTACCCGGCAGCAGGTTGTAGAGTTGGGTAAGACTATGGAGGAGGTACAGAAATGGGTACAAGATAGATTACCTGTGAATATTTATCCCCCTGTTCATAGTTATCATCCAGGAGATCAAGTGTGGATTAAAGAGTGGAATAATGTACCGTTAGGGCCCAAGTGGAGAGGTCCTTATGTTGTTCTTTTGTCTACCCCTACAGCGATAAAAGTAGCAGAAGTGACTCCGTGGATACATCACTCCAGGGTTAAACCAGCAGCAGTCGATTCTTGGCAAGTTACAGCAGATCCAGAGAATCCCTGCAAGATCCGGTTAAAACGCACTACTCAGTCGGAGTAACGAGGAATTATTGTGGATTACAAATTTTATTGTTACAGGTGTGAGTGAGAAGGCCATAATAAAGCCTGTCCGCTTACCATCACATAGTGTATAAGCCAGGAAAGTCTCGAAGGGACACCTGTGAAGATGAGCAGAACTCCATTCCCTGCAGCCCCTCACATCCTGGAAGCTGAGGCGCCATCGCACGGACGAAGACTGAGGATGACGGCGAAAGATGTGCTTTTGATAGTGTTTATTTATATGTGTTTTTATATTCAGGAAGGTAGAGGTACCGACACTCCTAGCTGTGAGGTATGCATTAAGACTACGAGAACAGGTAACCATATTTCCCAAACCCTAATTTGGCATTCACAATACGAATGTAAAGGAGATGTATCGAGATGTAGATACTTAAATATAGATTATAGTGTGTGCCATTTAGGAGTAGGAGAACCTAAGTGCTTCAGTCCGGAGTATCAGCCTCGTACAATTTGGTTGACTCTCAGGAATGGAGATCCTCAGGGGACCCTAATTAATAAAACGGTGTTAGAATCCGTACATTCTTCGGGTGTTCTGCTATTTGATGCGTGTAAAGCGATATCGAGTGGTAGAAAGCCGTGGAATGTATGTGGGGATCTTAGATGGGAGAGGACGTATGGGTCTAACGATAAATATATTTGTCCCAGTAGCAAAAATAAATATGTAAGTCCTAGATGCCCAAATAGAGATTATAACTTTTGCCCATATTGGTCTTGTGTGGGGTGGGCAACTTGGGGACAGACAGTAGACAAAGACATGATAGTGACTAAGTTGCCGACTAGCCCTTATTGTAAGTCTATGGAATGCAACCCAGTCCATATACTCATTAATAACCCCGACAAGTTCTTAGATAAGTATGGAAATTTATTTGGGTTTCAAATATACGGGACGGGTTTAGATCCTGGGACATTATTGTTTATAGGAATAGAGACTGATACGGTATCCTCCCAGACTCATCAAGTATACCATTCCTTTTACGAAGAGATGAGTATAGATAATAAGATCCCCCATAATGCTAAAAACCTGTTCATCGATTTAGCTGAAAGTATTGCCGGTAGTCTTAATGTTACCAACTGCTATGTGTGTGGAGGTACTAACATGGGAGACCAATGGCCTTGGGAAGCAAAGGAGGTAATGTCCGGTTCTGAGGCAGTTGACCAATTAATATCTACACAAGCCGATTATCATATGAGTGTTAGAGGTAAATCTGAGTGGAGATTAAAGACCTCCATCATAGGTTATGTTTGCATAGCAAGGAAAGGAATAATGTATAATACTTCTGTAGGAGAATTAACTTGTCTAGGGCAAAAAGCTTATGATGATGATACAAAGAATACAACTTGGTGGTCGGCTTCAAATGTCTCAGAACCATCTAACCCGTTTGCTAGATATGCCAATTTAAAGGATGTGTGGTTTGATCTATCCATCACATCTACTTGGAGAGCCCCAGCAAATTTGTACTGGATCTGTGGTAAGAAAGCCTATTCGGAGCTGCCACAGGACTGGGAAGGGGCATGTGTGTTGGGTATGCTCAAACCATCCTTCTTCTTGTTACCGATTGAAACAGGTGAGACTTTAGGTGTTAAAGTGTATGATGTGAATCATAGGAAGAAAAGGGGACCCATAGAGATAGGCGCCTGGGAAGATGATGAATGGCCTCCCCAGCGTATTATAGATTACTATGGGCCAGCCACGTGGGCTGAGGATGGTACCTTTGGTTATAGAACCCCTATTTATATGCTCAACCGTATTATAAGATTACAGGCGGTGGTTGAGATTATCACAAATGAGACATCACAAGCGCTCAATCTTCTAGCGAAGCATAACACCAGGATGAGGACAGCAGTCTACCAAAATAGATTAGCCTTGGATTACCTTTTGGCAGTAGAGGGAGGTGTATGTGGGAAGTTTAACCTAAGTAATTGCTGTCTTCAAATAGATGACGAAGGGCAAGCAATAGCTGAGCTTACTAGCCATATGGTTAAACTAGCGCATGTGCCTACTCAGGTATGGAAAGGGTACAATCCAAGTAGTTGGTTTGGTAGCTGGTATGAGTGGTTTGGAGGGCTTAAGGCAGTGGTAGGTGGAGTCCTACTGATTTTACTGTTGTGTCTACTCCTACCGTGTCTTATACCCTTAGTAGTTAGGTCTGTGCAAAGCCTGATAGGAAGTATAGCAGAGAGGAAGGCTGCTGCACAGATAATGGCGATATATAAGTATAAGGCTCTAGATCAGGGAGAACCAATGCAAGAAGATGAATGTTGAAGATTCACATCATAAGATAAGTCTGGTCTGGTTCATGGTAACCTGAGGTATATGCAAACCAAGGTTAAGTGATGCCTCAAGTAATTGTGAAATATCAGAGGCATCAAAGGGGGGAATGTGATGTAATTCCAGTAAAATACAAGTTTAGCAGGCTAAGATTGCCACAAGGCATATGTATGTATATGTGTTTGTAGTATCAGTTAGTTAATAACACGTAGCTAAGATACTGTCATCACTGTACTGACCAGGTGCAGGAATGTAAGAACTGGAATTACGCGTCCCTCTCCTTTGTATCAGATGAGCCACGTGGTTAGACCGGATGGATGAGTTTAGGCTCTATTCATTAAATAGGTTAAGGGTATGTGTGGGTGTAGTTAATTGTGGGAGGAGCTACAGTGCTATATAAGGAATGTACTCTATGTATTCAGTACTCAGACTTTGCTGTATTTTGGTGACGCTAGTCCCTCTGAGTCCCGATCGGTGATCCAATAAAGAATCTCTTCCTTCCTGAAGAAACCTGTGTCCATCTCTCTGTGCTTGGCTTCCGTCAGTTTCTCCGGTATCACTAACACTGACCCAATGGCCATTGGAGCAACTAAATGACCTCCATTTGTCTAAATATACATAGGGATTAAGGAGAAAGCGCAAGTAACATTTTCTTTTCTTTGGTTTTTACTCTGGATACTAAGACTATGAATGCATTTGGTAGGTTGTTTGTCTCATATTCATATTGTATTTTTTTGCACATTCAAATAAAAAAATTAAAAAGTTTTGTAGCTATCCGCAGTATAGCCCCACACCTTTTAATCACCTTCCATAGTATACTAAGTATGTATATTCTTTATATTACAGGAGTTAACATTTCCAATGGAGTGTACCAGGCCTACCCAGGTACACATTAATGCAGGACCAAATTGTCTTCCCTTGGTCTTTATGTGCATCTTTGCATTAGTGGGTTTATTTCTTGAATACTAAAGTATTGCTGTCTCCATACTGTATACACACTGTTTCCACTAAAGCAAAAGGAAATAGGTTGTACCTTCTTTTAAACTGGTATTTCTTAAGAAATAGTTTTAGTTGGTAGTTTTTTTTCCGAGGTGCACACCCTAATTTTATTTATTATTGCCAATTATATAGCGCCAACAGATCGGTAGCGCTTTACAATATTATGAGAGGGGGGATTGAACTATAGATAGGACAATTACAAGAAAACTTACAGGAACGATAGGTTGAAGAGGACCCTACTCAAACGAGCTTAAAGTCCATGCAGTATGATGTGCATACCTGATTATTTCAAAAACAATATCCACTAGTTCCCTGTCTCAAGGTTATGTTGCTTTGAGTCCCTCTGTGAATCGTTAAATTGTATATGTTTTATTCTGCTTTCAAGGGTTATTCGGAGCAGAGGGAGCACACACTGGGAGGGGAAAGCTATCTTAACCTTGCAGACGCTCTGCATGCAAGAAGAGAAGATTTTCACACTGACGACAGACGTAAATTGAATTGAACTTCGGTACGCCGCAACAGATTTCTGGGGTGTCTGAGTCAGGTGTGCTGGGAGTGCAAATAGCCTTCAGCAGCCAATTAAAAATATTGTTTTAAATGTGTTTTATTTTTACTTTGAAGATGAGTACAGTGCGGAATTATAGCATGTGGTTGCCTACGCAGAGGCATATGAATCAGAGTGAGTACCCAACAATACAATATAATTTTGCATATGTTTTGCAGGATTATACATGTCTAACGCGTTAAAATGCTTATGACAAATAGTTATACTGCGCAGGTACGCGGCCTGCGAGGCTTTAAATGGTGCGTTGTACTAAAATCGTATCAGAAGTCATACAAATTATTTCAATGCAGGCAGTAAACAGTGCACTTTTGATTTCACGAGGCTCAAGTAGTAGTTGTAGCAGGTCTATTAAAGTTAAGTCCTATACTATTTGTAATTATTACAGTGTTATTAGAGGCAGTCGTTAGGCAAATAAGCAAATGTATTCAACGTTAGCCTACGAAGAGGCTTAGTACGTTAGTGTATGACCTCCATTTAGCTGTTTAATTTTGCGCGTGTGCGCTGACGTATAGATTGAAGGGTAATGGTATAGGTTAGTGAAGTATGTGCGGAGGTTAGTCCGTCTGTTGAGGTAAGCTGAGAAAAGTTATAGCCTGTGTATAGCTAATAAGCAAACGGGAATCACCTTTTGGTAAAAGCTAGTGCGAGCATGTGGTTCCCTACGTAGGTGTTCCTGCCCTAAATGAGGCCGTAATGTCAAAACTTAAATGGAAGCCCCCGGACGTGAGGCCTGGGTTTTCATGTGTGGCTCTTATGGAGTGTTGTATTATACATGCACCGGTCGACTTATGGAGCAGATAGTGCGTTGTGTGGTTCATGATGCCTCCAGTCCGTGATTGGGTTGTGTGTGGTTGGCATATACCGGGGGGGGAGGTGAGGGCGACCTGCCTAGGGGCCGCCCCAGATGCAGGCGCCCGGTTGTCTTGTGGTGGAGTGTCCTAGGTTTAGGGTGAGTTCAGGCATTGTAAGAACTCTTCTGTAGCGATGTGCCGTATCCAGTGGAACCATCTGGTCATGTGCTTTTCTTTTGCCGCTGCCGTTGTGGCTTTCAGGTCCTCGAATTTTCTTGTGTCCTCCACCCAGCGTCTGAGTGGGGGGGCACGTGGTTGTTTCCAGAATATGGGGACAGTTGCTTTCGCCGCATTGAGTAATCGTGACACCACCGATTTCTTGTAGGTCGGGGTGGGTGTGGTTGTGTGGTGTAGGAGGAAGAAGGCTGGTGACATGGGTGGAGTGTCGTCGGTCACTGCGTGAATGACTTGGCGTATCGCTTCCCAGAATGGTTGGATGAGGACACAGTTCCACCAGATGTGGAGGAAAGTACCTCCTCTCCGCATCGCCAGCACGTGGCCGGCACTGAATCGTTGCGAGCGTGGATGTTGGCTGGGGTGATATACCATCTAGTGAGGATTTTGTATGAGTTTTCCTGGAGTCTGGCTGAGCCCAGGGTCTTTTGAACGTGCAGGATGATTTTGTCCCAGCACGCGTCTGTAAGTTCTTCTTCAAGGTCTTCTTCCCATCGTCTGATGCATGGGGGGGCTAAAAGGTATCGGTTCGTCGCTAGGGAATTGTAAATCAGGGATATTGCTCTCTGTGGGGTTTCATTCTGCCTGCACAGGGTTTCGAACTCCGCGCAATCTCTTGTCAGGTAGGGGCGTTGGGGGATGGAATGTGCATAGTGGGACATTTGTTCCCTCGCCAGCGTGTGTGCGAAAGTGTGTCTCTGGTCCGGGAAGATGGCCTCGATCGGTCTGATTATGAATGGTGGTGAGAGGATATCCATCATTCTGAGCGTTGTGTTGCCGTTTGCTGGGTGTGAGGTTGGGCCCATGTCTCCTGCCGGGAAGTCCGGGTTGCCTCTTAAGGGGAGTAGTGGGCTAGGGTTGGTCGTAAGGTAGTGGTTGGGCCCATTTTGGTGCCAGATACGTAGGGTGGCCTTCACAAATGGGTTGGTGTGTTGTAGTAGTTTGCTGGCTTCTTTTGTGGTCCAGGGGAGGGTTGTGAGGTCGCATTTGGTGCTGTCTGCCTCGAGTTGCACCCAGGGCTTGTCCCTGGTCTTTACCGACCAGTTGATTATTCGGGTGAGGTGTATCGCTAGGTGATATTTCCGAAGATCCGGGAGGGCCAGACCCCCTTTGAGCTTGGGGAGAGTCAGTTGGGTGTGGGCAATTCGGGGAGACTTCCCTTTCCAAATGAATTTACGGATCGTGGTTTGGATGGTGGTAAAGAATGACTTCGGTGCCTCTATGGGTACTGTTTGGAAGATGAACAGGAACTTGGGAAGCAGGGTCATTTTCACTGCGTTTATGCGTCCCAGCCAAGAGATGTAAGTTGTGCTCCATGTTTGGAGTTCGGTCTGCGCCGTCCGTAGGAGTGGTAGGTAATTGTGGGTGTGGAGGTCCGCCGTGTCTTGCGTAAACCACACCCCCAGGTATTTCATCTTGTTCGTGCACCACCGTAATGGGAACTTTTGCCTAAGTTCAAGTTGTTGTGAGTATCGGATTGTTAGGCCTAGGATTTCCAATTTGGTGTCATTGATGCGTAGATTGGATATCTGGCCGTAGGTCTCAAATTCGGTTCTAATTGCCTGGAGCGATCTGGTGGGTTCCTGCACTAGGAAAAGAAGGTCGCCCGCATAGGCCAAAATCTTGTGGTGTGTTTGGCCTATGGTTAACCCTCGGATCGCTTCGCTGCTTCGGATTTTGTTGAGGAAGGGCTCTAGGGTGAGCGCAAACAGTATGGGCGACAGGGGGCAGCCTTGGCGTGTTCCGTTTCTGATTTGGAACGGGTCTGTAAGTGCCCCGTTGATTCGGAGACGCGCCGTCGGTTCGGTGTATAGTGCCTCTACCCATTGAATGTATCTGGGTCCTATACCTATGGTCCGGAGGGTCTCAAACATGAATTTCCAGTCTACTGTCGAAGGCCTTTTCAACATCTGTCGACAGAAGTAGGGATGGTTGTGTGGACCGTGTTGCCATGGATATCAGGTTCACCGCCCGTATGGTGTTGTCCCTGACTCCTCTGCCTGGGATGAATCCTGTCTGATCAGGGTGTATCAGATCCGGCAGGAGTGGTGCCAGGCGGTTGGCCAGCACGCTGGCCAGGAGCTTGATATCGACATCCAGGACCGGGATCGGACGGTAGCTATGGCAATATGTTGGGTCTTTGCCTTCTTTTGGGAGGAGTGTGATGTTTGCTGCCGTGAATTGGGCCGAGGGTGTCGCACCTTCAAGGATTGAGTTCAGGGCCTTGTGTAGTTTCGGGAGGAGTTCGAGCTGGAAGGTGTTGTAGTATTGTAACGGCAGGCCGTCCGGCCCTGGCGATTTACCTGTCTGCGCTTTTTTGATGGCAATCGAGAGTTACTCTGGGGTGATGGGCGCAACCAACAGCTCGCGGTCCGGGTCTGTTAGTTGGCGCAGCCCTGCTGATGCCAGGTATGTGTGGATGTCGTTGTGTCTGCGGGCTTCTACGGTGTCCTTGGGTTCGTGCCGTATGTTGTATAAATCCCGGTAATAGTTAAGGAACGTGGCGGAGATCTGGTCTGGGAGATGGTGTACCCGTTGAGACGGGTCTTTAATTTTGTTGGTGTAGAGGTGTGTCCTGCGGCGCTTTAGTAGATTTGCGAGTAGCCTGCTGCACTTATTCCTGTGTTCGTACACCAGGTGTCTGAAGTGCTGGAAGGATCGTTGGATGGAGCAGTTCATGTAGTCTGCAAGTTGGGAGCGTTTGTGGAGGAGATCTCTGTAGGTTGAGGCATGTAGTGTCCGTTTGTGTTGGTTCTCCAGGTGGGCTATGTCTGTGCTGAGATCCGTTACTGCTTCCGCGTGTGTCTTCTTCAGTGCGAGCAGTGCGCGATAAAGTGACCTCGTATGACCGCCTTGTGTGCCTCCCAGCACGTCAGGGGTGTTGTGTCCTCGGTTTCGTTGGTGGTGAAGTAGTCCTGTATGATCTGCACGGTCTTCGACACCAGCGTGGGATCTGTTAAGATGGACTCGTTGAGTCTCCAGGAAATCTGGTGGGGCCCGTATAACAGGGATTTTAGTCGTATGCGAACTGGGTTGTGGTCCGACCAGGTCATCGGTAGAATTTCTGCCTCTACTAATAGGGATAGGCTGTGGTATGGCAGTAGGAGGTATTCCAGCCTTGTGTAAGTGGCATGTGCTGTGGAGTAGAACGTGTAGTCTCGTGACTCAGGATTCATCGCCCTCCAGCAGTCTGTGAGCTGATGGTGGTGGAGTAGTTGGAGCGTTCTTGCGTGCCTGCCGGGGGGTGTCTGGGTGTGGGTTGATGAGGTGTCGCGGTCATGCAGGGGGAGGTTGAGGTCCCCCCCTACTATCAGGGTGCCCCCTGCGAACCCCATCAGGGCTGTCATGGTCCTGCGGAGGAAGTGGTATTGTTTTGTGTTCGGAGCATATATGTTCGCGAAAGTCTATTTCTGGTCATGGATGGTGCCCTTAGTGAAGATGTATCTTCCCGATGTGCAGCGGAGCATGTCTTGTTCAATGTATGGGATCCATCTGGAGAATAGAATGCCCACCCCCAGTGTGCGTCGCTGCGGATTATTGCTTTAGTATCCCAATGGGAAGTTGCGGTCCCGGAGCGGAGGTCTTGGAAGCGTGTTTCCTGAATGTATGCAACCAAAGCTCTGTACCGTTTCAGGTCTCTGAGGAGTCTGGTGCGTTTTTCGCGGATGTTGAGTCCATGGACATTATATGTGAGAATGTTTAGGTCCTCTTTGGCATAGTGGACACCTCTCAGGACCTGCAAACCCGGGGTGGCTGCCATTTGGCGGGGGGAGAGGAGGCGGTGGAGAGGTATGGGTAGGGAATGGAGGGTGCACGGTGAGGTTGTCTGCGAGTCTGTTTTGTGTCTAGCTCGGTATGTTCTCCGTTTAGGCTGGGGTTGTGGACAGGTATCCGGGCGGTGGGTCCTCGGGTCCCGGTAGTCTGGGTGCCCGGGGTTACTTCCGGAGTGTGGTGCCCTTCTAGTGCAAGAGTGCCCTTTGTCCTATTCCATCGCGGGTGGTTGATGGCCGCTCGGCCTCTGCTCCTGGCGTTCGGGTCTATCACCCGTGCACGCCTGGCTACATTTTGGGTCCGTACGTCAGGTCTAACAGGTGTGACCGTGGGTAGTTAGCTAGTCAGTGGCCGTGGTAGTGGCTCGTGGTGGTCTTTAGGTGTGGTTTGTGGCTGCACCTTTTAGTGGTTTGTCAATGTCGCAGCGGGTTGGCATTGTCAGTGAGCTCCCGTCTGGGGAATGGGTTAGGTTAGGCGTCTGGTTCTCGGTCTAGGTGTATGTTTCAGGTTTGGTGGGAACGGTGCGTGAGCATTTAGTGGTCTGTGAGGGGATTGGCTACGTGTGGTTTCTGATGGCTGATGGTCTAGTGTTGCGCGGGCTGCCCAGTGTCTCGTCCACTTGTTGGGGTGTTACTCCAGTGTGTAGAGTGTATGTGTTCCATGGGATCTGGGTTGGCTGGGGTTATGTGCTGTTGGGTCCGGTTTGGCGGTGTGGGTGATGGCCTCTCCACCTCCCTGTTCCCTCTTTACTGTTGTTTTAATTTGGGAGGGGGGGATGTAGGTTCCCCGGGGCCCTGCTAATTATTGCCTTTTTTTTTTTGCGCAAGTTTATTTTAATTATAGTTTTTTTTGTGGTTATTTACTTATTTATTCCACCCCTCCCCCCCGTGTTTGTTCGTTTAATTCCCATTCCCTCCCTCCCCCCCGTCTCGTGGAGTCTCGTTCCTGTTCCCTCCCTAGTGTCCCCCCCTCTCCTTCCCTTGTTGTCCCATCTTCTCATCTCAGTGCTCAGTAGCGTTTCTGCCCCGGATCCTCTTCTCCCCCCCCCTCTTATTCTGCAGGTTGTTAGCATCCCCCCTTGTCCTACCTGGTCCCCCTCTCCTCCCCCCTTCCCCCCTTGTTCTATGCGTGTAGTGTTGTGTCTCGGTTCTGCGTACCTGCGTGGTTTCCTAGAGCATGCACCCAGTAGTTAGACACCTATGATGACGGTGGACATTTTTCAATAATATTACCCAACTAGAATGGCTCTCAGGTGTGGTCAGCATCCTGTAAGGGTGGACCAATTCCTTCCTAAACTTTTGTGTTTGTCAAAAGATATTCATACACACCTATATCTAATAGAGTACTTGTAATGTTTTGGCACTTTATAAATATAAACTAGTGAACTATTATTATAATATACATATTTACACTTTACATCTCTGAATATAGACAATGTAGGATTTGCTCCCGACTATATACTTGTACATTAGCAGGAATGTGCAACAAACTTAGAAGAAATCATATCATCAGGGTACTAACGCTTAAAGGAACACTGCAGTGCTACAGAGCTGATGCCCCGGTGTCATTTACAAAAAAGACGGGGGAAACCCCCCTCTTCCCATCAATAGCAGCCAACCCCCCTCTTCCAATCACTAGCAGCCATTCCCCTCTTCCCATCACTAGCAGCCATTCCTCTCTCCCCATCACTAGCAGCCATTCCCCTCTTCCCATCACTAGCAGCCATTCCCCTCTCCCCATCACTAGCAGCCAACCCCCCTCTCCCAATCACTAGCAGCCAACCCCCCTCTTCCCAATCACTAGCAGCCAACCCCTCCTCCCCATCACTAGCAGCCAACCCCCCCTCTTCCCATCACTAGCAACCACCCCCCTCTTCCCATCACTAGCAACCACCCCCCTCTTCCCATCACTAGAATCCAACCCCTCTCTCCCTATCACTAACAGCCACCCCCCCTCCCTGTTACTAGCAGCCTTACTCCATCACTTGCAGCCTTTTCCCATCACTAGCAGCCATTCCTCTCTCCCCATCACTAGCAGCCATTCCCCTCTCCCCATCACTAGCAGCCACTCCCCTCTCCCCATCACTAGCAGCCAACCCCCCTCTCCCCATCACTAGCAGCCAACCCCCCTCTTCCCAATCACTAGCAGCCAACCCCTCCTCCCCATCACTAGCAGCCAACCCCTCCTCCCCATCACTAGCAGCCAACCCCTCCTCCCCATCACTAGCAGCCAACCCCTCCTCCCCATCACTAGCAGCCAACCCCCCCTCTTCCCATCACTAGCAGCCAACCCCCCCTCTTCCCATCACTTGCAACCACCCCCCTCTTCCCATCACTAGCAACCACCCCCCTCTTCCCATCACTAGCAACCACCCCCCTCTTCCCATCACTAGAATCCAACCCCTCTCTCCCTATCACTAACAGCCACCCCCCCTCCCTGTTACTAGCAGCCTTACTCCATCACTTGCAGCCTTTTCCCATCACTAGGAGCTGTTCCCCCTCTCCCCATCACTAACAGCCACCCCCCTCTCTCTGTTACTAGCAGCCATCCCCCTCTTCCTATCACTAGCGGCCAACCCCCCTCTCCTTATCACTAGCTACCACCCCCTATCTTCCCAATCACTAGCAGTCACCCTCTCTTCCCCATCACTAGCAGCCACCTCCTCTCTCTCTCTATCACAAGCAGTCACCAGCAGTCCCCCACCCTCCCACCTAATACTCATTATACTAGAATTGTGTGCTTACAGGCACCTGACATGTTAATATGGCGCTTCCAAAGGGACAGCATGGGGTCTCTCCCTTCCTGAGAAAGGTAGTGGTAGGGGGTTGTAGTGAATTGAAAAAAAATGAATGGCAAACTATAGCCAAACAGCCAAGTCGTGACTTGACCTGCATTATATATTTTTGTCCAAATCACCACTTTATACCTACATTGTACAGCAGAGTTTTTATTTCACTAAAATCTGCTGCTCACTGAACACATCCTGTACTATGATAGATAAATAGTAGAATAATGCATGTGTCTAAAATTCAAGGGATTAAGTGTAAATAATAATTCTGGGGGAAATGTCCAATTGTGACATGGTATAACCTGAAACACTGTATGTTCCATTTATTTGTGTCACCATACATGATGTTCTTCACAAAATTTAGTGATTGTACACAGTGAGCAATAAAATTAATAAATATTCAATCACATGTAATCGTGATAGAGATTCCAAAGCCAGTCCTAAAGACAACACAACAGTAGGTTTTTATCAGTATCCCCATTAGAACATAACTGGTGAGATGCCTAAATCCTGCACTGTTGGTGTGCTTTTTAAGGAATGGGTTGGAAATCATTGGGCAGATGATAGCACTTAAAACAGTGAACACTGCATTTGGTAAACACAGCAGTTTCTTTCACATGTGACCTGTGCTCATGAACAGGATTGGTCATTAGGTAGCTGCCTACAAGCACCTGCCTATTACAGGCACATATTATATACTGTGTGTGTGTATATATATATATATATATATATATATATGAAACATGGGGGATGGTTGCACTCACCTGAACATGCTTAAATGGGGTGCTGCTGTGGGCCATATTATACAATAAACAATACACAAGATCCAGCGCACTCTCCTATCTACTAAACAGCAACTTCAATGTTGACAGATTTTATTAGTTTGTAAAAGTTTTTTTTAAAAACACCTGGCAAAAATAATAATAATGGGGATTTAGTTACATTATATGATCATACATTGCATAAGCCTGCCACAACGTCAATGTACCCAGGGGCGGACTGACCACTCGGGCAGATCGGTCATGGACCGTGGGCCCGAGGCAGTCAGGGGGCGCGGCAGCAAAGCCATGCTTCTGCTGTGGAGATCAGAGATTTCCACAGTCAGAAGGAAGGTTGCAGGGGCCCATGGTGATACAGGGGGCCCCAGCGCCCTGTCACCCTGCAATTCCATCCCCTCATTCAGCATGAGACCTGGCAGCTTACCTGCTCTAACTGCCAGGTCTCTGCTCTGTCCCTGCAGCTGCTGCACAGTGCTCAGTGTGAGGATGGGAGGGGGCAGGAAGTGACATCACACCCCCTGCTCCCCTCTCACATGGAGCACTCACAGCATGGATGGAGGGTGAGAACAGGAGCAGCCACTGCAGATCCTCCCAAGCTGGTGCAGGTAAGCAAGCTATGGGTTAGGGTTAGCTATGGGTGAGTCAGGGCAGAGGCACACAGGGGTTTATAGAGGTGTGGGTAAGATGTTGGTGAGACACCTCAGGGGTTTGTTTTTTTTTGTTTATTTTGTTGTTGTTTTTCTTAATGTTTTCGTATTTTTTGTGCTGTGTGTGTTTTTATTATAAATTTGGAAGTTTTCCACTTATAGGGGATTTGTTTTTATTATTTAACTAAGGTGTCATTACCTGATATTGATTGCTTGCCTGCTTACAGAATATTTTTTGTATAAGCCTTTATATAATGCTTATTTTGCTGTTCCCTATTGTGTATTCCCTATGCTTATGAATATTTAAATGTGTCATGTATAAAATGTAATCAAGATGAAATAAAAAATAATGGGGTGGGTTAAAAATTTAAAGGGAAACTTTAGTGCCAGGTTTCCAACCCTGTAATTTTCTGATTCCAGCACCTATGTCACTCGACGCTAGTTCAGGCTCCGCCTCCACTCCTGAGACCTAAGGCACATGTGCAGCAATGGCTGCGCTCGCATTAGTACTTTCCCCATAGGAAAGCATGTATAATGCTTTTCTATAGGGATTTACATGTTGATGGATGTCCTCATGCATAGAGTAAGGACGTCCAGTGTCAGGCGACCAAAAGACGCCTAACAACCCCGGAAGTCCCTCTAGTGGCTGTCTAGTAGACAGACACTACAGGTGGAGTTAACCCTCAAAGGTTATTATTGTAGTTTCCTAAATACTGTAATAATTACCTTTACAGGTTTAAAGGGACACTGTAGGCACCAAGACCACTATAGCTTATTAAAGTGGTCTGGGTGCTGTCTCCCTATTGCACTTAGTGCTGCAATGTAAAACATCGCAGTTCCATAGACCTGTAATGTTTACATTGCAGCTCTAAGTCTGCCCTCAGTGGCTGTCTACCAGCCACTAGAGGGCTTCCGGAATCCAAACGGACTTTTGGTCCATTATCTGACGCTGGACATCCTCACAGACCTCCAGTGCGACCATGCACATTAAACCTCCCCTCAGGAAAACATTCAATGCTTTTCTATGGGGAAAATCTGACACTGGAGGTCTGTGAGGATGTCCAGCGTCAGATAATGGACCAAAAGTCCGTTTGGATTCCGGGTTTGTTTTCCTGGCACTATAGGATCCTTTCAAGGGACCTGGGACAGTGCACCCAGACCACTTTAATTGAGATGGAAGACAAATGTGGGTTATTTGGGTTAGGTGCAGCACAGGCACAACTGAGTGGGTTGTGAGGGGGATAGAAATTGATCAGATGGGTGACAACTGTATTTAGAAAGTAACAAAAGGGGAGGCAAGGAGTGACATATAAAAGAGGGAGTCAGTGGGAAGACACACATACAGATTGGTGAAGATCGAGCGAGACAAACTCAGAAGAAGATGGAGAGTTAAAAGACAACAAAAACACTTGGAGCATATAAATATACCTCATTACACACAGGCTGACACTGATTTCAGATGTACTCCTCATTCACATACACACTGATACAAGTTTCAAATACAACCGCATACTCTGACACAGATTTTAGATACACCCCTCATTCACACACACACACACGCTTACACTCTGCACACATACAAATACACTCCAGCATTCACATACACACTGCTCAAACATACTGCGTTCACATGCTGACAATCCATATAAATCTATCCTGGCATTCATATGCAGACTTACCACACTAATGCACACTGGCATTTATACACCAAAACTCCCCTTTGTTCACACACAAGTCCTCCACAAAAATACACTCCTGCATTCACATTCAACGTATAACACCCTTACATTCACACATAAACATTGCATACAAATACACTTCTGCTTTTACAAATATCTGCTCTACTCACTCATAGAACAATGCATTTACGCTGCATACACACCTGCATTATATTATCTGGCACTACACAAATTATGTTGCAGGATTTACACACACACACACACACACACACTTTGATACAAGGAATACACACACACACACACACACTTTCTCTTTCCTACTTTGACACAAGGAATACATACATGGTCATTCACTAAAGAATTGCCTGAAATTGAAACTGAATTTCAAATGGAATGCCTACATAATGAAATTGAGCAACAAAATTGACTTGGGGAATTTTTCTAATACAACTGTTTAGCCCTATAATTTGAAATTAACTTTTCCCAGCAATTCAAATTAAAGAGAATAATCCGGTCAGTGTTTTTTGAAAGTTATATTTAACATAGTGTCAGGAATACAAATGTGTATTTCTATAGTTTTGAAAACATAATTTCGATGGCCAGCCCCCCATCAGAGAAGTAAAAGGTGTTTTTACTCCCCTTTATTCCAGTGCCACGCCAATCTCGTTGCAGCTGGTTCCATCCAAATTGCATGATATCAGCCAATCCAATGCTTTCCTATAGGAAAGAATTGAGAGGCAATTGCGCATGCGCAGCAAAACACGACGCTGCACTAATCAGCATCTCCTCATAGAGTTGCATTGAATCAATGAAACTCTATAGGAAGTGTTCAAGTCTACAGGCAGAGTGTGGAGACGTTGAACATCAGTGCCTCCCACTAAAGGTGTTCCTAGGCCAGTGATGGCGAACCTTTTTGAGTCCGAGTGCCCAAACCGGAATACATGCCAACTTTTTTTTCCTTAAAGTGCCAACACGGCAATTAAACCTCAATACTGAGGTTTAAGTTTAACAAAAACAACTCGTACTGTTGTCCGAACTAATTAACAACTTTTGTTTTAAAAGAACACAACAGCAGAGAGTTCAATAATACACATTTTAAATAATGATATAAATAGATAAAATTAAGCTTATATTTATTAGTATCTCCAACAAATACAGGGGTACTGTGTGTGGGGGGGGGGGGTAATGAAGGAAGGGGGGACACAGCCATCCCTGGTGGTCCGGTGGTGGCAATCAGTCTTCCGGGTCGGGAGGTAGGAGAGAGATCTTTGCAGCAGCGATGCTGTGTGGAGCGTTGCCGTGGTAACGCGCGGCAACGCTCCACACAGCTTGCTCGCGGGAGGACAGGGGAGCTGCATCACAGATCCCTCCCCCTGCCTCCCGACCCGGAAGCAGAGTAGGCGCCTGCCGTTTCGGGCAGGCAGGTGCCTACTCTGCATTATTGGTGAACCTATGGCCACGTGCCCACAGAAAGGGCCCGGCGTGCCACCTGTGGCACACGTGCCATAGGTTCGCCATCACTGTCCTAGGCAGTAATGTAAACCCTGCCTTTTCTCTGAAAAGGCAGTGTTTACATAAAAGAGCCTGCAAGGATTGGCTGTGGATACCAGAACAACTATATTAAGCTGTAGTCGTTCTGGTGACTATAGTGTCCTATTTAATAGTTAATATTTGGTCTTTGAAGGGCCCAGGATGTAATTTTGCCCGGGGGCCCAGAAAGCTGTCAGTCCGTCCCTGAATGTACCCCATCTTTGGCAGGTCCTACTCTCAGAGTCTAATGTCTGCTCTTATGAGATTAACCCACTTACTTGGGAAAAAATTCCATCTGAGGCTCTCTGCAGTACAAGGCTAAATAGGGACCTGAGATGAGGCACCTATATATAGCTTATTTTCTACATAGTAATTATATTTTCGTTTATTTGCAGAAGTAGAGAGTGAGAGCTATACTTCCCTACTCTTATTTTTCATCTTGGAGTGAACACGAGAACTGGAATTTTTTTTGGGGAGGAGTGAAGAGGCATCTGATATTTTGCTCCTATAGGAAATTGAGATGTATATTGTGGTCTGCCTGTGAATGACAATGATTACATCACTTTCTGTCTTATAAAGGTGAGTTATCTGACACTTATTTTTTTCTTTTAAAAACTGTTTTATTAGTGAGATCAAATTTACAGTTACAGCAAGTAATGTGACAAAGGGAAAGAACCCTCACTCTGAGAATGCCTACACCCTTTACTTGGTCTACACTGCCAAGCAAAAAGAGAAGTCCCCTATACACCTACCGTACTTGAAAAATAATGCTTCCTTAATCCAAGATTTAACTTACTGCTTTCCATTTACCATGTGTTACAAAAACAATCCTTTATCACATCCAAGAGGAGGAAAGACAGCCCCATGAAACTCCAGGCACCATAACCACTCCATTCACATAAAGTGGCTATGGTCTCCGGAGTTCTCCTTTAAATGACACAGATTAAGCAACAGAGAAGACCTGGTTGTCCGATATGAATACACCCATCAATTTTGTAAACTTAATCTAGAGATTTGTCAATAATACTGAAATGAAGAGGATAGCACTGCAAGGGATGTAGTATCAAAAACTGATACTTGATTCTTACCTACTATAATATCTTGAATTGCAGTTTGTCTCTGATGTTTTTACTGGTATATAAAAAGTAGAATGGTCAATGGACAGTCCTGCTATGGACGTTTGAAGCATAGGTCCAAGAGTAGTCAAGATGTCCACCCCATCTGTATATTTCCATTTTTTTTAATATGAGGCTTAAGAATCACTGTTTCTATACACATTATGACATTGCTTTCACCCATATAATTTTATTTATTTATTCCTTCTAGAAATAGAGAACTTCCAGAAAATGCCAGCTGATCCAAACATGAGCCTTAGGAGCAGGTGCATCTGTTATTTAGTGGTAGTTGGTGATTCTAGCAGTCCTTCTCAAAATCTGATAAGTGACTTGTGCTGTAAATTGCAGTAGGTAAACACCGCTGTGTTTCTCGAGTGTTTGTGTGGGTTTGTCATGTGGATACATTTTCATTTTGTAGAATGTAGATTTGCAAGAATTCAGCACTAAATGTTGACCTCCAGCACAGAATGTGAGTAATTCACTAACATAGTAAAGGCAACATTAGGCTAAGACAGATGCAGTCCTGCCGCAGCCAAATTATTTTCTGACTAAGTAACTGCACAATACTTTAAAGTATAAAGAGCGTGGCATGTATTGTTGTTTATCCAACATTATGGGGGAGGCCCCCAAACTAGTGATATGGTAAGTGGATTCATTGAGGGCATAGAAATAATGAACAATTTATATATGTAGCTTGGGGTGGTAGCTCCACTATTCCAGTTGGTAGGAGATATATATTATAGCCATCTATCTATCCCTACCCATAGAAATAATGAGACTAACCGAATATTCAACAGTAAAAAAAGCAAGAACGAAACCAAAATCAGTCTCTCCACATTAACTCTTTTAAAAGGTAGAGAGAGATGAGTAGCACTGTACCAATAAGAGTCCCATTGACTAATTTCGGCCCACATCAAGCTATTACAAGATAGGGAAGAAATCCAAGCATCAGGGTACCGTCAAACCTGCAGGGTCCCGCGATATCGAGAACCTTTTCCTCCGTCCCGCTAAGGCCTCAGGAACTCCTGCGTCAAAAGAAAATGGCGACACAACCTCTGCCATCTCCGAAAAACAACACTGGACGACTTTCCAAACACAGGGGGATTACACCACCCCTCCTCGGATGAGGACAGCGAGCTGTCCCACTAAAGGAGATATAAAAGACCTTCTCCACAACATCCGCACGATGTTCACAGCAGAGCTAGCCACCATCCCGGAGGAGATACATACGGTGGAGGACAAGCAGGGCCTCACTGCACGATGCATACAACTAGAAGCACAACATGCAGAGTTACAACACACCTAGTCCCTGCTTACTAACCGCTTGGACGCAATGGATGATCGGCACAGGAGCCAGAATGTCAAAATCCGGGGAATCCTGGAGACTGTGATTCAGGAAGACCTCACACAATATACCAGGAGATTGCTCACCTCCCTACTCACTCCACAGCAAGCAAACCAAGTCGTGATCGATGGGCTAAATCACACCCTGAGAGCTATTAGAGCCCCAACAGACTCCCCAAGAGATGCAATATTACCACTCCAAACAATAAATAAACTTCATGGCAGCAGTGCGAGGCGTATCTACTCACCCCTTCGAAAATGCCGCTCTGTCTTTCTACTGGGACCTGTCCAGGCCTACCTTGGTATGGAAAAGCCTATTCAGACCACTGACCACCGCGCTCCGCCAACACTCTATCCCCTACCGCTGGGCATTCCACAGGAGCCTGGTCATCATGCATGGTGGAGCTATAAGCCAAGTAACCAACACATCTGAAATAGACTCAGTGCTGACAGCACTAGGACTATCATGAAATTCGGAACCGACAACCCAAGTACTGAACTCCCCAAACACCTGGGACATGTTTAGAGTACAACCATTCCAGCCAGACAGACACACCACTCTACCCGTTACCACGTTGAAAGGGTAAAATGGCACCTAACGGGCACCTGAGCCTATGTAGGGAACGCACAGGTTCTGGCTGAAAGGACTGTTAAACTAACGCACAGCGGAGTTTGTTTTAGTTTTGGCTTATATTTGATATTATTTTACACACGGCTTTAAGTTTATCTGTCTCTTTAGTTAAATCTGGCTACACACTGAGGTCCTGACTGGCCCACCCGCGCATGACACACTTAACCAACTTCCCCACTCACATGACTGACCGCGCACATGTTCACTACACGAGGCGTGTAGGCTGGAGAGCGGCGCCAACCTTCCCTTAGACAGGGAGCTCTAACCCCCACCTGCAGACCGCACAACATCGTGCACAGAGCCAGGCGCCTTTAACTGTACCCCCTAAATACCGCAGGTTATGCCCTTCCTACAGCTATGAGGCTGATAATAGGCAGACATAGCTCACAACCGACACTAGCAGAGACGCTCTGTAACAGGACGGACCATAGAGTGACTCTCAACTCCCCCCCGAGCCCGGGAATACAGGACACTTTACCCAGCAAATAGTGACCACTAACAACTGGTGAACCCAATAACATTGCAGGCATGCAACTTCCTCTTACAAACTTTAAATGCCAGTTATGTATCTCACTCTATGTTTGTGTTTTTCTTTTTGTTACAATTACTTAGCAAAAATGGGCACAGAATGTCTATTACAAGTACTGATCATTCAGTGTTGCTTATTACATTATCTCACCACAGTGCATTTAACCTGTAAATCTTGAAACGTACCGTTTAGCTTAACCTGCATTGGGTAGGGCTCACTTGTTATTTTAACGACTATTCTCTCATTCTCCTGCAATAAAAGCAAGTTTTATAATGCTTTTACTTATAACCATTCACAAGTCTGGATAGCCCACACTAAGGCCCAGTTTTGTTTTTCTTTATCCTTCAGACATGTTTGACTAGCCTGCAACTTTGCATCTTAACCTAAAAATGTGTGCAGTACGTATATCCCTCATACTCGCTCAAATATGTATCTTACAACCTTTGCTACTGCTGTTGGGGCGTTGCAAAAGGGTATGTTAAATATTTGCACCACAGAGTCCCATCTCTGAGCCCATATCAGCTTATGCCCTCCAGGGGCAGAACACTTTCCTGTAAAAGAAAGAAATGCTTCAGGTCTTGTTGCCCAGGTGTATGTAAGTTGAATAGGCCCTGTGCCGGAGTCAATATTCCCCTTGGTGCCTCAGCCTCTCAAGGAGACCGTGAGTGGGACCCTTGTGGATCAAGTCCCGTTGCTGATCTGTACTCAGGTGTGGGATGTTTAACTTTCCAACGCCATACTCGAGCCCTCTGTATAGTAAGAGCCGCAGATTCACTATGGGGACTTAGAGGTGGTGTTTGAGGTGAGTTACCACTCAACTTACATGGATCACGTCGATGCACTCAATTTCCACCACAAATTTGAGAACATTCTGTCCAGCTTGGACATAATACTGAATGTCTCACTGCCGTGACTGGGGGAGCATGCAGACATACCATGATGATTGGGGACACTATGTTTCCTGACTATTCTTGTGGCACCACAACGTTGTCCTGGTACAGCAAAGAAGCCTCTTAGGTGTGGACCAGGACCACTCCTGCCAGTCCAGGAAGGGTAACAGGGCATCTGTATGATGCTGTAGTTGCCCATGTAGCTCCGGGTTAGGAGATCGGCCTCCTCTCCATTCTGCAGTGTGCACTAGTAATACTCTCAGAAGAGGACCTCTCGTATTCAGCTGTAAGTAGAGTTGATAATCCCTACAATGTTGGTCAGCCAGGTCGAGAATCAGGTAAGTCACTTCCACTCTTAAAAGTCAAGCTAAAAGAGTTTCTCTGTCCCTCTATATTAGAAGCTAAGTGAAGGACCTCTGTCAGAACTCGTCTATCCACCATGAGTCAGGCCCCGCCTGAGGTTATGTTCTTTATGTTGAAACTCCACTACTTTCCATTTGGCATAATTTAGGAAAGGATTGCTTTCCCATTTATCTGTTTAAGTCTGTGTATGGTGTGAACATGCACTTTCTGCTCACACCTTTTAAAGGGAAAGTGACGGCACTATAACTATTTTATCCTATTTAATTGGTTATATTGCCTGGAATATTCTGGTGTTGTCTCTCCATTCAGTATAGTTTTGAGCAAGTACAGCCCGGTCCCCACTGGATGTATGATTAATACAATGATTACACACTTCATTCTAGCTTTACCAACTCATTCCAGCAATGGGCACTGTGATAGGCTGAAAGCAGTCTGCCTTTTAGGCTAATGTTTCCTCCTTGGACTAAGCAGCACAGAGAAGATGCGTTGTGGGGACTCATGTTTAGCAGTAAAACATTAAAGAGATAATATAGTCACCTGAACAACTTTAGCTTAATGAAGCAGTTTTGGTGTATAGAACATGCCCCTGCAGCCTCACTGCTCAATCCTCTGCCATTTAGGGGTTAAATCCCTTTGTTTATGAACCCTAGTCACACCTCCCCTGCATGTGACTTGCACAGCCTTCCATAAACACTTCCTGTAAAGAGAGCCTTATTTAGGCTTTCTTTATTGCAAGTTCTGTTTAATTAAGATTTTATCCCCTGCTATGGTAATAGCTTGCTAGACCCTGCAAGAGCCTCCTGTATGTGATTAAAGTTCAATTTAGAGATTGAGATACAATTATTTAAGGTAAATTACATCTGTTTGAAAGTGAAAACTGTTTTTTTTTCTTCATGCAGGCTCTGTCAATCATAGCCAGGGGAGGTGTGGCTAGGGCTGCATAAACAGAAACAAAGTGATTTAACTCCTAAATGACAGTGAATTGAGCAGTGAAATTGCAGGGGAATGATCTATACACTAAAACTGCGTTATTTAGCTAAAGTAATTTAAGGGACTATAGTGTTCCTTTAAAAAAGTTTTAATGCTATGACATTGCTTGTACTGCATTTAAAGCTCAATACAATGTTAATTACAAACAAAGTTTAATGCTTAATGGAAGGATAGTACCAGGGGACTCCAGACACTATAACTACTTCAGTGACATAAAGCAGTTACAGTGCCTACAGTGTCCTTTTTTTTTTTTTTTTTAATTCTTTATTTTTGTAGTGCACATAAAGGGTTACAGGTAGGCATGAGGTGCCCCGAAAGCAGTCCCCAAGCATTTACTCCGCTTAACATGCGGGACAATTGGTTATCAGGCACATTTTTATAGAAAATTAGTTGCACATATATTCATTCTGTGATAGTAGGTTCTGTCACTATAGCTAGGGTAAGCAGTTTTGACATAGCTGGACAATAGTTAGGCATTAGTGGATACTACACAGTTTTATACATACCAACATTGTTTATCTAGGAGTTGTTCTAAGTTGCTGCATATAGAAGGTAGATTACACGATTCCACCTAGCAGAGTAATATATGTCTAGTACTGTAGAGTAAGGTGTAAGAGTATAAAGCCATTGAGCAGTAATAACTTATAAACCTAAAACTCTGGTTAGCCTTATGGAAAAATGACATGACTCAGGGGGGATAAATCATAACAAAAAGCTTATGCCACTCGTAGGCCGGATCGGTCAGGTCAGCTCTGTGCCAGAAACAGTTTCTTCCCCTTCTCCTTCCACATTGTCTGCTCCAGTAAGTAGACCTCCGGTCCGGTCCAAACCGGGATAGTCCCGCTCTCCTCCTCCAGTCCAGGCCAGCAGGGTACTACGCGTGGTAGGTAGGTTAGGTCGGCTGGACTCACGGTGCCCTGTTTCCCGGTACTGGTTATCCAAACGAGTCCCAAAGTTTGCCTGTGTGGCGGCCATTTTAAATTTGCCTCGTGGTTGCAGAGCATGCAGAAATCGAGTGCTGCAGAAAGGTGAGTTTGCGCACCAGAGGGGATTTCTCCACTGCGGAGGTCCAGGTGAGGTACAGGTGGTTCATAGGTAGAGGCTGTTGCAGTTGGAAGCACAGAGTTCTCTTCGTAGTAGCTGCGCGCGTGGCGTCAGCCATTTTGGAGGCTGTGGTCGGGTATCTCGCCTTCAGTCGCAGCCTCACGATCCGGGTCGCCAAGTGTGGACCGGGATCACCCCCCCGGCCCAGAGGGGGGGGGACCAGGGCCGGGTCCGCCTGTGCGCAGCTTGTCTGTTGGGCTCCGGTAGGCAGGCTAGTGGAGCGGCGGCCGTCCACTCCACTCCCCGCCAGGGAAGCTCCCGCTTGCTGCTGCAGAGCACTCCCCTCCGGGGGACTAGAACTCAGGGAGCAAGCCTCTCCCCGGTCCCGGCAGCCCTCCTCCATCGAGGGTCGCAGGCCTGGGTCAGTATAGCGCTTTGGGTTCTTTGTTGTAGGCTTTTTAGTTTGCTCGTGAGCAGGAGCTGAGCTGTCCTGCGACCGCTCCGCTCGGCGGCCCGGCCCCGCCCCCCTACAGTGTCCTTTTTAAGTCCACCTAATCCACTTACAGGAACTGAGCAGTAGGCATGTGTACAGACACTAAACGCCATCCATCTTGTGATGAGAGCATATGATCCGAGCTCGCCAGGGCATATAGCAGTGGTCTTTTGTTAATGAGAGCATGTAATGACCTCACACCCTTTAAAAGTACTTGGACAACTAAATAGGGAAGTGATGCTTCCTCTGTTATACTTCTATGTAAACAAAACCTTGGTATATGTGTTTCCTCCTCGTTTAAATCAGAATAGAATGTCATGACTTAAAAATATTGCGGTTTCAGACTTAAAAAAACATATTGAGGCCCAGATCTACTAAAACGCTGCAGCCATTACTCTGTATAAGCATGGAAAGTGTGAGACATGTTTGTCTGTTCCTCATGAAAAACATCCCTTCTTTCTGAACAAGATTTGGAATTCCATCTAGAGGTTTAATAGTTTGCAGATGGAATAATATGACTCAACCTGATTTCTACATAATCCATTTGGCACTGCCTATAAAACAGGCATCTAGCACATGTATTTGTAAACAATAGTCTGTTTCTTGAATGTTCGTTCCGTAGATCTTGTTTCCTGTATGCTCCATATCTCCTGATTTCCCCTTATATATTAGCATACCCCATCCTGTCTGATCAGAAATAATGGCAATGTACCCTCAAAGTCTTTCTTTTGTGGGAGGGACAGTCTCTATTCTGAGCAAAAGTCACTCGTGTTATTTTCTATTTCAATGTCCCTCTTTTCTAGGAGTTCAGTATTTTTGATGTGAAAAAGCAATAAAACAGCTGTTTTGTTGATTTAAAGGAACACTTTAGTCACTATAACAACTTAATGTAACTGAAGTTGTTGTGGTACCTGGGTGCTCTTTTTTTCCTTAATGCGGCACTGTCATCCCCCCAGAAAAATTAGTATTTCCTAAAGATTAATTCTTTAATACTCATAATTGTGTTGTATTTTCACTTAAATTCCAACTCAGTCAAAAGATATACTGGGACAAAGTAGGGACTACTATGCCTAACACTTCTAGACACTGAGCAGAGCTACCGCCATCTAGAAGTGTCCATATCCCAGTTGTCGCCAGTGACGGCTGCAGATATATTAGATGTATCATATTGTGGGATCCTATATAGATCTCAATGCTGTACTCTCATGCATGCATGAGAGTATTGCAGTGATGTCAGCTCCTGGCACTGATGCGCCAGGAACAGATGAGGAGGACCAGAAGATGATGGTGGCACCCATGACAGACAGGTTCAGTTAAGTCAATTTCACCTTTCCTTGTCTTCCCTGACCACCAGCAGCGATGTCACCATCAAGGGTCTTTGCAAAGTCCCCAGACGGTGACAGTGCCACTTTAAGGGTTCGGTTTAACCTTAAATGTTGCCTCCCACACCGGATCTGCAGTCATTTCTGAAATTGAAAGGTAATTTTTTCGATCAATGGGAAGCTACTTAGAGCATCAGCTGACCGTTCGACTTAGTCAGTGGCACTCTACTCTTCATGAAAGTAAATTTCAGAAGCCAGATGCTGCTGGGGGGACTGCAGATCTGGTGCTGGAGGCAACCTTTGGAGTTAAACCGTTCCAGAAAAGCTTAACAACTTAAGTAAACAAACCATACGGGGCCATAAATTGCCCCCAAATACATTGAATACATCATATATCGCAAACATACTTGATTTATAACGTCATAATTACACTCTCCCGAGATGGTAACCCCTTCTTATACACTTTAAGCAATCATTCTCCTCCCTGTTGCCACTACTCCTCCTACTAACCTGACAGCATACCTCCCAACTTCGGCAGTCCTGGAATTGAGACGCTGGTTGGAGGGAAGGGGGGAAGGGGGGGGGGCACAAACCAGTGATATGATTTCATAACTGGCTCTGCCCAAAAAATAATTACCCGTCTAAAATGGGTTGGACGTGCCCACATTACAGGCAGGTCAGTCTGTTGTGAATACAGGCCAGGCTGCCTGCCTATCATTATTACCAGCCAATTGAGGGAAGATCCTGCAGATAGCACTGTTCCAATCCTCTCTGCAGGATCCTAGTGACCTGAACGTAGCACAAGCGCATCTAATGATGATTATGACCAGGACAGTTCCCTGGTGTCCCTTTAAAGGGGGACTCAGTCTGGACAGCAAATCCGAAATTCGCACCTCACGTCACTGCATTCAGGGAAGAGATTTCACCACTTACCCCCGCCCCACTCCCTCCTCTTTACTATTCTCCTGTTCTGTCCTTGGCTCCTTACTGTTCTCATGTTTATATTGCCTCCCTTGGTATGAAAGGTATCCTCTGAAATGACTCTTTCACTTTCTGGTTCTTTGCATATTTTTGCAAAGACCCCTGAAGGATTCATAGTGTCTTGGTGTGCTTTGATCCAAGAGAGAAGCGAATGGGAGGTATACTTACCTGAAACTCTTCTCTGCGGGTTCCGGCCTTTTTTCTCATAGCTACTGGCTTCACCTGTGAGGAGTTTTTAATTTTTTTTTTATATTTGTTTATTTTCAATAGCAATAAAGATAAATAGAAATGACACTGGGCGTGCAATAAGGTACAACATTTAGAATATGTAGGAGTGTTATATCATAAATCCAGAAGTTAAGTTATACAGGCAAAAAAAAATACAGTGTTCCCTTCAGAGAAATAAGGTAATAAATGTCACAGTACCTTTCAGGGTGCAATAGTGACTCTAAGAGAGAGACAATAAATAAAACAGATAATGTTACATTGTCGTTTTCATTACTTAAAAAAAAAGTATAAGAACACAAACAAAACTGTAAAATGTAATATAACCAGTAAAAATGCTGAACAAATGATGATCCCAGTGTGGCAACGCCAGGAGCTATTATACACTTCCTAATTTGCCCATGCTGTTGCATAAATGGAGTGTTTATGGAGTATAAGAAAAGAGATTGCCTCTAGGCATCTCATTTATTCCACTGTGTTCATCCAAGCTTTGAGGAATGGTGAAGTTATATACTTCAATGAAAAAGATATGAGGGACTTTGCAGATTGAATAAGATATGCTTTTTGATAGCTGTAGCTGCAATAGAGTAGTGAAAATGATCGCGCAGAGGATGTCATTAAAGGAAAGACTGCTATTTCTTCTAAAACTTCTTCCCACATGAAGAAGGTATGACCGTGCACTGCCACTAAATATGAAGATTAGTGCAAGACACCGTCCCACAGCGCCAGCACATATAGTATCATCAACAGCATGTAGTCTTGTCGGTGCGTAATATCGAGAGGTAATTTAGTAGTGGAATTCAAGGAACCTAGTGTTTTAGGTATTAGCGTAGGATAGCTGAAAGACTTTTTGCAAGTGTGATCTAGAGAGAGAGTTATCTGACGGGTAATGAAATGGCTGGAATGAAAATGCATAAAATAAAAGTTAGTGAACATAAAATAAGATCTAGGGATATGGAATGGCTGGAAAGATAATACATGATATGAAAGGTAGTGGACATAAATTAGGAACTGGGTGATGAAATGGCTGGGGATATTGATGTATTGAAAACATGGTACTGTGTAGTATGAAGAGAAAATAAGAGGCATTCAAAGGATGTTAGGGAGCATGACACTGATAGCAGGAGTGGAGGAGCATTTAAAACAAATGCAAATGGGCAGGTCTTTTCTTTGAACAAGGGTCATGAGATGGGTAGAAATCCCGGCAGACCCCAGGTAAGTTGTCAAACTGTTCTAAAACGGTTTGACTACTTATTCTGGGAGGGCACCACGGCACTCCTGACACCATACCACTGCTGTAGTAGTTTTTGTACCTGGACACCATGACCAGAGCTGTAAAGGTTTTTGTGCCTGGATTGTTCCTTTAACCCCTTAAGGACCAAACTTCTGGAATAAAAGGGAATCACGACATGTCACACATGTCATGTGTCCTTAAGGGGTTAAATAATCTACCGGTGACCCTCCAGGGATTAGGTTCTGGATCCGCCCCTGCTTCCAAGTTGTGCAGGTCTCCTGTAGACTGTAAGCTTTTTAGACCTTTTTTTTATCTCTTGTCTGCTATTTTTTGTATGTAAATTACTTGTCAAATATGCCCATTCTATAATTGTAAAGCACTGCAAAATATGTTGGTGCTCTATAAATGCTAATAATAATAATAATAATTATTATTCTATATAAATGCTAATAATAATATATAGAAACTATATACAATATAACAGGTGTAGAGAAGGAGGTGGAATAGGTTTTGTGCAGACAATAGGGGAGAAACATGGGTGGACTGCATTAGTGTGGTGAACTAAAAGTATGGCTGATATGCTTCTCATCATTACTATCTCTTTAAGAATTTCTCTAAATACTAGAAACTAGAAGACAGTCTTAATCGAATTAAGTGAATGCTAATGGAACAACCCTAGAGTAGTCGTATAGGCTGGAGCCAGGTGTGCGAGTGCAATCAGAAGACAGATGCAGGTCACTGACAGAGCCAAGGCAATTGCTGATTAATGATGACTTGACTATAAAAATATACATAAAATATTCAACTGTATATAAATGTAAATACTACCTAAATGTGTAATTGTTCATTGGGTGAGTAGTGGGGAAATGTGTGAATAAGAGGACCCCGAGGGTAACTATTCTTAACCCCCTTTTATATTATACTATTCACAATACGAGCTATTTCTTATATTATAAATGTTTTTTTCCGGTTATAAAGACTTTATGGTAAACTATTTGGAAAAGTTGAAAAAAATGCACACGCCAATCTCCTACATTGTGTTTAGTCTGGAATGTTTATTTTAAGGAGTGATATTATAAATGTTCTTTTGTAGTATTTTAATTTCTTTAATATTGCATCTGAGTTTGCCAAATAACATCTAGCAAAGATGTAATTCCTTGACGTAAAAAAAAAAAAGTCTTCTGAATACAGAAAGGACATCATTTTATGCTGAATGTATCTTTGAAGCCTATAATTTTGGACGAGCAGCGTGCCTTGTTCTTGAAATTCCTTGTCACGAAGAGATGTGGAATTTCAGCTTTGCTCCAGTAATGTTATCCAATTCTTGCAGCCATATGTCCTTGCTGTAATCTAATCAATGCAAAGCTCTCTTCCTCTGTAAAGAACTGATTATCAAGAATGAATCTACTGTATTCTATGTTCATTCACCTCCTTCCGAACTCCCCCTAATGTGAGGAAGCCCTACCCAAAACTTAAGTAAACTAAAATATTTTTTTTAATTTTAATGAATTCCTTTTTTTTAAGGAGACTTACAAGCTTCTACAGTGAATATTGTCTGGGATTCAAAGTTACATTTACATCGTAGGCCAAATTGTCAAAATAATAAAATGTCTCTAGACTTGAATACTTTTAAATTTGACTTTTGTGGCTTTAAAAGCCCCCAAAATGTATGACTTTGTGCAAAACATTGATAGTGTTATGCATGCTGAGCTATTCTGATACAAAGTTAAAAAAAAAACAACAGCAAGAAATATCCCATTGATTTCAATGTTGATTACTATATTTTTAGAACTTTGCTCAAGAACTTAATTTGTAAACAATTATATTTCTTTGCAATTGCAACACGTTTCAAAATGTTTTCCAGACACTGTGTGCTTGTTACATTTAAAGGTGTGTATGGTGTGGGTGTTCTTCATTTCCCAAACTTCCGTATACCAGCTTAAAATGTACACAAGTGAGCAACATGTACAGGTTGAAATGTAACTGGAATTGTGGCAAAGCAAGTGGGTAATCAGTGTTTTATTTTGATAAACTAAAGCTCCAGTATTCTCTACTAGGAAACCATTATTTTGATCCTACCCTTATCCATGTACTATGGAAAGATGTACCACTTGATGTGGTTGTGGCTCCCCTCCACACACACACATTTTGCAATATTTAGAACAGAATTTTACATTGTATGTATGATAGGAACAATTATATCTAATTATTTAAACATCGAGATCTACTTGCTTCTTAACCCCTTAAGGACCGGCCTGTTTTTGCGATGTTTGTACGTTAAGGACCAGAGCAGTTTTAACACTTTTGTGGTGTTTGTGTTTAGTTGTAATTTTCCGCTCTCTCATTTACGGTTCCCATACAAGTTATATATTGTTTTTTTCACGACAAGAAGGGCTTTCTTTACATACCAGTATTTATATTATGTCATATATTGTATTTAAAAAAAATAATAAAATATGGTGAAAAATAAAAAAATAAAACATGTTTTTGGACTTTTACTTGAAAAATCTTTTACTTATCTACAAAAGCTAATGAAAAAAACTGCTAAATAGATTAAAAATGTTGTCCCGAGTTTAAAAACACCCAGTGTTTACATGCTTTATTGCTTTTTTTTGCAAGTTATAGGCCTATAAATACAAGTAGGAAATTGCGGTTTCAATATATATATATTTTAAATGTATCAATAGTGACATTGTTACACCGTTATCTGTCATAAATCCCCGAAACACACCTAACATGTACATATTTTTTAAAGTAGACAACCCAGTGTATTCAAAATGGGGTATGTCCAGTCTTTTTTAGTAGCCACCTAGTCACAAACACTGGCCAAAGTTAGCATTTATATTTGTTTGTGTGTTAAAAATGCAAAAAACGCTAACTTTGGCCGGTGTTTGTGACTAAGTGGCTACTAAAAAAGGCTGAACATACCTCATTTGCAATACCTTGGGTTGTCTTCTTTTGCAAATGGTATGCCATCATGGGGCTAATTCTCATTCCTTGGCTACCATACGCTCTCAAAGGCAACCTAACCAATCTGATAAATTTCAATAAAAAAAAAAAAAGTAAAATCAAGCCTTATATTTGACCCTGTAACTTTCACAAACACTATAAAACCTCTACATGTGGGGTACTGTTATACTCAGGAGACTTCGCTGAACACAAATATTAGTGTATCAGAACAGTAAAATATATCACAGCAATAATATCCTCAGTGAAAGAGCTGTTTGTGTGTGAAAAATGCAAAAAACTTCACTTTCACTGACAATATCATCGCTGTGATATGTTTTACTGTTTTGAAACACTAATATTTGTGTTCAGCGAAGTCTCCCGAGTAAAACAGTACCCCCATGTACAGGATTTAGGGTGTCATAGAAAGTTACAGGGTTAAACACAGTGCTAGCAAATTAAATTATCTGGACTTTTGGCCTGGGTTGGCAGGCAGGTCCCTCAAATTGCAATCATTAAAATTACTTAATTAGGTAAAAATATTACATAAATATGCACGTAGAATTTTAATATATATACATATTTATATATTTGACGTCTACGTGTATATTTATGAAATTATTTATGTAATTATGTATGTGGACATATGTATATTTCATATTATTTTTATTTATTTATTTATACATAGATATATATATATATCATTACATTCTAAGTGTATTTTGATATAAATATATATATATATCAATATCAAAATAATGTTAGAATAAAATTGCATATATATATATAATTTTTTTTAATTATTAAAAATTATTTTTATTTTTTGTTATTTATTTTTATTAACATATTATTTGTATTTTATAATAATATATATATACCATATATATAGTTATTATATATTGTATATATTCGTGTGTAATTTAAATATAAGTGTATTTTTATATTAATATACGTATATATAAATATAAAAATACACTTAGTATGACATTATATATATGATATATATTATATATAGGTATATATAGATATAATACATGTATATATATCATATATATATATATATACACATATTATTATTTTTTTTACACTGATTGTTTTTTTTTTACACTTTGTTTTGGATTTTTCACTTGCAGGGAGACTGCCTGTCAGCACAGACAGTCCCCCTGCAGGCAGACACATGGACCGCTATTGCGGTCATGTGATCGAGTGATCACATGGCCATGGGGTCCTGATCTGCCGAGGGGGGACTGCCCGGGCAGACAGGCAGTCCCCCTGGACCGGGAGGAGCACTGATCGCCTCCGTGGGACCGACGGCGATCAGGTAAGTAGCCCCTGACCGTTATGACGGTTCAGGACCGTCAGCGGTCCAAACGCACATTTTACCGCTGACGGTCCTGAACCGTCAGCGGTCCTTAAGGGGTTAAGCTTTTTGTTTAGAGTAGACTCACACAGGTAAGAATTGCAAACTTAAACACTATAGAATTTCAAGAATGCAAAAACAAAAAAAGAGTGATTTTTTCATCAAATTTGCATGTAACAAAATAGAATTACAAATACAGCGTGGGAATTTCTCCACTTTGTTACATTTTTTTATTTTTATTTATTCTTTATTTAGGTGTTGGCAGACAGTGAAATTCATCTCTTGGGGGGCGTGGCCTGACCGCCGAGAAACATGGCAGCCTGATCCGTGTGCTCCGTCTCCAACAGCCACAATTAGCACACTAAGAAGCCAGCGGGGGCAGACAATGGGCCGCACGAAACGCCCAAAGGGCTCCCAAACACCGCGGAATATCCCCACACAACCACAGGCGGGTCCCGTGGATGAGTACCTGCAAACCCCGGCAGCCGCTCCACCCGAGCAGCTAGGCCCAGAAACGGCCGACTCCCACTCACGGAGCCTGGAGGCGACAAACTCCACGCTTGCCGATATCAGCGCGGACATCAGGGCACTAGCTTCCCAGATGGTTACTAAAAATGACCTCCAGGCCCTATCAGACGACCTCCAATCCGCAATCCGCTTTGAAGTAGCAGCCCTGCGATCCGAGATCACTGCACAAGACGGCAGACTCCAGACTCCGAAGGAAACGGTAAGAGAGACAGCGAGGTGGGATGGCACCAACACCACTGCGACTACCAGACAGGGACACATGCTACTGGCCCTCCGACGGCAGACAGAAGATCTTGACAACAGGGGCCGCCGCTCCAACATCCGCGTGCGCGGATTACCCGAACCACCCACAGC
Source organism: Pelobates fuscus (assembly GCF_036172605.1). Taxonomy (NCBI): domain Eukaryota; kingdom Metazoa; phylum Chordata; class Amphibia; order Anura; family Pelobatidae; genus Pelobates; species Pelobates fuscus. The sequence continues at coordinate 168,659,316 of NC_086323.1, forward strand.
AGAAGATGTGGAGGCCACGCTGAGGGCCCTCTTTAGAGAGATACTGGGCGCTGACATGCCAGATACCCTAACCTTTGACATGGCACACAGAGCCAACAGACCCAGGCTAGCAGACAGCACACCACGTGATGTCATCTGCTGCCTGCACAACTACAAGCACAAGGAAAGAATTATGCTTAAGGCCCGCTCAAGACCGCTATGGAGATTCCGCGGTGCAGACGTGGCCTTATTTCAGGACTTATCACCGCTCACACTCGACGCCCGCAGAGCCCTGCGCCCCATAACATCCCTTCTCAGAGAGAGAAACATCCCCTACAAATGGGGATTCCCCTTTGCCCTGCTCGCAAGACACCAAAATGATTGGGTGCCCCTGCGCTGGCCGGAGGAGTGCCTGGGCTTTTTACAACGCATGGGCCTACCACACACAGAAATCGCAGATTGGATCCTGGGACCACTGGAACTGAGACCGGGACCCCAGACGCCACGACCGCAGCGCCGCCGCAGGGAAATATCACCAAGATGCCTCAACGCCCGCAGCCACCTTGACCCAATAGGACCTATGGGGTAAAGCTAGAAGCAAACCCCCTCCCCGATATCATCCCCCCCCTGAGAGACTGTGGACAACTCTTCATACCCGTGAGACGTCTAGGTTCCGGTCAGCCGCGACTGCCACCAGAAACCCAGATAAGTGATGCACTAATTACACAGCACACACCGAGCAGGGGACTGGTGGGTAGGGGATACAATTGGCAACATGGACCTCACGAACTTAGAGGATCTGTACTGCACTTGGGGTGGGGGGACCTGACGGTAAGAGGGGGAGGCGTAAAACAAGGACACTGCTCCTATCGGAGAGAACAAGTTCAAGGACTAACATAGCTCATCCTGTGATGTTTTATTAGCTTAAAGTTAAATGGTTTAAAGTTTATACGGTCTGAAATTGCACATGCCAAGAGAACACGCAGGGTCCCCAGGTTGTTCCACTGATGTACCCCAGGACACTGCGATAACAGTACCATATTATTAACAAGATAACGGTACCCCCCCTAGTTTGCCGATGTAGGTGCACTGATACCAAAACTTGTGCCTTAACTATATCTTGCCAATCCATGGACCAGTCATCGTGTCACCATGGAACTTATGAGGACGCACCCAACGTGACATGATGACTGGGGCCGATCCCATGGGCGTCAGGGAAATAGGTCTCCCTCCCCTGCCTACCGCCTGGCAGGGGTGAGGACCTGTTGAGGACAGCACCTCCGTACAAATCGCTATATTTGACTCAGGTGTCTACCCTGATACTCATTTCTAGTACAGACGCCATATCCCAACACACGCACTACCCCGTATAACATAGCCAACCTTAGACACCCATCCTAGGGCCCTCATTTGGAAACAAGAAATAAGGTCAGGACGTAGGAGAGATATCTAAGAAGCTGCCTACTGCTAGATCTCCTGCAGCCGGAGCGGGTGGAGTGGGGACGGGGAACAGGCAGCGGTAGGAATCATGAGTAGAGAAAGGAGGGGGAAATACTCCTACAGATAAAAGCATGGGAAGCAGCGGGGCAATAAGGAACACAGGCAGGGGCAGCCGTACTAGAGCACTCTAGGACACTAGATTCCCTCAGACCTCCATGAGCACATGACCCTGTCGCCCCTTACCCCAAGAAACGCAGTGAAAGTATGGCCCAGTATGACTATTAGCGAAGGGGCACACCTACTTGCAGGACGGGACATTACAGCTATGACACTCCCTCATCTATACGGCTAGACGTGACCGTTAATAGAGGACATACGCCCAAGGAGACCTACGCAACACCCCAAGACAGGACCGCCTCAGTCACTAAGACGGAGCGTCCCCACCCAAAACCACACTACAGCTATCGTGGGAACCCGTCATACGGACCCCTCAACCGCTCACATGCTAAACCCTCATGACCGCTACACCGAGCCTTAGTGTCCGATATGCACCTGATATACAACGAGACGGACAACCCACGGAGACTGGTATACATAATCCCCTTCACTCAAACACGACACCACGACTCGGGTGGTACACGGAATCAACGGCAGGCCACGACGCCGACCTATACCTGTGTAGACACAGACTACCGGGGGGAACACTGCCTTGCTGCCTAGTTTACACTAGGTGGCAGTTTGGCATCGCTATCCGACCCGGTTACACAGGTACCCTATCCTCTTAGGGACTAACACCCCAGAATCCCACATTACGAGCCAGGCAACACAACAAGGGCCCACGGCGGACACATCCTACTTGTACTACCCATAAGGACCCCTCGGGGGGGCGGGAGTTGAGTTGAGTGGAGGCGGGGCGCGACCGCAGGAGCTCTGGACAACCCCATTCAAACCCTACCAAATCTTATAACAACCTTTAATACCCACCCCCGCTCTTAACCCATACCATACCCACCCCCGTCCCGACAGTACAACACATCCCACCCGCACCAAATGGCGTACACACCCGCACCATTTCATATAATCACACAAAACTGTAGAGGCCTGAACGCACCTGAAAAAAGATCTCACCTCCTACAAGACTTAAAGTGCCGTCAGGTATCAATAGCCCTCCTACAGGAAACACACCTCAGGGACATCGACACTCACAGAATACAAAACAAACATTACAACACCACCTACCATAGTAGCCACCAGACTGCACGCAAAGCTGGAGTCTCGATTCTCCTAAACACCAACTTACAATTCTCACACCGAAACACTTAAAGACACAGACGGACGGTACGTCTTTGTGAAAGGAACGATCTCCCAGAAAACCTATATGTTCGCCTCAATTTACGCCCCGAACACAAACCAGGTCAAGTTCCTACGCAAAACACTTTTGCAACTAGCCACCTTCACGGAAGGCATCCTCATATTGGGCGGTGATCTAAACCTACCTCTGGACCCGATAGCAGACACCTCCACTGGACATAGCACAGTAGCACACACAGCACTCAGGAGACTTCGTAGATCGCTGCTTGAAATGAAACTGGTGGATGCGTGGCGAGCACTCCACCCGGACGGCCGAGACTATACGCACTACTCGACCCTCCACAGGCGATACTCGCGCATCGACTACATTTTCATCCAACAGGAGGGGCTCACGCATTTACGAACCGCAGACATCAGCCCGACCCCATGGACGGACCATAGCGAAACCTCCATACGCCTAGACTCTCCCATCTTTAAGCCCACTAGGTCATCATGGAGGATGAACGAATCACTCCTCCTAGACGTAGCAACCCATTCACAATTAACCGAACACTTGAACCAGTACTTTGACGATAATGCAACGGCCGATATGTCGACGATAACTCTGTGGGAAGCGCACAAGAGCGTGATCAGAGGACACCTCATACGACTCGCGTCACGCAAAAAACGAGACAACCTCAAAGCAATCGCAGACCTAACGACCCAAATAGCGACAATCGAGACCCTTCACAAACGTAGTCAATTAGCTGCCCACTATCGGGAACTCCTGTCTCTGCGCAGAACCTCACGGAACTCATAGACCGCAAATACCACAGAGCTCTACAGCGCTCAAAGGCTTTCTATTACATACATGCTAATAAAAGCGGCAGACTGTTAGCACACATGATACGGGGACAGCAAAAACAAGCTCAGGTACCAGCACTTCGAACCTCGGGAGGACGCCTCACACAATTCCCGGAAGAAATAGCAGAAGTGTTCCGCACATACTACACGACACTGTATAACATCCACGCGGATCGAACTGCCGGGAATCAGGAAGTGGACACCAGAGCAACGGAACACTACCTACAGGGATTCCACCCGGAGGCGCTCACAAGAGAAGAGGCGGAAGCACTTGAAGTGCCGATATCTGAAGAGGAAGTCAGACTGGCGATTAAGGTGTTGAAGAATGGCAAAGCACCTGGACCTGACGGATTCCCGGCTGGATACTATAAGAAATTCGGAGACATCCTAATTCCCAGATTGACCGCTGCGCTAAACCAACTGCAGAAAGGAGACGGGCTCCACGCAGAAACAGTGGCCACCACCATCACGGTCATACCCAAGCCGGGTAAGAACCCAGAATGCTGCAGCAACTACCGACCCATATCGCTTCTTAACACGGACATCAATTTATTCTCTAAAACTATAGCTAATGGACTGCAACCCTACCTCCCGAGACTGATTCATCCAGACCAAACGGGCTTCATACCGAGGAGAGAGGCCAGAGACTGCACTTTGATGACATTTACTATCCAGCACCTGGCACGAATGGAAAACAAAAACATGCTATTGCTCTCCACAGACGCAGAAAAAGCGTTTGACCGGGTAAAGTGGCACTTCCTGATGGCAACTCTCGCCAAGATAGGTTTGGGGAGAGGGATGCTCACGAGGATTGAGACACTGTATCATAATCCAAACGCGAGGATACGTGTCAACGGAGCACTCACAACTAGCTTCACCATCCACAACGGCACCAGGCAAGGATGCCCACTATCCCCCCTTCTTTTCGCTCTCACTCTCGAGCCATTCCTAGACAGGATACGACGAATGCCCAACATCCAAGGATTCCAATACGGAGAACAGGAACACAAGGTGGCGGCTTACGCTGACGATATGCTCTTCTACGTCCACAATCCTATACAAACACTACCCTCATTATTGGAGGAGTTCGAAACCTATGGCCGCGCTTCAGGGCTCAAAAATGAAATGCGAAATACTACGTGTTTCAACCCCGACATCAGAATGGGACCAGATTAAACGGAACGAAGACCAGATGAAATACCTAGGCATATGGATCCCATGCAGACCAACGGATATTTACGCAAGGAATTATTCGCCGCTCCTCCAACAAATTCAAAACGATTTGAAATCGTGGAACCACGACTACATATCGTGGCAGGGACGTATAGCGGTGGTGAAGATGAATATACTGCCGAGACTCCTGTACTATTTCACCACCATACCATGGCACATACCACCGGACTTTTTTGCTACGATAAAATCAGCGATCAGCAGGTATATCTGGAAAGGGAGCAGGGCGAGACTCAGCCACGAAAAACTTTGTCTACCCAAATCATGGGGCAGATTAGCACTACCCGACACCAGGAAATACTATCACGCAGCTGTCCTACAGCGGATAAGAGACTGGCACACCGCTCCGACCCACAAAAGATGGGCTGGCCTAGACCAGGAAAGCATGAATGGTTCCCTCCACTCACGAGTCTGGCACCAAACCCGTGTACAACGGGCGAATATGAGTGAGACCTCACCCATAACGCAGACACTAAAAACATGGGCCATAGTGAGGAAAGAAACCTATGTGTCCCCACAACCGAGCGCATTGATCCCGCTAACACACAACACGGCTCTAGGAGGAGGCCTACCGGTAAGCGCATGGCCGGAGGCAAACGGAGAAGAATATCTCCCTCTGAAGGCAGCGCTGAAATCCACAGGTTTGAAGACCCTACAAGAATGGACCAGGACCGGTACCCCCTCTCTCATGCATAGATTCCGCTACGCACAACTGAGGCATTTCTACTATAATGTCCCGAACAGACAGGCCGTACACAGAGATACTACATGGTTCGAAAGCCTGTGCGTTGACACGCCCGAAGCAGACGGGAGAGTCTCCATACTATACCAGAGAATACTGATAGGCGACCGGGTCAGAAACATAGCATATAAGAGACAATGGGAAGACCTCACGGACAGAACTTACAGCGACGCACAATGGGAACAGATCCTCATACTGCAACATAAGAGCTCGATTAGCTCAAAATACCAGGAGGCTAATTTCAAACTACTCTCCCATTGGTATCGCACACCCGCGCTATTACACAGGAAATTCCCGGGAACCCCCGACACATGCTGGAGGTGTGAAGCCCACATGGGGACCGTACGACACATCTGGTGGGACTGCACTAAAATACGCCCGTACTGGGACAAAATTCGACAAGAACTAAACGAGATCTTGGGCGACGTGCCAGAACTCAAGATGGAAACCGCCTTACTCCACTTCACGGACCAATCGGTTACACAGTACAAGAGATCCATTATGAGACACCTACTTAATGCAGCCAAATCCTTAATTCCAACACTGTGGAAAACCACACAACCACCCACGATTGCGCAATGGCAACAACGAGTCGAAGAAATTCATACAGCGGAGGCAAAGTACGCAGACTCACAGGGGAGAAGCACCAAACACGCAGAACTATGGGGGCCATGGTACATGTACCTGACACACCCACGGGCACAGGGAGGGAGGAGGGGAGAAATAAGTGACACCGAGACACACCCGAATGATACGTAACTTCAACAAAACAACCCTCCTCGGACACCCTCCCTCCTCCCTTTTTTTTTTTTGTTTGTTTGTTTTCTTCTCTCTTCCCCCTTTCCACCTCAGAGCTCGCGCTGGAGCGGCCGGTACCCGCGTTGCCTACCCCCGGCCCCCCGTGGGGGGTACGACTAAGACACCATTGGACGAGACCCGAAGCACCCACGGACCGATGACACAGGGGAAAGGGGAGGAGAGTAACACACCCTACAACCCCTAACATGCAATACCCCAACTACACTGCCTCCAGTCCACGGAAGGAAAGGACGACTAATACACCCAAGTACTCGTAAAACACGCACTACACCACACACGAACACAATGACCACAGACTACACTGTTAGTGTCCACTTTGGAGTACCAAGGACCAATAGAGGGACGGCTCACCATACCTCCAACCCTACCCACACCCCACGACTCTTAATCCGAACTGCAAACCGCCCCACGAAGACGAGAAAATCGACCGCGCCAGTAATCATCGAGACAGGGACGATAGTGACCCTAGATAACAACTTTAGGCTTATAGAAAAGCACAGTGCAACACTACACCCGCACGCTGTTATCTGCGAGGTAAACAACTAAAGTCCAACACCCTGACACCAGTACCGGTGACTTACAACTCCACATCTACAAAAAGTGAATAGGACGTAGGTCTCCTGATACTTAACGTAGGTTTAGGAGCAACTTCTACGTATAAAAAAGGAGATCACAACCTTCTACTAGGTCGAGGGAAACAGCCATATACCCATATAGTGACATACGCTCAGCCTTGAACGACAAGTAAATCCGCAGAACAGTGCGTTGGACAAGGTTTACGTAATTAGACAATGCTCTCATGGCATGATCACATTAAATGATGCTATACCCCACATGGGAAATAACTATGTAACCAAGCAATGATCCATAGACTATCATTTTGTATTTACAATGCTTGACTCTTGACCTGTTCTTTGTCTTTTCAAATATTTCTTAGACAGGCCTGCGTGCCTAATTCTCGTGCTAACATGTTTTCAATAAAAATGATGATTAACAAAAAATAAATAAAAAAATTCATCTCTTATACATTATTCCGGTTTGCGCAGAAACCAACCTTAGCATGAGAAATTTTGCAGTTACAATTGCAAGTTCATGGCTTACGCAGAAGCCAAAGCATACTTTTGTTTTGTTTGTGTCTTAGTCGGTTTGTGTGGAATATGACAAATGCATTCATCGTCTGTCATTTTTTGGATTTTAGGTATCGAGCAATAACAATCATGTGCATATTACATGTCTTATGAACAAATTAAAGGAGAGGAAGTAAGCAGAGGGGAAATAAAAGTAAACTATAAAGAGTGGAAGAGAGAGAGAGAAAAAAAGAAAGAAGAGGGGGGGAGACGTCGCTCTCCCATCTTGGCTTTGTGGGGGGGGGGGGGGCAGGCCGACCTCTTCGTTTTCTAGATAACTTAGTGAAAGTTTTTTTATGGCCATTTACCCTCTACACTTTTGGCTATGTGGGTTCTTGGGCTCAAGCATCTCTGTAGGGGGCCTTCAAATTGAGGTACTTATGTATTTTCAGGACGGGGGGTTGAGGAAGGCCAGTGAGCGGGCGGAGGAAGTTGCGCCCTTTAGGAGGAGGTGTGGACTCTGCTGCCGGGGGGGGGGGGGGGGGGGGGGAGGGGATGGCTGCGCACTGGTGCTGTTTCCAGTGAGTCAATGTATTCCTCCAAGGGTTCCCACACTTTGAGGAAGCGTGGGTATGTTTCTCGCACTTGAGCTGTCAGCTTGTCCATGAGGCAAGCTTCTTTGATGTTTTGAATTACCTTGTCCATGTGTGGGGTATCAACCTGGAGCCACGTCAGCGCTAGGGCCCTCCTGGCAGCTAAGTTTATTTTGTTTAGGAGCTTCATTTCTTTATTGGGTAAGTTATCTATTGGTTTGGCTATGAGAAATGACCAGGGGTCTGGTCGGTTTGGTTTTTTAAGTATCATTGTCAAGAGTCTGGCTATGTCGTCCCAGAAACGGGTAACTTTTGGGCATGTACACCACATGTGCAGATTTGTACCGTTTTCCCCGCAACCCCTCCAGCATGTGTCTGTGGGAGTTTTACCCATTCTGTGCAGTTTCACTGGGGTCGTATACCACCTCATGAGCGTTTTGTAGCACTGTTCTTGGTGTATAACGCATATTGAGGATTTGGCTGCAGCTTTCCACATGTCCTGCCACTCCCCCCCCCCCCCACCCCCTCTAGTGTCTGTTGGAGGTCGGCTTCCCATTGCAATATGTAAGAGGGTGTCTGAGTTTCTTTTGTAGGTGCGCTTAGTTGTATATAAAGGCGTGTGATAAGGACAGTACGCGGTCCGTCGGCCATACAGAGTGTTTCAAAGAATGTGGGTTTAAGTCTAGCCGCCCCTGCAACGTTGGGTGTTTTAGCAAAGTCCCTGAGCTGGATATATCGGAAGTACATAATAGAATAGGGGATCATCTGCTAAATACAGATCAAATAGAGAAACATAGCGTTTAACTGTGTGTAGAGTAAGTGAAGTTGTATAGTTTACAATTGGCCACTCAAAAATTATCAGATGTAAAACAGCCTTGAATGAAATCTTTTTCTTCTGATTCTTCACACTCCCATCAGTCAATCAGAATATTTGCTCAAAAGAGAAAATATATGGAAAAAATGAAGTGCAATTCCAGAGTAAAGTACAAAAAGAATTTAATAACTTACATATACCGTATATACTCGAGTATAAGCCGAGTTTTTCAGCCCATTTTTTGGGCTGAAAAACCCCAACTCGGCTTATACTCGAGTCAAGGTCTGTATTATGGCAATTTGCATTGCCATAATACAGACTGGGGGAGAGGGGGGCTGGCAGAGCTGTAACTTACCTGTTCTGCAGCTCCTGTCAGCTCTCTCCTCCTCCGCCGGTCCGTTCAGCACCTCGGTCAGCTCCCAGTGTAAATCTCGCGAGAGCCGCGGCTCTCGCGAGACTTACAGTGTGAGCTGATAGAAGGAGCTGCACGGACGGCGCAGAGGAGGAGAGAGCTGACAGGAGCTGCAGAACAGGTAAGTTACAGCTCTGCCAGCCCCCCTCTCCCCCCCACTGAACTGCCACTGGACCACCAGGGAAGGAGAGCCCCCCTCCCTGCCATGTATCAAGCAGGGAGGGGGGACGAAAAATAAATAAAATAAGAAATAATAATAAAAAATAATAATAAAAAAAGGGGGTATAAGGACCACTGTGGGAGGGGGGGGGGGGTATAAGGACCACTATGGGAGGGAGGGGGTGGGATAAGGACCACTATGGGAGGGAGGGGGTGGGATAAGGACCACTATGGGAGGGAGGGGGGGTATAAGGACCACTATGGGAGGGAGGGGGTGGGATAAGGACCACTATGGGAGGGAGGGGGGGTATAAGGACCGCTATGGGAGGGAGGGGGGGATAAGGACCACTATGGGAGGGAGGGGGGGGATAAGGACCACTAATGGAGGGAGGGGGGATAAGGACCACTATGGGAGGGAGGGGGGGGATAAGGACCACTATGGGAGGGAGGGGGGGGATAAGGACCACTATAGAAGGGAGGGGGGATAAGGACCACTATCGGAGGGAGGGGGGTGGGATAAGGACCACTATGGGAGGGAGGGGGGGAGAAAAGGAACACTATGGGAGGGAGGGGGGGATAAGGACCACTATGGGAGGGAGGGGGGATAAGGACCACTATGGGAGGGAGGGGGGGGATAAGGACCGCTATGGGAGGGGAGGGGGGATAAGGACCACTATGGGAGGGAGGGGGGGATAAGGACCACTATGGGAGGGAGGGGGGGGATAAGGACCACTATGGGAAGGGAGGGGGGGGGGATAAGGACCACTATGGAAGGGAGGGGGGATAAGGACCACTATCGGAGGGAGGGGGTGGGATAAGGACCACTATGGGAGGGAGGGGGGGAGAAAAGGAACACTATGGGAGGGAGGGGGGGATAAGGACCACTATGGGAGGGAGGGAGGGAGGGGGATAAGGACCACTATGGGAGGGAGGGGGGGATAAGGACCACTATGGGAGGGAGGGGGGGGATAAGGACCACTAGGGGAGGGGAGGGGGAAGTAAGGACCACTAGGGGAGGGGAGGGGGAAGTAAGGACCACTAGGGGAGGGGTGAGTCAGGACCACTGGGGGAGGGGGGTGAAGGAACACGGGGGTGGGGAGGTAAGGACCACTGAGGGAGGAGGAGGGGAGGTCAGGACATATGGGGGGGGAGCAAATATCCTTGCACCGGCCCTGCACACACTGCATTCATACACTGCATTCATACACACACTGCATTCATACACACACTGCACTCATACACACACACTGCACTCACACACACTGCATTCATACACACGCTGCACTCATACACACACTGCACTCATACACACGCTGCACTCATACACACACACGCTGCACTCATACGTACACACTGCATTCATTATACACACACTGTAAATAAATATTCAATTACGGTAATATATTTTTTTTAGGATCTAATTTTATTTTGAAATTTACCAGTAGCTGCTGCATTTCCCACCCTAGTCTTATACTCGAGTCAATACGTTTTCCAGTTTTTTGGGGAGAAATTAGGGGCCTCGGCTTATATTCGGGTCGGCTTATACTCGAGTATATACGGTAACTTAAAAGCAATGAGCATATCACCACTGGGCGTCCTACGCGTTTCGTCCTAAGATGGGACTTCCTCAGGGACTTGGTGCATCAATAACAGCAGAAATATGTATAAAAAACATTCCCCCCCCCTGCCAGTTCTTATATATCCCCTCCCGGAGTTCATTATTCAATTATTCCCGGCCGGTGTTTCTTCTCTATTCGGGCGGCACTTCCTGCTTGGACGCAATGTCGTCATCACGCACGCACGCCCCTTGCGTTCCAGACGTGCGTTTCAAATACCCGGACGGTCATGAATCTTCAGTTCTCCCGGAGACATATGGGCAAATAGAGGCATATGAGGGGGAAAGAAGTTAAAAGAACTCTGGATAGCACAATTGTGGATAAAAGTATCCATTATCATCATATTAGAAAGTACAGAAAAAATATATTCAATGTATAAATGTAAAACAATGTAAAAAAATATATATATAAATTATATATATAGACTATGTTATATATAGTCATTATCAAAATAAAATAAAATAAAAATACACTAAAACAAGTATATACATCTAAATTATTACATTCAAAATAAAGAGAAAAAAAATCTGGAATAAAACTCCATATATTTACATCTTCCTTATATATTAATTCTTACATTCCCCATTCTGAGAATGTGTGCAAGACAAGCAGATGGATAGACATACAGCCCAATATCAGCACATAACTTTTCTTTATAATATATTAGTGATTAAGTGCATAAGGTGGAACCCATTTCTACATATATATTTATATATTTTCGCACTCCTCCCCTTCATCTCACTTTCTATAGTGCTTGAACATTTTTCTACCTCTATAGGTTTTTAGAGTTTTTAAAGTTTTTAAAGGGGCCCCATATTTAGTACTAATGTGGATAAAGGGCTATATTATTTATATGGCCCAATATTTGATGCTAATACCACTGATGGACTAAATAGTATATATATATTCTTTCGGGATAAAGTTTCATTAATAGCACCCTTATACGAATGTTGAAAAATACGTAGAAATGAAATGAAGAAAAGGAAGTGCGACATCCATATAAACACTCTACACAACCAAAGTTAATCCTCAAAAAAACTCCACAGGTCAATGTCCAGATTCAGACCCCAAGGTTGGAGTGTCTTTAGTTTATTTATCCAGAATGTTTCTCTTTGTGAGAGTTTTTTGGTTAAATCTCCTCCCCTCCAGTAGGGATCCACATGTTCAATGCCCACGAAGGAAAAATTTTGCCAACCAAATTGGTTGCAAGAATTGCAATGCAGAGGTACTATGTGTTTAATTGATTTTGCACTTAATTTTTTCCATATATTTTCTCTTTTGAGCAAATATTCTGATTGACTGATGGGAGTGTGAAGAATCAGAAGAAAAAGATTTCATTCAAGGCTGTTTTACATCTGATAATTTGTGAGTGGCCAATTGTAAACTATACAACTTCACTTACTCTCACACAGTTAAACGCTATGTTTCTCTATTTGATCTGTATTTAGCAGATGATCCCCTATTCTATTATGTATTTGTATTGAAGACAAGAGGAAGTCTTTGGGGACCTTTTTCTGGAAACTTTACCCTACACAGGGAAGTTCCGTTTTGTTTACCAACTATCACTGTTTTTCACTGGGGTTGTGCGCACATATTCTGTTTGTTTGTATATATCGGAAGTAGTCTTTTGAGGCAAGCGGGGCCAGGGTTTTCAAGTTTTCAAATGTGCGTAAGGTGTCCGCCTGAAAGAGGTGGCAGTAGCTTTGGACACCCGTGTCCTCCAGACCTCGAAAATCCCTTGGGGACATTCTCGGTGGGAACGCTTTATTTCGGAGGTATGGAGTTAAGGGTGATGTGGGGTATGTAAGTGCATATTTATGTGCCATGGCGTTCCAGACTCTTATAGTGTGGTAGTGTGTAGTGGTAGTGTGTAGTTCGGGACGGTCAGTTTTAGGCACCCATATCCAAAATTGCGGTAAGTCGGTCCTCATAAGGAGTGTTTCTATGTCAACCCATCTGTGTCTATCCGGTGAGTTTGACTCCCAAGTATTTGATGGCTTGTGTACTGATTGTCAGGTCGGTCGTGCGGCGCAGCCACTGGACCTCGTCGTCAGAGAGACCCAGAGGCATGCCAACAGACTTTTCTATGTTTATTTTGTATCCTGATACGTGTTGGTATGTGCGTAGAATTCGGAGGACGTGTGGGATTGACTTTTTGGGGTCTGTGATGGTAAGTAGAACGTCGTCCACATAGGCCAATATTTTAAATTCCTCAGCTGCGATCCTGATACCCCCAATGTCCCCCTCCGTTCTGATCAGGTGCAGTAAGGGTTTCAGTGCCAATATGAACAGGAGGGGGGAGAGGCGGCATCCTTGACGGGTGCCATTTTTGAGGCACTTTGTTACAATTTTAAAGGGTATTTCATCTTTAATATATGTGGACAATCAATTATATCAGGTATGGGAGTCAATTGCCTATAGTCATTTGTCAATAGTAAGCAGGAGGTGCTTTAAGGATGCTTCTTGGCAAAGTATTGAAACGGTGAGCCGGATTTAAGCAGGAACATTAAACTGCATGGGTTAAAATTTAATTTTATTTGGACTAACTGTCACGATTCGGGGAACCCAACACGCTAACACACACACAGACACACACACAGAAAGTGTGCAGTACCGGTCCTTAGAGTGGCCGGGCTAAGCACACACAGAATAGTCAGGAGACAAGCCGAGTAAGGGGAACCAGAAAACAGAATAACGAGAAACAAGCCGAGGTCAAAGGGTAGGAGAAAGTCACAAAGTCAGTATAACGTACGTAACCAGAAATCACACGTTCAGAATCAATACTATAAAGCAAAGACCACAACAGGGCAGGGAGGAACAGGAAAGGTAAGTATTTAAACCATCAGGTTAATTCTGATTGGATAATTTCCAATCAGAATTAACAATCACACGTGGGAGATATCTAAACCTCCCACTGTGATTGAGGCACTGTGCCTTTAATGCCGGGTCAGGTGACTGACCCCGGCGTGACATATCTTGGGCAGTCTTCCAGCGTGCAGCGTCATGCATGCTGCCGCTGGGGGGCGTGGAGGAAGACACGGGCGGCATCCGAGGCTGGAGGGATGCGCTCGCCGAGCCCACGTGGAGAAGGGGACCGCGGACGGCTGGAGGGTGAGTGCCACGAGCGGACTGCAGCCTCCCCTTGCAGCCGCCCGCGGGATCCTGACATTACCCCCCCCCCCCCCCCCCCCCGAAGACCGCCCAGAGGGCGGGAAGCAGAAGGCTTCAAAGGAAACCTGGCATGAAAGGAGCGGACCAAAGAGGGAGCGTGCAGATCAGAGCACGAAACCCCAAGATCGCTCCTCAGGGCCGTACCCCTTCCATTCCACCAGATATTGCAGCCGACCCCTAGAAACACGAGAGTCGAGAAGGGCAGCCACTTCGTACACATCACTGGGGACAGCGCGAGGGGGAAACAGGCCGCCCGAGGGGACGAGAGAACCGGTTGCAAAGCAAGGGCTTCAAAAGCGAAACGTGAAACGTGTTCGGAATGCGCATTGAAGGGGGCAAGTCCCAGGGAGTAGGAAACGGGGTTAACCCTACGTAACACCTTGTAGGGACCAAGGAACCTGGGAGCGAACTTCATCGAGGGAACCCTGAGGCGGAGGTTCCTGGAGGACAACCATACCCTATCACCCGGAACATAGGAAGGGGCCGCACCCCTATGGCGATCAGCAAACTTCTTCTGAGCTGCCGCTGAACGGGCCAGCGCAACATGGACCTGATCCCACATCTTCCGCAAAGAGGCGAGGTGCTGGTCCAAAGCGGGCATTCCCTTGTCGGAGAACGCACCGGGAAGGACGGTAGGCCGAAACCCATAAGCAACCTCAAAAGGACTTAAGCCAGTAGACGAATGAGACACCGTATTCCTGGCAAATTCAGCCCACGGAAGGAGGCGAGACCAGTCATCCTGGTGCGCATTAGTGAAGCAGCGCAAATACAATTCCACAGACTGATTAGCACGTTCGGCTGCACCATTAGATTGCGGGTGATAGGAGGAAGTAAACGACAAGGAGACCCCCATCTCAGCACAAAAACCCCTCCAAAACCGAGAGACAAATTGAGGACCCCTGTCAGATACTATATCTTGAGGTACCCCATGCAAGCGGAACACTTCCTTGGCAAACACCTGAGCAAGTTGAATCGCAGAAGGCAGTTTCCTAAGCGGAACAAAGTGCGCCATTTTAGAGAACCTATCCGTCACAGTTAATATCACTGTCTGACCATCGAGAAGGAGGAAGGTCTACAATAAAATCCATGGATAAGTGGGTCCATGGTTTCTTGGGTACCGATAGAGGCATCAGGAGACCCTGGGGTCTCACATTAGGGGACTTACACTTCGTACAGACCCGACAAGCCTGCACAAAATCCACTACGTCTCGCTTGAGTGAAGGCCACCAGAACTGTTGAAGGAGGCCCTTATAAGTCTTGGTAACCCCCGGATGACCAGCAGTTTTGGCGGTGTGAAATAAAGTTAACAACTTCTTTCTGTCATTCACTTTAACGTATAGTCTGCCAACAGGCGTCTCAGGGGGTGCTTGAGTTTGGTATGTCTTTTTTTTATTTTTTTTATAATTCTTTATTTTTGTTATGCGGGGGGTTACAGACATATCAACATACGCCACAACAGCGTGTCACAGTTTGTACATAGAGTAAACAATGGCTGAAGGATTTGCACATTTTTGTAGAATTGGTATGTTAGGCTAAACAGTTATTTCAACATAGGGAAAAGTATTTATAAAGAGTAGCGTAGATAGGGTAACATATTGAAGTTTGATCATGAATATAACATAAGTAAACGTGGTTCATATGAAACAGCATAGGAGAACATGTCTAAGTTCGCTCTAGGTGGTGTTTTAATGTAATGCATCTTGCGTGTTCCCTGAACCGAAAGTTAAGTGCGGCAGGTCTTTAAGTGGCTTTGAGCCATATACAGTAAATTAGTTGGTAAGAGATAGGCTTATGTGGTATAGTGGAGAAACCCCTCTCCGGGCATCTGAATTTGCCTCTGCTGCGTGTGGTTAGATTAATGGTTACAAAATGTGTGTAGGCCTGACTCACTGTGTATAGCTATAGCTGCCTCTCAAGCTGTTAGTCGCATAGGTTGAAATAAACAAGCATTCGGAAGCCTATGATTACTAAGTTGAACATAAGAAAGATCGTGAAGCTTGCAAAAAAGTCGGACATTTAAGCTATACATGACCCCCAGAGGGGGACCTGTGGGTTTATAGCCGTGCCAGCAGGTGTGGGTTGCATAAAATAGGGTTAGCAACTAGGTCTATACATGACAGCTATCCGGTATTGGACTATTTTCCTGGAGCATTTAGGTGAAAGCTGGCATTTAGTAGCTATTAAAACAAAAATAAATTTGAAATCTGAACAAATCCGAACGTGATCTAGCCTGGGAGGTATAACTAAATTGCATACATCCAGTTTGGTAACTCAGATAGCCAGCTAGGTATGGAGGTATGAATAATTATCACATTAGGTTGACTTGCTAAGAAACTATGGCGGGCTAATATTCCACTGGGTCACGCAGTCAACATCTCTTCCTCCTCGCTAGCATGGAGAGGTGGCCTAAACAGTGAGTTGTAGAGTTCAACATTAAAGTATAAGGGAAAAACATCAAATAAAAAAGAAACCACAGGAAAAACTATAACATTTGCAAATAGCCGTGTGGGGCTTCTATAGGGTCTAGAGTCCTGGTCAGCCTACCCCTGCAAGAGGTATATCACAGTCCCACTCTGGTGCCTCTGCGAGTCCTTGTCTCGGTCGCGGCTTGTGTTCAGGGGGTGCCCCGTGATGTGGTTGTGGGACGTCATTGGGCTTACCCGGCACTGCCGCCATTTTGGGCCCTGTGCCTCGCCATCTCCACTCCCGGTCTAATGGCACTCCCTTTTTAGGCAATGTGGTTCCCAGCCGGTAAGCCTTCTGCATGCCCGTGTGCCCCATGCTCCGAGATCCTCCGCACCTCTGTGTCCTGTCCGCCCTCGAGTAGCACAGTCCGTGAGTCGGTTTAGGCCCAGAGGGTCCTCTTTGTGGCTTCAGGCGTCGCTGTAATATGTGCCTCCTCTGACTGTGTGGAGCGCGGCGTCGGACTTTACTAGGTCGGCAGAATGGCGGGAATGCCGGCTTGTCTTGGCGCCCTGTTAGGGTAAGTGAGGGCCTTTGGTGATTGCGCGGGTGCCGTTTCGCTTGATGGGAGTGGGTAAGTGATGCCCGCCTTGCGGGAGTGATTGGTCGTGGTGAGGCAGGTGGATTCAGCTTACCCACCAGCTTTCTCCAGAATGCCTTGAAGTGGTGGTTTATTCGAGTGAGGATGTCGTGTGAGTTGTCGCTGAAGTCGTAGGCAAACACTGTGTCCGCCATCTTAGGGAGGTCTCCGCTTGTTTCCTTCGGCGGTGTTCCCCTTCTCCTCTCGCTTAGGGTTGCCACCTCAGGGTGGACCGGGATTACCCCCGCCGGTCCGAGGGGGGGGTAGCAGGGCTTGCTCGTGTGGTGGGCAGCTTCAGGGTGCCTCCAGGACAGGGGAGCGGCCGCCTCCCCCGCCCGCTGCAGACCAGGCCGCATTGTCGGTCGCGGTTTCATCTGGCCCCAGTCCTGTTGCTTAGGAGCCCATTGTGTGCCCTCTATCGCGGTTGGCATGTGGGTGCCTGGCAGAGTTGGTTGTGTCGCTTGGGTGAGCTGATTGCCGCTGTTTTTTTCAAGCTTTTGCGGGAGCTCATGAAAAGCACATCTATCCGCCATGATGGTCAGGCCCCGCCCCTGGTATGTCTTAATATTCTCAAGAACAAGAGACGAAACAACCAAACGGGTAGCAGCTATTATCTGAGACGCAGGTACAATAGGTTCAGGGGTCGGGTTAACAGATTCTAGAGGTTCATACTGTCGAGAGATAGCGTCAGCTTTGGCATTACGGCAACCAGGTCTATAGGTAATAACGTATTGGAAGCGTGAAAGAAATAGAGACCATCTAGCCTGCCGGGCGGACAACCTTCTAGCATCAGCTATATAGGAGAGGTTCTTATGATCTGTTATGACCATAACTTTGTGTCTAGAACCCTCTAATAAGTACCTCCATTCCTTAAAAGCTAACACAATAGCTAATAGTTCCCTGTTCCCAACATCGTAATTCTTTTCCGGATCAGATAACCTTTTTGAAAAGTAGCAACAGGGATGGAGGGGTTCGTCATACGATGACCTCTGTGACAGTACTGCTCCCACACCTGATTCAGAAGCGTCCACTTCCATAACAAAGGGAAGAGAAGGATCAGGGTGGCGTAGTACTGGAGCAGAGGCAAATGCCTTCTTGAGAGTGTCGAAGGCCTTAAGGGCTTCAGAAGTCCAAACCCTAGGGTGTAGACCTTTCTTAGTCAGCCTCGTTATAGGGGAGATAAGTGGTGAAAAGTTTCTTATAAATTTCCTGTAATAGTTGGCAAATCCTATAAAACGCTGGATAGCCTTAAGACCTTGGGGAAGCGGCCAGGATAGTATGGCTTCTAATTTAGCAGGATCCATACTGAAACCCTGTTCGGATATTATGTATCCTAGAAATTGCACCGAGGTCTGATCGAACAAACATTTTTCTAATTTACAATAAAGTCCGTTCTGTAATAACCTTTCAAGCACCATCCTAACATGATTATGATGTGTCTGTAAATCAGGGGAATATACAAGGATGTCGTCAAGGTACACCACGGCACAGACATGCAATAGATCCCTGAGGACATCGTTTATGAGGTCCTGAAACACAGCGGGAGCATTACACAGTCCAAAAGGCATGACTAGATACTCATAATGTCCGCTACGTGTATTGAATGCTGTTTTCCACTCATCATTCTCCTTTATACGAACAAGGTTATAAGCCCCCCTAATTTAGTGAAGTATTTAGAACCTTTGACCCGGTCAAACAACTCCGTGATGAGGGGAATAGGGTAGGCTTTTTAAACGTTATATTGTTCAGGCCCCTGTAGTCTATACAAGGCCGTAGGTCACCCTCCTTTTTGGCAACGAAAAAGAAACCAGCCCCAGCAGGAGAGGAGGACCTTCTGATAAAACCTTTACTTAAGGCTTCCTGTATGTACTCCTCCATTACCTGGTTCTCTTTTTCAGAAAGAGGGTATACCTTACCCCTAGGCGGCATAGTACCAGGTAAGAGGTTTATGGCACATTCATATTCACGGTGCGGGGGTAGTTTATCTGCCTCCCTTTTTTCAAACACCTTAGCTAGGTCTGCATACACAGGAGGAACATAAACAGAAAGTGGTTTGGCTGTGGGTACATTAAGCAAGCCAACAGGACAAACACGAGTCATACATTCCCTTTGACAAGATTTCCCCCAGGAGAGAATCTCCAAACAACCCCAATCAATCATCGGATTGTGTTTAACCAACCAGGGGAAGCCCAAAACGATAGAGGCTGTAGGGTAGTTGATTATTTGAAAGGCACCCACAGACATAACCAGTTCTTTGGTCTCATGGGTCACCAGAGGTTTCTCCAGTGGTCTACCGTCTATGGCCTCCACAGCCAAGGGAGTGACCTTTTGGTCAGAGTCAACGATGTGGTTTTAGCAAAACACTCATCCATAAGATTGTCAGCAGCCCCTGAATCTATCAAGGCTTTGGTAGTCACGGTAGAATTTCCAACAAAAAGGGTGACCGTAATAAACGGTCTAGTAATGGGGACGTGAGGGGTAAACGACATAACACCCGAGGCCGACCCCTCTATAGGCCTTGGGTGCTGCAGTTTTCCCCGCAATTCAGGGCAGGTTCTTAGAAGATGTCCCCTTTTCCCACAGTAAAGGCATAACCCTTCCCTTCTTCGGTATGATTTTTCTACCTCAGTTAACCCAGTAACACCCAATTGCAAGGTTTCAGGGGGAGGTTGGCTAGAAGGGGGTAATGCCAGTAACGCAGTACTGGGTAAAGCAGGTAACATCTGTGTATACATACGCCTCTGACTACGTCTCTCTCTAATACGATTATCAATACGGATGATATAATCTATAAGATCGTCCAGAAGGACAGGCAATTCCCTGGACGCTATTTCGTCCAGGATGTAAGCGGCCAAACCCTCCTGAAAGGCTGTAACGAGGGCATCATTATTCCAAACCACCTCAGCTGCTAGAGTGCGGAATTCGATAGTGTAATCCGCTACAGATCTGTTAACCTGACGGACCCTAAGCAGAGCTTTGCCAGCAGAAGCAACCCTACCGGGTTGATCAAACGTGCGTTTGAAAGCTGTCAGAAAATCTGCGAAGGACATAGGAGACGTATTCTCCCACATGGGGTTGGCCCATGCTAAAGCTCTCCCAGACAAGTGGTTTATCAAAAAGGCAATTTTAGTTCTGTCAGTGGGATAGGAACGTGGATTCATTACCAAATGGATGTCAATTTGATTGAGGAAACCACGACACAAAGCTGGGTCACCACTATAGCGCTGTGGCGGTGTCATATGGACTACATGAGCAGGAACGGGTACTGGAGTGGCAATGGGTTCGGGCACAGCAGCAGCCACCTCCTGGACGGCAGGCTGCAAGTGTGCAGTACGAACCAGTATGGTCTGTAAGGCTTGAGCAAACTGATCCTTACGGTGGTCCAAGCCATCCATTCTAGCCTCCTGATTAACTGAATGCTGGGGTATGTCAGCAGGTTCCATTATGGCCCTGTTGTAATGTCACGATTCGGGGAACCCAACACGCTAACACACACACAGAAAGTGTGCAGTACCGGTCCTTAGAGTGGCCGGGCTAAGCACACACAGAATAGTCAGGAGACAAGCCGAGTAAGGGGAACCAGAAAACAGAATAACGAGAAACAAGCCGAGGTCAAAGGGTAGGAGAAAGTCACAAAGTCAGTATAACAAGCCAGAGAGTACGTAACCAGAAATCACACGTTCAGAATCAATACTATAAAGCAAAGACCACAACAGGGCAGGGAGGAACAGGAAAGGTAAGTATTTAAACCATCAGGTTAATTCTGATTGGATAATTTCCGATCAGAATTAACAATCACACGTGGGAGATATCTAAACCTCCCACTGTGATTGAGGCACTGTGCCTTTAATGCCGGGTCAGGTGACTGACCCCGGCGTGACATATCTTGGGCATTCTTCCAGCGTGCAGCGTCATGCATGCTGCCGCTGGGGGGCGTGGAGGAAGACACGGGCGGCATCCGAGGCTGGAGGGATGCCGCTCGCCGAGCCCACGTGGAGAAGGGGACCGCGGACGGCTGGAGGGTGAGTGCCGCGAGCGGACTGCAGCCTCCCCTTGCAGCCGCCCGCGGGATCCTGACACTAACAAAGAATTGAACTATTTAGGGTTAATTATCCCCTCAGACATAAAGTATACTATAGAGAAAAATTTTATACATCTAATGAAACTGACTAATTTGAAATTAAAAAACTGGAAAAATTTGGAAATTTCATGGTTGGGCCGAATTAACGTTATCAATGCATATATTTTATCAAGGTGGTCGTATCTATTTTCTATGATACCACTTAAAGCTTCTAAATTTTGGCTTACAATGATTCAAGTTGGCTTCACCAAATTTATTTGGAAGAATAAAACTCCCAGGATCAGCCGCAAAGTTTTATCAAAAAAACTCTCCAAAGGGGGATTACATTTTCCCAATATTACCCATACGTATTATGCCAACATGATTAGACATATATTTCTGCTACAAGATCCTGAAATGACCCAAGAACCTTGGTTTAGTATAGAATCTGCAGCTATTCCTACTATGAATCTACAATATATCATGTGGATGGAATATGACAATAAATTAAATAGCTCTCAAATTAATTCAACTATCCTTTTACAATCGTTGGAGGTCTGGCAGGAAATAAAACAAATTTTGGGCCTAGCCCACTGTATCCCCAAATCAGCCAGACTTAGGTTACTAGAGTTAAACATTGAAGATCTATCCCTCAGCCATTGGGCAGACACAGATAAGATCGGAATTTCTGACTTTATGTTAGAAGACAATATACTACCATTCCAACAGATGGTGGATAAATTACAGATACCTCGGAGGGAGGTTTTTACTTATCTTCGAGTAAAAAATTATATCGTCAAAAACGTATTAAAAAGTTATTTTCCATATAAACTGTTAAAAAAGGTCACTTCATTAGCTAATCAGGTGATGGATTCTTTAAACTCTATTCCACATAAGATAATTAAAACATGGGAACAAGATTTACAAATGAATATTTCTGAAACGTATTGGCGTATTTCTCTAGTACAAGTGGCGAAACATGTCCACTGTCTTAATCTAGTGGAATGCCACTTTAAACTCCTCTTTAAATGGTATTTTACCCCAGCCCGAATCGCAAAGATGTACGCCAATTATGACCCCACATGCTGGAGATGTGGAACTTACATAGGATCCTACTTACACATATGGTGGTCGTGCCCGATGGTTCACCCTCTATGGTCCTGGGCATTTTCCATTTTTAGTACCTTGTCTGACACATCTATAGATCAAAATCCGGCAGCCGCTCTCCTTCATTTGAATTGGAAGCTTAATTCCAACGATGTCATAATTTCCACTAATTGTTTTATTGCCGCAAAAATTATAATCGCAAGAAATTGGAGATCATCAACCCCTTTTAGCCAAAAGCTCTTAACCAATCAAATAAAGTTTCAGGTATCAATGGAAAATGGCCTTATAAACAACACAGGCCAATCCTCTAAGAAAAAGGAAAAACTGTTTGCTGAATTATTAGCAAAACTTTCTTAGGATTAAGATAACTGTGTGCCCAGGAAGGACCTTCCCATTACTGGTGCCAAAAGTCTATACAATTTAAATAATTATTCCCTGCTCATATACTTATATAGCTAACGACATATACTAATAAGATTAGGGTGGCGGTTTTTGATATTATAACCTAGTTTTTCTTCTATATTAGGTACAGTACAGTCTGTTATAATATGGATATTTTCTTCTACTCTGAAGGGGTGTGGGGTTCTTTTTTTTTTTTTTTTCTCTTCTTTTCTGTTTGGTTTTTGTTTCTAATTATCAGAATAGGTGACTATGTTTATACCTCCGCTTACTTTTTAAAAATTAAAAAATATTAATGGATAAACTAAAAATGCTTTGATGTGAAGCTGATGGTTTGTGAATAATATATTGATGAGGTATTTACGATATATGATATTTCTCTTTTTTGTGTTGTCAATATGTCAAGAAATGAACAAAATTCTTAATAAATATTTAGTGCAAAAAAAAAAAAAAAAACTGCATGGGTTGGTAGCTTAAAATCTGTATGTTCTGCTGGACATTCCTAGCCTACTGGGATATTTTCTAGGATACCATGGTGTCTGGGTGCACTAGGTTGGCAGACAAAAATAAGTGTGTATGATGTCCCTTGTTTTTTGTTCACAAGTAACTGCAATGTTACTCTCTGGACTCTCAGGACTGTATCTCTTGGGCATGCACAGATATTATGTATATACTTTTCCGTACACTAGTAGGTGCATTTTCCTGCCATTTTGGTGCACAGATCAAGTGAGAAAAAGAAACCAACAGAGGGAAAAAAAGGAGTAGTTAAAAATCTATATTGATGTATATGTAAATGCATTTAATAAACATGTAATATAGATTTATTAATTTTTTTGCTACTCCCCCTTTTATTCCCTCTGTTGGTCACATCTTACTTGATCTGTGTTTAAGATCAACATTTAGTGGATGTCCCCTTGCCATCAATAATATATTTTTCCTATCAATCATTTATTTAAAAATAAATGGCACCACTTGTGGAACTCCAATTATTGTATCAAATGATTGTGCTAGAGTTTTGTTTCGGTTAAATGTCCGTATGACAGAGATATGGAATTCGGCCAAACAGCCAATTGGCCTACATTCAGACGAATTGTTTTTCTGCCAAAAATAACTGCACGTGTCTACCCTATACAAGCATACTGTATCCCCTATACACACACTCTCTGCATCCCTTACACAAACAAACACGTGATTCAATGTTCAGTCAACAGAAGTCATAATTTCTCAACTAATTGCCCACTGATGTCCAAGGAAGTCAGCAATAATGTGCAGGTAGGTATATTTTGGTGACATAAATGTTTAGTAAAGCATTGTATGGTATGAGCCTGTGAAATCAAATTCTGATGGATTAACCAAACAACCTAACAAAAAACATTGAGTTCTCAGTTCACTGCTTGCAAGTCTAATCTTGTCATGGTAATTGCTGTTTTCACATGGCCATGTTTCTGCATATCATAACAGCATATTGTGCCTGTGTTGTAGGCTGGTCTAGAGCATCAATCAGGAGCCTCTCCTGCTGGTCTATAACCCCTGGTCAGAAGGGGTGTACAGAATATTTAGTTCAACTCTCTGCAGATTCATCCATTAAATCTGTTGAATAAATTGATAGCGGAGATATAAGTGCTATCATCAGCACCAGGGGCGTATTTAGCACCTGGGGCGAATCCTGTGATTGGCACCCCCTATATATATATATATCTCAAAATACATTAAGAATTATAATATATAAGCATATTTATTTATTTATTTAGCTCTAATTAAGACTGATACCTCCCTTGGCACATTCACAATCTGCTGCCCTCCCCCCTTCTACCAAGCCCCCTGTCCCCCTTTAAAAAACCCTGCCACCCCTCTAAAAAACACCTACATACCTCTACAAACCCCTGCCCCCCTTCCAAACGCTCACCCCAACAAACCCCTGCCCCCACTATCTACAATCCCGCCCCCACTCTATAAACCTCTATAAAACTCTATAAACCTCATGTCACCAGAAAAACCCTGCCACCCCCCAGAAAATCCCTGCCACCCACAACAAAACCCCTACAAATCCCTGCTCCCCCTACAAACTCCTGCTACCCCCTGAAAATCCCTGGCTCCTCTACAAACACCTGCCTATCTTTAAAAACCCCTGCCACCCCCCAGAAAACGCCTGCCACTCCCTACAAATCCCTGCTCACCCCTACAAACCCCTGCCACTCCCCACAAAATCCCTGGCTCCTCTACAAACCCCCGTCCATCTCTACAAATCACTGCAACCCCCTACAACCCCTGCCACCTCATAAAAATCACTGCTCCTCCGACAAACCCCCTGCCCTCCCCCTACAAATCCCTGCTCCCCCCCCCCCCCCACAAACCACCTTATCCATTAATTTATACCCATTAAAAAAACAAACAAACAAAAAGACTCACAATTAATGAGAGGCACTGCAGCCACCCGCCCCCAATCTCTGATGCTGTGTGATGAGTGTGAAGGCAGACTGGGCGGAGAACGTCCGCATGTCGCAGCGTTACCGCCTCCGCCCCTCTTCTCCTTCACATAATTAAGTTGTGCTGCTCGGCCGTGGCTAAATGGCACCCCCCAGAGTGAGTGGCACCCCCCTGCCCCCCGGTTAGTACACCACTGCTGTGCACAGTACCTTATAAAAACCATAGTTTAGGATAAGGGCTGGGCTGTATTTTCCATAAGGCCACCAAGGCCATGGACTTGGGGTGGCAGGCAGCGCTGTATTAACCGTGAAGCTAACAAGGCATTTGCCTTGGGCAGCACTTTCCAGGGGGAGGCAAAAAATGCCGTCCTCAAATACCCAGGCAAATGCCTAGTTAGCCTTGTGGTAAATACAGCACTGGGTAGATACATTTCTTGAGTTGACATGCTCTCTTACATGGTGGAGTCGATAATAAAAGTGTGAATGTACATATACTTACCTGGCACTCTCTCCTCTGTATCCCTCGCGTGCCGCAGAGTAATGCCATCATATTCCGGCTCCCAGCATTACTCTGCGGCGCACGAGGGAGCTGCGCCCAACTGCCTGACCTTCTGTCTGCCCAACATCAGCCAGCCCAGCAGCCCCACTGGACCTCTGGTGAAAATATCCACCCATCTCTCCCAAAAGTAGGGAGGCTGAGTGGATTTTAATAAAAACAGAAAACAAAAACTGTAATCTGTGAATGTTGGAGGGAAATGTGTGTGTGTGTGTGTGTGTGTATATGTCTGTCAATAAATGCTTGTGTGTATAGCTGTCATTG
Source organism: Pelobates fuscus (assembly GCF_036172605.1). NCBI lineage: Eukaryota > Metazoa > Chordata > Amphibia > Anura > Pelobatidae > Pelobates > Pelobates fuscus. The sequence goes on from NC_086323.1 coordinate 168,685,367, forward strand.
TGTCTGTGAGTGTGTGTATGTGTCTGTCAGTCTGTGACAGTGTGTCGGTCAGTAAATGTGTGTGTGTATAGCTCTCAGTGCATATGTGGGTGAGTCAGTGTGTGTGTCTGTCAGACTGTGAAAGTGTGTCTGTGAGTAAGCGTATGTAGAATCTGTAGCATGTGTCTGATGCCAGCAGTCCCAGCTAGTTGTTCATTTCTCCGCAGGTAGCAGGACTTCTGACATCACTCCGCTCCCCAGCGCTTCTGCTGCACTGCTTGAGTGATTTAAATGCTCTATGAAGGTCTGATTACACTGACTGATCCTTCTAGACCAGCCCCTCGCAGACACATCAGTTATTAACCCTACCTGTAATCCGTTTAACCCCTTAAAGACCAAACTTCTGGAATAAAAGGGAATCATGACATGTCACACATGTCATATGTCCTTAAGGGGTTAAGCAGGAGGCAGGGCAGCCCCTCCACTGGGATCGGCAGCTCTACACTCTGCACTGCTCTGTGCACTGCCTGTTTTAAGCCGTACCCTGCTCTTCCTTTCTCTTAACTCTGCCCTGTCAGCCATCTGCTCTGTTCTACTATTTTTCGGCCTAGCTCTGTTTTGCTTTCTGCCTCCTCCCTGCCTTGCATTGCCATTTATATTGGTCTGCTCTCTGTCCTTCCATCTGCCCTGCTTTGCCTTCTGCCCTGCCTTGCTTTTGTTTTTTTGCCCTTTCTCTCCTGGTGCAGAGAGGCTGCCGGGGAGAGAGGCTGCAACATTATCAGCCCAGGCAATCAGACAGAATGTGTCTTCCCCAGCCAGTCTGCTTCTCAAGCAGTAGAAGACTACCCCGGAACAGGAATAGGCAACCTATTAGGCGTATTATGCCAAAGCAAGATATTGAAGTCCTTTGGAAGGCCGGTCCCGTTTTTTTAATGTTGCCGTATTCTGAGATGTGTAATTTATGGGTGCTGCAGTTGCTTTATAGCGTTGTATTTGCCCGTATATAGGCTGCTATATTATGTTAAATAGTGTGTGGTATTGTGTAGGATACCTGTAAATGTGGGCTGTGTATTGTGAAATTGTGTGTCTGGATGATATGTCGCATTGTTTGTGTCGGGCTACTTGTGGGGTTGGTATGCATGTATGTGAATTGTCAGTGTTGTTGTGTTTGTGAGAGATGCGTTTGTGCATGGGCTGTTTGTATTATTTGTATGGTGGGAGGCTACTTTTGCATCTCTGTGTATATCTAGCATTGTAGGTGGCTTCCATGAGCTTGAGTTGTTGGTGCTTATAGTATTCCTTTAAACATTGAATGAACCAAAAATGTATTTAGCAAAAGTTGTAATGATATGCAGTCAGTGTGTGCACCATTTTTTGTTTGAATTATTTGTGCTTTTTTTTTTTGACAGCGTTTCATTTCTTTGCCGAATGCATTAGTCATCTGAGTTTGGCGTCTATGTCAATCCTCCCATAATCACCTGCCATGAGAACCCTGAGGCCAGAGGAGTTTGGAGGATTTTTTGAAAACTGAGGCAACACCCGCTTCACTTTACAGCCTCCCCCCAGGGTACAAGAGTACCCAGACTGATGTAAATACAAAAATAATAAAATTAATGGCAGGAGCATCATTGCCAAATGCCTCGAGATTTAATGTATCTCATTCAGAATTGCTATAACACACCCTGCATTTTAACAACATCAGCTTTTTAATTTAGATACACGTGAGACTGCAAGTTTGGACTGAATTAAAAGCAATTGAAGCGATAGGTCTGCTGATCTTTACGGCTTATACCTATTTTTAGACATTTATGATCAATATAACAAATCACACGGCAGTAAAATGCACATCCTCAGTAAATGACACGTGCTGTAGCCAAACAGTTATTAAATGTAATAATAATTTATTTGTTAAATCTTTTCAAAAGGTGGAGCAATAATCTTAACCATCTAAATTATGATGAAGCAGGCTTTATTTATCTGTGGTACTTAGCATGATTTGATGTCACTTTAAATCATATACAGAATGTGAGGATGGTGCGTGTCAGAACAGCACAGAATATTTACTAAAGTAACGCCAGAAAGAACATTTTATATCCAATGCAACGGAAATAAAACTTTGCTAATTATTCCATAATGTTTTTGTTAAGATTTTAAGTTTTTGCGATCAGGGAACTAAGCACTTTCCATGGCAGTGCTTTCAAATGTGTATTTTTATTCCAATTGTGGTGCACAATGAAATCTGTTTTACTTGGTATGTTTTTGCTTTATATTTTCCAGAATGTAAGACGCACCCATAATTTTTTTTTTTTAAATTTGTATTTTATTGGAGTTTCCAATTCCAAAGAAAATATCTGCATCTAGGTATGAGGTTACATAAGGTAAGAATCAAACATTTGCATAGAGCATATACAACATAGAGCATATTTAACATATATAACAACTTATATATCAAGCATATTTAGGCCACGACCTTTTAGTGTACATTGTGGGCTATGAGTGATAGACTCTTGGACCCTGTTCAGTGGTTTGTATATACGAGAGGAGACTGTCATTAACACAGTATTACATACGCATTTAGGCATAGAAATCGGGCATGTGTGGGCCAGATACATAAGATCTAAGGAGAAGATCTGTTGCTCTATGTGTGGTCTCTGCGAAGTCTCATTAGGTGTTGTACGTGGTAGAGTATGGTAAAATATATGTCAAAGTGTAAGGTAATAAGATTAGATATGTACCATAAACAACATATAGTATAGCTAACTTGTATATCATTACATAAGTAGGTAGCGACATATTAGTGTGCAGTGTGGTCTATACATGTTTGCTTCTAGGGCTCTGCTAGCATATAATACAAAACATTTAACTGAGGGATATTCAGTAACGCAGAGCCAAGTAGATATTCACTGGTTGGGGGCTAACATGTGGTCAATATGATTGTGTGGCTGCATTTGCCGTTAACTTTGTTATGAGTTCACAATTATGGACTGTGTAGTGCTGGGCGGGTATTGTGTCCCGATGTCAAGTAGTTGGCGGTTTTTAGAGGACCGCTGTGAGCGATGTGTATCTACAGGAGACGTGGTGTAGCCAGGGGTCGAGCTTGTGGGTTTAACGGTTGAATTCTGGTGAGTCCTTGTGCACCTATCTTCGGCTTCTGGACTTTCGCAGGTAGTATTGAGGTAGCTGTCAGTTGTTGGAGGAAAGTTTATTTTTTCTCAGGAGATGAGAGGGTAAGTATGTCGGTCCCCTGTGCTACTAGTAGAGAGCCGTCCCCACCGGTATCTGATCCGCGCTTCTCTCAGCTGTCTTGCCACCGGTATCAGCTGTCTTTTGACTGCAAGGACGGCAAAAGGGAGGTCTCCATATATGGCTATCTCGCAGCCTTCAAATTGAAAGGTGCCCAGCTCTCTCGACTTGGCCATGATTGTGGATCGGGTTATAATGTCTCTAGTCGCGGCAATCACGTCTCTTGGGGCGTCCGCAGGGGCAGCTGCCGCTTTACGGACCCGGAACGCTGATGTCAATGTTTCTGAGCTCGTATTGCCTCCTATGCCTAGCGAGGCCATGAAGCGTCGAAGGAAAGGCATTACAGCGTCTCCTTCAATACTCTCCGGAATGCCGCGGAGGCGGATGTTCCTCCTTCTGTGTCTGGACTCCATCACTAACATCGACCTGGTAAGTTTCTGTTCCTGGTCTGTTAGTGCTTGCAGATTGTTGTGAGACTCTTGCATACTCTGGGCTGTAGTTGATTCCTTAGTTTCGAGTGCTGCGACCCGCTGTTTGAGGGCCCCTATTTCCGTGCGAGTGTCTAGGAGGTCAGCCTTCCACACCCGCCGCATATCCAGCAGGAGGTTTTTAATGTCTCTCTTTGTAGCCGGTGAGGAGTCTTCCTCTGATTCCGACTCATTATAGGGGGTCTCCTCCGACTGTGTGGTCTGGGCGTCTTCTTCCTCTTGGCAGTTATCCAAGGCCTCATCCTCGCTAGGCGGGTCGGGCGCCATTTTGGCTTGGGCCCGCGGTGTAGGCCTCTCAAAGGATAATCTTATATCTTGCAATTTTGGAGCCTCTGGTGTCAGGGTACCTGAAGTCTCTACCTCGGAGGAGGTTAGACTTTCAAACGTCCGTCCTCTCAGGGGGGCTGATTCACCCAATCCTCACAGCTCTCATAGCCGTTTACACACAGGCCGCAATATCTTGTTGACTGGAAAGGTTATGGTCCTGAGGAAAGGTCTTGGGTGGTCCGGGAAGACGTGCATGCCCCTGATCTCCTCAGGGCATTTCATGCGTGTTTTCCGTCTCGCCCCGGTTCCTTCCGCCCGGTGGGCGCTTCTGAGAGGGGGGGTACTGTCAGGGTACCTGAAGTCTCTACCTCGGAGGAGGTTAGACTTTCAAACGGCCGTCCTCTCGGGGGCTGATTCACCCAATCCTCACAGCTCTCATAGCCGTTTACATGCCGCGATAGCCCCGCTTCCTTTTATGACGCGGCGCTCAGGAGCCGAGGTCATGACTGCAATCACGTCCTGACCTGTCAATCCAGTTCCGAACAACGAATCAGGGCTCGGCAAGGGCGGAGTCATCAATTAAAGAGCCAAGGTATAAAATAGGGATGTGTGTAATGGTTCATTGCCCTGTCGTGGTTCTAGCTTGTCTGGTCACTCAGTGCACTTATTACTGTTTGTCTTTTTGGTTCTGACTCGGCTTGTACTTTCGTTCCTGCTTAACTCTCGTGTCCTTTGACCTCGGCTCGTCTCTCGCTTACCTGTTCTCTCGTTCCCTCGACCTCGGCTTGTCTCTGACCATTCTTTGCTTTCTCCTTACGTTAGTCCGGCCATTCTAAGGTCCGGTATACGTACCTAGCTCCTGTTTGTATTCTGCGTGTTGGATCCCTGTCCCGATCCTGACATTACGACAGGGCCAATGGATCCTGCAGGTACAAACGCTCAGATTGGTTCTCCTGACTCGAGATTTGAAGCCATGGACCATAGAATGGACCAGATGGCTCTGGCGCTGCAAGCATTGCTATCCCATCCTAGTAATCAATCAGAGGAGATGCGTACACCACCCATCTCTCTTGTTAATACAGGCCTAGAGGTAGCCACAGTGGGAGCCTCTTCCCGTGTTACTTCCCCTTTACGCTATGGCGGTTCTCCGGATACCTGTCGAGGTTTCCTAAACCAGATAGGGATTCATTGTGAATTACAACCTCGCGCCTACCCTACAGACAGGGCGAAGGTTGGATTCATAATCTCGTTACTCATTGACAAAGCTCTTAGATGGGCTAACCCTCTGTGGGAAAATGATAATCCAGTAGTCTATAATTATAATGCATTTGTCACTACTTTTAGGAGGACTTTTGACCCTCCAGGAAGAAAGGCCAGTGCAGCTAGACTACTATTACGTCTTAGACAGCATAGCCAAACCCTTGTGGATTATGCGTTAGAGTTCAGATCCTTGGCGGCAGAGGTCAAGTGGAATGAACAGGCCTATATGGACGTATTTCTGAACGGATTATCAGATGAGATCCTAGACGAGGTTGCCACTAGAGATCTTCCTGAAAATTTGGAAGAATTAATTTCATTTATTTCTCGAATAGATGAACGCATGAGACAGAGGCAGAACACTCGAGATAGAACTCATAGACCTTCCTTAAGACTAGCTCCCGCATTTCAGAATTCTGAATCTACAACTCTAGCTCTCCCAGAACCTGTGCAAATAGGTAACACTCGTCTCTCAGAAAGTGAAAGACAATACAGGAGAAGGGAGGGTTTGTGTATGTATTGTGGAGTAAGAGGTCACCTACGCCTAAATTGCCCTAACCGTCCGGGAAACGCTCGCACCTAAGTTTCTCAAGAGGACAGGCCTTGGGTGTTTCTATCTTGTCCTCTACATATGATTACAAGGATCATAGGCTTCTGTTACCTGTTTCTTTAGCTTGGGAAAAGGGAGTACTTAATGCTATGGCATTGATAGATTCCGGAGCAGCTGAAAGCTTTATTGACCAAGCCTTTGTCACGAACCACTCTATCCCATCTCAGCTAAGAGATACACCCTTGGCCGTTGAGGCCATAGATGGTAGACCATTATCAGACCCTGTTATTTTTCGTGAGACTATACCAGTTAAGTTAACCATTGGTATTCTACACGAGGAGGGAATATCTCTCATGCTTATCTCATCTCCTTCAGTTCCCATAGTCTTGGGGTATCCCTGGCTTAAGAAGCATAACCCTATTATTGATTGGGAACAAGGTGAGATAGTCTCCTGGGGTCAGGGTTGCCAGAGAGGTTGTTTACAGAAAATCTCGCTGGTTTGCGTAGTTGACGCACCAAGTAACTCTAACCAGCCCACAGATTTACGGATACCATCTCAGTACCTGGATTTAAAGGCAGTCTTTGATAAAAAGAGGGCTGATACTTTACCCCCACACAGGCCCTTTGACTGTAAGATTCGACTCCTGTCTGGTACTATGCCTCCGAGGGGTACGGTATATCCTCTATCCACTAAGGAGAACCTAGTCTTAGAGGAATACATACGGGAGAACCTAGACAAGGGATTTATTAGGAGATCCTCTTCTCCAGCCGGGGCCGGTTTCTTTTTTGTAGATAAGAAAGACTGCACTCTACGGCCTTGCATTGATTATCGGGGCTTGAATAAGATAACGATCAGAAATGCTTATCCTATTCCCTTGATTACTGAGCTATTTGATCGTCTGAAAGGCTCCAAGATTTTTACCAAGTTAGATCTGAGGGGAGCTTATAACTTGGTGAGAATTCAGCAGGGTGATGAATGGAAAACGGCCTTCAATACCCGGTATGGCCACTATGAGTATACGGTAATGCCCTTCGGGCTTTGCAATGCTCCTGCAGTATTCCAGGACCTAATTAATGAGGTTCTTAGGGAATTTCAACATGAATGTGTTATAGTTTATTTGGATGATATACTAATACACTCTAGAGAGCTTGAGACTCACCACAAACAAGTCAGAAGGGTATTGCGTAAGCTTCTACAACATGGTTTGTACTGCAAATTGGAGAAGTGTAGCTTTGACCAATCTCAGATAAACTTTCTTGGTTACGTTATTTCTGGAGACGGGTTTAGGATGGACCCGGTTAAACTCCAATCAATCTTAGATTGGCCATTGCCCAAGGGACTCAAGGCCATTCAGAGGTTTATCGGATTCTCCAATTATTATAGGCGCTTCATTAAGGGGTACTCGGCTATTATTGCTCCTATTACCAATATGACTAGACAAGGTGCTGATACCAAGACCTGGCCTCCTGAGGCGCTTGTTGCTTTCAGAACTCTCAAGGAACAGTTTGCCTCAGCACCGATATTAGTTCATCCTGACACCTCTTTGCCTTTTTTACTCGAGGTAGACGCCTCAGAGACAGGTATAGGCGCTATCTTGTCCCAAAGGTTAGGTTTGAATAAACCGCTGCACCCATGTGTTTTTTTTTTCCAAGAAATTGTCTGGGCCTGAAAGCAGATATGATATTGGTGACAGGGAACAATTAGCGGTCATTATGGCTTTAAAGGAGTGGAGACATTTGTTGGAAGGGACTTTACACCCGGTTACTATTTTGACGGATCACAAGAATTTGTCATATATAGGGGAAGCCAAGCGCTTGTCCGCCAGGCAGGCTCGTTGGTCTTTGTTCCTTACTCATTTCAACTACGTGCTCACTTATAGACCTGGTTCTAAGAACTCTAAGGCTGATGCATTGTCCCGCCAACATGAACCTTCTACTATGTCTGATATGGTTTTTTCTTCTGTAGTTCCCAAGTGTAATATTGTTGCCAACACGAGCATCAAGATTCACTCCCCGTTGCATGCTGAGATCAAGAAATTACAGCATCTGGCTCCCAGACTTGTTCCTGGGGATCGGTACTTCGTTCCTCCTGAACTCCAACTGGAACTGATGCAGTGTTTTCATAACAGTAAATTTGCCGGACACCCTGGCAAACGCAAGTCGTGTTCTCTGATTTCTAAAGATTTCTGGTGGCCTTCGTTACGTAAGGATGTTAAGGACTTCGTCGGGGCATGTGATGTCTGTATGAGGACAAAACAACCTCATACGCTTCCATGTGGGCTTTTGCACCCCCTAGAAATTCCTAAGAAACCATGGTCTTGTTTGGCTATGGACTTCATTGTCGATTTGCCTGTTTCTAAAAAACATACTGTTATCCTCACGGTGATTGACAGGTTTACTAAAATGGCTTATTTTGTACCCCTGCCTAAATTGCCCTCTTCTCCCGAATTGGCTGAGATTTTCGCGAGGGAGATTTTTCGTTTACATGGTATTCCTTCTGAAATTGTTTCTGATAGAGGGCCCCAATTTGTTTCCCGGTTTTGGAGGTCCTTCTGTTCTCAATTTGGCATCAAATTGAATTTTTCTTCTGCCTATCATCCCCAGTCCAACGGAGCTGCCGAACGCACCAACCAAAAGGTTGAACAATTTTTGCGTTGTTTTGTTTCTGAACACAAGGACGATTGGGTCGGTCTGATTCCTTGGGCAGAGTTTGCGCACAACAATCTCGTTTGCGATTCTACTCGTTCTAGCCCCTTTTTCATGAATTATGGCTTTCATCCTTCCGTTCTTCCGTCGGTTTCCCCTTCCCAAGGGATACCGTCGGTTGATGTTCATGTTGCCAATCTGAGGAAGTTGTGGGATCAGGCTCGACGAGTTCTTCTTCATAATTCCGCGGTGTCCAAACGACACGCTGACAAACGCAGACGGGTGGCTCCGGTGTTTTCCCTGGGTGATAGGGTATGGCTGAGTACCAGAAACATCCGCTTGAAGGTTCCTTCCATGAAATTTGCTCCTCGTTACATAGGTCCTTACAGGGTTCTGTCTCGTATAAACCCGGTTGCGTATCGTCTGGCTCTTCCGCCTGCCCTGTGCATCCCGAACTCCTTTCATGTTTCCTTATTGAAACCTTTGGTTTGTAACAGGTTTTCCTCCGCTGTGTCCTCCCCCCGTTCTGTCCAGGTTGAGGGTCAGGAGGAGTATGAAGTCAAGTCCATTCTCGATTCTCGGGGGAGGGTGCAATATCTTGTTGACTGGAAAGGTTATGGTCCTGAGGAAAGGTCTTGGGTGGTCCGGGAAGACGTGCATGCCCCTGATCTCCTCAGGGCATTTCATGCGTGTTTTCCGTCTCGCCCCGGTTCCTTCCGCCCGGTGGGCGTTTCTGAGAGGGGGGGTACTGTCAGGGTACCTGAAGTCTCTACCTCGGAGGAGGTTAGACTTTCAAACGGCCGTCCTCTCGGGGGCTGATTCACCCAATCCTCACAGCTCTCATAGCCGTTTACATGCCGGCCGCGATAGCCCCGCTTCCTTTTATGACGCGGCGCTCAGGAGCCGAGGTCATGACTGCAATCACGTCCTGACCTGTCAATCCAGTTCCGAACAACGAATCAGGGCTCGGCAAGGGTGGAGTCATCAATTAAAGAGCCAAGGTATAAAATAGGGATGTGTGTAATGGTTCATTGCCCTGTCGTGGTTCTAGCTTGTCTGGTCACTCAGTGCTCTTATTACTGTTTGTCTTTTTGGTTCTGACTCGGCTTGTACTTTCGTTCCTGCTTAACTCTCGTGTCCTTTGACCTCGGCTCGTCTCTCGCTTACCTGTTCTCTCGTTCCCTCGACCTCGGCTTGTCTCTGACCATTCTTTGCTTTCTCCTTACGTTAGTCCGACCATTCTAAGGTCCGGTATACGTACCTAGCTCCTGTTTGTATTCTGCGTGTTGGATCCCTGTCCCGATCCTGACATCTGGATGGCGAGGTTTTCTGTTTTTCCGCCCCATATTACCTTCCGTGTGAGGGTGGTTGGCTCTCAGCGTATTTAGGTTTTTAGTTTCCGTGTTTAACCCCTTAAGGACAGACGACGGATATATTCCGTCATGATTCCCTTTTATTCCAGAAGTTGTGTCATTAAGGGGTTAAAGCGGCTTTTTCTGCTATCTGGGACAGAGCTCTGTGTAAACACGTCTTCTCTGTTGCTCTGTTGGCCACGCCCCCAGACGCACCCATATTTTAACTAGAAATCTAGGGAAGAAAAATAAAACCACCTGTACCATAATTACAAATGTCAGCTTATATGTTTTGGGGATAGCTGATGTAACAAGGGTGTGTATAGAAGATGTGTGTGTATAGGGGAAGCAGTGTGTGTATGTGTGTGGGTAAGGGAGGAAGCATGTGTTGTATAGTGGATGCTATGAGTGCTTGCATTTGTGGGGCAGAATATTTGACTGTGTTCTGTAGAGGGGAGGAGCAGTTTGATATTTTTCTTTTTTTTATTAGTATAATCATTATTTCTTTTTCTTTTTTTGTGTGTAATTCTTTATTTTTTACTTCTGACCAAGGGGGGTGTGAGGGGGTGGTATTCTAGATGCTCCTGCTTACACCTCCATAAGGGCAGACACTTCTTGTGTGCCCCGGCATTGTGCAGCGTCAGAGCAGGGAGGACCCGGCGGAGGCACAAGCAGGAGCCTCAGTCTAGAATACCTCTGGACCACCGGGGAATGTTTATTCTTAAATGTAAGCAACTACCCAACCTTTTTTAGTGTTGGAAGGCAACCCAGTCATTTGTGGCTTTACAGCAAAAGTCAGTGCATACAGAGAGTCCCCTCTTCAGCTACAGAAACCTGCAATGACACAATGAGGGATGTCTTTGATCTCCTATATTCCAAAAAAATACAGTAATTATAATTGATACTGAAGATCATGATGATGCTGCACATACAAATCCTCACCATGACTAATCACTGTCAACAAATTGTATAGAATGTAAAATAAGAGCTTATGCACTCCTTAAATGTATGCAAACTGATTGATACTTGCTTAGTAGTGGATCATTGTGTGATCAAGTATTACCCGTACAATAAGGCAATAAGCAATTAACAGTGTCATTTACAGAGACAAATAGTCATCACATTATACAATGTGTTAGGATAATGGCTACAATATGTAACCTCAAAGGAACACTCCAAGCACCATACCATCTATGGCATCCCCCTATTGTAAGTAGTCAAACCATTTTAGAACAGCTTGATTACCTACCTTTTCCCCGCCTTTGCTACTTCTACCTTAGTAGCATCCATTAGCTCTCTTGAACTAAGCCCTGCAGTGCGAGGCTAGTTAATTAGTTGAGAAAGTCAGCCAACAGGCTAAGCCCTGCACTGCCATGCTTGGCTCGGACTGAGAGCTTCCAGCTCTCTGTAGTCTGAGTAGTTTGCAGGCAGTGGTGCTTGGTGGTCCACAGATAATAAGCAAAATGGCCTAAAATGGATTGACTGCTTTCTTGGAGGTGTGGGAGATCTCTCCTGGCACCACAACCACTACAGTGCTCTGCGGTGATTATGGTGCTTTCAGTGTTTAAATAGTTACGCCAAGTACCATGATCAGTATGACTCGGTATGTGGAGTGTTTTGCTTTGAAAGGCTGCCCATTCAGTGATTAACTCCTTAGCTGCTAGAGGTGTAACTCTATCATTGTATCGCTCTAAGGTGAAAAATTTGTGTTTTTATGCACAGAAATATGCACAGAACTGACATTAGCCATACCGAAATGATACAGCTGGAGATGCACTTCCAGCAGGCAGCCCAAAAAAGTATCTCTGTGCAGCATGCCATACTAAAACAGGCTCCAAGGATAATGACCATTTCAAAACACTGAAGTGGTCATGATGTTTGGAGTAAATCTTTAATGACATTGCCACAGGTCAAACCGCCATTTCAAATTGTTCTAGCATTAATTCTCATTGAATGTTTTCTTATTTATTTATTTTGAGGAAAAGATCTATAGAAAATAGAACATGGAACTAGAAATAAAACTGACATTAATTTTACATCTTAGGCTAAAATAGCTGAGCTGGAAACACAGCTGAATTTTTCTAATTCGGCTATTTGGTCTAAAATTGGAAATAATTTGAAACTGTCGATAATTCACTTTTTAATGAATAACACTATTGGCTCTCAGCTGTAGTGAACGGAGACAAAATGGCAACATTAGCTGATTTGGAAAACAAAATGTCCATCTCAGCTACAGACACAACTTTGCCATTTTAGCCTAAATTTTGCCATTAGGAATTCTTTCAGTTTGCTATATTTTGCAGATTAGGGACTAAATCTGACTATAATTATGTTTAATTAAAATGCATTTACTTTGTTCTTAATGGTATTTCATTGGCATAAATGCGTACAACCTGTAACATTTCTTACTAATTTTAACCCCCTTTGGTCAATTTTAGTAAACATTACGGTTAGGTTTTATTCCTCCAACACAACACCGAAACACCGACAGTCCAGGCACCAAAACAACTCCATCCAAATGAGGCCCCAGGGGCACTCTTACCTCAAGGGGTTAAATCATTATCGATTGGTTTAACCCCAAAGTTGCCTCCAGCGGCGTCTGGCTTCTGAAGTTTCAGGAAGTGCAGAGTGCCGCGCGGTAGCTGACACTCTCAACCAATCAGTCACTCCCCATTCACAAAACTGACTTGAAAAGAAACAATCCTTTTCCAAGCCATTTTTATTGAACGGTTTAAAGAGTAGTTGGGAAAGATTGTAAAAAATAAGTTTTAAGCTAGCCGCCCACCGCATTGTGTCCTATGATAATGTATTATGAATACTATTGAAGCTGACCTATGCCATGTATCTAACTATCTTTAATTTCTCTCCTGTTTAGTGCACACTACTACAAGTAACAAAACCTCGTCGTGCTTGGCTCTTCTCTGGTTGATTTTCAAACCTCTGTTGAAAGTGTCTCTGCCTTTTGTTCAGAGAGCATATTGCTGGCAGGAAAGAAAAGTTATATAATCCGGACCAGGCAAGAGAATCTGTTCTGGATTCTCCCCCTCGCACTATAACCAGCAGGTAACAGGATTAGTTGTCCTATTTCTTCTCTTCCCAATTTAGCAGTCACACAGCCGGGTTAAAGTCTAGCTGTCGGAAGGCCTAGTGTAAGAGTTAACTTAGTCTCACATTCTTTGCTCACTGATGTCATGATTGAATGCTTAAGTGTCACAGGTTGATATCATATATTGCCTATTTAAACCTTGCTCCTGCCCTGTTTCATTGCTCTGTTTACATGTTCCCTAGTTTACCTTGTCGTGTGTAACTTCATTCCATTGTAGCTTCAGTTCCAGTGGGCCCAAAGTAACCCATCCAGTTACTCCACTCATTATTAGCTTGAGACCTTGGTGTACATTCTTGCATACTCCTATGGATTGTCCTTGTCATCCACTGCTGGCTACTGATCCTGACTACCCTCACGGATCAGCCCTGCATACCTCCCAACTCTGGCATCCTGAGAAGCATGGCCCCTGTGGAAGAGGTGTAGAGAAGGCAGGCCAGTGATTCAATCATGCCACTGTCTCAGCCCCAATCGGGACGGAAAAGGGGTGGGTCCATCCGAATTGCTGGCAAGTCAACTTGGGGGGATGCACTATAGTCTGCCTGCCTGCCTATCATCTGCCACTGATGGCAGACCCTAAGGCAGCACTGTTTTAGTGCTCTCTGCAAGGTCCTTGTGCCCTGGACATAGTGCAATCAAATCTAATGATGAGCTCTTGCTATTCTTGTTTGGGACAGGACTTAAAAATCGGGACTGTCCTGACGAAACTTGACAGTTTGGAGACCTGCCCCTGTATGCCTGCTGCCTCTCTAGCTTCCGATACCACTGCTTGATTGTCATTGTACCTCGCTATATCAGCCCCTCAATGGCTATATTGCATGGGTAGAGATAGCATTATGGGTATCTTTCACTGAGGTTGAGTGCAAGAGAATGCAGTGTGGTGAGAGGTTAATTTAAAAGTACAGGACGATCTTAATTTTGTCCTTGTTGAGTCTCCTGCAGTTTGAAATGCTAATGTGTTTTCTATTACAAATATTGAGTGCTTGTAGTTTTTTTTTATAAACCAATAAATCACATCATCAGGCGTTTGAGACCACATATTTATTTACTTGAAGATTTAAATGTCATATTTTACTCCGGTTCAGCTGTCAGGCAGGCTGCTGGCGACATGTCTGTGAGCTGACAAGCATATCTAAAAAGACTCGGGATTAATTCTACGATGCAGAGCAAGCCACCAGGGCCCATGAATCCAACAGACATATCGAAAATATGACTGTCGATTGGCATATGTTCATCAGAGGGAAAACTTGGGCAACTGCAAAGCTCAGAAGATTAAAGTCAAACCATCTGCCAGTGCACACAAGAAGGCAGGTGTCTAAGATACAATACATAAACGACAAATCAAACATAACTGCAGATGGTATTACTGTGGAACGATGGATCTATCCTTTTATCATATACTAGGCAGTAAATATCAATGATGTTGTAAATAAACAGGATCCGACATTCCGTGGAGGTTATTTGACAAAAATGAGCTGCAGCGAATTAAAAGTATTAGATAATTTAGTCCCAAATGTTTGTTTAAAAAAATAGAAAATTTAGTTGCCAAATCATTTACAACCTATGCCTTTGGTTGAGTGACCATCTATATCGACAGTACTTTTAACCTCTTCTGAGTCATCCAAGCTCCTGTAAACAAGCTATAAGCATTTGCATTATTGGAAGTGAACATTTTCACTCAAAAGTGCTTTTTTAAAATCTGTATCAATACTGCAACATATATTTGCCATTCTTATTTTTTTTATAAAATGTAATCTAACTACTAGCCCTCAAATGGAAGTCTAGAAAATCTGTATTTTTATTGGTATGATATTGGTTGAAACCTCGGCCGGTGCAAGGAACTTTTCCGCCCTAGAAACAAATCCATTTTTCCTCCCCATCGTGTATCCCGCATCTTCGTTTAGGCTCTCTTCTAATATTTTTTGCCTCTCCACTTTCTCCAAACAAACAGGCTAGCAGTAGAAGTGAAGAGTCTGTGTGTTACTAGCCTCTTCACTGCTGTTCATGCTGTCAGAATGTTGTATGAAGGGTGCGTAGTTAAAACAGAATGTCCAAGTTCTGGGTCTCCCACACAGCAGCAGAACCAGGCCTGATCTTAGGAGGCTGGAAAACACAAAATAAGGTAAGAAACGTTCAGCCATGCTAAAGTGGGGGGTAATTCAGTCCCAAATGGGAGGGGTTAAAATGAGAATTGAGTGGTGCCTGGAAAATGAGAGGGGGTGAAAAGCGAATGGGCAGGGGGAGTTACAGAGAGAATGGGTGGGATGTGAAATAAAAATGCACACACGCTATTAAACATTACATAATGCACTGCCTTATACGCACAGGCAATCCACACAAAGCCGCATTAACACAACAACACGTTATAAAAATACACCCATACATATTCACACACTGCCACACTGCATGGATGAACTGTCATAGTCACATACACTACCACACAACACAAATACACATCCACACACAGCCATACTGCAAAGGGTGTGCTGTAGAGGGGATGAGGGACGTTTTGGGTTAGTTGTGTACAGTGGGCTACTATGTGGTGTGAATGTCTGGTTCTATAGTTAGTCACTCTTTACATTTAGCTGCTACCTAGAATGTGCCATACTTGGTTACTGCCTAGGTGCTGTGATTTTTGGTTCTCTCCTCTGGAAGTTTAATTTAGGGATACTGATGTTCCTGGTTACTGACTAAGCTAGAACAACCATTGTAAGGGTGCCCAAAATGTACATCATATTTCTGTGAATTGTTGGTGGGACCTTAATTTTGCCCTGTGAATTAAGTCTGTTTTCTAAATTTACACTATATTATACCATGAAAAAAGAACCTGGTTGCAAACTTGACTTAGATGCTTTTAGGCCCATACCTTGTGTAGAGCTTTCTCAAGAAATCAATTAGAAGATTTGTTTAAAGCTGGTTGAACAAGATAAACTACATCATACTTGAACCACACCTGTCAAAACATCAGTGAATCTTTCATGATTGTGGCCTTGGGTGTGCAAATGATATACATATTTCACACTTATTATAGCAGAAGATTATTTGTTCATTGCACGTCAAGTTGGGCAACTCAGAGAGCTTAAAACGAGACACATTAAAAAGCATCAGTCACTACAATGAAAATGTTAGGGTGATGCTAAATCCTCTTGCACCCTAGCTCCATCTCCTTTTTCCTCCAGTTCCAAGAAAAAGTTATTAGAACTCACAAGCAGTATATCATTCACACATAAAAAAATATATAAATTCTCAACCATCATCTGCATGTGCAAGGTTAATTTCCTAAGTGTTTGCTGATTCTGCCTTTATTGTGAGTGCACAAGCTGTTCTCATTATGTAATTTCAGACCATTCCATATGACTACAAACGTTACCCAATCACTGTTGGCTTTGTAAGGTTGTATTCCTCAGCTTTGTGACCCTGGCTCTGCATTACAAATCCAAACTTGAATATACTGTCATTTCACCAACTGAAAGACAAAGTTGGAGTATTTTTAACAGCCTATTGCTTTAACATATATTTATTTATGCATAATATTGCAAGTTCATTAATGGCCTTATTTGCATTAGTTCATTGCTATTATCATGTGTGCGTATGTATAAGCAATTCAGGGTTTGGTTTTTTTGAAGGCATTCAGATGTCATGTTCTGATATGAAACAATTGCACAATGCTGACTTAATAAGACAGAACTGACCCTTTAATAACACTCCCTCTTCAGTTTCCACGGGTGAGACTGTAAAGAATGTCTCACAAACTTCAAAGAATGTTACACATACATCAACCCAAAATGCTTTGGGGACATATGAAGTCAAATAATGGAAGAAAAAAATACCATGTGTCATTCAAACATTCAAAGACTGCTGGGAGTGGGGCAAGATTTTAAAGTGAGAAATATTTTGATCAATATTTTAGCACCTAGATTTTCAGCAAATGTATGCATCACATGCCCTATGTTAATGTTTCTGTTTACACTTGTATAGCACTGATACACTAGTATAAATTACTACTGTGTTTAATGTTTTAAGTGGGTTGTGCGGCCCTACATTTACTTAGAACTCAAACTCTGCCAATGCATAACACCTCTGCCTTTACATAACAAACAGCTTTTCCATTGTTGCCAGGACAGTCCTGTGTGTAGACTCCTTCTCCAGTCTTATATTGTCCCAGGACCCATACCACTTCTGGCAGGACAGTTTCTGATGGGTACTCTTAAGTAGAACGAATTGCAAATTGAACTTCAAGACTGATATCAGAAATGTAGTTTGTGGAGGACAACTATATCTGTATCAGGTCTGCCCCAAGCTAAACCACAGCAGAAATGCTTACTCCAAGGAGGATCTTCTTAACAGGTAGATATTTAGCAAGGTCAATATGAGGAAATAGATTATTTTCCTTACATTCCACAAACATTAGCCCTCTCAACTGTCCTGATTTGAGACATCACTTATTTCAGGGTCCTGCCATCCTGAGTGTTCCCTGGAGTCCCACTTCTGGGAACACCGGGTACTGGGTCCAAGAAAGTTTAGCGTGAGCATGAGCATAATTAGACATGCGGCCTATGCTCAAGACACTAGGACCATGCATAGAGCGCTATTACAATGTGGCTAGGGCTGCATAAAGTGAGCCAACTCCTAGGTTTCAGAAAATTAAAGGAGCACTACACTATAGGGTCAGGAACACAAACATGTATTCCTGACCCTATAGGGTTGAAACCACCATCCTGTCCCCCTCATGCCTCCCTAAATATAGTAAAATCTTACTTGTATTTAAGTCTGGAGCTGCAGGCTTTGTCCCGGTTTCCTTTAGACCTAGCCAGTGCCTACTGACATCATCAGAAATGGTAGCCTGATCCAATCACAATGATTCCCCATAGGATTGGCTGAGACTGACAAGGAGGCAGATCAGGGGCAGAGCCAACACAATTCAAACACAACCCTGGCCAATCAGCATCTCCTCGTAGAGATGAATTGAATCAATGCATCTCTATGAGGCGAGTTCAGTATCTTCATGCAGAGGGAGGAGATACTGAATGTTTGGATGCATTTTAGGCAGCCATAACCCAGGGAGGATCTCTAACAGCCATCTAAGGAGTGGCCAGTGAAGTTATCAAAAGGCTGTAATGTAAACACTGCATTTTCTCTGAAAAGACAGTGTTTACAGCAAAAAGCCTGAAGCTAATGATCTACTCACCAGAACAAATTCAATAAGATGTAGTTATTCTGGTGTCCCTTTAAGCTGTTAGACTGCAGAGGATTGTGTCATACACCAAAACCACTTTATTAAGAAAAATATGTTTTTTAAGTGTATAGATCATTCCCCTGCAATTTCACTGCTCAATTCACTGTCATTTAGGAGTTAAATCACTTTGTTTCTGTTTATGCAGCCCTAGCCACACCTCCCCGGCTATGATTGACAGAGCCTGCATGAAAAAAAAAACTGGTTTCACTTTCAAACAGATGTAATTTACCTTAAATAATTGTATCTCAATCTCTTAATTTGAACTTTAATCACATACAGGAGGCTTTTTGCAGGGTCTAGCAAGCTATTAACATAGCAGGGGATAAGAAAATCTTAATTAAACAGAACTTGCAATAAAGAAAGCCTAAATAGGGCTCTCTTTACAGGAAGTGTTTATGGAAGGCTGTGCAAGTCACATGCAGGGAGGTGTGACTAGGGTTCATAAACAAAGGGATTTAACTCCTAAATGGCAAGCAAACCCTTTTAAACAAATATAGACCCCATAATAAGACCAAAAAACTTTGAAAAGTATGTCATAAATATTTATAAACTTGGTCAGATTGCATTATTGGGCAAGCCTCTCTTCTTCAACCTCACCTCCCCCCTTAACCACCCAGGACATTTTCAGACCAGTCTGGTTAAGACCTAAACAGTGCATCATTCTGCAGCAGCAGGAGAGAGAACCCCAACACTGGAGCCTGCTCTGCATGATCACACATTGTCGGAATGTTGCAAGGTAAAGAGATCTTCCTACTGCACATGTGTGACTCTGCCAGGCATGCACAGTGCACTTTTCCAACATTCTTAGGGATAGGATACTGATTGTTTGGGTCAGTGTATCGTCCGGAGTGGGTGTGGAAAGCATAACAAAGAAGCAGCATGTAAACCTGAAAAAGAAAATTATATTTACCTCCTGTTTAGCCTGCAGAGTGAAGCAGCTGGTTCGCTGAAAGCTAAAGCTTTTGAATGAGACAGTTGTCTTGTAAATATGTTATGTAAAATAAATATGGGGATATGATCAAAGCCAATCTAGAGCTTCAATAGTACACATATCTCTATCTTGTAAAATAAACTTATCAAGTAATCATAAATCTATTTATGATAAATGATAACGAGAAAAATATTGTAATTTCTGCACTATTCATTTCAGGCATCAAATAATCCAAATGCATGTAATAGAGAATGATTCCCCCCCCCCCCCCTCCCCCCCCCCTCCCTTGTTATTACAAGTGATACAATATTTAGAGTTACGAGAAATGTTGAAATAATTTTTTAGATTTTGGGAATATTAAAATTATTTCACTTTTTTTTTTTTTAAGTGAGAGAAAGGGGGCACAGAGCCTGACTACTGAGCTAGCCGGATGCATGCTCGCTGCTAGGAAAGCTCGGACGCTTCAACACCCGTCTCTTAGGAAGAAGTTGGAAGTTGTACCTCACCACCATATTTTCTTAAGCCAGCTCGGGGTAACCGTCCCGCAGCAGCCCTAGAAACGGATTCACTGGCAAGGACACCTCAGTCTATATCTGGATGGAAGATTGGTGATCTTGGGGACTGTGCATCTAAGGCCTACTGCTCTTGTGTGTTTGACTGTTCTCTTCCCTTAATGGGAATTGGGTAACTAGGCCCTAACTCAAACTGGGGTAACTCCAAACCCTACTCACACCAGCAGCAACACTTCTTATTTGCTTGTTTTTGTATTATATACCACTATTTGGTATATATGTTCTGCAATGCTTTGTATATCTGTAACCTTGTGTGTGCATTATGGTACTCTTGTTCTCACTTATAAAATGTGCAATCCATCTTATTGTATGCTGGATATTTCTACATGTGGCTTTTAATCTTGTAAAATGCATAATATCCCTGTTCTACCAATGCACACTAAAAATAAAGAATTACAAAACAATAAAGTGAGAAACTATATATTTTCTACTTGTTTAGATTGCAAAAGAACCAAACCATCTTGTGAAGTCATATCACAAACAGCTGCATTGTAGACCAGCAATGTGACCGTAGTCACCATCACCAGGAGCTTTAGATGAACAATTTAATTAGGTCTTTGAATGATTCCTATGTTTGTCACCCTGTGTCCATTGTGGGTGCATGGTGTGTGTAATGTGGTGGTTTTAGGGTTAAATGTCAGTGTGCTCTCTTGCCTTGCTAATGCTTACATTCAACTAGGTGGCTTTGGCTGTGGAGCCTGTACAGTGCCACCTGTTGGTTGCAAGGATCTAGCAACAGCTATATGCACTACATAAATACCAGGGCTTGCTAATTTGCATATTCAGGTAGAGTTGCATATTGCCAATTCTGTGAGCAGGATAGATATTTTGTGTTAGTTATTGCTTTCCCCACTCCTTTATATATTATTAAGATATTATAGTTCCCCTATAGCAGAGGGGACAATACCTGCCGGGGAAAAGGGCTGTAGCTGAATAGGCAGAGGGGACGATAACTGCCTGGAAGGAGAGCAGCAACCTCAGTTGAGAGACCTCAGTTAAGCCTCGGCGACTGGAGTGGAAGAGTTGCAGGCTCCCTCCACAACTGCTAGGAAGCAGATTGGGCGGAAGTACTCGGTTGGAGTACATGAACTCCGTCACAGCACGAAAAACATACAAGTCTTTCTAAAGTGGAACTATTTACAAATTTTAGGTATGAGACATCGAATTTCGCTTAAGTGTAGGCAGCCTGGTAGGTGTCTTCAGCTTCGAAATAGGAGACCTAAACAGTCCTTGTAAACACTGTAAATTATTGCTTGCTTCCAAACTGTGTGAATCACCATTTCTTGTAATAAATAATAAATTTTATCCGGTAGCCCCACTTATATGAGATTGAGTTTTGTCAAAGAACTTCAGTAATACTAGAACATTTTCTGTGCCGCATATGGTTACCAACTGAAAGATCAGGGAGAATCCTTATATTATGGGAACTCTGCAGGCAACTTTGGGTTTTTATTTTAGAGTTCATTTTTTCAATAACATCTCGAGGAATTAATTCTGGTGCTGATTTTTGGTTTGTGGTGTACTTCATATAGCATTAGTTGCGAAGGAGGTAAGTCAGGCGACAAATAAGATATTTGCACACATTCTGCAAGAGAATCAGGTTTAATAGACTCAGGGATTGCACCTTTTATTTAAAGGACCACTATAGTGCCAGGAAAACAAACTTGTTTTCCTGGCTCTATAGGGTCATTAGGTCCCCCACTCCTGCCGGGCTCTAGGGGGAGAAAGGGGTTAATCACTTGCCTTTCTCCAGCGCCGGGCTCCCTCGGCGCTGGGGACCCTCCTCCCTCTTCTCAATGCTTTCCTATGGACGGCAACGTCTTCTCCCTTTGATTTTCACAGTGAGAAGCGTGGAAGCGCCTCTAGCGGCTGTCAATGAGACAGCCACTAGAGGCTGGATTAACCCTAAAGTAAACAGCAGTTTCTCTGAACCTGCTATGTCTACAGCTGCAGGGTTAACCCTAGCTGGACCAGGCACCCAGGCCACTTCATTGAGCTGAAGTGGTCTGGGTGCCTATAGTGGTCCTTTAATGTTGTTTCCACATGATCGGTCTTCCAAATTGTATATTTTAGACTTTACTAGACTAGTAATGTTCTCTTTTTTGTGTCTATCCTATGGTAAATTGTATGCATCAATTATGACTAAACTTTGTGAAGCTTACCAACTCTTTCACCATCTTCTTGCACATCACTTTTATATCTAGTTTGTAAGCTCATGAGTAGGATACTAGTCAGCCTATTGTTCCTGTTACATTTTGTAATTGTCTCATTTATTATAAGATTCCTCCTTTATAATATTGTAAAGCACTATGGAATAAGTTGACGCTGTATAAATGTCGAAGTATCAGCTTAAAGTTGCTCTTAATTAATACATGAATGCATAATTTGTATTTACTACTAGATTTGGGCACCGAAAAATGTTTACAGAGTCACGAATTTCAGCTGAATGTCTGTTTGGCTTGGCAGAATTTTAATATCGAAAAACCGAAAGGACACAGAAGTGGGCTAATCAGTGTACTGCTAATTATTTATATATATTATGTATGTATTTTGCAGTGCACTGATAGGAGTGTTTTTCCTGCAGTAGAGGGAAAAACACGAGGATCAGTTGAACAAAAATCTTTATTAATAAACACTGCTCAAAAACATAAAGGGAATACTTAAACAACACAATGTAACTCCAAGTCAATCACACTTCTGTGAAATCAAACTGTCTACTTAGGAAGCAACACTGAGTGACAATCAGTTTCTCATGCTGTTGTGCAAATGGGATAGACAACAGGTGGAAATTATAGGCAATTAGACACCCCCAATAAAAGAGTGGTTCTGCAGGTGGTGACCACAGACCACTTCTCAGTTCCAATGCTTCCTGGCTGATATTTTGGTCACTTTTGAATGCTGGCAGTGCTTTCACTCTAGTGGTAGCATGAGACTGAGTCTACAACCCACACAAGTGGCTCAGGTAGTGCAGCTCATCCAGGATGGCACATCAATGCGAGCTGTGGCAAGAAGGTTTTCTGTGTCTGTCAGCGTAGTATCCACAGCATGGAGGCGCTACCAGGAGACAGGCCAGTACATCAGGAGACATGGAGGAGGCCGTAGGAGGGCAACAACCCATCAGCAGGGCCGCTACCTCCGCCTTTGTGCAAGGAGGAACAGGAGGAGCACTGCCAGAGCCCTGCAAAATCACCTCCAGCAGGCCACAAATGTGCATGTGTCTGCTGAAACGGTCAGAAACAGACTCCATGAGGGTGGTATGAGGGCCCGACGTCCACAGGTGGGGGTTGTGCTCACAGCCCAACACCATGCAGGACGTTTGGCATTTGCCAGAGAACACCAAGATTGGCAAATTCGCCACTGGCGCCCTGTGCTCTTCACAGATGAAAGCAGGTTCACACTGAGCACATGTGACAGACGTGACAGAGTCTGGAGACGCCGTGGAGAATGTTCTGCTGCCTGCAACATCCTCCAGCATGACCGGTTTGGCAGTGGGTCAGTAATGGTGTGGGGTGGCATTTCTTTTGGGGGCCGCATAGCCCTCCATGTGCTCGCCAGAGTTGGCTGACTGCCAATAGGTACCGAGATGAGATCCTCAGACCCCTTGTGAGACCATATACTGGTGCGGTTGACCCTGCGTTTCTCCTAATGCAAGACAATGCTAGACCTCGTGGCTGGAGTGTGTCAGCAGTTCCTGCAAGACGAAGGCATTGATGCTATGGACTGGCCCGCCCGTTCCCCAGACCTGAATCCAATTGAGCACATCTGGGACATCATGTCTCGCTCCATCCACCTCGGTTTGCCCCCTACACTCCTACTAGGTGCCTTGTGATCCAGGGGTCCCAGATTTTATCATTTTGACTTGTTTTAAGGACATTACATCAAAGTTGGATCAGCCTTTAGTGTGTTTTTCCACTTTAATTTTGAGAGTGACTCCAAATCCAGACCTCCATGGGTTGAAAAATTTGATTTCTATTTTTTTAATTTTTGTGCGATTTTGTTGTCAGCACAACTATGTAAAGAACAAAGTATTTCAGAAGAATATTTAATTCATTCAGATATAGGATGTGTTATTTTTGTGTTCCCTTTATTTTTTTGAGCAGTGTATTAATTACATTTCATAATATAAAAAAATATATAAATACAGATTTTTGTTTTACTGCTCCTCCCCCCCCATTGGTCACCTCACACTTGATTTAGCCCCCAATGGCTAAAGATCTCCAAGCCCCTAGCCAACCCTCTTCAATAAAAAAATATCTGCCTACATCCCTCACCCTAATAATAGTGACAAGTTAATGTTAATAAAAACAAATGTATACTTACATTAAGATTTTTTTCTTTCTTCATAAAACTTCTCATGCTATGCAGTTTAAGTTCGAGCACTCTGATTGGCTTTGAAACTGAGTGAAATTGTGATTGTGAAATTTAAAATGAAATTGGATTGGAGGAGCTTACCACTGAACGGGAGCAGATGCATCTTCTTGTAGCTCCTGAGTAATCCTGTACTTTTGGGTTATTATCCCTGAAATTACCAACCATCCTGGGGAGAGACACCTTTCCAACGCCCCAAGGGGACTCCCTGCTTGGACGGATGCCGTTTGTACACACTCCGAAAGCAGAGAAAAGGGAAGCGCAGGCCACCGGCCTACTTTGGTCCAAATTGAGGTGCTTCTAGGCAGATACCCGGCGGCAGATCACCACTGGACAACAGACTCCACCGAACCAAAGCCACAGGGTGATACACCCAACATGGGGCGCCGATCACAGAGACCACCTGTGGGCACCCTGTCTGAAACCAGGGACATCGTAACCCCGCTGCAGCGCCCGCCACAGCCCAAGATGGCGCATGCAGAAGGCCCAAAGTTCTACGCCTCGCCCATCCTCGAGGTGACAGCAGACCCGCATGTACAACATACAGATCCGGACAGGGCACTCACCATGCCAGCACTACCGGACGGATAGGAACTCGCCACCAAACAAGACATCCAGAAATTCCTGCTGGACATCAAGCAAATGCTGGCAGCCGACATCGCGGTGGTAAAGGAAGATGTCAAGGCGGTAACGGACACCTCTGAGAAAGTCATCTTGGAACTGCGCGGCGGCCTGACTCACCTGCAGGACTCTCTCAAGAATAGTGAATCCTCCCAACACAGCCTGAATGCACGCATGTCGGCAATGGAGGACCAGAGCAGGCAACATCACATAAAGGTAAGGTGAATACCCGACAAGGTCCCCCCTGAGGAGTTTCCACACTACCTGTGGCGCTTAATAGCCACTATCCTGCCCCAACACTTAGCCAAGAAGTTGACCATGGACGGGTCGTACAGACTGCTGCAGCCCCTGAACGCACCCTATAATGTCACCCGCGATGTCATAATCCGGTGTACCTCTCTTCAAGACAAGGGACAAATTATGACCGCAGTCCGCGATAAAACACCTTACCTGTTCGAAAACTCACAACTCACATTTTATCAAGACCTTTCCAGGTCCATGCTGCAGTGGCGTAGATCTCTTCGATCAATCACTACTGATGGGGACCTTTGAGGACTCTGACCGTAACTCACCTTGGAGCTACCCACAAGCTCACATCCTTTACGGGCGCATCGAAATTCCTGCAGGATCTGGATGGCAACAAGACACCTACAGCTACCAGGGCATGGGACCCCAACCACGTGATCCCCTTTGTTGCGAGGGGCATCCTGCCGAACCAAACCGGTACTTGACTAGAGCAACTCGCAGCACCAAGGAGACCCAGACCCATTGTTGTTGATAATTGTTTGAATGTTTCCATGTCTGAACTACTCCTTTAACAACCTGCTTTAAGCACACCCCATGCTTTCCCCGCTTCTCCTTCACACCCAAGTGCCTGAATTAGCTGAGTCTGTAAGCTCCACTGAGCGCTCACCCGGCACACGCTATTTAAAGCCATAAGCATGATACGCTGCCTAATCCCTCCTCTCCCCCTCCCCCCGCAGCCCCCTGTCGCCACTAGCAAGTCATAGCTACTGCGAGGCCCAGGCCGCGAACTACTGCTTAACAGTCCCTAGTGTCAGACCTTCCGGCATTCGCTAACCGTGGACTTCCGGGTTCTCGGAGCGCGGCCACTCCCCCTCCTATGACGTGGTCGTTCCCAGGGTTCATAGAGAGTCCGCGTCAACACCACAGTGCTGGATCAACTCGAAAGCTCCCGCGAACTTCAAACTGAATATTTACTTCTACTGTGTATCGGACCCGGACTGTTTAATCATTTACCCTCCTTCTCCTCTCCTACGACCTCGGACTGTTTTTTGGATATTCTCTTGCCTGCTGCAACCTCGATTCTCTGTGGAATCTCCATCACCAATTTGGATTATCACTCCTTCATAAGTTAAGTAAACCAGATTGGCTCAAACTTAATATATAACCATCCTAAATCTAAGTGGTTCGCTATCTGCTCCATATCAACTCATAATCTTGTTTCCAACACCTACTTATTAATTATCTGCATCCTAATTTGGAACTTCTCGCTGGTTGTGTTAAATTTACCTTATCCTAAAACAACTTCAAACACCGCTGCTGGTTATAACCTGCCAGGAATTAAAGAGACAGTTCAATTTGATTATCTTTTTTTTATTTAAAGTAATAAACATTATCAACCTCAGAAATCTGCAGTTGTTTCCATCTTATCAACAATTGAGCGTTACAGATTGATCCAGCCTAATTAATGGATACAGCAGATCTCACTTCTGAAATCACCAGATTAAACCAAAGGGTGGATACTCTCACTCAAGGCATGCAAGATCTACAGATCACCAATGAAAGAATCCTTACTTATGTAAGGGACTTGCAAACCCATACTCCTCACACAGTTACACACTCGGCTAGTGACCCTGCTGTCTCCAACCCCGAAAAATTCTCTGGAGACAGGTCCCAATACCGAGAGTTCATCAATTCCTGCAAGTTGTTGATTGCATTAAAACCCCGATCATATCCCACAGAAAGATCTAAAGTTTGTTCTGTTATTTCATTTTTGAGAGGTGAACCCATGGCCTGGGCTCATTCCTTTCTTGAGAATGATGATCCCATATTGGATTCTCTGGATGAATTCTTTGAAGCCATGTCTCTCCTTTACGAAGACCCAAACAAACAAGCGACTGCTGATTTAACCATTAGAACACTGCAGCAAAGAAACCGGCCTGTTGAAGATTACATTGCTGAATTCAAACGATGGGCACCTGAAACTCAGTGGAATGACATAACTCTACGTAACCAGTTCCGTATTGGGTTATCTGAAGCTGTCAAAGATGAGCTCTCCAGAACTGAACTACCTACTACACTAAATACACTTATTCAACTGTCAATCAGTATCGACAGAAGACTTAGGGAAAGAAAAGCTGAGAAATCACTCACTAGCTCTCTATGGAAAAAACCCTTCACCTCTTCAAAGGCACCGGAGAAACCTATAACTCCCGCTGAACCTATGGAAATAGGGGTTGTGAGAAGTCCTCTTACTCCAGAAGAGAGAACCAGAAGAAGACAACTGAACCTCTGCATGTACTGTGCTTCGCAAGAACATGTGGTCCCAGACTGTCCCCTATTGAAACGTCCAAGAGGCGGTAAGCATGGTTCTACCACGACTATAATGAGTGTACTTCCTTCTAAACCAACCTCTCATTTCTCCTCTGTCTCTCTCATATTACAGTGGGACAAAGAAAGAATTACGACTAAGGCCATTATTGATTCCGGTGCTAATGGGGTGTTCCTGGACTCATCCTTTGTTACAAAAAATAAAATTCCTTGTGTTCAAAAACGTAATTCCGTCTCTGTCAGAGTTATTGATGGCTCCTTAATCTCCTCGGGGCCCATTCGCCTTGAAACTGTCCCTTTAAGGACTACTACTAATTATGTCCATTCTGAATTTCTTGTTTTTGATGTCATAAATTCTCCTCTTTATCCTATAATATTAGGGATAGACTGGTTACGGACTCACAACCCACTTATTACCTGGGCTCCTTTCTCTCTCACGTTTAACTCTGCATATTGCCAGAAAACATGTCTACAACACATCCCCATTTTGCATGTTACTAGGGAATCCACTATACCTTCCAGCTATTCGGAGTTCGCTGATGTGTTCAGTAAAAAGGAAGCAGAGACACTTCCTCCTCATCGACCCTATGATTGTCCGATTGACCTTGTTCCTGGTGCTCCTATCCCTTTTGGACATATTTATCCCCTCTCTGAATCAGAGCTAAAAACCCTCAAGGAATACCTAGATGAAAATCTCCGGAAGGGGTTCATTAGACCTTCCTGTTCACCAGCCGCTTCCAGCATGTTTTTTGTGAGAAACAAGGACCAGACTATACGCCCCATCATCGATTACAGGTCTTTAAATAAAATAACTATTAAGAATCGTTACCCTCTTCCCCTGATCAATGAGTTGATTGAAAGATTAAGAACAGCTACCATCTACACTAAACTTGACCTTCGTGGGGCATATAACCTTGTTAGAATCAAGGCCAATGATGAATGGAAAACGGCGTTCAGAACCCGATATGGTCTTTACGAATATCTTGTCATGCCCTTCGGGCTATGTAACGCCCCTGCAACCTTTCAGCATTTCATCAACGATATCTTCCGAGATCTCCTAGACGTTTGTGTCATCATTTACTTAGATGATATTCTCATCTACTCCAACAACCTTGAAGAACACAGAAAACACGTGAGATGGGTATTATCCAGATTAAGAACACACAAATTATACGCAAAACCAGAAAAATGTATATTTGAAGTCAATGAAATCACTTTTTTGGGATATGTTATCTCCCCTCATTCAATAAGTATGGATACCTCCAAAATAGATTGCATTGTCAACTGGTCTACTCCTACTAATACTAAAGACTTACAACGTTTTTTGGGATTTGCCAACTTCTATAGGAAGTTCATTAAAAATTACTCTAAGGTTGCTCATCCCCTCAACCTGCTCAATAGCAGTAAACGGTCCTTTGCTTGGAACGAAGAGGCTCAAGCAGCCTTTGATGAATTAAAACGGAGATTCACAAGTGCTCCCATTCTTCAACTACCTAATCCTGCTTTTCTCTACGTCATGGAAACGGATGCTTCTGATACAGCTATCGGGGCTGTCCTCTCTCAACACCAAACGCCTCAAGATCCTCTCCATCCAGTAGCTTTTTTTTCACGATCTTTGTCTCCTGCTGAACGAAATTATCCTGTAGGAGAAAAAGAATTATTAAGTATTAAAGCTGCATTCGAAAACTGGCGTCACATACTTGAAGACACACGCACTCCTGTAATTGTTTATACCGACCACAGGAACCTTGAATATCTTCATTCCAACAAAACACTCTCTGCCAGACAAGTACGCTGGAATCTTTTCTTTTCCCGTTTCAATTTTCAAATCATCTACAGACCTGGATCCAGAAATAAAAAGGCAGATGCGCTGTCCAGAATTCACCAAGATCTTCCTGTAAACGAAACTCAACCTCCTAAAATCATAGGTATTATTTCGTCATTAACTGATGATATTAAACATCTTAAAGAAGAAGATCTTGAACTTCCCAAACAAGACAATCTATCAAAAAAGGACGGGTTGTACTACTTCAAAGACAGGTTATACATTCCTCCCTTGCTTAGGAATAAAATACTCTCCTTGATTCATGATTCCCCTCTGGCTGGTCATCCTGGTACAAGAAAAACACTGGAGCTGTCTAAAAGATATTACTGGTGGCCTCGCCAGGACAGAACCATAGAATCTTATGTCAAAAACTGCCCAACCTGTCTGAGATCAAAATCTGACCATCATCCACCATTCGGTCAATTACTGAGCCTACCTGTTCCAGAAAGACCTTGGCAGTCCATCTCAATGGATTTCTTGGTAGAACTCCCTCCTTCGCAACATCATACCACCATTCTGGTGGTGGTAGACCGTTTCACCAAGATGTCCCATTTTATTCCTTTAAAGAAATTACCCTCTTCATCTGAACTTGCAAAAGTATTCATCAACAACATCGTGAAACTCCATGGTCTTCCTCAAGAAATCATATCAGACAGAGGAACACAGTTCACCTCCAAATTCTGGAATGAGATGTGTTCCTCCCTCAACATTCAACGTAAATTATCTTCAGCCTATCATCCTCAAACCAACGGACAAACAGAGAGAGTTAACCAATGTCTTGAACAATACTTGCGGTGTTATTGCTCTCATTTACAAGATGATTGGATCACGTGGTTACCAATGGCAGAGTTCTCATACAACAACTCGGTACACACTAGTAGCAAAATGACTCCATTTTTCTCAAATTTTGGATTCCATCCTTCTTCATTCCCCGATCAAGGACTTCCTTCTTCTAATCCATACGTCTCCAACCATAACTCGTTCATGTCTGCCCTCTTCCTCAGGTTACGTGATAACCTTAAAAATGCATCATCTGCTCAGAAGAAGTTCTTCGATACTGGTAGACGACCTTCCCCTACTTACAAGGTTGGTGATCTAGTATGGCTCTCTTCAAAAAACATTGTTACCAACCGTCCCTCAAAGAAACTAAGTTCACTCTTCCTTGGCCCTTTTCGTATATTGTCACTCATCAACGAAAACGTGGTTAGATTGAAACTTCCACCTACCATGAAACTGCATCCAGTCTTCCATGTGTCGTTGCTTAAACCACACCACTCCGACCCTTTCATGAGGGATGTTCATACCACTCCTGATCCCATTCTGGTACAGGGTGAAGAGGAATACGAGGTTCAGAGGATTCTCGACTCACGAATCCATCGTGGTTCCTTACAGTATCTTGTCCGGTGGAAGGGCTACGGAGTTGACGAAGACTCATGGGTGTCGTCCTCCGCGGTGCATGCTCGTCGACTTATCAACGCGTACCATGCTCGCTACCCATCCAGACCTCGTTGACAGCATCCAGTGGCTGCTTCTTATGAGGGGGGTTCTGTCAGACCTTCCGGCATTCGCTAACCGTGGACTTCCGGGTTCTCGGAGCGCGGCCACTCCCCCTCCTATGACGTGGTCGTTCCCAGGGTTCATAGAGAGTCCGCGTCAACACCACAGTGCTGGATCAACTCGAAAGCTCCCGCGAACTTCAAACTGAATATTTACTTCTACTGTGTATCGGACCCGGACTGTTTAATCATTTACCCTCCTTCTCCTCTCCTACGACCTCGGACTGTTTTTTGGATATTCTCTTGCCTGCTGCAACCTCGATTCTCTGTGGAATCTCCATCACCAATTTGGATTATCACTCCTTCATAAGTTAAGTAAACCAGATTGGCTCAAACTTAATATATAACCATCCTAAATCTAAGTGGTTCGCTATCTGCTCCACATCAACTCATAATCTTGTTTCCAACACCTACTTATTAATTATCTGCATCCTAATTTGGAACTTCTCGCTGGTTGTGTTAAATTTACCTTATCCTAAAACAACTTCAAACACCGCTGCTGGTTATAACCTGCCAGGAATTAAAGAGACAGTTCAATTTGATTATCTTTTTTTTATTTAAAGTAATAAACATTATCAACCTCAGAAATCTGCAGTTGTTTCCATCTTATCAACAATTGAGCGTTACACCTAGCCACCAGCGCCCACCCTATAGGCGCACGGTCAGACACTTGACCCACCTGGTCCACAACACAGCATATACCTGATACCTAGCGATAACCGCACAGCATGGTCCACTTCTCCCTTACCACCCATAGGTAATTCGAGCAGCGACCATTGCCCAAATCCTGAATGTCATTATTACCTATCATTAAGCTGTTTCACACCACTTTAGAGCTTCACAGACCAAAAAATATAAAAATTCATATAAATGTGTCTATACAGCCCAGTTTCAGCCTCTTGCAAGGCAAACAGCTAGCATGCATTTGATGTTTAATTGTAGTATAAAATGGTGCCCGTTACTCTGAACACATGTACAATACTGCTCATATGTCTTATGAAAACCACACTTATGAAAAGTTATAAATCTGTTTAATTGTCCATACATGTACCGCAACAATAAATAATTCAAAAAAATAAAATAATGAAATTGGATTGTCTGAATTTTTGAAGAAAATGTGAAAACAAAATTTGGACATAGCAAAACAAAACATGGAGGAAATCCAGTTTGAATGAATAGGTTTTTTTTGTTTTGTTTTGATTTTCTGATGAAACTATTCACATCAACTGAAATTCTTGTCCGTGCAGACGTCTATTTCCCATTCCTCACAAACATTACAAAGGGAAATGAACATTGACAATTAACAGTAATTGCATATCCTGGTGGGTCCAGAATGTAGGACCTGGGCCATTAGTGCTGTGCAGTTTTTTTTCTAAAGTTCTTAGTGATTAGCATTTTTGACAGTCACCATCTGATGTTTTACCATTTTGACAGTCACTCACCACTTCTTCTAGTAGATTAAATTGCCAATAACACAATACATTGCTCAGGGAGGACTGACAAAGGGCAATTGTGAGGTAGTAGGTAAGAATTGAGAATTTTTGATTGAGGTAATGGTGCTCAAAATCATTTTACTCCTGGCCTAGATTTGCCTATTAGGATATTTCTTGATGGATTGTATTAACACACAATGACTGTCATTGGTGGTAGGGGAGTCATGGGAAACAAAGTGTTCATCTCTTAAAAATGTACAGATCTTCGTGAATTCTCTGTCATGATGTAAATACTGATGGAAATAGCATAGATATGTCACGTGTATCTTATATTTGTACTTGTCCTCAAAGTCAAGTGTTGCCAGCTTTGCAATGTGTTGTATTGTCACCTTCATCCATGTAAGACAGCTACCAACATCACTCTCTGTCTTTTGTTCTTTTGGATCGACTCCTGGGTTTCCAGAAGTGTGTGGCTGAGTAAAGAGGGGCATCTGATCTCATACCAAAACCCGAAAAGAGCAGTTCTGTGTGTTCTCATGGCAGCAGGAAATACAGAAAAGGTGATTGCAAGAGAGATCAAGCTGTGATGGCTGGGCTATATGATGGATTCATCGAGTCTCAGATGGAGGTAACTGTTGTCATATTAGTTTGTCCTGCCGCCTGATGTCCCTAATATTTTTTTAATATTAGACATTTTTCTGTCCTACACCCCTTACACACACACACACTGCAAAAATCCAGTATTCTGTGTGCTGCTTTGGTAAAAAAAAATAATTCAAATTTTATACGTCTGGTTACCTGACTTAAAGGTAGTCACCAAAACAACTTTAGCTTATTGAAGCAGTTTAGGTGTATAGATTCTCTATATATGATTGAGAGAGCAACTGGTTAATAGTACTAAAACCGGAAAAAATAAATCCGACCAGTAATGTGACATTACACACTTTCACCCTCCCATCTGCAATTTCAAGATTGTAGGCATCTTACAGTATACGCCGTTTGTTTGTTTTTTTAGAGATCAGCTGAGCATTAGAGTGTCCGTATTTAAGTGATTGACAACCTGGCTCTGACTGACAGCTTATGGCTGTAGTGCAGCCCCATACTGCCTATTTACAGGGAGGATGAAGAGGAGTTTCTTCCTTCCTCCCTCCCTGTCAGGAAGCACATACTGGCAGTGTGTTGGCCGCTACTAGCAGTGGAGAGAGAAGTGAGGAACTGTGTTTCCTCTCACCTTTTAAATAAACACTTTTTCATTAAGATACATGTATTCCTAACACAATGCTGTCCTAGCGCCAGTTAGATTCAGGGCCCCTTTTTTTGTAATGTAAAGAAATACTGAAAATGGTTTTACTTGCCTTTTGTTCCAGTGCCGAACTTGGTGCTGCCGCCTTTTCCTCCTGCGACAAGGCATCGCTTCCTGGATTCTTGTATGTACGTAGTGGGCATTGGATAGCATTCCCTTCATCCCCCATAAAACCATAACTTACCCCTTCAAATAACGACAGACAACTTCTTGGAGAAAACAGGCCACAGCATTTATTAACACAACCAAATACTGTATAACTCCTTTTAACATATAACAAAATAATAATTATCATAAATTAACATAAACCATTTGCATATAGTCATACAGTAACCAAAGAAACCGTCCTTGCCAATCTAACTTCCCCAAGGCTCTCACCTCCCCCCCCGGCATAATAAAAACATCTTCCTTTTCAGGGCTCCCCACCCACTCGGTGGGGCCCAACCATAATGCTCCCCACTGGTCGACTTACAACCCAGTGGGGACACGTCCAACCTGGTACCTCCTCCAGGTTCACCATAAGAGACAGGGGGAGGATGAGACCCGGCCATTATCCCCCTTTTTCATCTAATCTACCAAACCATCCCTTATTTGGCAAGGACACCCCCCCGCCTCGCTGTGACAACCCCCTGGGCCCAAAACAGCAAAGGGAGGGTGGGCGGGAAACTTGTTGCTGGCCCGGCTCCTAAGTGGCACTGAGGTCAGTCTAATCTGTCACCACCCACTTCCTCACATCTCACACTCCCACATGTAGCATATAGCCAATCATGCTTTATCCATCCCACACTCATACATGTGCCCCTGTCCGCTAAGCTGCGCACTCTCCCTGGGGCCTTGTCCAATCCAATGCTCCTAATAAAGGATTGGTGTGCGGACGATGAACTCACTCATGCTGGGAACAGTTCCTTGGATGCCAGAGAACACAATCAGCATGGTGTCCCTCCTTAAATTAGTATCAAAATATTTAACCAGTAATGATTATTATTATTATTATTAGCATTTATATAATGCCAGCTTATTCCACAGTGCGATATTACAATGATAACTGTAAATGTGTTATATGCAGGGCACACCTTTACATTTACAAAATATTTAAAGGAAACCTAGGGAGACTTCAAAGCTTGCACTCTAATTTGACTTCATCAGCCGTTTTTGAAGTGCCTCTATTTATTTATTTTACTTTGAAGTCAGAGCTACATTTGTACATTTGTCTTTGGAAGAGTAATCCGGTGCTAGATTAAGGTGTCAGCAAGTTTTCTAAGGTTATGCTTATTATACATCTTATTACTGCAGGAACGATGATACCATTTTTGGGAGGTGAAAGTGATTGGTAAGCAGAATGCGATTCATACTGTCAAACAGAAATGTGGGGACATGTCTGTGCGCAGCTCTCACTTTAATGCTGAAGCCTAAAAATAGAAAAATACAACTCCTTACATTCAACTATATAACAAACCATTTTCAGCAGCTAAATCCCACGTGTCTATGTTCACACGTGGCTCTTTAATAATTTTATTTATTTTTTTAATTATGATGTATTTGAATTATAATAGAGGTGTCCAGTACTATATGTTTGTTTATGGCTATAAGTTACTTACAACTGCATATCCGGTTTCACTGAAAAGCGTGTGCTAGAAATATAATCTAACACAAATCTACCAAACACGCATTTATGAACGTTTGTAGCCAGGAACCCAATTACACCCAATTGCATCTCTCAAGCAGGTTTAGCCACAATAACATTATAATCCGGGCCTACCTGAACCAACTGGAGAGGTCTCTCAAATTAAATTAATACCCAACATATTTGGGTCTCCATTGACAGACACGGAGAACTGAGGATAATACTCCCAGGGACTATATTGTCCATTTCCACTATTTAACCACTGAGGAGGTCATTGTTAAAAAGTCCAGAGGTCGCATGGCCTCATATCAGGGAAAGTCTTTGCAAGATCTATTGTCCCTCACTTGTAAGAAATGTCAGCAGTGGAAGCTTGTGGCAGACCTTAATTGATCCCACAAAACTGTTTGCATGGGGCCAACCTTAACCACCTCTTGCCTGTTGCACTAAGTTGGAGAAGTCCTGAAAGGAAGAATATTTGTGGGTTACAGTTTGAGGATTTCTTGGTCTGATTATGTATGATGGGGCACTTGGGCCTACCTCTGGGGTGTAACTGTTCTTTGTTTTTGTTTTTTAACTTACCGTGTACTTGTTTTGCATTAGGCTCTTTTTTTTTCCAACTTGAGCTTTTCTGTTCAGTTAGATTTACAGTTGGCCAACATACACTATCCTCAAGCCCTACTGAATTTTTGTCTTAGTTAATAATAATTTGATTTAGATATTATTTTCTGGGACTTGTTGAAGCACTTATCTCAAAGTTACCCACAGTTTAATTACTTGTGCAATTTCCATAGGTTGACACAGTTGATATCAAAGGCAGACAAGGCATTCGTAAACTAGTTAAATGTCAAAGACAAAGACAACAAGTAACAAAACAAATAACAAAACTAAAAAAAAAAACAACAAACAAAACTAACAAAAACTCCCCTCCCCCCCCAAAACTTACAAAACAAGCAACGCAAACCCCAAATTCTAAGCTGGATACAACAGAGAACTCTCTAACTGTTAATTTTCTTAACACCCTACTAACTCTCATGTTAACCACCCTGTATAATCTTAAACCTCCTTTAATCGAACCACTTCTTACATTATCTTTAACCCTGCACGCAATAAAGTAGGGCAGCACTGCCGGAATGGGCAAAAGTTAGAAATCACTATTTAGTAGATATACTCCCAGTCATTTTTCATACATGTATTCATTTGGGGTATATCTTAAAAGAGCTTGCAAAAGCTGCAGTTCTTATGGCTCTTGCCTTTTACATCACTAGAGTGACCCCAAAATGTAAATGATTTGTGATGCCGAAATTATGCCAAACTTATGTCATTACTGGCTACATGTTTAGTGTAGATATCACTGTTCTGTTTTCTCTTTACACTGCCTCTCTTGGCAAACGTATTACCTCTCTCGGATTCCAATACCACCTGTACGCTGATGACACCCAGATATATCTCTCCTCACCGGACCTCTCCCCTGATGTCCTGCAACGTGTCACCTCTTGCCTTTCTTCTACTCACTTTGACTGACAGACGCTCACTCACTGACAGATGCGCACACTCTCATATACACTGACAAATAATGACATACACACACACACTATTACTTGGACACACACTGACAGACACACGCACTCACTGACCGACACATACACACTCATTGACCGACACACACTCCCTCACAGACACGCACACTTACAGTTACAGACACACACAAGTACAGACACACACACACATTCACCTAAACACACACAAACACACATTCACTCACATACACATTTCTCCCAGCACTCACAAATTATTATTTTTTAAATTTTATTTTAAATCCACCCAGCCTCCCTGGGAGAGCTGGAGTGGATTCCTTACCTCCAGTCCAGTGTGACTGCTGGGCAGGCAGGCAGGCAGAGGACAGGCTTAGTTGGCGGCGAGGGAGCTTTAATCTTCCTGCTCAGCTCCCTCGCACGCCTCTTAGTGATGCCAGGAGCCGGTCTGACGTCATATTCCGGCTCCCGGCTTCATTAAGTGGCGCGGAGGAAGCTGAGCAGGAAGAGCTCTAGGTGAGTATGCTCCCTCGCTGCCCACCTCGGGGGGGCTCAAAAGTGGCCTGTCGGGTTGGGGGTGGCTTTTTTTTCCGCCCCCTGCAAAGTGCCGACCAAGGCAAATGCCTTGTTTGCCTCGCTATAGACACGTCCCTGGCATTTCCAAATATTCATAATGGCCAGTTCAGGTGTTGAAAGCAGTTTTCCATTTGTACCCCTGCTTTAGATTGCATGCCCCTCTAAGGTCTTGTTTAGTGAAGTATCTAGGTCCCTTAAGATGCTCAAACAAATCTGTGATCAGAAGGACAGATCTATTGCACATTCACACTGATATAAAAGGGTAACTCCAAGCACCATCACAATTTTGAGTTATGACATAGTGTGGTGGAATCTCGGTAAAAATAAATTTAGTAGGCCGAGATTACCACGTGGTATGTGTACAAAGATGCAATCAGTAGTGTACGGAGCATGTGCAAGGATATAGGATATAGTATTCCCCTCCTCCATTGTGCTGGGCAAGCCATGTGGTCAAACAGGAAGTTAGTTCTTGTTCGGTTGATTGGGTAAGAGTATGTGTGGGTGGAGCTTATTATGGGAGGAGTTACATGCCTATATAAGGGACCTACACTGTTGTTCGGGGCTCAGATCTTGTTGTATTTTGGTGACATTAGTCCCTCTGAGTCCCGGTCGGTGAATCGAATAAAGAATCTCTTCCTTCCTGAAGAAACCTGTGTCCATCTCTCTGTGCTTGGCTTCCGTCAGTTTCTCCGGTATCATTTGCTGCATTGGCCGGGAAGCTCATCGTTCAACGGTAGCTGAGAAGCAGAGGCGTGAGACGGTCTATCTTTGCCCACACTCTCTGCGGCTGCACCCCTGAACTTCTGCGTGGACCTCCCTTCGTCTCGGCGCCACTGGTCTGTTGTCCAGGAGATCATCAGCCTCTACGTAGTAAGTGCTGGGGTGTCCCCGTCGATGAGTGTGAACTCAGGTTCAGGAACGAGGAGGAAAGATGACCGCTGTTTTAGACGGTGGACCCACTAGGGGTATTGGATACCGATTGTGCGGTAGGCCCATAAGGGGTTATTTGGAATCTGCCCCCTCCAGTGGAGGGAAGGAGCGAAGGCGCACCGCTCAATTAAACGCCCTGTAGTCAGCCCGTTTAATTTTGGTTTGGAGTCAGGCTGGGTTCTGGTGTAAACAGCCCAAGCCGGACACCCGTGTCTTGTCTAGACTAGCGTTCTAGGGTGTATATTACGTTCGCTAGGTCGGAGGGACCGGGAGACTAAGCGGCGCCTGTGTAAATTTGGTTCGCTAGATCTCAACCTATCTTGGCTAAGTGGGAAGGCGTGTAAATTTGGAACCCACTAGACTTTTGA
Organism: Pelobates fuscus; assembly: GCF_036172605.1. Taxonomy (NCBI): domain Eukaryota; kingdom Metazoa; phylum Chordata; class Amphibia; order Anura; family Pelobatidae; genus Pelobates; species Pelobates fuscus. The sequence goes on from NC_086323.1 coordinate 168,723,701, forward strand.
TAGAGTATATAGACTAAGAGGGTTCTGTTGTAAATTCCGCCCTCTAGTTCGCTATATGTGGTGCTTGGGCAGTGTGGCTAACCAAAACGGATGTAGATAGTTTTAGGTAGTCCATCAAGGTACTGGCCAATAGATCAGTTGGGAATTGTAAATGTATTAAAGATTGTTGTAGTAGCGTGTATATCTTGCTAGATAGCGTGAGCTCTGCCGTCTAGCGAGAGTGTGAATAGTGTGTAACTGTATTATAGCGCACGGTACCATAACCATGTATAATAACTACTGATATTGTAAATAACTACTAATAACAGTCGTCTATGTTGTATGTTTAACACCATAACCATTACTAATTGGACTGTGACTTTAAATTGTACTCTAACCAATGCTAACCGTACTATAACTACTGTTTGTAAAGACGATGTTACTGGGGTGTGTTATAGACGGGTAATTCAGATATAGGGAATTATAGCGTGGGTGACTGTATAGTTTCGCCAAAAGGCACAGTAATAGTTACTTAGTGACTGGTGTAACAGCTGTGTGTGTACGGGAATTCCCTGAGTGTTTTGTTGTGTGCGTTTCGCTTAGTAACTGTACCACGTGGTGCTGTTGCCGAGAGAACAGGTGTGACCGTTGGAAGTGTGTTTGTTTAGTTTCTGTTGGAGACGACGCTTCATTGTTGGTATGGGTGCGTCAGATTCAACGGTGATGGATCCCCTAGGATGTATGTTGAAAAACTTTAAAAAGGGATACACTGTGTATGATTTTGGGGTAAAGATGTCTCCAACACGCCTGACTACTTTATGTAGTAGGGAATGGCCTACTTTGGTTGCTGCATGGCCACCACGTGGCAGTTTGGATCCTAATCTGGTACAGCGTGTACATGTGGCTGTATCAGGTAGGCCTGAACTTTACGGCCAGTTTCCGTATATTGACTGTTGGAAGCAGGCCGTAAACGACTTGCCAAAATGGATCCAGGTATGCCACGAGGAACAATGTCGCCTCATGGTGGCCCGAACTCGCTTGTCCACTAAGGCCGTAATTACGCCCATTTTGGACACGCCTCCTGAGTCCGAGATCCCCATGCCGCCCCCTTACTCCTCCTCCACAGGAAGAGGAAGAGGAGGTGCTGTTGGTAATGCTACTCCCCTTGCCCTGTTGTCCCCACCTACCCCCTCCTCTAGCCCAGAGCCCAGCCCTCTTGTTTTAAACCCTCCCCTTCCGGTACCTACCTCTGTTAATTCCACATACCCAGATTTGGCGCCATTTCTAGTTCCTGGTCAGGCTCCTCCTAGCCCGGCCCGGAATATTTTACTCACTGACCTCCCCCTCAGTAAAGCGTCCCCTTCCCCTCGTCTTACTACCCCTCGACCGGAACCCCTAACTGATGTTTCTAAACGAAGCCCCATACTAACCCGACAACTGACCGGTAGCCTCCAACCCCGACATTATCAAATGCCTCTCCGATTGACACCTGGCCCGACACACATTAACGGTGATGGCCAGATACAACAAGCTGATCCCGTCTTTGTTTATGTTCCCTTCACTACAACTGATCTATTTAACTGGAAGACCCATAACTCCTCATACACCGAAAAGCCTCAAGCCATGACGGATTTGTTTACCTCCATAGTCCAGACACATAATCCCACTTGGGCTGATTGCCAGCAACTGCTTATGACATTGTTTAATAATGAGGAAAGGACACGGATAAACCAAGCGGCAATAAAAGCGCTGGAAGAAGTGGCCCGTACCCAAAATCAGGCCAACCCGGCAGCATGGGCCGCAGCACATTATCCAAGTACTGATCCGGAGTGGAATGTTAAAGGTGCAGATATGGCCCATTTAAAAGCATACAGGGGGGGGCGGAACCTGAACGCTGAAGAGACTAGTCTCGTGCAAAGAGAGCTCCGATCTCAAAACGGCGAAAAGCAGAAAAATTTACCCCACTTTTATCCTTACCTGCCAGCAAACACCCCAAGACAAAATGGGGAGAAAGGGGAAGAAATCGGTACCACACAAACCCCCATCAGGTCTCACAATCGGAGAGATGTGGATGCAGGCATGAGGCGCCTCCGAGACTATCATGGCGGCCCAGCATGGCGGGTGTTCGGATTTTTCCAAAGACATTTCTGACGACGAAGGGGGATACCTGCTGACCCCAGACCCACCGCGGAAGGCACGACAAAGTGGCAAAGAGGCGGATGAAGGACCGATCACTGTTACGGTCATGAAAGCGCTCATGGCGGACTTAAAAAACAGTTTCCATGAAGAGATCAAGACGCTCCGAGCAGACCTGCAGGGCCTGACAGGCCGCATCTCCAAATTGGAGGGCTCGTCCCTGACCCACACTCAAGACATAACAACGTTACGACACACAATACAAGGCCTGGATAAACAGAACCGGCACTCGACCAGCGCCTCGCAGCGCTTGAAGACGCTAGACGGGCGTCCAACATAAAAGTAAGGGGAGTACGTGAGGACATTGCCGAGGCCGACCTACCTCTTTTAATTGATCGGCTGCTCCTCGCTATCCTACCACAGGGAAATCGTGCAAAGATCACACCAGAAGGGATCTTCCGAATCCCTAAACCACCGAACGCACCGACCAACGCCACACGGGATGTTATCCTGAGCCTCCGCAGCAGTGGGCACAGAACGGCGATTTTGTCAGCTTTTCGAACCAAATCCCCCTTCCGATTTGAAAACATGGACATATCGCTCTACTCGGATCTATCTAACAGCACGCTAGCCTGGCGAAGAACGCTGAAGCCACTTACTACGATCCTTCGTGCCCACAAGGTAGAATACCGTTGGCGACCCCATAGGACACTATCAGTCACACGGGGAAAGGACTTTCACACCATACAGGACGCCCAAGACTCCCCGGCATTCCTCCAGCTCCTGGACTTACCTCAAGAGCTGCTGACCTCGGCGGAACCAGCTACTACGGACACTAGCAGCTCTCCCAACCGCACTCATGTATGGGACCCGGACAAGAGCGTCCCATTCGCCCCCCTGAGTTCCACGCCGGAGACGTACGCTGCGATCACGACATAGGGACACCGGGACTAATACGGCCTATCCTTGGCTGAAACCGCTACATGAAAGTAGCACCTAGTATGTCGGGACGTGTCAGGTTTTACTCTGTTTAACCAATGGCGGGGGGCGGGATACCCTAACGGGAACAAATATACCATGTAATACAGGGCCCTCTCCGACCCGCACTGAGCTTACAATGTTGGCGACCACCCAGATATGATGAGGAGGTAGCAAGAGACTCAAGTAATGTTACTAGTTTGGTTGTTTATGTTGTGTTAAGCTTTTAATGTTTTTCTTTTCTGGACCTTATTCCGCGCGGGCGGCTGCCTCATAGGGACAACACAGACAGTCAGCGTAACAGGGACAACCATACCAGTTAGGTCCCATGAGACAGCTGTTAATATGCACGATGTCCTGCAAAGTTTTCAAGCCTGACCACCCTGAGACAGACAACTGATGTTGATGTTATAATATGTTTTTAATACGCAAACTAGCTTAAATAGTAATCGCATACCATATACTTTCATGTTAAAATATGTCGTCCACCTAATGCGACCTTAAATGTTCAAATATAATGAAAATACCTCTACTCACTGACACTCTAGCAGGCAACACTAATACAGACGCAACCCGCTTATGATGTATACTCTCACGCCTCAAAGCTCTGATTAAATGATACCTTTTCAAAATGTACGCTTCCTGAACAAATGTTGTTATCCCATGTGAGTCGCGAAAAATAGGGAATTAATCATATTTAAAAGTCAACTAATGTAGCCTATTGAAGTTATTCCTACATGCTGTTAATTAAAACTGTTCATAATGTCTGCCTAAGCTGTGCACTAGCGCAGTTAACTACGCATAGGTAAACGCTGATCACTTAACTTACCCAGACGACACATTTTCTTAGAGATATCAGACATATGCAAACTGCATGTTTTCACCATGATCAACCTCTCTATAAGTAGCTTAAAAGTGTGCACAACTGGGTTAGCATAACTAACATAACCTGCCTAGTAGCATGTTATTATATTTTTTGTTTTGACGTTTATAAACATTATAATTTTTCTATTCGTATACCTACTAACGCTGATACTTGCATGTCATATATCGCTAGATAGTCTTACCACGTTTAAAAATGTTTAAAAAATGTGCTTTCACCTCAATGCCACATATGTATGAATCTGTGATATTACTGTGATTATGTTTGCTGTTGTGGCAGCGTATATCATTTTGTCAAACCATGCACAACAAAAATAAAGAATAAAAAATAAATAAATAAATAAATAAAAGCATACAGGGACGCTATTATTGCTGGCATGAAAGCCGGAGGGAAGAAGGCGATTAATATGTCTAAGACGGCTGAGGTATTACAGAAATGTGATGAATCGCCCAGTGTCTTTTATGACCGATTATTGGAGGCATACCGTTTGTATACCCCCATTAATCCAGAGGCTCCTGAGAATTCCCGAATGGTTAATTCTGCCTTTGTCAGCCAAGCCTACAGAGATATAAAGCGCAAGCTACAGAAGTTAGAGGGGTTCGTAGGATGTCTATAACCCAACTAATGGAAATAAAGTATATATGAATAGGGAGACAGAGACGAAGAAGGAGGAAGTGCGAAAGATGCGTAGGAAAGCAGATATGCTAGCGGTAGCTATCGCAGGCGTAGATAGAAGGGAAAAGGAAGCGTATAGGGGAACGGATAAAGGCGAGAATAAATGGAATAGGGAGCCGTTAAGTAGGAACCAATGCGCGTATTGTAGGGAAGAAGGGCATTGGAGAAGTGAGTGTCCACAGAGGGAACAATACGAGAGAGATAGACCAAGGGCAGGATATAGCAGTAATTATAGAGGATGAGCGAGAGGGAGAGGAGGCCCTGGAGGAAATAGTGGGAATAATAGAGGTAGCGTTAGTGGGGATAGGTATTACCCAGCAGCTCAGAGATCTAGAGAGAGAGAAGATAGGGACTTTGTAGGTTTGGCTGACACAGTCATGGAGGACTATTGATACCGACCGGGCTACATCCCCCTTGGCCGAGCGGAGCCTATGGTCGATGTAGCAATAGGGGGAAAAAGGAGTGCTTTCATGATAGACACTGGTGCGGAACATTCGACTTTATACAGTGTTGACTAGCCAAAACCCTAAGAGTGATGAATCCTTGTTCAATATACCAGGAGTGTGGGCAGAGAACAACCCACCAGGACTTGCTTGCAATATTCCACCAATTCGAATCGAACTAAAACTTGGGGTTTATCCAGTGAGCTTAAGACAATATCACATCCCACAAAAGGCCAAGAAGAATATACAATCTAATTTGGATAAGTTCATAAGGTATGGTATCCTAAAATTCTGTACTTCCCCCTGGAACACCCCATTGTTGCCTGTTCAAAAGCCCGGTACAGATGAGTATCGCCCTGTGCAGGACTTGAGAGCAGTCAATGATGCAGTCGTAAGTATAAACCCAGTTGTGCCCAATCCATATAACCTGCTTGCTTTAATTCCGGGCGGGGCTACCTATTTCATTGTTTTGGCTCTCAAAGATGCCTTCTTTTGCCTTCGAATCGCTGCGGAAAGCCAGTGTATCTTTGCATTCCAATGGGAAAATGCTGTAACGGGCTCGAAACGCCAGATGACTTGGACAAGACTGCCCCAAGGGGTAAAAATTCACCTACCCTTTTTGGATCAGCTTTAAGTCAAGACTTACTGGATTTCAAGTCCATCCCAGGAGAGTGTGTACTATTACAATACGTAGATGATTTGTTGATAGCGGCAGTTACAAGAGAAATATGTCAGCAAGCAACACATGATTTACTACACATTCTTTGGAAGGCAGGATACAAGGTGTCCAGGAAGAAAGCCCAGTTGTGTCAGCCAACTGTCAAGTATCTGGGATTCCATATCTCTGAAGGTCAAAGGATAATGGGGCCAGAGAGAAAAGAAGCTGTATGCCAAATACCAATACCCAAGAATAGAAGACAAGTGCGGGAATTCTTGGGGGCAGCAGGCTTCTGTAGGATATGGATTCCCAGTTATGCGATATTGGCGAAACCTCTTTATGCAGCTATAAAAGGTACAGAACACGATCCCTTCCTGTGGACCCCTGAACAGCAAAAGGCATTTGAAGATGTGAAGAAGGCGTTGATGAGTGCCCCAGCATCAGGTCTACCTGATCATACAGGTCCATTCTACTTATATGTACACGAGCAAAGAAGAATGGCTGTGGGAGTATTGACACAGTACTTGGGATCATGGCAACGACCTGTTGCATATATGTCCAAACAACTGGATGCAGTGGCCAGTGGTCTTCCACCTTGTCTAAGAGCCGCCGCCCTGCTGGTAGCCAAAGCTGATAAACTCACTCTGGGTCAGGAACTCTACGTGCGAGTCCCGCACGCAGTACAAACGTTGCTAGACCATAAAGGCAATCATTGGTTTAGCAATAGCCGCATGACTAAGTATCAAGCTATTAGACAGAAGGAAAGAAAATGGGAAAAAGGAGAACCGCCCACTAAAGATGGGTGGAGTCCATTCCCACTTCTAACTACTCCCTTAAGTATAGGGTCACAAAAATATGGTAATAAATCTTTATTTCTAGTAATGGGTAAACAGGTTTACCTGACAAAAATACATATTGAACTTTAATTTTAATATTTAAAAAGGATAATAGATATACCCTAGCAAAAGTGTAAAGTGATTGGTGAACAAATTCACCCGAAAAAAATATAAAGATAATAAATAATATTAAACACACCCTAACAAAAGTGTTTTAAAGTGGAAGATGCAAAAACATCTATTAAAAGCCTGGAAATGTTCCCATGTAGGTACCCATATATGTTATAGGGGACAGGGATGGGTAAGAGTACAGAGACCTAGAAAAAGGATCAGAGTAACCAGCATACACCTCCCCTATATCGGGTAGAGCTAATAGTCAGATTCTAGCAATACAGAGCAGTAAAAGTTATGGAGAGTGGATAAATGCTGCGAAAGCGGCGGTAAAGGTATAAGGAGCTGGTACTTAACGTATTTACTTAACATAAATATACAGGGAAATGTGAACAAATCTTTCTCACGTTCTGTTTAGCTGTTAATATGTCTCGGATCTGTTCAACTATTCCTCCGTGTGATGGGTAACACCATGGGGGAGTGAACAGTCCTACCAGCATACACTTAGTGAGAAATACCTCTGTTTAAATGTCCTTAACCAAATATCCAGCTCACATCCACAACAGCTGCTGCTTCAAGGCAGCCTCTTGCTATCCCTCAAAACTTGAGTAGTGGGACCAGCGGCTAGCGGCAGATAGAGAGTAGCGGAGAGGTAAGTACAGTTGTTACTAGTATGGACGTATAGGAGAATACGGATCCCAGCGGATACAAAGTGAACTGCCTATGAATACGCCCTGAACTAACTGACTACCTTGTAGCAAACTCAACTGCTCAACTCAAGTAAGTACGGATTGGATGATTACCAAGGAGGGGAGGGGTTAGACCCCCCTTATAAACAGGTCCGGGAACTCACACTGAGTAGCTCTTGAGAAAGGCGTCCAGTAACGCCGAAACGCGCGTCGAGCTTGCGGGCTTGCTCTTTGCTGATGCATTCACTCTGAAGTCTTGACCCACCTGGGCTCCCACTATGTCTATGCCGACTCTAGCATATTATTTTGAGGGATACCATTAGGCTGCCTCGAAGCAGCAGTTGAGTTTGCTACAAGGTAGTCAGTTAGTTCAGGGCGTATTCATAGGCAGTTCACTTTGTATCCGCTGGGATCCGTATTCTCCTATACGTCCATACTAGTAACAACTGTACTTACCTCTCCGCTACTCTCTATCTGCCGCTAGCCGCTGGTCCCACTACTCAAGTTTTGAGGGATAGCAAGAGGCTGCCTTGAAGCAGCAGCTGTTGTGGATGTGAGCTGGATATTTGGTTAAGGACATTTAAACAGAGGTATTTCTCACTAAGTGTATGCTGGTAGGACTGTTCACTCCCCCATGGTGTTACCCATCACACGGAGGAATAGTTGAACAGATCCGAGACATATTAACAGCTAAACAGAACGTGAGAAAGATTTGTTCACATTTCCCTGTATATTTATGTTAAGTAAATACGTTAAGTACCAGCTCCTTATACCTTTACCGCCGCTTTCGCAGCATTTATCCACTCTCCATAACTTTTACTGCTCTGTATTGCTAGAATCTGACTATTAGCTCTACCCGATATAGGGGAGGTGTATGCTGGTTACTCTGATCCTTTTTCTAGGTCTCTGTACTCTTACCCATCCCTGTCCCCTATAACATATATGGGTACCTACATGGGAACATTTCCAGGCTTTTAATAGATGTTTTTGCATCTTCCACTTTAAAACACTTTTGTTAGGGTGTGTTTAATATTATTTATTATCTTTATATTTTTTTCGGGTGAATTTGTTCACCAATCACTTTACACTTTTTCCGTAACCTCGCTGAGACTTAGATGTGATTCATCTTACAGTCTAAGTCTCTTCCTCTTCTTTTGTTAAGTATCAAGCTATGTTATGTGAAAACCCGAGAGTGCATTTAGAGACTGTTAGTATCTTGAATCCAGCTACCCTTTTGCCACAACCTACTGAGAGTCAACATGATTGCCTGGAGGTGATGGATGAAGTGTTCTCAAGCAGACCGGACCTTCGTGATTTTCCCATCCAGAACCCTGATGTCCAGTACTATACGGACAGGAAGTAGTTATGGGAAAGAAAGGATTCGCTATGCAGGATATGCAGTGACAACTATAGACAAGGTGATAGAAGCTCGGCCATTGTCAAAAGGAACATCAGCACAGAAGGCAGAACTAATCGCACTCACACGAGTGTTACAATTGGCTGAAGGTTTAAGAGTGAATAAAGTCCCATGCTGATCCTGTCTTTAGATGCTGAGAAAGCCTTTGACAGGGTCAGCTGGGACTTTATGAAGATTACTCTAGAAGAACTAGGTATACAGGGATGGTTGCTTGATGCAATTTTAGCTTTATACAAAGACCCTACAGCGAGAACAATTGGCCCTGGCATATGCTCAGACTGGTTCAAATTGAACAACGGGACCAGACTGTCAGGATCGGGACAGGGATCCAACACGCAGAGTACAAACAGGTGGTAGGTACGTATACCGGACCTTAGAATGGCCGGACTTAACGTAAGGAGTAAGTAGAGTATGGTCTAGGAACAAGCCGAGGTCGAGGGAACGAGAGGACAGGTAAGCGAGAGACAAGCCGAGTCAAAGGGTAACAGAGATAAACAGGGTAGTACAAACAAGCCGGGTCAGAACCAAAGAGACAACTAGAATACAAGAGCACTGAGTGACGAGACAGGCTAGAACCACGACAGGGCAATGAGCAGATGCCGAAAGCCTTACTTTATACCTTGATTCTAGAGGGTAATCACGCCCCCGACGAGTCCTGATTAGTGCTCGGGACTTGACTGACAGGTCGACCCGGGTTGGCGTCATGACGTCGACTACTGAGCGTCGCGTCATATAAGGAAGTGGATCCCTCGCGGTCGGCTTGTAAATGGCCGAGAGAACCGCGAGGAACGGAAGAAACAACCCCTCTGGGAGGATAAACGTCTAAGTCTCTCACCTCCTCTGAGGTAGAGACTACAGGTACCCTGACAGTACCCCCCCTCTCAGAAACGCCCACCGGGCGGAAGGAACCGGGACGAGATGGAAAACGGGAGTGAAAAGCCCTGCGGAGGCGAGGAGCATGTACATCCTCCTGAGGTACCCAAGTCCTCTCCTCTGGGCCATATCCCTTCCAGTCAATAAGATATTGTAACTTCCCCCGGGAGATTCGAGAATCGATGATGGAGTTGATTTCATACTCCTCCTGACCCTCAACCTGAACAGAGCGAGGAGAGGATAAAGTGGAGGAAAATCTGTTACAGACTAGCGGTTTCAGTAAAGAAACATGAAAGGAGTTAGGAATGCGTAAGGCAGCTGGAAGAGCTAGGCGATACGCAACTGGGTTAATTCGAGTCAGAACCCTGTAAGGGCCAATGTAACGAGGAGCGAATTTCATAGAAGGAACCTTCAAACGAATGTTTCTAGTACTCAACCATACCCTATCACCTGGAACAAAAACCGGAGCCGCCCTTCTGTGCTTATCAGCGTGTTTCTTGAACAACATGGAATTATGTAGGAGAATTTGTCGAGTCTGATCCCACAACTTCCTCAAATTGGCAACATGAACATCAACCGACGGTACCCCTTGGGAAGGAGAAACCGAGGGAAGAATGGAAGGATGAAAGCCATAATTCATGAAGAAGGGACTGGAACGAGTAGAATCACAAACGAGATTATTGTATGCAAACTCCGCCCAAGGAATCAAACCGACCCAATCGTCCTGGTGTTCAGAAACAAAACAACGCAAATATTGTTCAATCTTTTGATTGGTACGTTCAGCAGCTCTGTTAGACTGAGGGTGATAGGCAGAAGAAAAATTCAATTTGATGCCTAGTTGAGAACAGAAGGATCTCCAAAAACGTGAAACAAATTGGGAACCTCTATCGGAAACAATTTCGGAAGGTATCCCATGTAAGCGAAAAATCTCTCTCGCGAATATCTCCGCCAATTCAGGAGAAGTCGGGAGTTTAGTTAAGGGCACGAAATGAGCCATCTTAGTAAACCTATCAACCACCGTGAGGATCACAGTCTGTTTTTTAGAAACAGGCAAATCTACAATGAAGTCCATAGCCAAACAGGACCATGGTCTCTCTGGAATGTTCAAGGGATGTAACAACCCACATGGAAGCGTATGAGGTTGCTTAGTCTTCATACAGACCTCACATGCTCCGATGAAATCCCTAATATCCTTCCGTAAAGAAGGCCACCAGAAATCTTTAGAGATCAAGGAACATGTCTTGCGAATACCCGGATGCCCAGCCGCCTTACTGTTGTGAAAACACTGTAAGAGTTCCAGTTGGAGTTCAGGAGGAACGAAATGCCTTGCCCCAGGAGTCTGTCTAGGCGCCAGATGCTGCAACTTCATGATCTGACCAAGCAACGGAGAGTGAATCTTAAGACTCGTGTTGGCGATAATATTGCACCTGGGTACTATAGAAGACAAAACCGGGGGGGCGTGGCCTGGACGAGCATGGTGCAGGACGCACACTGAAAGAGCTCCGCACCCCTGGCCGCCTAAATAGCGAAAATTAGCCACAAAAACGGGAGAAAATGGTCCGCAATAAGAGACAGCTAACAGCAGAGACAGCGGGAACAGACTCACCGAGAAGACACACGGGCCCGATGGACGATTTCGTCGCTACACCGCCCGACACGCGAAAACAGCATGGTGAGCACAAAATGGCGTCCGCCTCTCCAACCACGGAGAATGAGGGAGAGCCCCGCACAGAAGTAGCACAGGGTAGTGAGCTAGCCCAGATCAGGGCTGAATTGGCACACATCTCTGCCAGCATGCTCACCAAGGCAGACACTGGCACCCTAGTGCAGGAAATTCGAGCCGCAATGCGTGGCGAGCTCGCTGAAATGCGCTCTGACCTGACTACGCTCGAGCAAAGAGTGGATGAAATAGAGACAGCAGCCCAGGGCTGCGATGAACACCACAGGGCAACAGAGGTAGCGGTTACAAGACAGGGCAACATGCTCCTAACGCTCCGCAGGCAAGTGGAAGATCTGGAGAATAGGAGCCGGCGTAATAATATCCGGATTAGGGGCCTGCCAGAAGCGGACGCAGCTCAGCTCCAGGCAACGCTAATTGCCTTATTTCAACAGATATTGCGGGACCAGGCCCCTGAAACACTCCGTGTTGAGAGGGCACACAGAGCACTGGGCCCTCTACGACAGGATGGCAACCCCAGGGATGTAATATGCTGCCTAACCTCTCAAGGAGTGAAAGAACAAATAATGGCCGCTGCACGAGAGCAGACCCCCATCAGATTCCGCGGGGTCGAAGTTTCACTCTTTCAGGACTTATCCGGCCTCACACTAGACGCTAGGAGGGCCCTGAGACCGGTGACGAGTACCCTCCGTGATAAACGCATGCCGTACCGATGGGGCTTCCCATTCAGCCTCCAAGTGAAACACGGTAATACATGGCTCACGGCCCGCTGGCCAGAAGATATCCCACGTATGCTACGGACACTAGGCCTACCATCCGTTAGAGTGAGGAACTGGATCCTGGAAGAAGCTGTGGCAACACGACGAGACCCTCTGGCACCGCTGCTCCCACAGGCACCTATACCCGGCAACAATTCTCCACCACGTCGGCGAGGGGTAGAGTAGGCTCCAAGGAGAGGTCGATTGGTCGGGGAGTTGGTGAGTTCTGAACACACCTGGGGACATATACACTCATAGGCAATGGGGATCACAAGGCAACGGGGGGGGGACTGGACACTTGGGGAGGGAGAGGGACGAGGGTATCTAATGCCGCTGATAGTTCCCCCATCTCCCCGGACCCTGAGGAGACACCGGGAACCAGGAGACTAGCGGGCTACTAACCTGATCTGTCATCACTGGGCACGGTGGACACAAGTTGGGTGGCCAACACAAGCAACCCCTAGATGGGGGATTTGGGTGGGGGGACGAAGGGATAATATGGCCTGGGGAGGGCACATCTGCTGACCTACTACAACCCCGATAGCGAAGCGGCAGCTCAATATGTTCTCTGGTATAGGCCCGATCGGGGCCCCTCTTGTCAATGTGACTGACGTGCCGCCACCCCTCTCATAAGGCATAGAATCGGTACAGTTCAGGGGGAAGGGACTGCCCCAAGATAGCTCCTAGAGACATAGGCCCCAGAAGGGTCCAAAAAAAGAAAAATGTGTATGCACTGTCAGAAATGCTATGTGATATTATGATGTACAGGAGAGTGGGGAGGGAATGTATACTGGTCGCAGAGGTCCTAATGCATGATATTTGTCGATACGACTTGCTGTCCTAGACCGGGAGACCCACACATGGGATGAATGACTGTTACCAGAAAGGGCCATAGAGCAGGATGGGGACCAGACGGGCCACAGTAGACACACATATATATTTGGGAACGGGAGACTGCGTAGTGAGAAACAGAGACCTATAGTCACTAGCTGAGAGACAATGTCCCGTACACCCAGGCCCCCTAGGACCCCCCACAACTACGCGACGCAGAAGGCATGCGCCTCCCCTTACTCCAAAGGTGAAGCCCGGGGACAAGATGCATACGTGACTAGAATATTCCAGACGCACCCGACCCCACCCGGTGAACTTACCCCCCCCCCCCCGAGATCGATAGATGCCCCCAGGAGTCTAGGGACCCAACCCCATGCCAACTGCTCACATTCACTCACCGCTAACATACAAAACAGCACCTCTCTGTTCGGAACCTTATGCCTCCCGTTAAGCCAAGACACCGCTGGCCAGGGGGGTGTGCGATAGTTGGTTTATATTTCTACTTATTACTGTAACCCCGCAGACAGGGGAATTGAGAATAGCACTTGCTAGTAGTTTTTGACCACGCTCTTTTTGTATAGTGTCTATTGCCTGCAACTGTGCTCCAAGGGACCGGATCCCCATAGACAGGCGCCACTCAAAGGTTGACGGGGGGGCGTGGGACGCACCTCTTGGGCGTCGCACGCGACACCCCCGCCACAGGTGCCGAATCATACAGGTCTGTTCTGGGCCTGACATACCTCCCCCCCCCTCCCCCCCCTGCATCTATCCCTAACCCATTCCCCTTCCTAAGTAGGCTCGGGACCATGGGGTCGGGGTTTACGCCCGCCCCTCTGCACGTCTGGACGTGTAACGCCCGGGGCCTGAACGCTCCCGAGCGGAGATCCCATCTGCTACGAACCCTGTGGGCCGACAGGGTGTCAGTCGCCTTTCTCCAAGAGACTCATTTCAAAGGCACGGAAAATCCAACGCTAAGAGACTTGCGATACCCGGTGGGTTTTTTCGCGAACCACCAGACAGCCAAGAAGGCAGGAGTAGCAATTCTGTTTGCAAACACGATACCATTTGACTGTGCAGACACCCTTGCCGACAACATGGGACGCTATCTATTTGTAAAAGGCACAATAGCTGGCTGCTCGTATACCTTCGCAAGCGTATATGCCCCGAACACCCGCCAAGGCAGGTTCGTCCGACAGACACTAACTAAGTTAGAGAGATTCAGAGAGGGATTCCTGGTGGTTGCAGGGGATCTGAATGTGGCTCTGGAACCGAGGAGCGACACCTCCAGAGGCGTTAGCTCCCTCACACGCCAAAGTCTGCAGACCATCCGAAGAGCCCTCGGGGGCTCCGGACTCGTGGACTGCTGGAGAGTGATGCACCCTGCAGACAAGGACTTTACCTATTTTTCCACGGTGCATCGCTCGTATAGCAGACTGGACTACATACTGGTATCCCAGGAGTTTCTGCCTAAGCTGATAACAGCAGAGATAATGCCAATGACCTGGTCCGACCACTCGCCTGTCTCGGCTACACTTGAGTCCCCACTATTTCGACCGAGGGACCGTCAATGGAGGTTGAACTAATCGATCCTCAATGACGCACCAGTAGTCGCGGAACTCCGAACGGCCCTAACAACCTTCTTTGAAGAAAATGAAATCCCAGAGACATCAGCCATGACGGTGTGGGAAACACACAAATGTGTCATCCGGGGACACCTCATCAAAATATGCACCCACAGACAAAAACAACAACGCCTGCGAGTGGCCGAGTTAACGGCACAGATAGCGACCCTGGAAGCCACACATAAGGCCTCCCAGACCGACGCGGACTACAAATCCCTCCTAGATGCGAGACGGGCACTGAGGGACATTCTCCAACGCAAACTCCAGTACACGATACGCAAGTCCCAGCGCTTTTTCTACGAGTATTCGAACAAATGCGGCCGTTTACTTGCTAGAGTTCTACAGAAGAGGCGCAGAATGTGCCAGATCACAAAAATTAAAAATAGAGACCAGACGACCACCCAAATACCAGATAAAATTCTGAGCGCCTTCCAAGGGTTCTACAACGATCTGTACAACCTACCGGGAGTTGACACCCCTGACGCCCGATGCCTCCAGGACACACGCATAGCGGAATACCTACAACGACATGTAGAGAGGACCCTCACCCGTGAAGAAACAGCCACACTGGAAACCCCCATCACAATAGAGGAACTCCAGGCAGCGCTGAAAGGCTCCAAGACGAATAAGGCACCGGGACCCGATGGCCTACCGGTGCGGTATTTTAAAGAGCTTGGAGACATACTCATGCCCAAGCTCCTGACGGGTCTCAACTCCCTCTTGGAGGGGGGTACGCTCCCTAGGGATACCCTAGCGGCCACAATTACGGTAATCCCAAAGGAAGGCAAGGACCCGACCAACTGTGCCAGCTACAGGCCGATATCACTATTGAATGCTGACCTGAAACTATTCACGAAGGTCATAGCAACGCGCATAAGCTGGGTCCTGCCGGAGCTGATACATCCAGACCAGGTTGGGTTTGTCCCAGGTCGAGAGGCCAGGGACAACACCATCCGAGCCTTGAATATCATACACGCCTCAAAACAGTCGTCGCAGAAGGTCCTTCTCCTCTCAACAGACGCGGAGAAGGCCTTCGACCGGGTAGACTGGCACTATATGCTAGCGACACTACAGACAATGGGCTTCGGCCCTCACATCCTGGCGTGGGTCTCCGCCTTATACACGATACCATCTGCTAGGATCAGGGTGAACGGCGCACTCTCAGACCCAGTGCACATACGCAACGGAACGAGACAGGGATGCCCGCTGTCCCCCCTTCTGTTTGCCCTCTCCCTGGAACCCTTCCTGGGGGCGGTCAGACGGGATGGGGGCATACGGGGGTTTGCACTGCAAGGGCAGGAACACAAAGTGGCGGCATATGCTGATGATATGCTGTTCTTTATCAGCGAACCACTGGTCTCCCTGCCAAGTCTCCTGAGGGCCTTTGAGGAATACGGACAAATATCGAATCTAAAATTAAACACGGACAAATCGGAGGCTCTTCCCATAACAACGGGCGATACGATGACTACCCAACTTAAATCACAATATGCCTTCACATGGTGTCAGGAAAAGCTATCATACCTTGGCATCTGGCTACCTGCAGACCTCTCACGGCTATTCACTCACAATTTCGCCCCTATACAACAGACACTGGGCTCGGATTTAGCCAGATGGGCTGGTCTATGCGTATCGTGGTTCGGGAGAATGAACGCGATAAAAATGAATCTCTTGCCCCGTCTGTTATACTTATTTCAGACTATACCCATCTCTATACCACGGACCTACTTCAGGACCATGGACACGGCCATCTCCAAGTTTGTCTGGCTCTCCAAGGCACCAAGACTGAAAAGATCGCAACTGCGACTACCAAAAGCGCAGGGCGGAGTGGGACTCCCATCACTCCTGGACTACTATAGAGCCACACACATCCATAGAATTGTAGATTGGCACGCCACCCGCACACGGAAACAATGGATACACATGGAACGGCTCCAGATGGGAGGCTCACTGCCAGCGGCAATATGGCTGAGTGGCCCATTAACCTCAGTAAGAACCCGCAAGCACCCACTTATCGGTGCGACCCTGCGAGTTTGGTACTCGATAAGGACTAAACTGGCGTGGACAACGACCCCGGGACCGCTGACACCGATCACACACAACCCGGACTTGGCAGGGGGACTATCTCCACGCGACGTAGAGGCATTTGGGGACGCGGAATGGGCATACATGCAGCAGTGGTGCACGACCGACGCGCTAAAACAACTGCCGGACCTGATCACCGATAGGGCACCAACGGGGCTTTAAAGATTCAGATACTTCCAAGTTAAATCGTTCTATCAGGCCCTCCCAGGGAAATGCCTTCTACATAGACCCCTCACAGAGTTTGAGAAACTATGCACGAAGCGGCAACACCTATGCAGAGGGATCTCGACCATATATGCGATGCTGATATCCTCCACGCAACACACACCTTTGAAACACATCGTACGCTGGGAGGAAACCACAGGGGTAACATTGACGACCCCCCAGTGGACGAACATTCACATCTTGACTCATCAAAGCTCTATTAGCTCCAAACAACAGGAACTCAACTATAAACTATTAACCAACTGGTATAGAACCCCAGCGAGAATACAACGGATGATCCCGGACTCATCGCCGACATGTTGGCGATGCAACAATGAAGTAGGCACAGCTCTCCACATTTGGTGGACGTGCCAAAAGATAACCCCGTACTGGCAACAGGTACACACCCAGATCGAACATATCACGGGCACAGTTATCCCCCTGCAACCACTTCAGATGCTACTACACCATACACCGCTACCCATCTCGATATATAAAAAGACTCTAACCAAACACCTCCTGAACGCTGCCAAGACGCTTATTCCGACACGATGGCGCACCACACAGATACCCACCCTGCAACACTGGATGGACAGGGTTGAAGAAATACATGCAATGGAACAGCTAACCGCCGCTCTCAATGGCACCACAGAAAGATACATGCAGGTTTGGATGCCCTGGATAACGTATATATCAAATAGACCACACTAAACATCAACACAGACTCCTGAAGTGAGATCGGAACAGGGAACGTGCCGGAGGATCAAACCTTGGGGAGCCTCTTCGTGCCCCGGAGGGGTGCCCGGCTGGACGGTCCGGGGGAATGCGGGGGGCCCCGACCTAGTTGGCGAACGAGCCTTCCTCTCCCTCCCCTTCCCCCTCTCTGCCACACCACCACCCTCCCACCCTGACCACCCCGACCCCTCCCTTCTCCTCTCCCCCTGAACACACCGCTCCCTCGAGCAACGTACAGGCTTAAGGCATACTAAGTCGAGGCTTTCGCCTCTTACATGTCACCTCGCAAAAGTTAGGGCTGGGCCGCACTCAGGCCCTACAGATCAGCTCCGAACCATGGACAAACACCATGATCCGGGGAGAACAATTAATAGAGGACAACAGGGACTAGAGGCTATCTGTACGAGGGACACGAGGGCCATTGGCACTTGCAGTGAGGCATAAGGAATCCTAGACCCTTACAAGTTACAGACTGTCTGCTGACCACCACCGACTACCCAAGCCGCCAAGACTGACGCATCCCACAGGCGGCTAGCAAGCTCAGACCCTACAGTCCACACCACTGGCAACGAAGGGGGGAAGGTTGACTGAGAACCCAAACGGAACACATGTACTAATGCTGCTGACTAATGCTTGCTACCCAAAGGTGCACTTAGCAAACATAACGAGGTCACACCAGTTACGGACTGACAACTACCCCCCCTCAGTATAGGAAATAAATAAAGAAGGAGGACATAAGGGTGTAATTCAGGGACGACAGATGGGAAGACAGATAACTGGGTAACTCGGAGAGACACCTACACTGCTGCCCATAGTCCCAAGCTGACACTCCCACCTGACACTTCTGCTAACTCACTTGGTTATGCTGCCTTGTTTGTGAAATATACTAACCATGTGATTTTGGGTCTTACACCGCTAAATGTCAGGACGATGTAATGGCGACTGGGGTTACCCCTCACAATTGTACTATATACTAGAATAGACCCTACCGGGAGACGAGTGTGTATCCTTAACTATGTTATCGATGTTTGTGTAAAACGTATCCCTTGAACCTTACTTTACGTCTTGTTTGTTTCTGAAAAACTTAAAATAAAGATTGACTAAAAAAAAGAAGACAAAACCGGCTCAGATATCGCAGAAGGTTCATATTGTCGAGACAAAGCATCGGCTTTAGAATTCTTAGAACCAGGTCTATAAGTGAGCACGTAATTGAAATGCGTGAGGAATAAAGACCAACGAGCTTGCCTGGAGGACAAGCGCTTGGCCTCCCCAATATAGGACAGGTTCTTGTGGTCTGTCAAAATAGTAACAGGATGTAAGGTGCCCTCCAATAAATGTCTCCACTCCTTTAAAGCCATGATAACTGCTAGTAGTTCCCTGTCACCAATGTCATATCTGCTCTCAGGGCCTGATAGTTTCTTGGAAAAAAAAACACATGGATGTAAGGGCTTATCCACACCTAACCTTTGGGACAGGATAGCACCTATACCTGTCTCTGAGGCGTCTACCTCGAGTAGGAAAGGCAGAGTCGTATCAGGGTGAACTAAAATTGGTGCAGAAGCAAACAGTTCCTTGAGTGTTTTGAAGGCAAGAAGGGCTTCAGTAGACCAGTTCTTAGTGTCAGCCCCCTGTCTGGTCATATTGGTAATAGGAGCTATAATTGAAGAGTAACCCTTAATGAAGCGCCTATAATAGTTGGAGAATCCAATAAACCTCTGAATGGCCTTGAGGCCCCTGGGTAAAGGCCAATCCAAAATGGACTGGAGCTTATCCGGGTCCATCTTAAACCCTTCCCCAGAAATCACATAACCAAGAAAGTTTATCTGGGATTGGTCAAAGCTGCATTTCTCCAATTTGCAGTACAGGCCATGTTGAAGAAGCTTGCGCAATACCCTTCTGACTTGTCTGTGGTGAGTCTCAATCTCTCTAGAGTGTATAAGTATATCATCCAGATATACAATAACGCAGTTATGTTGAAATTCCCTAAGAACTTCATTGATCAGGTCCTGAAATACTGCCGGTGCATTACAGAGGCCAAAAGGCATTACTGTGTATTCATAGTGCCCATAACGGGTATTGAACGCCGTCATCCACTCGTGTCCCTGCTGAATTCTCACCAAGTTATACGCCCCTCTGAGATCTAACTTGGTGAAAATCTTGGAGCCTTTTAGACGATCAAAGAGCTCGGTAATCAAAGGAATTGGGTAGGCATTTCTAATGGTTATTTTGTTCAAACCTCGATAATCAATGCAAGGTCTTAGTGTACCATCCTTCTTTTTAACAAAAAAAAACCCAGCCCCGGCAGGAGAGGAGGATCTCCTAATGAATCCTTTTTCAAGGTTCTCACGAATATACTCCTCTAAGACTAAGTTCTCTTTAGTGGACAAAGGATATACATTACCCCTGGGGGGCATAGTACCAGGTAGTAGATTAATCTTACAATCAAAAGACCTGTGTGGAGGTAAAGTATCAGCATTCTTTTTGTCAAATACTGCCTTTAAATCCAGGTACAGGGGCGGTATTTGTACCTCTGTAGAGTAGGTAGAATTAATCGGTGTGTTAAATGCGCAAAGCGGTGACACTGTCCGTAAGCACCTGTCCTGACAACCCTGACCCCATGAGATTATCTCCCCTAATTCCCAATCAATAATAGGGTTATGTTTTTTTAACCAAGGGTACCCCAGGACTATGGGAACAGAAGGAGAAGAAATAAGCAATAAAGATATTCCTTCCTCGTGTAAGATACCAACAGTTAATTTAACGGGTATGGTTTCACGGAAAATAACAGGCTCAACTAAAGGTCTACCATCTATGGCCTCAACGGCCAAGGGTGTCTCCCTTAACTGGGATGGGATAGCGTGTTTGGTAACAAAAACTTGGTCGATAAAGCTCTCAGCAGCTCCGGAATCTATCAATGCCATAGTTTCTAGTACTCCCTTCTCCCAAGTTAAAGAAACGGGTAGCAGAAGCCTGTGATCTTTATAATTAAGATTAGAGGACAAAATAGAAACACCCAAGGCCTGTCCTCTAGAGAAACTTAGGTGCGAGCGTTTCCCGAGCGATTAGGACAATTTAGGCGTAAATGACCTCTGACTCCACAGTACATACATAACCCCTCCCTTCTCCTGTACTGTCTCTCCTCTTCTGAGAGGCGAGTATTGCCTATCTGCATAGGTTCTGAAAAAAGTGAGGTTGTGGATTCAGAACTTTGAAATGAAGGAGCTAGTTTAAAGGAAGGTCTACGGTTTCTCTCTCGAGTGTTCTGCCTCTCTCTTAAACGTTCGTCAATGCGAGAAATAAAAGAAATTAAATCCTCCAAATTTTCAGGAAGCTCTCTAGTAGCAACCTCGTCAAGGATTATGTCTGATAACCCGTTTAAAAATACATCTATATAAGCCTGTTCATTCCACTTAACCTCTGCCGCCAAGGACCTGAACTCTAGTGCATAATCCACAAGTGTTCGGTTTTCTTGTCTAAGGCGCAACAGTAATCTAGCTGCATTGACCTTTCTACCTGGAGGGTCAAAAGTTCTTCTGAAAGCAGCTACAAAGGCATTATAATTATATACTAACGGATTATCATTTTCCCACAATGGATTGGCCCATCTCAAAGCTTTCTCAACAAGTAATGTGATAATAAATCCAACCTTTGCCCTATCTGTAGGATAGGAGCGGGGTTGTAATTCGAAATGGATACCTATTTGGTTTAAGAAACCACGACACTTCTCTGGAGAACCACCATAACGTACAGGTGGAGTGATACGGGAAGAAGCACCTACAGTGGCTACCTCTAGACCTGAACTCACAGGAGAGATAGAAGTATTACGCATCTCCTCTGGTTGATTACCAGAACGAGATAGTAACGCCTGTAGTGCTAGAGCCATCTGGTCCATTCTGTGATCCATGGCGTCGAACCTAGAGTCAGAAGGACCAACCTGAGTGTTTGTACCTGCAGGATCCATTGGCCCTGTCGTAATGTCAGGATCGGGACAGGGATCCAACACGCAGAGTACAAACAGGTGGTAGGTACGTATACCGGACCTTAGAATGGCCGGACTTAACGTAAGGAGTAAGTAGAGAATGGTCTAGGAACAAGCCGAGGTCGAGGGAACGAGAGGACAGGTAAGCGAGAGACAAGCCGAGTCAAAGGGTAACAGAGATAAACAGGGTAGTACAAACAAGCCGGGTCAGAACCAAAGAGACAACTAGAATACAAGAGCACTGAGTGACTAGACAGGCTAGAACCACGACAGGGCAATGAGCAGATGGCGAAAGCCTTACTTTATACCTTGATTCTAGAGGGTAATCACGCCCCCGACGAGTCCTGATTAGTGCTCGGGACTTGACTGACAGGTCGACCCGGGTTGGCGTCATGACGTCGACTACTGAGCGTCGCGTCATATAAGGAAGTGGATCCCTCGCGGTCGGCTTGTAAATGGCCGAGAGAACCGCGAGGAACGGAAGAAACAACCCCTCTGGGAGGATAAACGTCTAAGTCTCTCACCTCCTCTGAGGTAGAGACTACAGGTACCCTGACACAGACAAGGCTGCCCGTTGTCCCCTTTACTGTTTATATTAACTATAGAGGTGTTAGCAAACAGAATTAGAAATAACGAAAATATTAAGGGATTCGCAGCAAGCCAGAAAGAACTTAAAATATCTCTTTACGCAGATGACACTATTCTATTTTTAAGTAATACGTCAACATCAATATCAAATGCAATGGCAGAAATTGAAATGTACAGTGCAGCATCAAATTATAAATTAAATAAAACAAAATCAACGGCTGTATATATCAATATGTCGAAGCAAGAAATAGATTCTTATCAAGAAACATATAATTTTATTAAAGCTAAAACGTTCCCATATCTAGGAATCAAAATTAGCAGAAAAGTAGAAAATATTATGAGAATAAATTTCATGGATCTTCTAAAAGAAACTAATAAGAATCTGAAAGAATGGAGAAAACTAGAAGTATCTTAGGGAGGAAGAATAAACATTTTGAAATCATATGTTTTGCCAAAATGGATCTATATGTTTAGAATGCTCCCATTAGAAATCCCGAGTGCATGGTTAACAATGATTAATAATTATTTCTCTAATTTTGTATGGCGAGGGAAAAAACCCAGGATTAAAAATGAAGTACTATCAAGAGGAATAAAGAAGGGAGGCTTGGGATATCCAAACATAAGAAAATATTATGAGGCTGGGATTATAATGCATGTTATGGCTGGACAGATGAAACAAAATAAAGAGGAAGTATGGTGGTGGTCAGAAGTAGAATCTACTCAAGTAAGAGATCCTCTAGACTTACTCTGGATAACAAAAAAATGCAATTTATCCAGATCATACATTCTAGGACAGACTATTCAAATATGGAAAAAAATAAGGAAAAAAATCGATTTAGTAAATAAAATATTTGATTTTCAAAATTTAGATATAATCGAATTAAATATGGAGAATATTTCCCTAAAATCTTGGAAGGAAAAAGGAATAAGTACTTTAAAAGATCTGACTAAAGAGGGTAAAATCAAACCTTATAAAACGTTGATAGAAGAGTTTAAATTCTCTGCTAAAGATGTATATACGTACCTTAGAGTAAAATATTTTTTGGAGAAAGAGGGTAAAATGTATGACATTTTAAAATCAATTTTATACCAGAATAAAACAAAGCAGCTGTTCTTTAGATGTGTTAAAATGTTAGTCCCAATGAATGATTCAGTCTTAACAAGCGCTATTAAAAAATGGAACATTGAATTAAAAATAAACATAGAATTAGATGAATGGATAGCTATTTTACAAAAAATCAATAAATATGTCCATTCCTTTATATTGATAGAAACACACTTCAAGTTGGCTTACCAATGGTATATGACTCCAACTAAAATAGCTAAATTTGATACATCCATGGACACAAAGTGCTGGAAGTGTAGAGAGGAAAAAGGAAATTATATCCACATGTGGTGGTCATGCAAAAAAGTGATTGTTGTATGGCAGTGGGCTCAATTTATCATCCATACACTGTGTGGAGTAAAAATATTTCTAAAACCTGAAACAATGCTATTACACTACCAATGACCAAATTTAAATAAAATAAATCAATTTTTAATTATTCATTGTTTAACAGCCTGTAAAATAATAATAGCAAGGAACTGGAAGGGAGATACCGCATTTAACATTAAATTAATAACAATTCAGTTGATTTACCAAATCAAAATGGAGAAGGATCACTGCAAGTTTCTGAATGATAATTTGAGCCTATGGGTAAATTGGGAAAAAAAATTACTACAAATGTAATATTGATACCATTTGGAAAAAAAAAAATGAAGTATAATTTGAAAGTATGTGGAGCTCTCGTGGGGGGGTGGGATGTGTTGTGTTTTTTCTATGTCTTTATGTGTATGAATACGAATTTTTAAACATGTTTTTGTACAATGAAATTATGGTGATAAAATTAAAATAAAAAGAGAATGAAAAAAAAAAAAGAGTGAACATCTACACGGACTCCAAGTATGCGTTTTTAACCACTCATGCCCACGGAGCTTTGTATAAAGAAAGAGGACTATTGAACTCAGAGGGTAAAGAAATCAAGTACGCAGCTGAGATATTACAACTACTGGAAGCCATTTGGGAACCGAAAGAAGTTGGTATCATACATTGTCGAGCGCAACTGAAAGGTGATGGTGATGTAACAAAAAGAAATCGGATGGCAGATAATGCAGCTAAGCGTGCCGCTGAATCAGGAAAACAGGAGTATGTGGAACATATAGCTGCTCTTATACCGACCCCACTGTCTCAATGGACTCCAGTTTATACAGCTCAAGAAGAAGAGTGGTTAAAGACTGAAGCTGGGAAGTACCTGGAGAATAATTGGTATCAGTTAGAAGACGGAAGAATAGTCATTCCAGCATCACTAGCTGTAGAAATTGTCCAGAATTATCATAACGGGAAACATTCCGGAAGAGATAGTATGGAAGAATCTCTCAGGAAACATTTCTACATACCAAGATTGTCCAACTTGACTCAAGCCATTGTACGAAGATGTGTGATATGTGCCAAGAATAACGCAAGGCAAGGACCAGTGAAACCACCGGGAGTCCAGTATATGTCCGATCTTCAAATAGACTATACGGTAATGCCTAAATCCGGCGGACATCGCTACCTACTAGTAGTTGTGTGTACCTACTCAGGTTGGGTAGAAGCATGTCCCACTCGTACAGAGAAAGCAGGAGAAGTTGTGCAATTCCTGTTGCGAGAAATAATACCCCGATATGGACTACCATGTTCTATAGGATCGGATAATGGTCCAGCCTTTGTTCACCAGTGCCTGCAACAACTGACTCATATGCTTGGTATTAAGTGGAAGCTTCATACGGCATATAGACCTCAGAGCTCTGAGAAAGTGGAAAGGATGAACAGAACTATTAAGAACCAATTGGCAAAGATGTGTCAAGAAACTCAACTTAAGTGGAATGTTCTTTTGCCCATAGCTCTGTTGCGCATTCGTAGTACACCTACCAGAAGGATGGGTCTCTCACCCTTTGAAATGATGTATGGGTGTCCACCTCCCGTACTTGGTAACTTAAGGGGGGATTTGAGTCAGTTGGGAGAAGGAATTACCCGGCAGCAGGTTGTAGAGTTGGGTAAAACTATGGAGGAAGTACAGAAATGGGTACAAGATAGATTACCTGTGAATATTTATCCACCTGTTCATAGTTATCATCCAGGAGATCAAGTTTGGATAAAAGAGTGGAACAGTGTACCGTTGGGGCCTAAGTGGAGGGGTCCTTATGTTGTTCTTTTGTCTACCCCTACAGCTATAAAGGTGGCTGAAGTGACTCCGTGGATTCATCACTCCAGGGTTAAACCAGCAGCAGTAGATTCTTGGCAAGCTACACCAGATCCAGAGAATCCCTGCAAGATACGGTTAAAGCGCACAACTCAGTCGGAGTGACGAGGAGATATTGGGACTTCAAGCGTAATTAAGGAGATCAGCAAGTAGGTGTTTTGACGGCCATAATAAAGCCTGACCACTTACCCACGTGACATAGCCAGAGTGTCTTGAAGGGACCTCTGTGAAGGGAAGAGAGGACCTGAAGAACTCCATTCCTTGCAGCCCTTACACCTGGAAGCTGAGGTGCCATCGCACGGACGAAGAATGAGGACAAAGATGTCAGGAGTGATGTGTTTTATAATGTATATATTTGTGTTTTTAATTATTCAGGAAGGTAGAGGTACCGACACACCTGGCTGTGAGGTTTGCATTAAGACTACTAAAACAGGTAATCATATTTCCCAGACCCTTATTTGGCATTCACAATATGAGTGTAAAGGATATGTATCTAGGTGTAGATACTTAGGTATAGATTATAGTGTATGCCATTTAGGAGTAGGAGAACCTAAGTGCTTCAATCCAGAGTATCAACCCCGTACAATTTAGTTGACCCTTCGGAATGGAGACTCACAGGGTACCCTAATAAATAAGACAATACTAGAAACCGTACATTCTTCGGGTGTTCTGCTATTTGATGCATAAGGGGCATGTGTGTTGGGTATGCTCAAACCATCCTTCTTCTTGTTGCCTATTGAAACAGGAGAGACTTTGGGAGTTAAGGTATATGATGTGAATCTTAGGAAGAAAAGGGGACCCCTAGAGATAGGTACCTGGGAAGATAATGAATGGCTCCCCAGCGTATTATAGATTATTATGGGCCAGCTACATGGGCAGAGGATGGTACTTTTGGATATAGAACCCCAATATATATGCTCAACCGTATTATAAGGTTACAGGCAGTGGTTGAGATAATTACCAACGAGACATCGCAAGCACTCAATCTCCTAGCGAAACATAATACTAGGATGAGGACAGCCGTTTACCAAAATAGATTAGCTTTGGATTACCTATTAGCAGTAGAGGGAGGTGTATGTGGGAAGTTTAACCTAAGCAATTGCTGTCTTCAAATAGATGATGAAGGGCAAGCAATAGCTGAGCTTACTAGCCATATGGTTAAACTAGCGCATGTGCCTACTCAGGTATGGAAAGGGTATAATCCAAGTAGTTGGTTTGGTAACTGGTATGAGCAGTTTGGAGGACTTAAGGCATTGGTAGGTGGAGTCATGCTAATCTTGATGCTGTGTCTTCTCCTACCATGTCTTATTCCTTTGGTAGTTAGGTCTGTGCAGAGCATTATAGAAAATATAGCAGAGAGAAAGGCTGCTGCACAGATAATGGCTATATATAGGTATGAGGCTCTAAATCAGGGAGAACTAGTACAGGAAGAGGAATGTTGAGGGATTCATGTCTTTAGGGAGTCGCAAAGTCTGGTCTGGTTCATGGCAACCTGAGGTGTATGCAAACTATGGTTAAGTGATGCATCTGGAATTGTGAAATATCAGAAGCATCAAAGGGGGGAATGTGGTGGAATCTCGGTAAAAATAAATTTAGTAGGCCGAGATTACCACGTGGTATGTGTACGTGCATATACTGGTGTATCGGTCGGTTGGTTGCACGTGGCAAAGATACAATCAGTAGTGTACGGAGCATGTGCAAGGATATAGGATATAGTATTCCCCTCCTCCAATGTGCTGGGCAAGCCATGTGGTCAAACAGGAAGTTAGTTCTTGTTCGGTTGATTGGGTAAGAGTATGTGTGGGTGGAGCTTATTATGGGAGGAGTTACATGCCTATATAAGGGACCTGCACTGTTGTTCGGGGCTCAGATCTTGTTGTATTTTGGTGACATTAGTCCCTCTGAGTCCCGGTCGGTGAATCGAATAAAGAATCTCTTCCTTCCTGAAGAAACCTGTGTCCATCTCTCTGTGCTTGGCTTCCGTCAGTTTCTCCGGTATCATTAGTTGGTGGTGCATAGAACCACTTGATCTGTTCTTAGCTCTGATCGTCACTAACTGCATCAATCTTTAAAAATGACAGCTAGCCACTCATAGTTATGTAACTTGGATCTCTAAGCCAGTATTCATTTTGTCCTACTCTGACTGAGCTCTCTTAGCGTCTTTTTCAACATCTTGATGAACTGACAAAAATCATTTGGTGTCATTTCAATTATTCTTTATTTCTTTTTAAATCTTTAGATTATTTTTAAAAATGTTTTTACATTGACCAACTCAAAACACATCTTTGATATAGATTGTTCTGGAAGCTATGATGTGCATAAGGACTGCTTTAAAAGTTAAGGTGAGATAGCAAAGATGTCATGTTTGGGACTTTGGAAGTGTCAATCTCAGGACATTTGTATGTTGATGATTAATGACTTCCACTGTAATAGATTTTTGTACAAGCCCTGAAGAAATACAAAATGTAATACATATCTGTAAGAATACAGATATAATAACAGATTCCTTCTATCCTATCTTTCCTATACTGTAAGATTACTGTATCGCACATTAATATCACATCAGTGTCATCTTGTAGAACCTTGAGTAAGTCCACTGGACTGACAGATTCTTATAATAGTCTATTGATTCCTTCTGCAGTACTCCAGGGTGGGTGCATATTGTCTTACAAATAGCAGATCTTTGTGGCAGTCTCCTTTCTCTGCTAAGATAAAATAAATAACTGGTGACAATCATTGCTGAGTATAGCAGTACCCTGAATCTATAGTTGTAATCAAAATGAACTCACCCCCATTGAAAATCAAGTGTATTGTCATAATTTACAGACTTTCAGCTGTTTGACATGAACAAATCAAACAATCAATTTAAATATATTAACACAATGAATGCTTCAAATGGTTTCCCCGAACTCAACTGAAAATGCAACTTCTAATGACTTCTCCAGTCTCAAAATTATTCAACACCTTCATGGCATGCATCTTTAGTACTTAGCAGAGCATACATATTCTGTTATGACCTGCTGCAAATGAGATGCATAGAAGGACACAAGCTTCTGGCAATGTTCCTGAGAAATCTTAGCCTGTTGCTTGTGATCCAATGGTCTCCATTTCAGTAATATTCTTGGGTTTGCGTGCTGCACCCGCCTTCCTCAAATCCCACCAGAGATTTTCTATGGAGTTCAAGTCAGTTGACTGTGATGTCCAGCGTAGAATTTTCTAAGACTTATTCTGCAACCAAGCCTTGGTGAAATTTGAGGTATGCTTGGAATCATTGTCTTATTGGAAGGTCCAATGACACCCAAGCTTTAACTTGTGGCATGACATTTTCTACTAGGATTTCTTGATGCTGCAATGAATCCATCTTGCCTTCCACATGCTGCAAGTTTCCAGAGCCAGAGGATGCAAAGCAGCCCCAGAGCATCACCGAGCCACCACCATGCTTAACTGTAGGCAGAATGTTCTTTTCAAGATATGCTTCATTCTTCTTCCTGCAGGCATACCGCTGATCTGTTTAGCCGAAAAGTTCTAGTTTTGTTTCATCGCTCCAAATAACAGCATCCCAAAAGTTATGTGACTTATTTATATGATTTTGAGCATATTGGAGACAACCTTTCTTGTGCTTTTGGGTCAGTAGTGGTGTACGTCTTGGAGTTCTGGCATGGAAACCTTCTGCATTTAGTATGCGCCTTACTGTGCTCACTGGATCCTCAGTGCTGGTTGTCACCAAGTTTTGCTGCAAGTCTATTGCAGTCACTCAAGGGTTTCTCACAACCTGCCTTCTCTGAAATTTGGTTGCAGCCATTGATGGCTTCCTCTTTCTGCCCCGTCCATGTAGTGTAACAACTGTTGCTTAAACTTTGAACTTGCGAACTATGCTTCCAACAGTGTCTCTAGGAACATTCAGTGCCTTTGCTGCCTTTTTATATCCTTGCTTGTATGTAGAGGGTGATGATCTCTTCTCTTAACTTTGTAATCCATTCTTTTTTATTTATTTTTATTTTTTATTTTGTTCACTCAGCGGGCAATAAAGAGAAAACCATACAATTCGTGGGCTGATGCCCAAAGCGGTCACATCCATTAACAAAAGCATTGTCACTCAGCTGTCCCGCTGAGTGGGTTTTTGTTTTTAACCATCAGTATGACCCCTTGGCCCCTACATGTGATTTACTCAAAAGACTGCCCATGGGTTGAGGTGTCCCAGGGAACAGGGGTGACCCCCTCCAAGGTTTCATCAGAGTCATTTAACGGAACTATCTTGTGGGAGGGGGGGGGGTTTACTTGCGCCAGTGTGATCGAGGACGCTACTAGCTCTGTGCGGGCCCTTCTCTGGTTTGGTTGGGAACTGGTGATCACACCGTAATGGACAGCAAATAAACAGCAACATAAAAATAATTAAAACTAAATATAAAGAAAAATTGTGGAACATAATGTCCTTCTAGCAAAATAACAAGGTTATAACATAATATGCATAGTCACTGAGTGTGTCGGCGGGGTCTGTGGCATTCTGTAAATCGGATTGTCCCTCATGTCGTGTCGCCCGCTGAGTTGGTACGCCGGGATGATCTGGGCACAAACTCCTTTACTATAGTGGGGTCCAATCTGGTCAGGGCGGTTGTGGTTTCTACTTGCGGCATTGTCAGGCCCAGCTGTGTTAGGTGAGAGTCCAGTTCCTGTAGGCTTCTTGCCCGGTATGTGGTCCCTTGAAAGGTGAATGTTACAAGCCTCGGTGTACCCCAGGGGTACTGGATGTCTGGTTTTCTTAGGTGTTGCAGGCTCGGTTGTAGCCCTTTACGCCAGCCCTTTACGCCAGTCCTCAAACAGTAGTGGGGTTTTCCCGCTGCAGGCTGCCAGGATAGTGGCTTTGTCTTGGTGGGTTTGGAATCTTACAATGAGGTCAGCTGAGGCATTAGGGGGTGCTTTTGCCGGCTTGGGCAGGTGAAACCAGCCATCTAGTTTCACCTGTTTGGCTTGTTTGGGTTGCAGCAGCGTTGCCATGAGGTGCCGTACGTAGTGTGGGAGGTCGTCATTCCCAATAGTGTCAGGGATCCAGGGTGGGTGCATATTATCTTACAAATAGCAGATCTTTGTGGCAGTCTCCTTTCTCTGCTAAGATAAAATAAATAACTGGTGACAATCATTGCTGAGTATAGCAGTACCCTGAATCTATAGTTGTAATCAAAATGAACTCACCCCCATTGAAAATCAAGTGTATTGTCATAATTTACAGACTTTCAGCTGTTTGACATGAACAAATCAAACAATCAATTTAAATAGATTAACACAATGAATGCTTCAAATGGTTTCCCCGAACTCAACTGAAAATGCAACTTCTAATGACTTCTCCAGTCTCAAAATTATTCAACACCTTCATGGCATGCATCTTTAGTACTTAGCAGAGCATACATATTCTGTTATGACCTGCTGCAAATGAGATGCATAGAAGGACACAAGCTTCTGGCAATGTTCCTGAGAAATCTTAGCCTGTTGCTTGTGATCCAATGGTCTCCATTTCAGTAATATTCTTGGGTTTGCGTGCTGCACCCGCCTTCCTCAAATCCCACCAGAGATTTTCTATGGAGTTCAAGTCAGTTGACTGTGATGTCCAGCGTAGAATTTTCTAAGACTTATTCTGCAACCAAGCCTTGGTGAAATTTGAGGTATGCTTGGAATCATTGTCTTATTGGAAGGTCCAATGACACCCAAGCTTTAACTTGTGGCATGACATTTTCTACTAGGATTTCTTGATGCTGCAATGAATCCATCTTGCCTTCCACATGCTGCAAGTTTCCAGAGCCAGAGGATGCAAAGCAGCCCCAGAGCATCACCGAGCCACCACCATGCTTAACTGTAGGCAGAATGTTCTTTTCAAGATATGCTTCATTCTTCTTCCTGCAGGCATACCGCTGATCTGTTTAGCCGAAAAGTTCTAGTTTTGTTTCATCGCTCCAAATAACAGCATCCCAAAAGTTATGTGACTTATTTATATGATTTTGAGCATATTGGAGACAACCTTTCTTGTGCTTTTGGGTCAGTAGTGGTGTACGTCTTGGAGTTCTGGCATGGAAACCTTCTGCATTTAGTATGCGCCTTACTGTGCTCACTGAATCCTCAGTGCTGGTTGTCACCAAGTTTTGCTGCAAGTCTATTGCAGTCACTCAAGGGTTTCTCACAACCTGCCTTCTCTGAAATTTGGTTGCAGCCATTGATGGCTTCCTCTTTCTGCCCCGTCCATGTAGTGTAACAACTGTTGCTTAAACTTTGAACTTGCGAACTATGCTTCCAACAGTGTATCTAGGAACATTCAGTGCCTTTGCTGCCTTTTTATATCCTTGCTTGTATGTAGAGGGTGATGATCTCTTCTCTTAACTTTGTAATCCATTCTTTTTTATTTATTTTTATTTTTTATTTTGTTCACTCAGCAGGCAATAAAGAGAAAACCATACAATTCGTGGGCTGATGCCCAAAGCGGTCACATCCATTAACAAAAGCATTGTCACTCAGCTGTCCCGCTGAGTGGGTTTTTGTTTTTAACCATCAGTATGACCCCTTGGCCCCTACATGTGATTTACTCAAAAGACTGCCCATGGGTTGAGGTGTCCCAGGGAACAGGGGTGACCCCCTCCAAGGTTTCATCAGAGTCATTTAACGGAACTATCTTGTGGGAGGGGGGGGGGTTTACTTGCGCCAGTGTGATCGAGGACGCTACTAGCTCTGTGCGGGCCCTTCTCTGGTTTGGTTGGGAACTGGTGATCACACCGTAATGGACAGCAAATAAACAGCAACATAAAAATAATTAAAACTAAATATAAAGAAAAATTGTGGGA
The DNA here is from genome assembly GCF_036172605.1 of Pelobates fuscus. Lineage (NCBI taxonomy): Eukaryota > Metazoa > Chordata > Amphibia > Anura > Pelobatidae > Pelobates > Pelobates fuscus. The sequence goes on from NC_086323.1 coordinate 168,755,964, forward strand.
CATAATGTCCTTCTAGCAAAATAACAAGGTTATAACATAATATGCATAGTCACTGAGTGTGTCGGCGGGGTCTGTGGCATTCTGTAAATCGGATTGTCCCTCATGTCGTGTCGCCCGCTGAGTTGGTACGCCGGGATGATCTGGGCACAAACTCCTTTACTATAGTGGGGTCCAATCTGGTCAGGGCGGTTGTGGTTTCTACTTGCGGCATTGTCAGGCCCAGCTGTGTTAGGTGAGAGTCCAGTTCCTGTAGGCTTCTTGCCCGGTATGTGGTCCCTTGAAAGGTGAATGTTACAAGCCTCGGTGTACCCCAGGGGTACTGGATGTCTGGTTTTCTTAGGTGTTGCAGGCTCGGTTGTAGCCCTTTACGCCAGCCCTTTACGCCAGTCCTCAAACAGTAGTGGGGTTTTCCCGCTGCAGGCTGCCAGGATAGTGGCTTTGTCTTGGTGGGTTTGGAATCTTACAATGAGGTCAGCTGAGGCATTAGGGGGTGCTTTTGCCGGCTTGGGCAGGTGAAACCAGCCATCTAGTTTCACCTGTTTGGCTTGTTTGGGTTGCAGCAGCGTTGCCATGAGGTGCCGTACGTAGTGTGGGAGGTCGTCATTCCCAATAGTGTCAGGGATCCAGGGTGGGTGCATATTATCTTACAAATAGCAGATCTTTGTGGCAGTCTCCTTTCTCTGCTAAGATAAAATAAATAACTGGTGACAATCATTGCTGAGTATAGCAGTACCCTGAATCTATAGTTGTAATCAAAATGAACTCACCTCCATTGAAAATCAAGTGTATTGTCATAATTTACAGACTTTCAGCTGTTTGACATGAACAAATCAAACAATCAATTTAAATAGATTAACACAATGAATGCTTCAAATGGTTTCCCCGAACTCAACTGAAAATGCAACTTCTAATGACTTCTCCAGTCTCAAAATTATTCAACACCTTCATGGCATGCATCTTTAGTACTTAGCAGAGCATACATATTCTGTTATGACCTGCTGCAAATGAGATGCATAGAAGGACACAAGCTTCTGGCAATGTTCCTGAGAAATCTTAGCCTGTTGCTTGTGATCCAATGGTCTCCATTTCAGTAATATTCTTGGGTTTGCGTGCTGCACCCGCCTTCCTCAAATCCCACCAGAGATTTTCTATGGAGTTCAAGTCAGTTGACTGTGATGTCCAGCGTAGAATTTTCTAAGACTTATTCTGCAACCAAGCCTTGGTGAAATTTGAGGTATGCTTGGAATCATTGTCTTATTGGAAGGTCCAATGACACCCAAGCTTTAACTTGTGGCATGACATTTTCTACTAGGATTTCTTGATGCTGCAATGAATCCATCTTGCCTTCCACATGCTGCAAGTTTCCAGAGCCAGAGGATGCAAAGCAGCCCCAGAGCATCACCGAGCCACCACCATGCTTAACTGTAGGCAGAATGTTCTTTTCAAGATATGCTTCATTCTTCTTCCTGCAGGCATACCGCTGATCTGTTTAGCCGAAAAGTTCTAGTTTTGTTTCATCGCTCCAAATAACAGCATCCCAAAAGTTATGTGACTTATTTATATGATTTTGAGCATATTGGAGACAACCTTTCTTGTGCTTTTGGGTCAGTAGTGGTGTACGTCTTGGAGTTCTGGCATGGAAACCTTCTGCATTTAGTATGCGCCTTACTGTGCTCACTGAATCCTCAGTGCTGGTTGTCACCAAGTTTTGCTGCAAGTCTATTGCAGTCACTCAAGGGTTTCTCACAACCTGCCTTCTCTGAAATTTGGTTGCAGCCATTGATGGCTTCCTCTTTCTGCCCCGTCCATGTAGTGTAACAACTGTTGCTTAAACTTTGAACTTGCGAACTATGCTTCCAACAGTGTCTCTAGGAACATTCAGTGCCTTTGCTGCCTTTTTATATCCTTGCTTGTATGTAGAGGGTGATGATCTCTTCTCTTAACTTTGTAATCCATTCTTTTTTATTTATTTTTATTTTTTATTTTGTTCACTCAGCAGGCAATAAAGAGAAAACCATACAATTCGTGGGCTGATGCCCAAAGCGGTCACATCCATTAACAAAAGCATTGTCACTCAGCTGTCCCGCTGAGTGGGTTTTTGTTTTTAACCATCAGTATGACCCCTTGGCCCCTACATGTGATTTACTCAAAAGACTGCCCATGGGTTGAGGTGTCCCAGGGAACAGGGGTGACCCCCTCCAAGGTTTCATCAGAGTCATTTAACGGAACTATCTTGTGGGAGGGGGGGGGGTTTACTTGCGCCAGTGTGATCGAGGACGCTACTAGCTCTGTGCGGGCCCTTCTCTGGTTTGGTTGGGAACTGGTGATCACACCGTAATGGACAGCAAATAAACAGCAACATAAAAATAATTAAAACTAAATATAAAGAAAAATTGTGGGACATAATGTCCTTCTAGCAAAATAACAAGGTTATAACATAATATGCATAGTCACTGAGTGTGTCGGCGGGGTCTGTGGCATTCTGTAAATCGGATTGTCCCTCATGTCGTGTCGCCCGCTGAGTTGGTACGCCGGGATGATCTGGGCACAAACTCCTTTACTATAGTGGGGTCCAATCTGGTCAGGGCGGTTGTGGTTTCTACTTGCGGCATTGTCAGGCCCAGCTGTGTTAGGTGAGAGTCCAGTTCCTGTAGGCTTCTTGCCCGGTATGTGGTCCCTTGAAAGGTGAATGTTACAAGCCTCGGTGTACCCCAGGGGTACTGGATGTCTGGTTTTCTTAGGTGTTGCAGGCTCGGTTGTAGCCCTTTACGCCAGCCCTTTACGCCAGTCCTCAAACAGTAGTGGGGTTTTCCCGCTGCAGGCTGCCAGGATAGTGGCTTTGTCTTGGTGGGTTTGGAATCTTACAATGAGGTCAGCTGAGGCATTAGGGGGTGCTTTTGCCGGCTTGGGCAGGTGAAACCAGCCATCTAGTTTCACCTGTTTGGCTTGTTTGGGTTGCAGCAGCGTTGCCATGAGGTGCCGTACGTAGTGTGGGAGGTCGTCATTCCCAATAGTGTCAGGGATCCAGGGTGGGTGCATATTATCTTACAAATAGCAGATCTTTGTGGCAGTCTCCTTTCTCTGCTAAGATAAAATAAATAACTGGTGACAATCATTGCTGAGTATAGCAGTACCCTGAATCTATAGTTGTAATCAAAATGAACTCACCCCCATTGAAAATCAAGTGTATTGTCATAATTTACAGACTTTCAGCTGTTTGACATGAACAAATCAAACAATCAATTTAAATAGATTAACACAATGAATGCTTCAAATGGTTTCCCCGAACTCAACTGAAAATGCAACTTCTAATGACTTCTCCAGTCTCAAAATTATTCAACACCTTCATGGCATGCATCTTTAGTACTTAGCAGAGCATACATATTCTGTTATGACCTGCTGCAAATGAGATGCATAGAAGGACACAAGCTTCTGGCAATGTTCCTGAGAAATCTTAGCCTGTTGCTTGTGATCCAATGGTCTCCATTTCAGTAATATTCTTGGGTTTGCGTGCTGCACCCGCCTTCCTCAAATCCCACCAGAGATTTTCTATGGAGTTCAAGTCAGTTGACTGTGATGTCCAGCGTAGAATTTTCTAAGACTTATTCTGCAACCAAGCCTTGGTGAAATTTGAGGTATGCTTGGAATCATTGTCTTATTGGAAGGTCCAATGACACCCAAGCTTTAACTTGTGGCATGACATTTTCTACTAGGATTTCTTGATGCTGCAATGAATCCATCTTGCCTTCCACATGCTGCAAGTTTCCAGAGCCAGAGGATGCAAAGCAGCCCCAGAGCATCACCGAGCCACCACCATGCTTAACTGTAGGCAGAATGTTCTTTTCAAGATATGCTTCATTCTTCTTCCTGCAGGCATACCGCTGATCTGTTTAGCCGAAAAGTTCTAGTTTTGTTTCATCGCTCCAAATAACAGCATCCCAAAAGTTATGTGACTTATTTATATGATTTTGAGCATATTGGAGACAACCTTTCTTGTGCTTTTGGGTCAGTAGTGGTGTACGTCTTGGAGTTCTGGCATGGAAACCTTCTGCATTTAGTATGCGCCTTACTGTGCTCACTGAATCCTCAGTGCTGGTTGTCACCAAGTTTTGCTGCAAGTCTATTGCAGTCACTCAAGGGTTTCTCACAACCTGCCTTCTCTGAAATTTGGTTGCAGCCATTGATGGCTTCCTCTTTCTGCCCCGTCCATGTAGTGTAACAACTGTTGCTTAAACTTTGAACTTGCGAACTATGCTTCCAACAGTGTCTCTAGGAACATTCAGTGCCTTTGCTGCCTTTTTATATCCTTGCTTGTATGTAGAGGGTGATGATCTCTTCTCTTAACTTTGTAATCCATTCTTTTTTATTTATTTTTATTTTTTATTTTGTTCACTCAGCAGGCAATAAAGAGAAAACCATACAATTCGTGGGCTGATGCCCAAAGCGGTCACATCCATTAACAAAAGCATTGTCACTCAGCTGTCCCGCTGAGTGGGTTTTTGTTTTTAACCATCAGTATGACCCCTTGGCCCCTACATGTGATTTACTCAAAAGACTGCCCATGGGTTGAGGTGTCCCAGGGAACAGGGGTGACCCCCTCCAAGGTTTCATCAGAGTCATTTAACGGAACTATCTTGTGGGAGGGGGGGGGGTTTACTTGCGCCAGTGTGATCGAGGACGCTACTAGCTCTGTGCGGGCCCTTCTCTGGTTTGGTTGGGAACTGGTGATCACACCGTAATGGACAGCAAATAAACAGCAACATAAAAATAATTAAAACTAAATATAAAGAAAAATTGTGGGACGTAATGTCCTTCTAGCAAAATAACAAGATTATAACATAATATGCATAGTCACTGAGTGTGTCGGCGGGGTCTGTGGCATTCTGTAAATCGGATTGTCCCTCATGTCGTGTCGCCCGCTGAGTTGGTACGGCGGGATGATCTGGGCACAAACTCCTTTACTATAGTGGGGTCCAATCTGGTCAGGGCGGTTGTGGTTTCTACTTGCGGCATTGTCAGGCCCAGCTGTGTTAGGTGAGAGTCCAGTTCCTGTAGGCTTCTTGCCCGGTATGTGGTCCCTTGAAAGGTGAATGTTACAAGCCTCGGTGTACCCCAGGGGTACTGGATGTCTGGTTTTCTTAGGTGTTGCAGGCTCGGTTGTAGCCCTTTATGCCAGCCCTTTACGCCAGTCCTCAAACAGTAGTGGGGTTTTCCCGCTGCAGGCTGCCAGGATAGTGGCTTTGTCTTGGTGGGTTTGGAATCTTACAATGAGGTCAGCTGAGGCATTAGGGGGTGCTTTTGCTGGCTTGGGCAGGTGAAACCAGCCATCTAGTTTCACCTGTTTGGCTTGTTTGGGTTGCAGCAGCGTTGCCATGAGGTGCCGTACGTAGTGTGTGAGGTCGTCATTCCCAATAGTGTCAGGGATCCCTCTGATTTTTCAGTTATTTCTTCGCCTGTGATCTTCTAAGGCCTCCACTTTGTCTGCTGTGTCTTGTTGCAGTTTGTGGAGTTCTGACATTCTCCGTTCCAGAGTGGTGAGTTGGCCGCCGTGGGCAGTGGTGTTGGTCTCCAAGGAGGTAAGCCGCGTGTTGGCCCTTTCCATTGCCTCTTTGAAGGCTGCCCTGTCGGCAGCTAAATCTTGTCTTGAGGTCTGTAAACATTTTTGTTAGGAGGGCTGCAGTGACCGGTTCCCCTGCTGGGGATGCTTTGGTCGCCTTAGATTGGGTTGCTGTTGCACCGTCTCCCAGGTCTGGATAAAAGTCTTCTGAGGAGTCAGAATACTCGGCTTCCCCAGCGCCATTTTCTCCCAGCGCATATTTGTGCTGTTGTAAGGGATTCTATTCAGGGGGATGAATACTTTTGAGACTGGTGAAATCATTATAAGTGACGTTTTGAGTTTAATTTGGGGAAACCATTTGAAGCATTCGTTGGTGAGCTATTTCAATTGTTTTTGTTTCATTTATTCATTGCAAACAGCTGATAGACAGTCTGTAAAGTTTGCAAATAAAGACAATTTTTAATGGGGGTTGCATAATTTTGATTACAACTGTACATACATTGACTCACAAAGGCTGCATACACAAACTCATAATGCAAACAGTTAATAATAAAACATTGACTGGTAGGCTGATACACGTAATCACACTGACACAGAATGACTCATACAGGAGACACACATTTATAAGATGTCACTTATGTGGAAAGGTGGAGATAGTTTTATACTTGTGGGGTAACCTGTTTGGGGAGTGCTTTTCATTGCAGTAAATTATCAATTCTAAAATATTTTTTTTTCTAGAAAATTAAGAACATACATGAAAAGTCTGTACCTTGTATTTCCAAAACAACTATCTTGAACAATAATGCTACATTCTTGCCACTTTTGTTTGTTATTGTTTTTATTGCTTTTTTGTGTCCTTTTTTTTTTTTTAAATTACCATTATGTGCATTTCAGTGAATAGGTATAGCTTTCTTTCAGTGATTATCATTTTATAGAATTAAAGGAACAGTCAATACACCATAATCACTACTACACAATATAGTGATTATGGTACCTGCCTTTGCATCCTCTCCCATTGAAAGTATTAATCAAACCATTTTTGAATTTTTGGTCTTCTCAACTCCTTGAGGCAGCATTTTCCATCTCCACCTATTGTAGTGGTTATGGTGCTTGGGTGTTCCTTAAAATAGAATCTACTGTTGGTGCTATTATATTATAATTGAATGCAGAAATATCATTTTTTTTATTTACTAAGTAAGAAGTAGATATTACATGTACAGTTGCAAGAAAAAGTATGTGAACCCTTTGGAATGATATGGATTTCTGCACAAATTGTTCATAAAATGTGATCTGATCATCATCTAAGTCACAACAATAGACAATCACAGTCTGCTTAAACTAATAACACACAAAGAATGAAATGTTGCCATGTTTTTATTGAACCCACCATGAAAACATTCACAGTGCAGGTGGAAAAAGTATGTGAACCCCTAGACTAATGACATCTCCAAGAGCTAATTGGAGTGAGATGTCAGCCAACTGGAGTCCAATCAATGAGATGAGATCGGAGGTGTTGGTTACAGCTGCCCTATAAAAAAAACACACCAGTTCTGGATTTGCTTTTCACAAGAAGCATTGCCTGATGTGAATGATGTGAAGACCTACGATTAAGAATTGTTGACTTGCATAAAGCTGGAAAGGGTTATAAAAGTATCTCCAAAAGCCTTGCTGTTCATCAGTCCACGGTAAGACAAATTGTCTATAAATAGAGGAAGTTCAGCACTGCTGCTACTCAGTGGCGTCTCTAGAATTCATTTTTAGGGGGGGGGCACATGGTGGGCCAGGGACAAAAGTAGGGGGGGACATTTAACCCCGACCTCGCTGCAGTTTGACCCCGCCCCTGCCGCATGTTAAGCCCCGCCCCCGACACAATGTGTTTTTTTTTTTATAATCCCTGGTGAAGGATTCATTATTTTCCACCAGGGATTATTAAAAAAACAAACATTTCCCTTGATATAGTGCCATAGTTGCCAACATTTGAGAAATTGGGACATTCAGCGCTCCCTGTACAGTGCTGCTCTCTGTATAATACATGGCTGTGTGTATAATATCCTGGGACAGTCAGTGCTCCCTGTATAGTGTTGCTCTCTGTATAATACATGGCTGTGTCTATAATTTCCTGGGACAGTCAGTGCTCCCTGTATAGTGCTGCTCTCTGTAAATACAGATCTGTTTGTGTATAATATCCCAAGACAGAGAGCAGCACTATACAGGGAACAATGATTGTCCCAGGATATTATACAGACACAGACCTGTATTATACAGAGAACAGCACTATAGTAGTATACAGATAGCTGAGCATATACCCCATGTCCCAATCTCTAGACTACTAGTACCTGTCAACAGCATCTCCCAGATGCGTGTAACAGGGCTAAAGTGTGCGGCAGCTAACACAGATGATTCAGCGGTAAAGCACACTCGGTGGCAGAGCCAAACTGGAAAGCAGCCCTGGAAAAAAAATGTATGCCATTCCTACAGGTCAATATATATATATATATATATATATATATATATATATATATATATATATATATATAGTACAGTGAGCACACAAGCTCACTGACATGCGCAAATAGGCTCACTGACAGACAAAAAACTCTCTGACTCGCACACAGGCTTACTACAGACAAACTCACTTGTATAAACACAAGGCTCACTACAAAGAAGTTCAGGGACACACACATGTTCAATAAATAGAAGCTCACTGACACACACAAGCAGTACCATCTTAACAGTGTTAAGGGCCCCCGGGCAAAGCAGTGCACTGGGGCCCTTCCTACACAACAACTCACAGGAATAAAAATTGTAATTATTGATAGACTGCTGAGTACATACACACAGTACACAAATACGAACACCGAGAAACTTCTAAATACACACACACAGACGTTGCTGAATGCACACAGACTTTGCTGAATGCACACAGGCTGATTTTTACACTTACACACAGACTGCTGAATCCAACACACACACAGCTGAGTCTACACACACACACACAGACATACAGACTGCTGAGTCCATACACACACAGACTGCTGAGTCCATATACACACAGACAGACACACAGAATGCTGAGTCCATATACACACAGACAGACACACAGACTGCTGAGTCCATACACACACACACACACACACACACACAGACTGCTGAGTCCATACAACCAACAGACTGCTGAGTCCATACACACACACACAGACTGCTGAGTCCATACACACACATTTACTGCTGAGTCCACACACACACACACACACACACACACAGACTGCTGAACCCATACAAACACACACACACACACAGACTGCTGAGTCCATATACACACACACACAGACTGCTGAGTCCATATACACACACACACACACAAACACACAGACTGCTGAGTCCATACACACACACACACACAGACAGACTGCTGAGTCCATACACACACACACAGACAGACTGCTGAGTCCATACACACACATATACACACAGACTGCTGAGTCCATACACACACATATACACACAGACTGGCGAGTCCATACACACACAAACACACAGACTGCTGAGTCCATACACACACACACACACAGTGGGCTGAGTCCATACACACACAGACTGCTGAGTCCATATACACACACACACACACACACACACACACAGACTGCTGAGTCCATACACACACACACAGTGGGCTGAGTCCATACACACACAGACTGCTGAGTCCATATACACACACACACACACACATACACAGAGTGCTGAGTCCATACACACACACACAAACACAGACTGCTGAATCCATACACACACACAGACTGCTGAGTCCATACACACACACAGACACAAAGACATACAGACAGACACACAGACTGCTGAGTCCATACACACACACAGACTGCTGAGCAGGGCTGCCATCAGAAATTTTAGGGCCCCTGACACAGTTTAAGATCTGGGCCTCCAGGGCCAGCCCTGAGCTGCCCACAAGGATGAAGGGTGTGTGTGTGTGTGTGTATAGTGGATGTAGAATGTGTGTCATGGATGCAGTGTGTATAGTGGATGTAGAATGTGTGTAGTGGATGCGGTATGTGTGTCATGGATGCAGTGTGTATAGTGGATGCAGATTGTACGTTTTGTGTAATGTATGTAATGTTTGTATGCATGCATTAGATGCAGAGTGTGTGTGTAGTAAATGTAGGTGTGTATAGTGAATGCAGAGTGTGTGTTTTTGTAGTGGATGTAGTGTGCATAGTAAATGTGTGTATAGAGCATGTAGTGTGTTTGTAGTGAATGTAGTGTGTTTGTAGTGAGTGCAACGTGTGTAAAGTGAATGCAGTGTGTGTGTGTGTGTGTGTGTGTGGTGCAAAGTGTGTTTAGTGAATGTAATGTGTGTGTGTGTGTGTGTGTGTGTAGTGCAGAGTGTGTTTAGTAAATGTAGTGTGTAGTGAGTGCAACGTGTGTATAGTGAATGTAGTGTGTGTGTGTGTGGTGCAAAGTGTGTTTAGTGAATGTAGTGTGTGTGTGTGTGTGTGTGTAGTGCAGAGTGTGTTTAGTGAATGTAGTGTGTAGTGAGTGCAAAGTGTGTATAGTGAATGTAGTGTGTGTGTGTAGAGCAAAGTGTGTTTAGTGAATGTAGTGTGTGTGTGTAGTGCAGAGTGTGTTAGTGAATGTAGTGTTTGTAGTGAGTGCAGAGTGTGTTTAGTGAATGTAGTGTGAGTATGTGTAGTGCAGAGTGTGTTCAGTGAATGTAGTGTGTGTGTGTAGTGCAGAGTGTGTTTAGTGAATATAGTGTGTGTTTAGTGAATGTAGTGTGTGTGTGTGTAGTGCAGAGTGTGTTTAGTGAATGTAGTGTGTGTAGTGCAGAGTGTGTACTTGTAAGGATGCAGTGTGTGTGTAAAATAGGGGGGAGTGGAGTCTTTTTTTTTATTTATTTGTGTATATTTCAATTCCCCTCCCCCCCCCTCCCTGGTTCTTACTGTGCCAGGGAGGGGGGAGATCGCATTCCCTAGTGGTCCGGTGGCATGGTGGAGCGAGCCAGCCGCATTACATTAAAGAGGGGGCCCAGCAGCACACACTGTCTTCCTTTCCAGCTCCTCTCTGACTAACTCTCGCCAGACAGGTCTGCGTGCTGTGCGGAGCGTTGCCATGGTAACCCATGGCAATGCGCTGGCGGCCGCAGGGCGTAGGGAAGTTAGACAGAGAGCAGCTGGAAAGGAGGACAGAGTGTGCTGCTGGGCCCCCTCTTCAATGTACAGGTAGCAGGGGGCCCTCTGTGCACATATATATAGCAAAAATTATATATAAGTGCACATAAGGAATGTGGGGCTCGGTTCTTTGAAAGCATGTGCCTTAAAGAGCAATTCCCGAAAGGCCTTATCACCGCCATGTATGTGCACTTCAGTACCTCCACTTTGGAGTGGGGGGCACTCACCTACACATCCCAATGGGAAGCTGATCTTGGTGAGGAGCTTGAGGGAGTTGACTGGCAGGACATTTGGGAAGCCGCTGCAACTTCGTCTGTATGTGTCTCCATGCAGGAACAAGCTTATAAGACCATGTTCAGGTGGTACACCACCCCGGTTAAACTCTGTAGAATGCATAAAATGTCCACGGATTTGTGCTGGAGAGGTTGTGGCCACAAGGGAACCTACTTACATATGTGGTGGGAATGCCCGATGGTTCAGCAATTCTGGAAACAGGTAGCGGGGTTACTGAAAGATATTTTTGAGAGAGAGATCAAACTAGACCCCTGGGTATTCCTTCTGGCCAGGCCTCTGGAGGACTGGTCCAGAACAGAACAATTATTGATTCATAAAGTAAATTTGGCTGCTAGGAGAGCCCTGGCACAAACGTGGCTACAAAGTGTTACTCCCCCACTAAATGTTGTCCTGCAAAAGATTAAAGATACGTTTCTTATGGACAAATTGACGGCTAAGGTCAGAGGCACGCTTACGAAGTTTGAAAAGGTCTGGGCACCATGGATAGACAGTGGAGTAGGCGATTAGGGGAGGGGGGGAGGGCTCATTCCCCCATCCCCCCACCTCTCTGAGAATGTCTGTCGCCTGTTACCACACTCCATGTTTTCTCCTATAACGGGACTTTCAGGATCCCGCCGGGAGATAGGCGAGATGCAAACGGCCCCGCGGATGTCATGCACCTTATTGTCGTCAAAACCAGGTGCACCACGAAAAGTATATGCAATGATGATTAAATGGGCTTATGGGTCCCAGCGTCCCCCCCCTTTACACCTCCCCTCCCTCCCCCCCCCCTCCACCTCCTAGACCCCTCTTTGGTCCCTCTCTCTATTTCACTCTCTCTCTTTACTACTTTCTATCACTGTTTTTCCCATTTTTAACTCTGACTGGTTCCTCTATCCCCTCCTATCAGTAGGCACATTCTTTACCCTGTTTTCAGGGAGCTACTATTGCCTGGGGACTGACACGGTTCGACGAAAAATCCATTGAGGCCACCCTATGCTTAGGGACGGAGTGGGGAGGTATACCTGAGTAAAACATGGCTTAACAGAAGCCGTGATCATATTATCCTGGCCAGCACGAATCATGCGATGGGACCAGTCGTGTCTCTTTCTTTCTCTTTTTCTCTATTTTTACATTTATTAAAAAATAAGGTGGAGCACCCTGAACCTGTATGGTCCTTCGTGGCGGTTGTGCAATCATCATATCCAGCGTAAACGGCCGTGATTTTTTTGCTGTTGTACTTTTACGCGAACTATTTGTATTTGTACCTGCCTGGATGTATTCATATGGGTTTATGTTGAATACTGTTACTGTTACATGTGATGTTGAAACCTTGTAATGAATAAAGAATAAAAAAAAAAAAGGAATGTGGGGCTCGGACTGCCAGAGTAGTTTGGGCCCCCCAGGACCGCCGGGCCCATGACAACCGTTATGGTTGTTATGCCCTGATGGCGGTCCTGCTGCTGAGTCCATACACACACATAGACTGCTGAGTCCATACACACACAGAGTGCTGAGTCCATACACACACACAGAGTGCTGAGTCCATACACACACACACACACACAGACTGCTGAGTCCATACACACACAGACTGCTGAGTCCATACACAGACTGCTGAGTCCATACACACACAGACACACAGACTGCTGAGTCCATACACACAGACACAGACTACTGAGTCCATACACACACACATACACAGACACAGACTGCTGAGTCCATACACACACAGACAACCAGACTGCTGAGTCCATACACACACAGACACACAGACTGCTGAGTCCATACACACACAGACTGCTGAGTCCATACACACACAGACTGCTGAGTCCATACACACACAGACACATAGACTGCTGAGTCCATACACACACAGACACATATACTGCTGAGTCCATACACACACACACACACACAGATACATGGACTGCTGAGTCCATACACACAGACACATAGACTGCTGAGTCCATACACAGACACAGACTGCTGAGTCCATACACACACACAGACACAGACTGCTGAGTCCATACACACACACAGACTGCTGAGTCCATACACACACACAGACACAGACTGCTGAGTCCATACACACACACAGACACAGACTGCTGAGTCCATACACACACACAGACACAGACTGCTGAGTCCATACACACACAGACACAGACTGCTGAGTCCATACACACACATACACAGACTGCTGAGTCCATACACACACACAGACACAGACTGCTGAGTCCATACACACACACAGACACAGACTGCTGAGTCCATACACACACACAGACTGCTGAGTCCATACACACACAGACGCACAGACTGCTGAGTCCATACACACACAGACACACAGACTGCTGAGTCCATACACACACCGACTGCTGAGTCCATACACACACCGACTGCTGAGTCCATACACACACAGACTGCTGAGTCCATACACACACACAGACACAGACTGCTGAGTCCATACACACACACAGACACAGACTGCTGAGTCCATACACACACAGACGCACAGACTGCTGAGTCCATACACACACAGACACACAGACTGCTGAGTCCATACACACACCGACTGCTGAGTCCATACACACACCGACTGCTGAGTCCATACACACACAGACTGCTGAGTCCAGACACAGACACAGACACAGACTGCTGAGTCCATACACACACAGACTGCTGAGCAGAGGCGGCTCTAGACTTTATGAGGCCTTAGGCGTAACTCAAACATGAGGCCCCACTAACAAAAAAGTGTCACATGTACACATTGATGCACAGTTTACCTGTGTATGTGCCTGAGAGTGTGTCTGACAGAGAGTATCCTTGTGTGTGAGAATGTATGTCTCTGTGAGCATGTTTGCGTTTTTGTCTGAGACTGAAGTGTGTTGTGTGTATGGCGGGTGATGGTGTGAGGGGGTGATGGTGAGAGGGAAAGGGGGGTGATGGTGAGAGGGAGAGCGGGGTGATGGTGATGTGAGAATGAAGGGGGTGATGTGAGAAGGAGGGGGTGATGTTAGAAGGAGGAGGTGTGATGTGAGAAGGAGGGGGGTGATGTGAGAGTGGAGGGGGTGATGTGAGAGTGGAGGGAGGTTGATGTGAGAGTGGAGGGGGGTTGATGTGAGAGTGGAGGGGGGTCGATGTGAGAGTGGAGGGGGGTTGATGTGAGTGAGGGGGGGTTGATGTGAGAGTGAGGGGGGGGTGATGTGAGGCAGCCAACATGGGATAGGGGGGGCAGGGGCCACAGGGAAGGCCCCAGATGGGGAGAGGCCGCGGGGGGGGGGGAGGGGAGCACCCACACCAGCAGCCACCCAGGGGAGAGGATATAGGAGAGGAGAGCACCTGGATCATGGAGTCGCCGGCCACCATCCACGCTGCAGCAGCTCTGAGGGAAGCCAGCAAGCCTCAACCGCCATCCCTCAAGCTGTGTAAACCTGCAGGCTCAGGCAAACAGGAGCAGGAGGACAGGAAGCTGTTTGCTGGCCCGAATCCCAAGTGGCACTGAGGTAAGACCTTCCCCACACTAACTTACACAGAACATAATCCCACCCACACACTCTTTCCCAACCAATCCCATGCATCTATCCCCACACTACTACATGTGCCCTTGTCCGCTTAGCTGCGCTATCTCCCCAGGGCCTCAACACTATGTGTGGTGAAAAAGAGGCACAGCACACCAACATCAAAACCTCATCCCAACTGTGAAGTATGGTGGTGGGGGCATCATGGTTTGAGGCTGCTTTGCTGTGTCAGGACCTGGACGGATTGCCATCATCGAAGGAAAAATGAATTCCCAAGTTTGTCAAGACATTTTGCAGGAGAACTTAAGGCCATCTGTCTACCAGCTGAAGCTCAACAGAAGATGAATGTTGCAACAGGACAATGACCCAAAGCATAGAAGTAAATCAACAACAGAATGGCTTAAACAGAAGAAAATACGCCTTCTGAAGTGGCCCAGTCAGAGTCCTGACCTCAACCCGATTGAGATGCTGTGGCATGACCTCAAGAAAGCGATTCACACCAGACATCCCAAGAATATTGCTGAACTGAAACAGTTCTGTAAAGAGGAATGGTCAAGAATTACTCCTGACTGTTGTGCACATCTGATCTGCAACTACAGGAAACATTTGGTTAAAGTTATTGCTGCCAAAGGAGGTTCAACCAGTTATTAAATCCAAGGGTTCACATACTTTTTCCACCTGCACTGTGAATGTTTACTTGGTGTGTTTTAATAAAAACATGGCAACATTTCATTCTTTGTGTGTTATTAGTTTAAGCAGAATATGATTGTCTATTGTTGTGACAGATCACATTTTATGACCAATTTGTGCAGAAATCCATATCATTCCATATCACATACTTTTTCTTGCAACTGTATGTATAGCACTGGTTAATTTGGGATTTTCCAACTGCATATATTTTATTGCTTTGAAATTCAAAATAAATGTGTAATGATTCTATATCTGTATTTGTGTGAAAGATCAAGTTCAAATTAATAATCCTGGCTATGCGGCAGTCCAGGAGTACTTCATGGGTGAGGTTGAATTTATTTACTAGTAACCAGAGAATTGAACCATGTCACCGAGAACATATATATTTTTTCTAAATACGATTTAAATTATCAGGGGGCAGTGAATTAAAAAATATTATGTTCTACCATAGAGCCTCCTGGGTTACAGTTCTTCATTTTTCATGTGCTGCCCATCAACAATAAGTGTCTGTCGAGGGAAACATTGTGACTTCATATAGCTGTCAAAATACAGGTGTTATGTACTAAACTGGGAATTTCCGAGAATACAAAAGAATTGCAACTTTTAACTCTCAAAGCTCAGCTGATGTTTTACTCTAATACAAAGATGTTGTCTATTACAGTTTCATTTATTTTGCCAATTCTCCTCAATTACTAGTTTACTAAATACAGGCTGACATTATTTGATAGGGTCCCCCTTCCTAAACATTTTATCAAAAATGATTCAAATTGCCCGTTGCACAGTATTGAGTAATATGCTGATGCTTCATAACAATAATGACAAATATTGACATTCACTTTCACTGTGTAGTGTACACCACCCTTGCATCTTACATTTCTAGATAAAAGTAGATTCTTTCAGTATAGAAAATACAAATCGTACACACAAACGGTGTATGTTTTTGCTTTGAAAAAAATAAATATAAATGTGGAAATTGTGCACAAAAATATAGCAACAGCACCACCTAGGGGATCTTTCACTATTATTGTAAACCGTCACAATAATGCAGAAAAGGCATGCAGTAATTAAAATTGTGAGAGCAAACAAAAATCGTTATACAATTTACTATAAACCGTATACTGGCATAAACCTAAAACAAAAGATAAAAAATAGAACATAGGGTAACAGTGCACATATAGAGTTAATAATAAAACACACAAATGGCCCCACTCACATTTTGCTGAGCCACTCAAATAGCTATCTCAGACTTGAGGGCCTTAAATGGAGAAATAAAGGTGGTTGTCTCCTGAGATTATTAGAAAAACTTTTCTTTAGGAATTTTCCTCCAGTAAAGAATCCAGGATGCAGGATTCGAAGTTGTCTAAATTTATCATTTGTTTTAGGTTTATACCAGTGTACCATTTATGGTAAATTATGTGACAATTTTTGTGTGCTCTAACTAGGTATCAACCGATATCGATTTTTTTTAGAGCCGATACTGATAATCTGTGAACTTTCAGGCCAATAGCCGATAACTTACCGATATTCTGTACATTTATCATTTTGAAAAAATAAACAATTTCTAAATGTAAATGCACAAAATATACATGCCATGTATAGTGTATGCAGTGTGTTTAGACAGTGTGTATTTGTGTAGTGTGTATATAATAAATGCAGAGTGTGTTTGTGTAGTGTGTATAGTGAATGCAGTGTTTGTGTAGTGTGTGTATAGTGAATGTAGTGTGTGGTGTGTGTAAAGTGAATGCAGTGTGTGCGTAAAGTGAATGCAGTGCGTGTGTGGTGTGCGTAAAGTGAATGCAGTGCGTATGTAGTGTGCCTTAAGTGAATGCAGTGCATGTGTAGTGTGCGTAAAGTGAATGCAGTGTGTTTGTGTAATGTGTGTATATACTAAATGCAAAGTATGTGTGTTTGTGTAGTGTGTGTATAGTGAATGTAGTGTGTTTGTGTAGTGTGCATTATATAAACATACTACACAAACAATGCATTTCATACACACACTATACAAACACACTGCATTATATGAATTGATGCTGTGTCTTGGTGGCAGCATATGCAGTGCATTATATGCAGTGTGTTTGTGTAGTGTGTTTATATAATGCAGTGTGTGTGTGTTTCTGTAGGTATGTAATTTGGGGGGGAAGCGGCATTTTTTATTTAATTTTTCCTGCTTGTTACCTGGCCAGGGAGGGGGGATATGACATTCCCTGGCAGTCCGGTTGCATGGAAAGTACAGAGGGGGCCCGCAGCAAGCGCTTTCTTACCTTCCAAGCAGCTCCCTTCAGCTCCCTGTGTAAATCTCGCGGCCTGCATATCGCACGGAGCGTGTCCATGGTAACCCGTGGGAACACTCTGACGGCCACGGGACTCGCAAGATTTACACAGGGAGTGGAATAGAGCTGCTTGGAAGGTAAGTAAGCGCTTGCAACGGGACCGCCAGGCTTGTCATGGGCCCGGTGGTCCTGGTATGTATAATCGGCAATATCGGTATATCGGCCAGACCGATAAACGCTAGATCCCTAGCTCTAACCAAGCATTTTAATTACTGTTTGCACTTTACTGTGTGTGGTGGAGTGACCCACATAGATGATAGTAGGATCTGTTACTACTTTTATTTAACCTTTCATTTTTTTGTATTATTACCATGTAGAAAAGGCACTTACATGAGTGTGCTGGTCATTTGGGTTGCTGCCACCAAGACACAGCATCAATTCAAAACAAAGTTGTTCTACACTTGAGATTCAGTGATACATTTTATTAAACCAAACATTGACAAAGGTACTAAGTTACTGAAACATTGCTGAGTCTTTTTGTTGTGGCTCCTCTATATTTTCCATATCCTCCTTCTACATGTCAGCCTTCTTTCTCCTCTTCTGTCTATTACTCCTCCCTCTCTTTCTTTGCCTCCTATTTCTGCACCACCTTATACTCTGTCTCCTCCTTTTCTCCATATCCTCTCCCTCCACCATTGTTCTTCTCCTCAATTCCCTCCTCCTCATTTTTCATCTTTTCCTCCTCTGCCTCATTCTTCTCCTATTCCTCTTTCTTCTTCTCTTCCTCCTCTGTCATCCTCCCCTCTTCTTTCTCTGTCTCCTGTACCTCGTTCTCCTCTGTCTCCTCAATTTCCTCCTCAGTCTCCATCTTATTCTTGCCGTGCTATTCGATTTTCTACTTCTTCTCCTTCCGCTGCTCCTCTGTCGCTTCTTATTCTACCTCCATCTCCTCCTCTTTCTCACCTTTCTACTTCTCATCCTCCTTTGTTGTCTTCTTCTCCTCCTCTGTCAGCTTCTCCTCCATTGTCTTTTCCTCTACTTCTCTTCCCTATTTCCTCCTAAATTTTTGTCTCCTATCCTTCGTCTCTGTCTCCTCCTTTTCCATTTTCTTCTTTTCTTTCTATGTCCAGTCCTCCTTATTCTCCTCCTCCTCTGCTTCCTTTTCTGCTCTTCCTCCATTATCATCTTCTACTCCTTTTTCTCTTTCTCCTCCTCCTCAGTTTCCTCTTCTGCCTCCTCATTCTGCGTCTCCTTTTTCTTTATTTCCTTTATTGTTCTCGGCGTCTATCTTTTTCTTATCCACTTCATCTGTCTTCTTATCCGTTTCCTCCTCCTCCAATTCCTTCTGCTCTACTATCTCGTCTCTTCTATCTACATCTCTTCCTCTGTCTGCACCTTCTCCTCCTCCTCCATTTCCTCTGACACTCCTATAGCAACCCTTTTTCCATCTCATTATTCTTTATCTCCTCTGTCTCTTCCATCTCCTTTTCCTGTCTCCTCATTATCTTCTTCTATCTTCTAATCAGCTGACGTCTCCTCTTCTTTCTCCTTCTATTTCTCCTCCTCTGTCCCCTCTTCAGTTTCCTCTTTCTCCTCCTGTTTTCTTCTACTGCATCTTTCTCAGCCACTGTCTTCTCCATTCTCCATTGCAATGTCTTCTCTCCTTCAATCTCCTTCTCATCCACCTCTTCTGTCTTATCCTTTTCCTAATTTCCTTCTCCCCCTGTCTATTTTCTCTTTCCTTTCATCTTTCTCTGCCTTCTCCTCCTCCTCCATTTTCTGTTTCTCTAACTTTTCTCCACCTCCTGTTCCTCCGTCTCTTTCCCCTCTGTTTCCTTCTTCTCTGTCTCCTCCTTCTTATTCTTCATCACTTTCTCCTCCTCCTCACCTCCTTGTTCTTCTCCTCCTTTCTTTCTGCTTTCTTCTATGTCTCCTCTGTCTCCTTCTTCCAGTCTCCACCATCTCCTTCTTCTTGTCTGTCTTTTGCTCTTTCTCCATCTTATCATTCTTCTTTTTCGACTCCTCCTCCTCCTCCATCTCCTATAACATTATCTCTTCTCCGTCTCCTGTTCCTCAATCTCTTTCTCCTCTGTTTCCTTCTTCTCTGTCTCCTTATTCTCCATTGCTTTCTCCTCCTCCTTCTTCTCCATCGCTTTCTCCTCCCCCTCCTCTCCTCCTTTCTTTCTGCTTTCTTCTGTCTCTTCTATCTCCTCCTCCGCTGTCTCTACCATCTTATCAGTCTTCTTTTTCACATCCTCCTCCACCCCTTCTTATCCTTATTCTTTTCTTCCTTCTCCTCCTTATTCACACCTTTTGTCTTCTTCTCCTCCTCTTCCTCCTCCTCCTCCTCCTCCTCACCTCCTTGTTCTTCTCCTCCTTTCTTTCTGCTTTCTACTATGTCTCTTTTCTCTCCTTCTCCCAGACTCCACCATCTCCTTCTTCTCGTCTGTCTTCTGCTCTTTCTCCATCTTATCATTCTTCTTTTTTTCTTCCTTCTCCTCCATCTCCTTTAACGTTATCTATTTTCCATCTCCTGTTCCTCAGTCTCTTTCTCCTCTGTTTCCTTCTTCTCTGTTTCCCTATCCTCCTTCTTCTCCATCGCTTTCTCCTCCTCATTCTTCTCCATCGCTTTCTCCTCCTCTTCTACTCTCTTTCTGCTTTCTTCTGTCTCCTTCTCCCAGTCTCCACCATCTCCTTCTTCTCACCTGTCTTCTGCTCTTTCTCCATCTTATCATTCTTCTTTTTCGCCTCCTCCTTCTCCATCTCCTATAACATTATCTCTTCTCCATCTCCTGTTCCTCAGTCTCTTTCTCCTCTGTTTCCTTCTTCTGTCTCCTCCTCCTCCTTTTCTCCATCGCTTTTTCCTCTTCCTCCTCTCCTCCTTTCTTTCTGCTTTCTTCTATGTATCTTCTATCTCCTTCTCCCATGTCTCCACCATCTCCTTCTCCTCATTTTTCTTCTGCTCTTCCTCCATCTTATCAGTCTTCTTTTTCACCTCCTCCTCACCTCCTTCTTATCCTTATTCTTTTCTTCCTTCTCCTCCTTATTCACATCTTTTGTCTTCTTCTCCTTCTCCTCCTCTTTTTTCTCCTTCTGTTTTCTCTTCCTCTATCTCCTTCTCCTCCATTTCTCATCATCTCTTTTTCCATCTTATAATGCACCTCATTCTCCTCCTTATTCACTTCCATCTCCTGTTCCTTGGTCTTGATCTCTACTATCTTATTCCGCTCCATCTTCTTCTCCTCCTTTATTACCATCTTCTACTCCTTTTTCTCATTCTCCTCCGCCTCCTCCTCTGCCTCCTCATTCTTCGTCTCCTTCGCCTTTTTCTTTATCTTCTCTATCTCCTTCTCGTGGTCTGTCTCTTTCTCAGTCACTTCATATGTCTCCTAATTCTCAATTCCCTTCTCTATTCCCTCTCTTTTCCTCCTCCTTCTCTTCCTCCTCTGTTTTTCCATCCTCCTCCATTTTCTCTGCCCCTTCTCTGTTTTATCCTCCTCCTTCTCAGTCTTCCCCTCCTCTTTTGTCTTTTTCCTGCTCCTCTTTTGTCTTTTCCTCCTCTGTCTCAACCAACTCCTTCTATATCTCCTCCTCCATCTCTTTCTCCTTTTTCCTTTCCATCTTCATCTTCTCTCTTTCTTTTCTATTTTCTCCTCTTCCTTCTCTTCCATCTTCTTCTCCTGTTTCCGCCTCCTCCAATTCCTTCTGTTTCACCATCTTGTCTCCTCTATCTACATATCTTCCTCTGTCTCCATTTCCTCTGACACTCCTATATCAACTCTTTTTCCATCTCATTATCCTTCGTCTCCTCTTTCTCTGCCTCTTCCGTCTCCTGTTCCTCTGTATCCTCGTTCTCTATTTTCTAATCTTCTTACGTCTCCTCTTCTTTTTTCTTATATTTCTCCTCCTCATCACCTCTTCAGTTTCCTCTTTCTCCTCTGTTTTCATCTACTACATCTCTTTCTCTGCCTCTGTCTTCTCCTCTTTCATCTCCTCCTCATCCACCTCTTCTGTCTCCTCTTTTTCCTTCTCCTCACTGTCTATTTTCTCTTTCCTTTCATATTTCTCTGCCTCCTCATCCTCCATCTCCTGTTACTCTATCTCTTCTCCATCTCCTGTTCCTCAGTCTCTTTCCCCTCTGTTTCCTTCTTCTCTGTCTCCTCCTCCTACTCCTTCTTCTTCATCACTTTATCCTCCTCCTCACCACCTTGTTCTTCTCCTCCTTTCTTTCTGCTTTCTACTATGTCTCTTCTCTCTCCTTCTCCCAGTCTCCACCATCTCCTTCTTCTCATCTGGCTTCTGCTCTTTCTCCATCTTATCATTCTTCTTTTTTTCTTCCTTCTCCTCCATCTCCTTTAACGTTATCTATTTTCCATCTCCTGTTCCTCAGTCTCTTTCTCCTCTGTTTCCTTCTTCTCTGTTTCCCTATCCTCCTTCTTCTCCATCGCTTTCTCCTCCTCCTTCTTCTCCATCGCTTTCTCCTCCTCTTCTACTCTCTTTCTGCTTTCTTCTGTCTCCTTCTCCCAGTCTCCACCATCTCCTTCTTCTCACCTGTCTTCTGCTCTTTCTCCATCTTATCATTCTTTTTTTTCGCCTCCTCCTTCTCCATCTCCTATAACGTTATCCCTTCTCCATCTCCTGTTCCTCAGTCTCTTTCTCCTCTGTTTCCTTCTTCTGTCTCCTCCTCCTCCTTTTCTCCATCGCTTTTTCCTCTTCCTCCTCTCCTCCTTTCTTTCTGCTTTCTTCTATGTATCTTCTATCTCCTTCTCCCATGTCTCCACCATCTCCTTCTCCTCATTTTTCTTCTGCTCTTCCTCCATCTTATTAGTCTTCTTTTTCACCTCCTCCTCACCTCCTTCTTATCCTTATTCTTTTCTTCCTTCTCCTCCTTATTCACATCTTTTGTCTTCTCCTCCTTCTCCTCCTCTTTTTTCTCCTTCTGTTTTCTCTTCCTCTATCTCCTTCTCCTCCATTTCTCATCATCTCTTTTTCCATCTTATAATGCACCTCATTCTCCTCCTTATTCACTTCCATCTCCTGTTCCTTGGTCTTGATCTCTACTATCTTATTCCGCTCCATCTTCTTCTCCTTCTTTATTACCATCTTCTACTCCTTTTTCTCATTCTCCTCCGCCTCCTCCTCTGCCTCCTCATTCTTCGTCTCCTTCGCCTTTTTCTTTATCTTCTCTATCTCCTTCTCGTGGTCTGTCTCTTTCTCAGTCACTTCATATGTCTCCTAATTCTCAATTCCCTTCTCTATTCCCTCTCTTTTCCTCCTCCTTCTCTTCCTCCTCTGTTTTTCCATCCTCCTCCATTTTCTCTGCCCCTTCTCTGTTTTATCCTCCTCCTTCTCAGTCTTCCCCTCCTCTTTTGTCTTTTTCCTGCTCCTCTTTTGTCTTTTCCTCCTCTGTCTCAACCAACTCCTTCTATATCTCCTCCTCCATCTCTTTCTCCTTTTTCCTTTCCATCTTCATCTTCTCTCTTTCTTTTCTATTTTCTCCTCTTCCTTCTCTTCCATCTTCTTCTCCTGTTTCCGCCTCCTCCAATTCCTTCTGTTTCACCATCTTGTCTCCTCTATCTACATATCTTCCTCTGTCTCCATTTCCTCTGACACTCCTATATCAACTCTTTTTCCATCTCATTATCCTTCGTCTCCTCTTTCTCTGCCTCTTCCGTCTCCTGTTCCTCTGTATCCTCGTTCTCTATTTTCTAATCTTCTTACGTCTCCTCTTCTTTTTTCTTATATTTCTCCTCCTCCATCACCTCTTCAGTTTCCTCTTTCTCCTCTGTTTTCATCTACTACATCTCTTTCTCTGCCTCTGTCTTCTCCTCTTTCATCTCCTCCTCATCCACCTCTTCTGTCTCCTCTTTTTCCTTCTCCTCCCTGTCTATTTTCTCTTTCCTTTCATATTTCTCTGCCTCCTCATCCTCCATCTCCTGTTCCTCAGTCTCTTTCTCCTCTGTTTCCTTCTTCTGTCTCCTCCTCCTCCTTTTCTCCATCGCTTTTTCCTCTTCCTCCTCTCCTCCTTTCTTTCTGCTTTCTTCTATGTATCTTCTATCTCCTTCTCCCATGTCTCCACCATCTCCTTCTCCTCATTTTTCTTCTGCTCTTCCTCCATCTTATCAGTCTTCTTTTTCACCTCCTCCTCACCTCCTTCTTATCCTTATTCTTTTCTTCCTTATCCTCCTTATTCACATCTTTTGTCTTCTCCTCCTTCTCCTCCTCTTTTTTCTCCTTCTGTTTTCTCTTCCTCTATCTCCTTCTCCTCCATTTCTCATCATCTCTTTTTCCATCTTATAATGCACCTCATTCTCCTCCTTATTCACTTCCATCTCCTGTTCCTTGGTCTTGATCTCTACTATCTTATTCCGCTCCATCTTCTTCTCCTCCTTTATTACCATCTTCTACTCCTTTTTCTCATTCTCCTCCGCCTCCTCCTGTTCTGCCTCCTCATTCTTCGTCTCCTTCTCCTTTTTCTTTATCTTCTCTATCTCCTTCTCGTGGTCTGTCTCTTTCTCAGTCACTTCATATGTCTCCTAATTCTCAATTCCCTTCTCTATTCCCTCTCTTTTCCTCCTCCTTCTCTTCCTCCTCTGTTTTTCCATCCTCCTCCATTTTCTCTGCCCCTTCTCTGTTTTATCCTCCTCCTTCTCAGTCTTCCCCTCCTCTTTTGTCTTTTTCCTGCTCCTCTTTTGTCTTTTCCTCCTCTGTCTCAACCAACTCCTTCTATATCTCCTCCTCCATCTCTTTCTCCTTTTTCCTTTCCATCTTCATCTTCTCTCTTTCTTTTCTATTTTCTCCTCTTCCTTCTCTTCCATCTTCTTCTCCTGTTTCCGCCTCCTCCAATTCCTTCTGTTTCACCATCTTGTCTCCTCTATCTACATATCTTCCTCTGTCTCCATTTCCTCTGACACTCCTATATCAACTATTTTTCCATCTCATTATCCTTCGTCTCCTCTTTCTCTGCCTCTTCCGTCTCCTGTTCCTCTGTATCCTCGTTCTCTATTTTCTAATCTTCTTACGTCTCCTCTTCTTTTTTCTTATATTTCTCCTCCTCCATCACCTCTTCAGTTTCCTCTTTCTCCTCTGTTTTCATCTACTACATCTCTTTCTCTGCCTCTGTCTTCTCCTCTTTCATCTCCTCCTCATCCACCTCTTCTGTCTCCTCTTTTTCCTTTTCCTCCCTGTCTATTTTCTCTTTCCTTTCATATTTCTCTGCCTCCTCATCCTCCATCTCCTGTTACTCTATCTCTTCTCCATCTCCTGTTCCTCAGTCTCTTTCCCCTCTGTTTCCTTCTTCTCTGTCTCCTCCTCCTACTCCTTCTTCTTCATCACTTTATCCTCCTCCTTACCACCTTGTTCTTCTCCTCCTTTCTTTCTGCTTTCTACTATGTCTCTTCTCTCTCCTTCTCCCAGTCTCCACCATCTCCTTCTTCTCGTCTGGCTTCTGCTCTTTCTCCATCTTATCATTCTTCTTTTTTTCTTCCTTCTCCTCCATCTCCTTTAACGTTATCTATTTTCCATCTCCTGTTCCTCAGTCTCTTTCTCCTCTGTTTCCTTCTTCTCTGTTTCCCTATCCTCCTTCTTCTCCATCGCTTTCTCCTCCTCCTTCTTCTCCATCGCTTTCTCCTCCTCTTCTACTCTCTTTCTGCTTTCTTCTGTCTCCTTCTCCCAGTCTCCACCATCTCCTTCTTCTCATCTGTCTTCTGCTCTTTCTCCATCTTATCATTCTTCTTTTTCGCCTCCTCCTTCTCCATCTCCTATAACGTTATCTCTTCTCCATCTCCTGTTCCTCAGTCTCTTTCTCCTCTGTTTCCTTCTTCTGTCTCCTCCTCCTCCTTTTCTCCATCGCTTTTTCCTCTTCCTCCTCTCCTCCTTTCTTTCTGCTTTCTTCTATGTATCTTCTATCTCCTTCTCCCATGTCTCCACCATCTCCTTCTCCTCATTTTTCTTCTGCTCTTCCTCCATCTTATCAGTCTTCTTTTTCACCTCCTCCTCACCTCCTTCTTATCCTTATTCTTTTCTTCCTTATCCTCCTTATTCACATCTTTTGTCTTCTCCTCCTTCTCCTCCTCTTTTTTCTCCTTCTGTTTTCTCTTCCTCTATCTCCTTCTCCTCCATTTCTCATCATCTCTTTTTCCATCTTATAATACACCTCATTCTCCTCCTTATTCACTTCCATCTCCTGTTCCTTGGTCTTGATCTCTACTATCTTATTCCGCTCCATCTTCTTCTCCTCCTTTATTACCATCTTCTACTCCTTTTTCTCATTCTCCTCCGCCTCCTCCTCTGCCTCCTCATTCTTCGTCTCCTTCGCCTTTTTCTTTATCTTCTCTATCTCCTTCTCGTGGTCTGTCTCTTTCTCAGTCACTTCATATGTCTCCTAATTCTCAATTCCCTTCTCTATTCCCTCTCTTTTCCTCCTCCTTCTCTTCCTCCTCTGTTTTTCCATCCTCCTCCATTTTCTCTGCCCCTTCTCTGTTTTATCCTCCTCCTTCTCAGTCTTCCCCTCCTCTTTTGTCTTTTTCCTGCTCCTCTTTTGTCTTTTCCTCCTCTGTCTCAACCAACTCCTTCTATATCTCCTCCTCCATCTCTTTCTCCTTTTTCCTTTCCATCTTCATCTTCTCTCTTTCTTTTCTATTTTCTCCTCTTCCTTCTCTTCCATCTTCTTCTCCTGTTTCCGCCTCCTCCAATTCCTTCTGTTTCACCATCTTGTCTCCTCTATCTACATATCTTCCTCTGTCTCCATTTCCTCTGACACTCCTATATCAACTCTTTTTCCATCTCATTATCCTTCGTCTCCTCTTTCTCTGCCTCTTCCGTCTCCTGTTCCTCTGTATCCTCGTTCTCTATTTTCTAATCTTCTTACGTCTCCTCTTCTTTTTTCTTATATTTCTCCTCCTCCATCACCTCTTCAGTTTCCTCTTTCTCCTCTGTTTTCATCTACTACATCTCTTTCTCTGCCTCTGTCTTCTCCTCTTTCATCTCCTCCTCATCCACCTCTTCTGTCTCCTCTTTTTCCTTCTCCTCCCTGTCTATTTTCTCTTTCCTTTCATATTTCTCTGCCTCCTCATCCTCCATCTCCTGTTCCTCAGTCTCTTTCCCCTCTGTTTCCTTCTTCTCTGTCTCCTCCTCCTACTCCTTCTTCTTCATCACTTTATCCTCCTCCTTACCACCTTGTTCTTCTCCTCCTTTCTTTCTGCTTTCTACTATGTCTCTTCTCTCTCCTTCTCCCAGTCTCCACCATCTCCTTCTCGTCTGGCTTCTGCTCTTTCTCCATCTTATCATTCTTCTTTTTTTCTTCCTTCTCCTCCATCTCCTTTAACGTTATCTATTTTCCATCTCCAGTTCCTCAGTCTCTTTCTCCTCTGTTTCCTTCTTCTCTGTTTCCCTATCCTCCTTCTTCTCCATCGCTTTCTCCTCCTCCTTCTTCTCCATCGCTTTCTCCTCCTCTTCTACTCTCTTTCTGCTTTCTTCTGTCTCCTTCTCCCAGTCTCCACCATCTCCTTCTTCTCACCTGTCTTCTGCTCTTTCTCCATCTTATCATTCTTCTTTTTCGCCTCCTCCTTCTCCATCTCCTATAACGTTATCTCTTCTCCATCTCCTGTTCCTCAGTCTCTTTCTCCTCTGTTTCCTTCTTCTGTCTCCTCCTCCTCCTTTTCTCCATCGCTTTTTCCTCTTCCTCCTCTCCTCCTTTCTTTCTGCTTTCTTCTATGTATCTTCTATCTCCTTCTCCCATGTCTCCACCATCTCCTTCTCCTCATTTTTCTTCTGCTCTTCCTCCATCTTATCAGTCTTCTTTTTCACCTCCTCCTCACCTCCTTCTTATCCTTATTCTTTTCTTCCTTATCCTCCTTATTCACATCTTTTGTCTTCTCCTCCTTCTCCTCCTCTTTTTTCTCCTTCTGTTTTCTCTTCCTCTATCTCCTTCTCCTCCATTTCTCATCATCTCTTTTTCCATCTTATAATGCACCTCATTCTCCTCCTTATTCACTTCCATCTCCTGTTCCTTGGTCTTGATCTCTACTATCTTATTCCGCTCCATCTTCTTCTCCTCCTTTATTACCATCTTCTACTCCTTTTTCTCATTCCCCTCCGCCTCCTCCTGTTCTGCCTCCTCATTCTTCGTCTCCTTCTCCTTTTTCTTTATCTTCTCTATCTCCTTCTCGTGGTCTGTCTCTTTCTCAGTCACTTCATATGTCTCCTAATTCTCAATTCCCTTCTCTATTCCCTCTCTTTTCCTCCTCCTTCTCTTCCTCCTCTGTTTTTCCATCCTCCTCCATTTTCTCTGCCCCTTCTCTGTTTTATCCTCCTCCTTCTCAGTCTTCCCCTCCTCTTTTGTCTTTTTCCTGCTCCTCTTTTGTCTTTTCCTCCTCTGTCTCAACCAACTCCTTCTATATCTCCTCCTCCATCTCTTTCTCCTTTTTCCTTTCCATCTTCATCTTCTCTCTTTCTTTTCTATTTTCTCCTCTTCCTTCTCTTCCATCTTCTTCTCCTGTTTCCGCCTCCTCCAATTCCTTCTGTTTCACCATCTTGTCTCCTCTATCTACATATCTTCCTCTGTCTCCATTTCCTCTGACACTCCTATATCAACTATTTTTCCATCTCATTATCCTTCGTCTCCTCTTTCTCTGCCTCTTCCGTCTCCTGTTCCTCTGTATCCTCGTTCTCTATTTTCTAATCTTCTTACGTCTCCTCTTCTTTTTTCTTATATTTCTCCTCCTCCATCACCTCTTCAGTTTCCTCTTTCTCCTCTGTTTTCATCTACTACATCTCTTTCTCTGCCTCTGTCTTCTCCTCTTTCATCTCCTCCTCATCCACCTCTTCTGTCTCCTCTTTTTCCTTCTCCTCCCTGTCTATTTTCTCTTTCCTTTCATATTTCTCTGCCTCCTCATCCTCCATCTCCTGTTACTCTATCTCTTCTCCATCTCCTGTTCCTCAGTCTCTTTCCCCTCTGTTTCCTTCTTCTCTGTCTCCTCCTCCTACTCCTTCTTCTTCATCACTTTATCCTCCTCCTTACCACCTTGTTCTTCTCCTCCTTTTTTTCTGCTTTCTACTATGTCTCTTCTCTCTCCTTCTCCCAGTCTCCACCATCTCCTTCTTCTCGTCTGGCTTCTGCTCTTTCTCCATCTTATCATTCTTCTTTTTTTCTTCCTTCTCCTCCATCTCCTTTAACGTTATCTATTTTCCATCTCCTGTTCCTCAGTCTCTTTCTCCTCTGTTTCCTTCTTCTCTGTTTCCCTATCCTCCTTCTTCTCCATCGCTTTCTCCTCCTCCTTCTTCTCCATCGCTTTCTCCTCCTCTTCTACTCTCTTTCTGCTTTCTTCTGTCTCCTTCTCCCAGTCTCCACCATCTCCTTCTTCTCACCTGTCTTCTGCTCTTTCTCCATCTTATCATTCTTCTTTTTCGCCTCCTCCTTCTCCATCTCCTATAACGTTATCTCTTCTCCATCTCCTGTTCCTCAGTCTCTTTCTCCTCTGTTTCCTTCTTCTGTCTCCTCCTCCTCCTTTTCTCCATCGCTTTTTCCTCTTCCTCCTCTCCTCCTTTCTTTCTGCTTTCTTCTATGTATCTTCTATCTCCTTCTCCCATGTCTCCACCATCTCCTTCTCCTCATTTTTCTTCTGCTCTTCCTCCATCTTATCAGTCTTCTTTTTCACCTCCTCCTCACCTCCTTCTTATCCTTATTCTTTTCTTCCTTATCCTCCTTATTCACATCTTTTGTCTTCTCCTCCTTCTCCTCCTCTTTTTTCTCCTTCTGTTTTCTCTTCCTCTATCTCCTTCTCCTCCATTTCTCATCATCTCTTTTTCCATCTTATAATACACCTCATTCTCCTCCTTATTCACTTCCATCTCCTGTTCCTTGGTCTTGATCTCTACTATCTTATTCCGCTCCATCTTCTTCTCCTCCTTTATTACCATCTTCTACTCCTTTTTCTCATTCTCCTCCGCCTCCTCCTCTGCCTCCTCATTCTTCGTCTCCTTCGCCTTTTTCTTTATCTTCTCTATCTCCTTCTCGTGGTCTGTCTCTTTCTCAGTCACTTCATATGTCTCCTAATTCTCAATTCCCTTCTCTATTCCCTCTCTTTTCCTCCTCCTTCTCTTCCTCCTCTGTTTTTCCATCCTCCTCCATTTTCTCTGCCCCTTCTCTGTTTTATCCTCCTCCTTCTCAGTCTTCCCCTCCTCTTTTGTCTTTTTCCTGCTCCTCTTTTGTCTTCTCCTCCTCTGTCTCAACCAACTCCTTCTATATCTCCTCCTCCATCTCTTTCTCCTTTTTCCTTTCCATCTTCATCTTCTCTCTTTCTTTTCTATTTTCTCCTCTTCCTTCTCTTCCATCTTCTTCTCCTGTTTCCGCCTCCTCCAATTCCTTCTGTTTCACCATCTTGTCTCCTCTATCTACATATCTTCCTCTGTCTCCATTTCCTCTGACACTCCTATATCAACTCTTTTTCCATCTCATTATCCTTCGTCTCCTCTTTCTCTGCCTCTTCCGTCTCCTGTTCCTCTGTATCCTCGTTCTCTATTTTCTAATCTTCTTACGTCTCCTCTTCTTTTTTCTTATATTTCTCCTCCTCCATCACCTCTTCAGTTTCCTCTTTCTCCTCTGTTTTCATCTACTACATCTCTTTCTCTGCCTCTGTCTTCTCCTCTTTCATCTCCTCCTCATCCACCTCTTCTGTCTCCTCTTTTTCCTTCTCCTCACTGTCTATTTTCTCTTTCCTTTCATATTTCTCTGCCTCCTCATCCTCCATCTCCTGTTACTCTATCTCTTCTCCATCTCCTGTTCCTCAGTCTCTTTCCCCTCTGTTTCCTTCTTCTCTGTCTCCTCCTCCTACTCCTTCTTCTTCATCACTTTATCCTCCTCCTTACCACCTTGTTCTTCTCCTCCTTTCTTTCTGCTTTCTACTATGTCTCTTCTCTCTCCTTCTCCCAGTCTCCACCATCTCCTTCTTCTCGTCTGGCTTCTGCTCTTTCTCCATCTTATCATTCTTCTTTTTTTCTTCCTTCTCCTCCATCTCCTTTAACGTTATCTATTTTCCATCTCCTGTTCCTCAGTCTCTTTCTCCTCTGTTTCCTTCTTTTCTGTTTCCCTATCCTCCTTCTTCTCCATCGCTTTCTCCTCCTCCTTCTTCTCCATCGCTTTCTCCTCCTCTTCTACTCTCTTTCTGCTTTCTTCTGTCTCCTTCTCCCAGTCTCCACCATCTCCTTCTTCTCACCTGTCTTCTGCTCTTTCTCCATCTTATCATTCTTCTTTTTCGCCTCCTCCTTCTCCATCTCCTATAACGTTATCTCTTCTCCATCTCCTGTTCCTCAGTCTCTTTCTCCTCTGTTTCCTTCTTTTGTCTCCTCCTCCTTTTCTCCATCGCTTTTTCCTCTTCCTCCTCATCTCCTTTCTTTCTGCTTTCTTCTATGTATCTTCTATCTCCTTCTCCCATGTCTCCACCATCTCCTTCTCATTTTTCTTCTGCTCTTCCTCCATCTTATCAGTCTTCTTTTTCACCTCCTCCTCACCTCCTTCTTATCCTTATTCTTTTCTTCCTTCTCCTCCTTATTCACATCTTTTGTCTTCTCCTCCTCTTTTTTCTCCTTGTTTTCTCTTCCTCTATCTCCTTCTCCTCCATTTCTCATCATCTCTTTTTCCATCTTATAATGCACCTCATTCTCCTCCTTATTCACTTCCATCTCCTGTTCCTTGGTCTTGATCTCTACTATCTTATTCCGCTCCATCTTCTTCTCCTCCTTTATTACCATCTTCTACTCCTTTTTCTCATTCTCCTCCGCCTCCTCCTCTGCCTCCTCATTCTTCGTCTCCTTCTCCTTTTTCTTTATCTTCTCTATCTCCTTCTCGTGGTCTGTCTCTTTCTCAGTCACTTCATATGTCTCCTAATTCTCTATTCCCTCTCTTTTCCTCCTCCTTCTCTTCCTCCTCTGTTTTTCCATCCTCCTCCATTTTCTCTGCCCCTTCTCTGTTTTATCCTCCTCCTTCTCAGTCTTCCCCTCCTCTTTTGTCTTTTTCCTGCTCCTCTTTTGTCTTTTCCTCCTCTGTCTCAACCAACTCCTTCTATATCTCCTCCTCCATCTCTTTCTCCTTTTTCCTTTCCATCTTCATCTTCTCTCTTTCTTTTCTATTTTCTCCTCTTCCTTCTCTTCCATCTTCTTCTCCTGTTTCCGCCTCCTCCAATTCCTTCTGTTTCACCATCTTGTCTCCTCTATCTACATATCTTCCTCTGTCTCCATTTCCTCTGACACTCCTATATCAACTCTTTTTCCATCTCATTATCCTTCGTCTCCTCTTTCTCTGCCTCTTCCGTCTCCTGTTCCTCTGTATCCTCGTTCTCTATTTTCTAATCTTCTTACGTCTCCTCTTCTTTTTTCTTATATTTCTCCTCCTCCATCACCTCTTCAGTTTCCTCTTTCTCCTCTGTTTTCATCTACTACATCTCTTTCTCTGCCTCTGTCTTCTCCTCTTTCATCTCCTCCTCATCCACCTCTTCTGTCTCCTCTTTTTCCTTCTCCTCACTGTCTATTTTCTCTTTCCTTTCATATTTCTCTGCCTCCTCATCCTCCATCTCCTGTTACTCTATCTCTTCTCCATCTCCTGTTCCTCAGTCTCTTTCCCCTCTGTTTCCTTCTTCTCTGTCTCCTCCTCCTACTCCTTCTTCTTCATCACTTTATCCTCCTCCTTACCACCTTGTTCTTCTCCTCCTTTCTTTCTGCTTTCTACTATGTCTCTTCTCTCTCCTTCTCCCAGTCTCCACCATCTCCTTCTTCTCGTCTGGCTTCTGCTCTTTCTCCATCTTATCATTCTTCTTTTTTTCTTCCTTCTCCTCCATCTCCTTTAACGTTATCTATTTTCCATCTCCTGTTCCTCAGTCTCTTTCTCCTCTGTTTCCTTCTTCTCTGTTTCCCTATCCTCCTTCTTCTCCATCGCTTTCTCCTCCTCCTTCTTCTCCATCGCTTTCTCCTCATCTTCTACTCTCTTTCTGCTTTCTTCTGTCTCCTTCTCCCAGTCTCCACCATCTCCTTCTTCTCACCTGTCTTCTGCTCTTTCTCCATCTTATCATTCTTCTTTTTCGCCTCCTCCTTCTCCATCTCCTATAACGTTATCTCTTCTCCATCTCCTGTTCCTCAGTCTCTTTCTCCTCTGTTTCCTTCTTCTGTCTCCTCCTCCTCCTTTTCTCCATCGCTTTTTCCTCTTCCTCCTCTCCTCCTTTCTTTCTGCTTTCTTCTATGTATCTTCTATCTCCTTCTCCCATGTCTCCACCATCTCCTTCTCCTCATTTTTCTTCTGCTCTTCCTCCATCTTATCAGTCTTCTTTTTCACCTCCTCCTCACCTCCTTCTTATCCTTATTCTTTTCTTCCTTCTCCTTCTTATTCACATCTTTTGTCTTCTCCTCCTCTTTTTTCTCCTTGTTTTCTCTTCCTCTATCTCCTTCTCCTCCATTTCTCATCATCTCTTTTTCCATCTTATAATGCACCTCATTCTCCTCCTTATTCACTTCCATCTCCTGTTCCTTGGTCTTGATCTCTACTATCTTATTCCGCTCCATCTTCTTCTCCTCCTTTATTACCATCTTCTACTCCTTTTTCTCATTCTCCTCCGCCTCCTCCTCTGCCTCCTCATTCTTCGTCTCCTTCTCCTTTTTCTTTATCTTCTCTATCTCCTTCTCGTGGTCTGTCTCTTTCTCAGTCACTTCATATGTCTCCTAATTCTCAATTCCCTTCTCTATTCCCTCTCTTTTCCTCCTCCTTCTCTTCCTCCTCTGTTTTTCCATCCTCCTCCATTTTCTCTGCCCCTTCTCTGTTTTATCCTCCTCCTTCTCAGTCTTCCCCTCCTCTTTTGTCTTTTTCCTGCTCCTCTTTTGTCTTTTCCTCCTCTGTCTCAACCAACTCCTTCAATATCTCCTCCTCCATCTCTTTCTCCTTTTTCCTTTCCATCTTCATCTTCTCTCTTTCTTTTCTATTTTCTCCTCTTCCTTCTCTTCCATCTTCTTCTCCTGTTTCCGCCTCCTCCAATTCCTTCTGTTTCACCATCTTGTCTCCTCTATCTACATATCTTCCTCTGTCTCCATTTCCTCTGACACTCCTATATCAACTCCTTTTCCATCTCATTATCCTTCGTCTCCTCTTTCTCTGCCTCTTCCGTCTCCTGTTCCTCTGTATCCTCGTTCTCTATTTTCTAATCTTCTTACGTCTCCTCTTCTTTTTTCTTATATTTCTCCTCCTCCATCACCTCTTCAGTTTCCTCTTTCTCCTCTGTTTTCATCTACTACATCTCTTTCTCTGCCTCTGTCTTCTCCTCTTTCATCTCCTCCTCATCCACCTCTTCTGTCTCCTCTTTTTCCTTCTCCTCACTGTCTATTTTCTCTTTCCTTTCATATTTCTCTGCCTCCTCATCCTCCATCTCCTGTTACTCTATCTCTTCTCCATCTCCTGTTCCTCAGTCTCTTTCCCCTCTGTTTCCTTCTTCTCTGTCTCCTCCTCCTACTCCTTCTTCTTCATCACTTTATCCTCCTCCTTACCACCTTGTTCTTCTCCTCCTTTCTTTCTGCTTTCTACTATGTCTCTTCTCTCTCCTTCTCCCAGTCTCCACCATCTCCTTCTTCTCGTCTGGCTTCTGCTCTTTCTCCATCTTATCATTCTTCTTTTTTTCTTCCTTCTCCTCCATCTCCTTTAACGTTATCTATTTTCCATCTCCTGTTCCTCAGTCTCTTTCTCCTCTGTTTCCTTCTTCACTGTTTCCCTATCCTCCTTCTTCTCCATCGCTTTCTCCTCCTCCTTCTTCTCCATCGCTTTCTCCTCCTCTTCTACTCTCTTTCTGCTTTCTTCTGTCTCCTTCTCCCAGTCTCCACCATCTCCTTCTTCTCACCTGTCTTCTGCTCTTTCTCCATCTTATCATTCTTCTTTTTCGCCTCCTCCTTCTCCATCTCCTATAACGTTATCTCTTCTCCATCTCCTGTTCCTCAGTCTCTTTCTCCTCTGTTTCCTTCTTCTGTCTCCTCCTCCTCCTTTTCTCCATCGCTTTTTCCTCTTCCTCCTCTCCTCCTTTCTTTCTGCTTTCTTCTATGTATCTTCTATCTCCTTCTCCCATGTCTCCACCATCTCCTTCTCATTTTTCTTCTGCTCTTCCTCCATCTTATCAGTCTTCTTTTTCACCTCCTCCTCACCTCCTTCTTATCCTTATTCTTTTCTTCCTTCTCCTCCTTATTCACATCTTTTGTCTTCTCCTCCTTCTCCTCCTCTTTTTTCTCCTTGTTTTCTCTTCCTCTATCTCCTTCTCCTCCATTTCTCATCATCTCTTTTTCCATCTTATAATGCACCTCATTCTCCTCCTTATTCACTTCCATCTCCTGTTCCTTGGTCTTGATCTCTACTATCTTATTCCGCTCCATCTTCTTCTCCTCCTTTATTACCATCTTCTACTCCTTTTTCTCATTCTCCTCCGCCTCCTCCTGTTCTGCCTCCTCATTCTTCGTCTCCTTCTCCTTTTTCTTTATCTTCTCTATCTCCTTCTCGTGGTCTGTCTCTTTCTCAGTCACTTCATATGTCTCCTAATTCTCAATTCCCTTCTCTATTCCCTCTCTTTTCCTCCTCCTTCTCTTCCTCCTCTGTTTTTCCATCCTCCTCCATTTTCTCTGCCCCTTCTCTGTTTTATCCTCCTCCTTCTCAGTCTTCCCCTCCTGTTTTGTCTTTTTCCTGCTCCTCTTTTGTCTTTTCCTCCTCTGTCTCAACCAACTCCTTCTATATCTCCTCCTCCATCTCTTTCTCCTTTTTCCTTTCCATCTTCATCTTTTCTCTTTCTTTTCTATTTTCTCCTCTTCCTTCTCTTCCATCTTCTTCTCCTCTGTTTCCGCCTCCTCCAATTCCTTCTGTTTCACCATCTTGTCTCCTCTATCTACATATCTTCCTCGGTCTCCATTTCCTCTGACACTCCTATATCAACTCTTTTTCCATCTCATTATCCTTCGTCTCCTCTTTCTCTGCCTCTTCCGTCTCCTGTTCCTCTGTATCCTCGTTCTCTATTTTCTAATCTTCTTACGTCTCCTCTTCTTTTTTCTTATATTTCTCCTCCTCCATCTCCTCTTCAGTTTCCTCTTTCTCCTCTGTTTTCATCTACTACATCTCTTTCTCTGCCTCTGTCTTCTCCTCTTTTATCTCCTCCTCATCCACCTCTTCTGTCTCCTCTTTTTCCTTCTCCTCACTGTCTATTTTCTCTTTCCTTTCATATTTCTCTGCCTCCTCATCCTCCATCTCCTGTTACTCTATCGCTTCTCCATCTCCTGTTCCTCAGTCTCTTTCCCCTCTGTTTCCTTCTTCTCTGTCTCCTCCTCCTACTCCTTCTTCTTCATCACTTTATCCTCCTCCTCACCACCTTGTTCTTCTCCTCCTTTCTTTCTGCTTTCTACTATGTCTCTTCTCTCTCCTTCTCCCAGTCTCCACCATCTCCTTCTTCTCGTCTGTCTTCTGCTCTTTCTCCATCTTATCATTCTTCTTTTTTGCCTCCTCCTCCTCTTTCTCCTATAATGTTATCTCTTCTCCATCTCCTGTTTCTCAGTCTCTTTCTCCTCTGTTTCCTTCTTCTCTGTCGCTTTCTCCTCCTCTCCTCCTTTCTTTCTGCTTTCTTCTATGTCTCTTTTATCTCCTTCTCAACTGTCTCCACCATCTCCTTCTCCTTGTCTGTCTTCTGCTCTTCCTCCATCTTATCAGTCTTCTTTTTCACCTCCTCCTCCACCCCTTTTCCACCTCCTTCTTCTTATCCTTATTATTTTCTCCTCCTCATTTTCTGTCTACTCCTTTGTTATGTTCTCCTCCACTTTCTCCTCCTACTTCTTCTCCTCAGTCTTCTCTTCTGTCTCCACTGTCTCCTCCTTGTTGTCTTCTTCTCCTTTTTGTCTTATTTATTGTCGATGTCTCCTCTTTCTCCTCCGCAGTCGTCATTGTAATCTTTTCTCCTTCTCCTCTTGTTCCTGGGGTTTTGACATATACATTTTTATGCTATTAGGCAATAGTGACATTACTTTTGGTTTCCATGCAGACAAATGGTCAAAGAGAAGAAATAGTTTGTAGGCCATTACTCCCTTTAAAGTTGATAACTGAAATTGTTGCTCTGCACTTAGCATATTGAAATGCATCCTTCAATTTCAGATTTTAGTAGCTCCTAATTCGATATACCTTATGTAATACCAAACTTCAACATAACTTATTTGTTTAAATCTACCCTTTTATACCTAGGTCACTTCTACTAGCAGGGAGTCTGATCAATATCTGATCACGTACAAAAGTCATATGACTTCCATAACCTTTTATTTTACCATAACCTTTAATATGGTTATTTACTACAGTAAAATTTTCCAGAAATGCAAAGTGAATTCAAAGTGAATCTCGGATTTAAGGGAATTTTGAAATTCACTTTTAATTCCTGGCAATTCTCACTTTAGTAAATATATCTATAAGTCTACTTAGTCTTACAGAAATATTTCACATGTGCCGGAATTGCAATAATGCCGGCAATAGAAATGTCAGTATTTTTCTTAATATAATTGGAGATTAGAAAGCAAGAAACACAGATATTTAGTAGCTATAACTTCACAAGCAAAAAACATGCATGTATTTTTTTCTGCATTTCTACAGCCTTTTCAAGTTATCCCCTCTTACCGAGGGCCAGACGTTCTGTGGAATACTCCAATACGCCTCTGTGCTGGAGCCACACATGCAGTAACAAAAGATCATAGCTTTCCAGCACTTCTCAATGAGTTGTAGTACTGCTTATTGAGAATGGCAAGTGTGCTCTATCGAGTTAACGGAAGTGGAGGAAAATATCCCGTTTGTATGTGTATGCGCTTATATAAACTTTTTTTTTTCTTTTTAAATCCTTTTTTCTTTTGTTTTTGCAGTCTGGTAAACACGATTACTTGCATACTAGTGTTAACCGTAGAAGGACAATAAAAGTGTGATGTACAGTAAAGCATTATAAGGCAAGATGACAGACAAGCAGTATAATATTATTGGAAAACAAGTACCGCTGCATTAACAATTTTCCATTACAGAGCAAGGATAGAGGTAGCAAAGGAAAGGAACAGAAAGAAAGAAAGAAAGAAAGAAAGAAAGGAAAAAGAGAAGTTAGCGTTGCAGAAGGCTGAGAACTTACCATGTGTATTATTCATTTAGGTGGGGGTGTTAGGGTGGCGGGGCCAGAGGGCGTTACCCAGTGCCCAGGCTACTATTCAGTGCTTTGCGAGGAATATCGGGCCTTCTCCAGTGACCTGGTGTGCGGTTTAAACCAGCTAGTCTTTACAGGGGTTTTTACTGTAATGCCTGCTACCTGAATCCAAAACCCTCTATATCCCTCACCTGCATCCGTGGTTGTAGTGGCTTGTGTATGGAGGGTTTTCCCATTTCAGTGGGGAGGCAGAATATATTTATACAGAGATAATGTTGTAACTATTTTTATTTTGGCCCTAGACTACCTGCGTAATCCCAGTCCCCGCCCTCCAGCTCCTCTGGCGTAATCCTCCCAGGATGACCAGGCCTACATTACACCCCGGCCTCTGTTGGAACTCATATATGCCATTTTCTCGTAGACACCGTTAGTTGTAACCTGTTGGAGCACATCCTCCCTCCGTGGTGCCGTGGTTGACTTCCACCTCCTGCTATCGATAAGTTTGCTGCTACCAGGATGTGGAAGGCGAGCATACTCTGGGGCTTCGTTAGAGTGTCCGGCAGCTTAAATAACAGGAAACATTCAGCTGGCGGCTGCACTGTCTGACCGGTTACTGTCGTCACCACCTCCACTATCAACTTCCAGAAATGGCAGATTTTCAAGCACTCCCACCATATATGTATCATCGACCCTTTCTCAAGGCCACATCTCCAACATTTGTCCGAGGTGTGTTGGAACACAGTCTAGTCGGGACCAGATACCAACGTGTTGCAATTTTCCTCAGAAGTTCTAAGTGTGAAATGCACCATGTGTATTTTTTGTGAATGTTAAAGGCCTTGCGCAGCTGTTCCTGAGGGATATTGTATCCTAGGTCTTTTTCCCATTCCTTAGTATAGCTAGGTAAAGGGGATTTTGTGTTGTACAGTAGAGCGTTGTAACATACTGAGATGCCTTTCTTTTTGGTTACTAGGCCGACACACATTTTCTCTATTATCGATAGATCAGAGGTCTGAGATTCATTAGGGATGTTGCGCTTCTGGTTATGCCCCAGGAGGGTGGATCTCAGTTGGAGGTAAGACAGGAATTGCGTGGGTGGGATGTCATGATCTTTTTGTAACTATGTAAGCAGTTTTAGGCTAGATCCCTCCCACAGGTGGATTAAGTGTCTCAGTCCCCTATCCTCCCATTCCCTGCTGTCAAACGTGGGTATCATGAGTTTGAAACACTCTAAGGGTGTAGCCAATTATATTAAGCCCCAGGTGGTTATTTTAGTCCTATACTTGTCCCAAGTGCCATAAGGGCAGTAGTAGGGAGAATGTCTGTCACGAGTGGTCTAATGGGGTTCGGTATCCACAGTAAGGAGGGAAAACCCCCAGGTGGTGCCCAGTGAGATTATAAAAGTTTTTTGTTGTTTTTTTTTATTCTTTATTTTTGCATTGACAGACCGTACAGCTCGCAAACAGTATTGTGGCTTGTGCAAAAGCCTAGCTTCATGATGTACATTGGTATTTCAGTGATACAGAAAAAAAAAGGATAGTAGTGTTGTTAGACATTCAATCGCTGTTCGGGCGCTACTTTTTGCGTTGTTTTCTGAAGCCGCCATCCATCAATGTTTTTCCAATTTTTGTAAACATAATAAACTTCAAAACCTGGAAACACGGGGGGCGGAGCCTGACCTTCAAGCTGGCAAGACATGCAGAGCCTGAGCTCCTCCGACATCGGCAGATTTTGGGGCATAACTCCCAGCTATTGCACTCCAACACTACCCAACAAGCTTTATCTGGGTCAGGGTCCTCCGGGCAAGCAGACTGATACCTCACTCGACAACTTTTGTAGCAGAATGCCCGGTCGGGCCTACTGCGGCCTACTGGGAGTGGAGCTGGGGAGAGGCGGCCGATCTCCTCGCTCTGCAGCTCACAGCGAGGCCCTGGACCGGCGGGGGTCATCCCGGTCCCCACTGGGTAAGCCTATCTCCAAAGCACATACCTTCAGCGGCAAGCATGAAACCAAGCGACTTACCCAAAATGGCTGCCGCAGCGGTGCCTCCACACTCACAAGCAGATCTGGAGAGCCGGGAATGGAGCACTCTATTCAGGGCCAGATTTGATGCGATCTGTGACCAATTCTGGAACAGGATAGCTAGCCGACACCAGCGGCCCCCACACCAACAGGGCCAAGTGCCCGTGTGCCCGTTAAGACGACTGTTAGGGGCCCAGCCCCAAAGCATTGCCCGCGCAGATGGAGACCACGCTGCCTCCTGCAACGGCAGTCAGGCAAGTCACTCCACTACCCTCCAAAGGGGAAAACCCAAAGCACCATGGCTAATGGCACCCAGGGGCAGCCCATAGTATACACTAGGAGCTGGAGGGCTGCCTTACCTCGCTCTGCCAACAGTAGAAACACCATATACGCCCGATACTCAGTGACCCGACGGCAGAAACAAGTGAAGCGCCCGAGCGGTGCGAAGCACCGCAGCCATCTCTCACCCCGCTCAGCCTCCCCAACCATGAGAGGACCTGTCCAGGGGCAAGTTCATCCCCACAAGCTGCCACCCATACGGAGCACTGGCTTGCTGACACTCTGGGACAAGCTATGGCAATCCCCAACAGCACCTTCTAGCACATGGAAGGAATGGGCCTTGAGAGGGGGCATTGGCTGAGTAACTTGCCTTCTTTTTTCCATACCTCACTCGGACAGCACCTTTTAGGACTACCACCCCTAGCATCCCCGACCAACATCCTACCGATGGTCTCTCCTACCCTGCGAAGAGGTTTAATAACCAGCGTACAGCTCCAGATTGATATGCCTTCTTAGCATATGTTTCATCATAGCTTGTGTTTTTTCATTTATTTTCTTTTACTTTGTAAGTATTTGATATGTGCCGCGCAGTCCCAGTCCTCAAACATAGAAATTCCCATGCACAATAATGATGCTAGTATTGCCTCAGCCTCCCACCCCCAGACATTGCCTAAGCAATCTTGGGAATAACCCACGGTTCTCTTGCAACAAGGTGGGTTGTATCTACCTAATAGCTTGACAATAATTTTTAGGGAAGCACTGCGCAGTGGAGACTATCTCCTTATCTCTGCTTGTGAGATTTGAGGTTCCCAGTGGTTACTATTTCTTGTAAATCTTGTTTAATCATCTTGATTCCTAACTAAAAGGAGAATCTACACAGTTGTGAACATGCCAAAATTGTTAACGTTTGCCATCCTCAGAACCGCAATGCCATAGACATGACTTAACATTTAATATAATCTTAAACGTAACTAACTAGACAATTCATAGGCTTGTATAGCTTAGTGTGTCTACATCTATCTACTATTGTCATAAAGCCGGATATTTACATGTTTGTTTAAAAAAAAAGAAAAAAAAAAAGTGCTGTTTAATCTGCCACAATTTAATCTGTTACTAAAAAAACAAAAAACAAACCTGGAAACACCATAAGTGGTGTTTTCCTTAAGATAACACGAAAGTTTTAAACTTGGTATCATAACCTGTTATTCTATTCCCCCCCCCCCCCCCCCCCCCCCACCCCCCAATCGTGAGCACCTGAGTGGAGCGTTGCTTTTCTTGCGTGAGCCATGTGTGTGCTGACTTTCCGTTGTTTAATCTTGTACCTTTTGCCCTATTCAAAGTTGGGCCCTTGTGCCTTCTACCGTGCCGCTCTCCTAACTTACATCTACCCATTTTCACGGCTGTATTCCTTTTATAGAGCGTGATAGAGGTCTATTATTTTGTTCTTGTTGGCCCTCCTGATTTGTTGGTTTGTAGGTTGTCGTATGGCTTTAGGCTTGCATGTTGTACGCTCCCTACTGTGCCATTTCTGTTAGCTCTCCCCCTTCGCCCCGTCTTTTTTTTTTTTCCTTTTTTTTTTCTCCCCTCCTTTTTTGTGTTTATAGTTTCCCTCCTTTGTTAGTGAAAGACAGAGAGAGAGGAGGGCAAGGTTATTTTAGGGTATCAGGGATGGGCCGGGAGGCATCGTGCCCCAAGGGGGGGACTCGCCGGGCGCACCCGTTGCATGTGTGTGTGGCGGTTAGTGCCTCCTAGGTTGGCTCTCTTGCCTCATGGTGTGCGCGCCATTCTTTCTAGGTATTCCTCCCACGGTTGCCACACCTTTGAGAAGGTGCCCATGGTGTTCCGTACCTGCGCTGTCAGTTTGTCCATGAGGAAATTGTCCTTTATTTTGTGTATGACTTTACTCATAGGGGGGGGTGTCTGGGCTGAGCCATTGTTGGGTCAGTGCTCTTCTGGCCGCCAAAGTCAGTTTGTTAACCAGTTTCTGTTCCTTTGTCGTGAGGTCGTCTTGTGGTTTGGCTAGTATGAATGTCCATGGGTCCCTGTGTATTGGTCTATCCCGGACTGCTGTCATTAATGTCTCTATTTCCGACCAGAATCTCTCTACTTTGGGACACGTCCACCACATGTGGATATACGATCCTCTCTCCCCGCAGCCCCTCCAGAATGTATCTGTAGTGGTTTTACCCATTCTATATAGTTTGGCCGGGGTGGAGTACCACCTCAGGAGGATTTTATATGCCTGTTCCTGAAGTGTAACGCATATGGAGACTATAGCTGCCGCCTCCCATATATCCCTCCAGTCCACCCCTTCCAATGTTTGCTTTTCTATGGGGAGGTCGAAGGCACACACAGCATTTGCTGCGCATGTGCATTAGCACCTGCTTGTCGAGGGAGATCGGCGCTGGGTTAAGGTGAGTAAATAAAGGGTTTTTAACCATTTCTTCACCCGGGCAAGGAGGCACGAGGGAGGGGGGTTGGGGCAGGGAGAGCTATAGTGCCAGGAATACAGTTTTGTGTTCTTGGCACTATAGTATCCCTTTAATTTCCATCCTATTGGCTGACACATGTAACTACAGGCAGGATCCACCTGCAGATCGTGGTGGGGGGCATGCCTGGCCACCCAGGCACTCCCCCTGTGGCCAATTACCGCGATCTTCAGGAGATGATCACAGTGACAGCCAGTCACTGTGATCACTGATCCTGTGTGTCAGCCAGTGATGTAAAATCACTGGCTGACACTGTCTCTGCCCCTCTCCTGTTAAAAATAAAATATTAGTTACAAATAAAATAAATTACAGTTACAAATAAAATATACTTAGATCATATACAGGGAGTGCAGAATTATTAGGCAAGTTGTATTTTTGAGGATTAATTTTATTATTGAACAACAACCATGTTCTCAATGAACCTAAAAAACTCATTAATATCAAAGCTGAATATTTTTGGAAGTAGTTTTTAGTTTGTTTTTAGTTTTAGCTATTTTAGGGGGATATCTGTGTGTGCAGGTGACTATTACTGTGCATAATTATTAGGCAACTTTACAAAAAACAAATATATACCCATTTCAATTATTTATTTTTTACCAGTGAAACCAATATAACATCTCAACATTCACAAATATACATTTCTGACATTCAAAAACAAAACAAAAACAAATCAGTGACCAATATAGCCACCTTTCTTTGCAAGGACACTCACAAGCCTGCCATCCATGGATTCTGTCAGTGTTTTGGTCTGTTCACCATCAACATTGCGTGCAGAAGCAACCACAGCCTCCCAGACACTGTTCAGAGAGGTGTACTGTTTTCCCTCCTTGTAAATCTCACATTTGATGATGGACCACAGGTTCTCAATGGGGTTCAGATCAGGTGAACAAGGAGGCCATGTCATTACCTCCACCTTGCTGGCGTCTGAGTCGGACTGGAGCTCTCTGCCCTTTACCAATCCAGCCACGGGCCCATCCATCTGGCCCATCAAGACTCACTCTCATTTCATCAGTCCATAAAACCTTA
This sequence comes from Pelobates fuscus, assembly GCF_036172605.1. Lineage (NCBI taxonomy): Eukaryota > Metazoa > Chordata > Amphibia > Anura > Pelobatidae > Pelobates > Pelobates fuscus. The sequence goes on from NC_086323.1 coordinate 168,799,433, forward strand.
GAAAAATCAGTCTTGAGATATTTCTTGGCCCAGTCTTGACGTTTCAGCTTGTGTGTCTTGTTCAGTGGTGGTCGTCTTTCAGCCTTTCTTACCTTGGCCATGTCTCTGAGTATTGCACACCTTGTGCTTTTGGGCACTCCAGTGATGTTGCAGCTCTGAAATATGGCCAAACTGGTGGCAAGTGGTATCTTGGCAGCTGCACGCTTGACTTTTCTCAGTTCATGGGCAGTTATTTTGCGCCTTGGTTTTTCCACACGCTTCTTGCGACCCTGTTGACTATTTTGAATGAAACGCTTGATTGTTCGATGATCACGCTTCAGAAGCTTTGCAATTTTAAGAGTGCTGCATCCCTCTGCAAGATATCTCACTATTTTTGACTTTTCTGAGCCTGTCAAGTCCTTCTTTTGACCCATTTTGCCAAAGGAAAGGAAGTTGCCTAATAATTATGCACACCTGATATAGGGTGTTGATGTCATTAGACCACACCCCTTCTCATTACAGAGATGCACATCACCTAATATGCTTAATTGGTAGTAGGCTTTTTGAGCCTATACAGCTTGGAGTAAGACAACATGCATAAAGAGGATGATGTGGTCAAAATACTCATTTGCCTAATAATTCTGCACTCCCTGTATATGTGTGTATATGTGTATATGTGTGTGTGTATATATATATATATATATATATATATATATATACACACACATTTACACATACACTGTCTAAGTGTATTTTAATATTAATATATATATATAATTATAAATATATATTAATATCAAAATACACGTAGAAGAATATTGATTAAATATATATAATTATAATTATTTATATATATATATATATATAATAAAAAATAAAATATGTAAATACTTAAAAAAATAAAAATAAATAAAAAATATATATGTGTGTAATTTCATTCTAACTGTATTTTGATATTAATATATATATATATATAGATATCAAAATACAAGTAGAACAAAATAATATATGTATATATATCTATATACATAAGTATATACAAATATATCACTATATGTATACCTATATATAAATAAAAATAATTTATAAAAAATTATATGTATGTATATATATATAATTTTACATATATAGTTATGTAATAATTGTACATAATTAGGTCATTTAATTAATTATAATTATAATGTATTACAATGATGATATAGTCAGTGAAAGTGACGTTTTTTGCATTTTTTACACACAAACGGCACTTACACTGACGATATTATTGCTGTAATACTTTTTACTGTTTTGAAACACAAATATTTGTGTTCAGCAAAGTCTCCTGAGTATAACAGTACCCCTCATGTACAGGTTTTATGGTGTTTTCACAGCGTCAAATATAAGGCTTTCGTTTCAGTTTTTTTACATTGAAATTCGCCAGATTGGTTACGTTGCCTTTGAGACTGTATGTTAGCCAAGGAATAAGAATTACCCCCATGATGGCATACCACTTGCAAAAGTAGACAACCCAAGGTATCGGAAATGGGGTATGTTCAGTCTTTTTTAGTAGCCACTTAGTCACAAGCACTGGCCAAAATTGCCGTTCCAATTTTTTTTTTGCATTTTTCACACTCAAACAAATATTAACGTTAACTTTGGCTAGTGTTTGTGGCCAAGTGGCTACTAAAAAAGACTGGACATACCCCATTTGCAATACCATGGGTTATCTACTTTTGCAAATGGTATTCCATCATGGGGGTAATTCTCATTCCTGGGCTTCCGTACGCTCTCAAAGGCAACGTAACCAATCTGGCGAATTTCAATGTGAAAAAACTGAAAAGTGTAACATGCTATATTTGACCCTGTAACTTCCCAAAACACCATAAAACCTGTACATAGGGGGTACTGTTTTACACGTGAGATATCGCTGAATACAAATGTGTATTTTATTGCAGTAAAAGCAAACAGTATTTTGACATTCACAGTTAAAATGTCACGTAGAACTAAGAAAATGTAAAAAAATCTTATTTTCTCTCATTGTTTTTATATTTTATTCATATTAAATTATGTTCCATACCTAAATATTTGATGTTAAATGAAAGCCCTGTTTCCCCTTAATAAAATGATATATAATAAGTGTGGGTGCATTTCATATGAAAGAGGTAAATTATTGTTGAACAGACATATAGTAAAATTCTGTGGTTTGTTTACATTTTTTTGGATCACAACTTGTACATTTGGCTGTGGTCTTAAGGGGTTAATAACACTAGTATCTATTTATAGACAGACTGATAGTGTGACTTTAAAATAGGCAAAGTACATAAAACTATATGGACAAAAGTATTGGGACTTCAGAGGTATGATCTATACACTAAAACTGCTTAATTAAGCTCAAGTTGTTTTTGTGACTATAGTGTCCCTTTGATTCATATCCACCCTGGTTGAGATAACAAATACACTATAAAGACTAAAGTATTGGGCACCTGGCCATTACACCAGCAGAGACTAAGGCTTGATTTACATCATGATTAAAGGAACAAAATATGGTCAAGAAGACAAACATCTAGACCCCTGGCCCCTTTCCCCCCCTAAATATAGTAAATATCCTACCTTTATTGAAGCCTGCTCCTGCTGCTACTGCTACTACTGCTGCTGCTGCTCCTGCTGCTTCTACTACTGCTGCTGCTCCTGCTGCTTCTGCTGCTTATACTGCTGCTGCTACTGCTACTACTGCTGCTGCTGCTCCTGCTGCTTCTACTGCTGCTTCTACTGCTGCTCCTGCTTCTGCTGCTACTACTGCTGCTGCTGCTTCTTCTACTGCTACTACTGCTGCTCCTGCTCCTGCTGCTTCTACTGCTGCTACTGCTGCTGCTGCTTCTGCTGCTTCTACTGCTACTACTGCTGCTCCTGCTCCTGCTGCTTCTACTACGACTTGTAACGTTTGCATAGATTGATATGGAGCGCAACTACAGATTTCTTAGGACTTAGATTGTTGATTAGGATACTTAGAGAATAGAATAGGAACTGTGTATTCAATATTGGAAAATACGGGTACTGTATCTTTAATTACTTCGCTGTTGGTTTAATTGGAGTAAGCAGCTTCCGATATACATGCAATCTAGCACATTGGTGTTTGCAAGTTTTAAGGAAATGGAGGAAGTTAGAAATGAAGTTGTAACAGGAGTGATTCGTTTCGGAGTTAGAGATAGCGGGCCTGGGAGCAGCTGTAGCCTGAATGCTTAACTGACTTGAGAGCAGGCTGTAGCAGAAATGCTTGGCAAACTTGAGAGCAGACTATGGCAGGAATGCTCAGCGGGCTTGAGAGAAGGTAAGCTCTTATCACAGATATAACAATTGACTTAGCTTCCAAAGGGTGAAAAGTCAGGTTCCCGGAGTTCTCCTCCGGGGAGGGTTGTTTCTGAGACAGGATGAGGAAAGTCCAGATACTAGCCGTGGTCGAGGAGAGGAGAAGGAGGGTAAGTAGAATTCCAGTCCGGTTCGGTACACAAGTAGAGGTCGCAGAGAATCTTTTAGCCGGTTTGATTCCGCGGTAACGCTGTTCAATAATCCAGCGTCTTGTATCTGGCGCGGTCGCATTATGTAGCGTGGGGAGACCGCGTCAGAGAAGGGGTGTGGCTAAACTCTGTAACCCGGAAGAGACAAGGAATTACCGGTAGTTGAGGCATTACGCTTCTGCTTCTGCTGCTGCTACTGCTGCTGCTTCTGCTGCTGCTACTGCTGCTGCTCCTGCTACTACTGTTGCTGCTGCTTCTGCTGCTACTTCTGCTGCTGCTGCTACTGCTGCTTCTGCTGCTGCTGCTCCTGCTACTACTGCTGCTTCTGCTGCTGCTGCTCCTGCTACTACTGCTGCTTCTGCTGCTGCTACTGCTTCTGCTGCTGCTCCTGCTCCTGCTGCTTCTGCTGCTACTACTGCTGCTGCTGACTCTGCCCTTTGTCTGCCTCCCTTGCTGACATAATCAGAAGTGATTGTCAATTCTGATGACCTCAGCCAAGGAGGCAGGCTGGGGGCGGAGCTAAATTCTGGCCTGAACAATCAGCATCTTCTCAGAGAGATGCATTGAATCAGTTGGTTAAATTTACCATAACCTTTAAACTATAATGTATCTTAAATAGAAGATTGTCTGTAGATTTTATTAAAATAAATTAGATTTAAATTTAAAAAACAAAATTTGAAATAATAAAAACACACATTTCAACATTTTTAGCTAGGGGTGATAACTCCGTATATAATAATAATGTATGAAGAAGAAAAAAAAAGAGATGGGAGATTTACCAGAAGAATTTTACTAAGGAGCATAGGGCCAGTCGGGGAGTTATTTCATCTCCCAACAAGCCCATTCAGAGGTGTGCCTTTGGAGCTATTGGCGAATGCCTGATCCAATTAATGGTAGCAATGGTAGGTTATTCTTTTCCCTCTGGGACACTTGTTTTTACCTAAAGTAAACAAATTCAAGCTTGGTGGTGTCCTTTCTTCCCAACTACAATCTACTATTCCCCTTATTTTTTTTTGTAACATGTCTTTGTAATGCTTTTTCTAATTTCATATTATATTTCTTTGTGATGAGTGTCTAAAAATGCACCGCATTTGAGTCTTGTCATGGGGGTGTTACTATTATTTTCTTAAATATGCTAAATTATATTTGGGTCCTTTAAAGGAATTAATTTAGTATCTGGAGTACATGGTTACTAGCAACCACTGGGGACTAGTGACGTTTTAAGATGATAGGGCACCAGACTCCTCCCTTAGAATTTGACTCTGCCCTCACTAGCCACTACCTTCTGATCTGTTGCATCTGTCTGCTTAACTTCATGTACTCCACTCCTAATGGTAGTCCCAATTGAATACAGTTACCCATGCAATACTCCGAACCAGGCGCCATACAGCGATACCTATACAATACAAAGAGCTAAGTACAATAAGGACATACCAATACAATACACATAGTTTAGCTTAGTACATAGATACCCATACAATACACACAGCTGGGCACAAAACAAGATACCTATTAAATACACTATGTAGACTAAAGTGATACCCATACAACATGCAGAGCTAAGTAAATACGTAGAAAAAAACCCAAAGCTGGCACATAACTATTCCACGCAGCTAGGGCCACTGTGATGGATTACACAGAGCTGCAGTACAGAGATCCCCACATAGTACAATATGTCTGTTAATGCTCCATCTCTCTAACTTTAGTTCTCTAGCCGGAGTCTTTTGCTCTCCCTTTTATGATCTCATCTTCAGTAGTGCTCTGCTAATCCAACTTTAGCCTTCCAGCATATATTGAAGCTGTTGTAAAACATGTCGCCTACTCCTGATTCACTATTAGCCCTAGCATACAGTGTTCATATGGTTAAGGCAGCAAGATACTGATAGACGCTGTATTACATTTGCAGCTGGCAATATGAGATTACTCTGCAGTGCTAATATGGAGCCATAAAGTAACAGACACAACTAATAAGAACAATCATTACAATTTGAAACAGATGATCCTGCACTTTTCACCTAGCCACAAAATAAGGGTCTCAAGTCTCCGCTACATAGTGACTGAGCACTTTAATATATATATATATATGCTTTCTGTTCGAAAGAACGCTCACATGGAATTCTGCTACTAGGTAATTAAAGTGCCAGAAAACAAGCCGCTCGCGTATCTACGCGTTTCACTTGCTATTGTCGGGCTTTCTTAAGATCAAGATAATTTTGCACGAGAGACCCACCCGGACATCCAGGAACGGAGTGGTAACAACTGTCAGACAATCAGCTTACATATGTGCTTTTTTAGTGGTACTTGGAGACTACCACCACATTGTTTTAATGTAAGGGTTCCTAAAGTAGAAAGGGGTTTGTTAAATAAACAGTGTGTGGCAACACCTAGCCACTTCAGATGATAGAACTGTGGCTCTAAAGGTTGTCCTACACACTGCTGCCATATTGTGTTTAAATGTAATTTGCTTTCTGTATTGAACCGTATGATTACCTGTATTCCTATAGCATTCGTATGCTGGCAGCCGAAAGCCGCTAGCATTTACCTGGTTGTTTCACGAACAGCAACTTTACCGGCTGTTCGTGAAACAAATTAAGTACCGAACCCAAGCCCACACACTGAGGGACGTGTGGCACCAATTAACAGATTACAACATTGTTGCAATCGGTAGTTAAGTGCTTTCCTGGGTGGCCGTCGTTCGACTACTGACCACGCGGCGGTCGGCCATCTTGGATCCTTTGTCTCCCCAGCTGTGTTTTGTCGTTGAGTGCCTGGAACTGAAAACGGCTACTCGACGGCACGAACACCACTGTACTTCCAGGCCGTTCGGGAGCTCCGGTCTTCCCCTATTGTGGTTCCCCATCGGTGTTCGGTACTTTCAGACGACTTTAGTAATAAAGTGTATTTCATGCGGCGTTCGGTTGTTTTAGCTGGGATCTGAGCGATACTCTCACGAAATGTGCACTCAGACCCCAGCTATCTACCGAACATCCGTCCGTGCCAATAAAGTCAATATTATGGAAGTTATAGATTTTCATGTGAATTGCCGGTTCTGCTGCACGGAGGGATAATCCACTTAACGGTGTATTTCAGTGGGAGTGTCCCTCTCGCGCAGCAGTGCCTGATGGGAGAAATGCTCCAAATGTTAAGTCTCCCATGTAGTCCCCTACTGTATTACCCCTGCTATGTCAGTAAGGAAACCCCTTGCATGGGGACTTGCATAAATACTGGAAGCTGTGAATAAAGACCTCGGTTGACTCCCAGAACTGTGTTTCGTCCGGTTACTGGGGGATTTGGGATATTGCCTTACTTTTCAACGCTTGACTGTGGATTACCTATTGTACCAGCGGAGATCATGGATTTTACTATTGCAGCTCCGCTACACAGTGTTACACTATGGTATATTTTTTTGTATGTTTTATGGTACTGGGATATTACTACATACATTGAACCAAAAGATACATTGTGGCACTGAATTTTGGGCTGTAGAACATTACAGGATACCTTTTCTTCCTGGAACTCGCATTTAAACTGTTACTGAAATTAAGATTTTAATCTACAACTTGACTGTATGTATATATTTGGTGAACATCACTCATCATCTATATCAGTGGATGATTCGCTAAACGCTTGCACTTTTCTAGCGTAAATATATATATACACACACATACTGGGGCCATCAAGGGGTAACAACCATGACTGTTGTCATGGGCCTGGTGGTCTGGAGGGCCTGGGCACCCATGCCACTCATTTCCAGTGTGCACACACACACACACACATATATATATATTTCTTTATATATATATATATATATATATATATATCTCTCAATTATCGCTATATATATGTGTTTTGGCAGTGGCAGAACTATATGAGGGGACCCATCGGGTGGCCCAAGCACCTAGGGACACCCCATGGGCATTTCTCTAAAGGGGCCCGATCAGTTCTGTGGATTTCCAATAGCTAGAGCGGGCCCCTTGAAGGATCCTGGCAGTGCTGGTAGGAAGTGAGCTCACTTCCCCCCAGCTAACACACGCGTGGGAAGAAGCACTGGTCAGGGAGATCCGGAGAGGAGGAGAGAGCCAGACCTACATCAGCCCCAGCCAACAGAATCCATCCTCCTGCAGCCAAAAGGTAAGAAACAGGATGGTGGTTAAAGGACCACTCTAGTGCCAGGAAAGCATACTCGTTTTCCTGGCACTAGAGTGCCCTGAGGGTGCCCCCACCCTCAGGGACCCCCTCCCGCCCGGCTCTGGAAAGGGGAAAGGGGGTAAATCTTACCTTTTTCCAGCGCTGGGCGGAGAGCTCTCCTCCTGCTCTCCTCCTCCGATCCGCCTCTTCTCCTCCCCGTCGGCTGAATGCGCACGCGCGGCAAGAGCTGCGCGCGCATTCAGCCGGTCACATAGGAAAGCATTCATAATGCTTTCCTATGGACGCTTGCGTGCTCTCACTGTGATTTTCACAGTGAGAATCACGCAAGCGCCTCTAGCGGCTGTCAGTGAGACAGCCACTAGAGCAGGGGTAGTCAACCTTTTTCTACCTACCGCCCACTAATGCATCTTTTTGGTTGAAAAAATTTCCTTACCGCCCACCAGTTTTCGCGCAAATGTGGAATATTTTTAAGAAAGGAGGGTGTTTTAAAAAAAAATAAATGTAAGTACATTTATCTTTTTATTTCTACTTAATGCAGGTTTATAAGGTTTTTAACTTTATAACGTTTAATGAGAAAACAATAAATTAAATTGAAATTACCTTTACCAGTGATTAATGAGATCCTTGAGGTTGATACTGCGAGACTAAATATTTGATATCTGGTTCGATTTTCGTAAGGAACAAACGAAGGTCTCTTTCAGTGATATTCAGACGACTTCTCTGTTTGCGCATAATATGATTTCTCATTTGTGCGTCAGCTCATCTCCTCTCCCTCCTCAATTCCCCTCCCCACCTTTTTTTCCCCTTTTTTAACCGTCCTTATAGCAATGCCCAGTAGGAAGGCTGAGCTAGGTAGCCCACTTACTATAGTCCACTATAACAGACAGGCACACATACAAGACAAGCGCACACAAGACACGCGCACACAAGACACGCGCACACAAGACACGCGCACACAAGACACGCGCACACAGGACGCGCACACAGGACACGCACACAGGACACACACACAGGACACACACAGGACACACACAGGACACACACACAGGACACACACACAAAGACACAGACAGGCACACATACACACAAGACATATACATATAGACAGGCACACATACAAACAGACATGCACACACACATAAGACATGCATAGACACACACATACAATGACACATACATACAAAGACAAGACATACATACAGACACACACACACACATATATATATATACAGACAGACACACATACAGACACACACACACACACACACACACACACGACATACATACAGACACAGACAGGCACACATACAGACACACAAGACACACATACATACACACACAAAGACACAGACAGGCACACATACACACAAGACACATACATACAAACAGACAGGCACACATACAAACAGACACACACAGACATGCACACACACAGACACACACACATGCAGACACACAAGACACACATACAATGACATATACATACAAAGACAAGACACACATACATACAGACAGACACACACACATATACACAGACAGACACACACACACACAAGACATACCTACAAAGACACACACTATATTTAAGTCACCCTCCTGTTTCCTACCTTTAAGGTGCAGGAGGGTGACTTTCCCTGGGGTCCAGTGGTGGCTCAGGTGGATGGGAGTCAGAGTTCCCACTCTGACTCCCTGGTGTTCCTCCCGCGCGGCTCTCAGTTTTAGCTGGGAGGAGTGACCGGGGAATCACTTCCTCCCAGCTCTGATGTCATCACAGGGGGCCCGGTCGCGCTGTTAAAGCGCCCAGCGCTGACCGGGCCCACTTACAATCCGCATCCATCGGGTGGCCCTGACAGCATGGGTCACCCGATGGACACTTTGGAAGGCGGCCCCGGCGGTTTACCGGGCGGGCCGGAGCCGCAAATGGTCACGGCGGTACCCAGTCGCACGGGTACCGCCGGCTCGCACCCGCCCGCCCGATCAACCTGGAAATCCCTACCGCCCACCTGGAATCCTGAAACGCCCACTAGTGGGCGGTAGGGACCAGATTGACGAACCATGCACTAGAGGAAAAAGGGGAAGGCTTAACTAATTGATAAACATAGCAGTTTCTCTGAAACTGCTATGTTTATAAAACAATTAGTTAACCCTAGCTGGACCTGGCACTCAGACCACTTCATTAAGCTGAAGTGGTCTGGGTGCTTAGAGTGGTCCTTTAAAAAAAGGAGTGTGTCAGTGTGTATGTATCTACATGTCAGTGTGTATGTGTGTATCTGTCAGTGTGTGTGTCTGTCTGTATCCGTGTGTTGGTGTGCACCTGAGTGTATATTTGTGTCTGTGTATCTCTCAGTGTGCATATGTGTGTGTGTTTGTTTATATCTGGGCGTCAGTGTGCACCTGAGTGTATATTTTTGTTATTGTTTTTCGGACACAGGTCTGTAGTCCTTTGTTTTATTATATAGCAGTGCTGCAACTTTTATGTTCATGGTTTTCTAGTGACTGTGCTTTTGTTTTTTATGTACACTTTTTGTCCACAATCCTTTTCACTACTTAGTTGATATGCCCGCCCCGTTTTAGTTGGGGCTCTATTTAACTGTTTTGATCGGATTGTTACTATTTGTTTTGGTAACTTTGTTGCAATGTGTATCTTTTCTATTTTCTAAAAGCTGCCTGCTTTTTGATCTTTACATACAGACTGCAACAATTATCAGTGTCAATGTTGTGTATGTTTTTATCTTGCACAGCCTGTCTGATATTTTATTATGTGCTTGACCCATTTTCTGTCCTTTGCATTTTTTAAGTGTTTTTTATTTATTTATTTTTTTTATTGCTGGAGCGCTCACACTATCTTAAACTATCTCAGCTAAAGTTAATTTTATTTGGTGTGAAGCTGCCATAGACTTAATTATTTTATTAAAACCTTGGGTAGGTGAAGCGCTATATCAGAGTAATAGTGATAGAGATAGTAGAAAAAAAAGATATACGTGCAAATACCTTGGATATTCTTTATGTCTATATCACGGTAATGTATATAGTTTCTATAAGACATAAAAAACAAACAAACCAAACATAGTGCAGACTGAGTTATACAATCAAGTGTAAAGAGAAAAGAGAAAATTCCCACTCACAATTTATGGAACGGGTTTGTGTTCCGTTGCGTCATTTCCGGTTTTTCTGTACTTGCCGATACGTCATTTCCTTGCGTTCCACCGTGCGGTTCACTTATTCTTTTAATGGGATTTCCGGACCGGCGTTTTCAAAGAAGGAGCTGGAATACAATTGCATTTATTGCAGATTAGTACGAAAATACCTTGGATATTCTTTATGTCTATATTCACGGTAATGTATATAGTTTCTATAAGGCATAAAAAACAAACAAACCAAACATAATGCAGACTGAGTTATACAATCAAGTGTAAAGAGAAAAGGGAAAATTCCCACTCACAATTTATGGAGCTAATGTAAAATAGCTCAATAACAGCGCTCTTGGGGTCCGTAAAGGCGACCCTCACCCTTCTTGCATATAAATGCTCCTTGTTTCCTATAGGCATGGAAAAGGCGCATATGGTGCAATACCGTAGGTCTTATATGTGAAAGATAACTGAGATGGGGTACTCACAAGCTTAGAGCCATCCAAGTCGGCTCTGATCCAATCGCTTGTGTGGTTAAGGACCACACATCTTCTTTTAAAAATAGCAGGGATGATGTCAATAGCATATAGTATAAAAAATTTCATATACTTTATTATAAACAGTAAAGGTGTAAAAAAAAAAATATATATATATATATATATATATATATATATATATATAAAACAATACTAAATTGGCATAAAATCCAATAGTCCAAAGTCTCACAGTCTCTCCAGGACACGTTTCGCCGTACAGGCTTCCTCAGCTGGATGTAGTGATGAAGTCTATAATGGATTCTCCCTGCTATATGTACCCCTCTAAGGGGTAGATGATTGGTGTCCAGCATGAATTTTTGCGGGCAATCACCATAGAAACGGTGACGCCCTGCGTTTCAAGCCTCTTTTTTCTATTTACTTCCAGGTTTGTGTTCCGTCGCGTCATTTCCGGTTCTTCTGTACTTGCCGATACGTCAGTTCCTTGCGTTCCACCGTGCGGTTCACTTATTCTTTTAATGGGATTTCCGGACCGGCATTTTCAAAGAAGGAGGTGGAATACAATTGCATATATTGCAGATTAGTACGAAAAACAAGAATGTTTTAAACATATTCTTTTAAACCCAGGCTGTTTCATTCTCAAATTCTTTTGGATAGAAAAAATAAAGAATATAACATTGATTCCTCATCTGGTTTTCCTTTTAGCTTATTATATTGATTTTTCTTCATAAAAGGGTAATATTCTATACTTTATCTTTTAAATAGAGCTCATCTAAAATTATTTAAAATTACTGATTTTTGGGAGAGTAATACAACAGTTGATATATACCTAAAATCATAGTTAGATGGCATTTTATGGAAAATTGATATCAATTCAGATTTCATACAACTGATAAACTTCTTAAAGAAGTATATTGAAATCTGCTATAGTTAGGATATATTAAAACAGAATATTCTCAATAGCATACCAATATAAAAAGAGTATAAACCCTAAAACCTTCTGATTCATCAATCGTATATCTTTTTTGTATTTTTATAGAGAATTCACAAGTTCTGAATGTTCCAATAGTTAGTAATCTTTAAAGGATAATATTTATGAAAGAGTAAGAGTCTAATATTATTAAAACAGCGTCTGAGTACAAAATGTAAAATAAAGACCCCCAACTCTCAAACATAAAACCAAATACATATACAATATAACATAATGACAAGAGATAAAAAAGGCTATTTTAAAACACATAGGGAACTACCTAAAAGGGATATTCTGGCGAAACCAACCTCGCCACTATGAACTGGAGAAGCCTGGTTGCCCTCCTGCTGCCTTTGGACTATGGCCCTGGGGGATTGGGCCCTTTAAATAAACGTATTCGGCCCTAACAGAGTGCATGTCACTCATTCTGGCCCTTTAAATACAGTGGGGTCATTCGGTACTTGCCCTGTGTGAGCGGGGATACCCCAGATAGCTATGCCATGGAGCCCATTCATATAATGAAAGACTATGGGAAAGACTTTAGCTCCATGGCAATTGAACTGTGTGTGTGTGGTCTGAGCACCATTCAATAATGTGCACTCAGACCTAAGCTATCTGGGGATATGTTGCATGTCTTTATTTTATGTAGTAAATGTAACCTTGTTTATTTTATGGTATTTTATGTCTTTTTGCAACCATGTGCTCAATGGAGTCTTGTCTCTGTCATGGGAGGTAATTGGATTACTTCTCCATTGTCTCCAGGAGAAAGGGCTCTATAAAACCGGTCTGAGCCGGAAAGCCATGCTGGCAGGGGGTTTTAAAAGATACTTTACTAACTTTTGAACCCCTGGTCTGATTCATGGCATTTTTTTTATATGTTGTTCCCCTGAATGGATTGATTGTGGATATGTATTGTTATATGAATGTGATGTATGGTTTTAGAGTTATGAAAGTTGGGTAGAAAGTATGTTTTAACTGTATGTGTAATTGAGTTTCCTCTCAGGATAAGGGGAGGGAATATGTGGGATGTAACTGTGATGTGATGTGGTTGTTTTATACCTCCCTGTGGGCGGACCTGTATTTGCAACAACTGTAATAAAAACCAGGCTGGGTGTGCCAGCACCTGAGTTCCTGCTTAACCCTCAAAGTGAAGTGTCGTCTCATTATTGGGGGAGGATTTATTGTATGCTGTTCGAGTTTGACTGCTAGGAGTGTAAACCTATTTGTATGGTTTCCTATTCAACTGTCTACAGCATTCATATGCTTGAGAGGATTTATACGCTTCTCTGATTCGGTGGTTGTGGTGTCTGCTGCAGTGCTTGGAGTCCTCAGGAAACGCTAGGAACATCCTTTAACGGAGGTACCCAGTCGGGGTGCCAGGCGATTCGTTACAGATATATACCCAGAAGTACATTAAGATCTTTGCCGTGGGGGATGGGATGGTCTTGGGAGTGTGTTTTTATTTTAAAAAGTGACACATCTCAAAGTCCGCATTTAATCCATTAAGAATCAAGGTATTTAACTTAAAGATCCATTCCATCTCAATTTTGCTAATTTTACTATCAAAATTACCTCCTCTCCAGTCCTTCTCCACTTTTATGATTCCTAAAAAAGTTGTGTTTTTGGTATCACAGCTGTGGGCGATTTTATAATGCAATGAAACACTATGTTTTTCAAAACCTTTCAAGATATTGCGGCTATGTTCTTCAATTCTAATATGTAAAGGTCTAGTTGTTTTGCCTATATACCGTAAGCCGCAAGAACAAATAAGAAGATAAACAAGTTTTTTTGAGTGGCAGCTTAGAAAATCTTTAATTTGGTATTCCATTCCGTCTTTGTTAGTAAAGTGTTTTATATGGCGTTTTTTATTGTTAGTTATTTTACACGCTAAACATTGTCCACAACCAAAAAATCCTTTGTCTGAATTTAAAAAGGTATATATGGTTTTCTTTTCTTTTATAAAATTTGAAGTTAGAGTATCACGTAAATTATTTACCCCTCTATATATGAATCTTGGTCTTTCTGGAAGGAAAGTTTTAGCAATCGGATCTTGTAATAAAATAGGCCAGAACTTAGAAACTATTTTTCTTACTTTATGGTTATCTGTACTAAAATCACATATAAAGGGAATTTCCATGGATGTGCATTCCCTTTTGTCTTTATATTTTAGGAGATTCTTTCTATAGTCTTCACTTCTTCTCTGGCTTTTTCTAATTTAGATTCCTCATATCCTTTATCTAAAAAGTCTTGTTTGATTTTATCAGATTGGGTTTCAAAAATAGTTAAATCTGTACAATTACGCCGGATACGTAAAAATTGACCTCTAGGAGCATTTTCAAGCCACGGTGAGAAATGGCAGCTTTCTCTCCCTATATAGCTGTTGGCTTCTACAGACTTAAAATCATTTTTTGTTTTAATCTTATTCTTTTCAATATATATGTGTAAATCTAGGAAAATCACTTCAGTTTTGCTCCAATTGCTGGTAAGTTTTATGCCCCAGGTATTCTCATTGAGGTAGTTTAAAAATTTAATGAGATCTTCTTCCTCTCCCTTCCACACAAAGAAAAACCCCAGGGCGACCGATAGTGGCGGGGATTGACTCTATATCGAGCAGATTGTCCCATTATGTAGATATTCACTTACAAACACTAGTCAAAAAAACTACCTCATATTTTAAAGATACCATAATGGTTTGAAATCTTTTAGAGAATTGTACTTGGAACACCAACTGCTTTTTAGTTAAGCGATGTTACAGCCCTTTATAGTAATATCCCTCATCAATACAGATGCAATGCAGTCAAACATTTTTTAAATGATTCCTCGGATTTTACAGATATTAAAACAAAGTATATTTTAGAAGGAATAGAATTCATTTTAACAAACTATTTTTGGTACGGAGAGGAATTTTATCTTCAAATCAATGGAACGGCCATGGGGACCAAGTTTGCCCCCAGCTATGCCAATTTATTTATGGCCTATTGGGAGAATACTTTCATTTATGGCCCACATGGCTGGGGGGGACCTTGGTTACCTATGACGATGTTTTCTTTGTGTGGAAGGGAGAGGAAGAAGACCTCATTACATTTTTAAACTACCTTTCTCTTTTTAATTATTTTATTGTTTCTCTACTTTTTAACCCATATATATTATTTATATTTTCCCTTCAGATAAGAGGCAGTGCTTTACCAATGGGATTTCTAATCTGGAGGGAAAAATAGGCAGGCAATTCTCCAACTTTTTAAGACCCTCCCCTTAATTAACTACATTCCTTTAAATAACATCTCACCTCAAACAACCCCAGTTCTTTGCCTGTCTTCGGCAGGGGAGGTGTGCAGGTTTTTACTCCACAGGAAGCAGGTGAGAAGGGCTGAGGCTCGGGAGGCTCTGCTTCCTTTCAAGGTAAGTATAGTGTGGAACGCCGGACGGCGTGTTCAGCCTTTTTTTTATGCCGACTCGTCTGCGCCAGGTGCCGGTCAGACGAAGGACGCAGGCGTGCGTCGGCTGGGAGGTCCTGCGGTGGAACGCACTTACAGGTTACGTTGCGTTCCACCAGGGATTCGCAGAGCGCTATGCACATGCGCAATGCGAACCTGGATTCAGGCGCCAAATCTGAACTTGGCGTTTTTCGTTCAGTGGCTACAGGACTTAAAGGAGCAACTTCCAGCAGCAACCTCTGTTTGCCAGGAGCTATCAGATCAGTTGCAAGTGTGTTTCTCACCTGCCCTCCAACACACTGTGAAGCCATTTAAGGTAAGACATTTAGCTTTTATTTTAAATCGCTCTTGCCTGAATCTTAAAGGGGAAATAAAAAAAAAATTCATTTTTTTTTTTATTTCTCTTTCTTTCCTCAGTATGTCTAATCCAGAGATTCCGGAGAAAGCTACAGAAAATGGGAAATGCTCTACAAAATCCAAGCATATAAGTTTGCTCAATACGTTCCCAACCTATGCCGGATGGGTATAAAAATAAACTTTGTTCTCTATGTTCCAAAGAGGCTTCGGAGGAAGCTAAAATATCTGAAATGTCCACATTTCTTAGCTGGTTACAGCAGAGTATGCAGCAAACATTTGTGGATATGCAAACGGCAGCTATGCAATCAGCCCAGGCTTCGGTTTCTCAGGATTTACAGGTAGTAAAACATTAAAAGATTCAGATACAAGCTCAGGTACTGGTGCTTCTGATTCTGGAGAGGATTCAGCTAGTGATTCATCTGAGGAGGAATTTGCTTTTCCAGAAGAAGCCATAGGGAAATTAGTAAAGGAAGTGCAGAACATTATGGACAATGGAGTGTCTGGGAAAAGAACTAACGTTTTCCCTTTACATCAACAACTTAAGGAGTTGGTTTTAAGAGAATGGAAATACCCAGGTCACAAACCTTTTATTTCAAAACACTTTAAAACTCTTTTTTCTATAGAAGCGGACCAGAACTGCCTGCTGGATACAGTCCCTGTAGAGGACGTCCCTATAGCTCAGATTGGGAAGAAAACGGCGTTACCTATTGGTGACTAGAGTGGTTTAAGGGATGTTATGGAGAACCGGATGGACTCATCCTTAAAGAAGATGTTTGTTTCTTCAGCGGCCCAAGCGAAAGCTCTTATCGCAGGAACATCCGTGGCTAAAGCCCAAAAACATTGGCTAGAAGAACTAGAGAAGGTTTATGCAGGAGAGTCAAAGGAAGATCCAGTGAAGCTATTAAAAAATATCAAAATGTCGGCAGATTTTTTGGTAGATGCTTCCTCAGAAAGTCTAAAATTGTCTGCTAAGAATTTGGGTCTAACGACAGTATCTAGAAGAGCACTTTGGCTTAGAAACTGGTCAGCTGACGTGGCATCAAAAAATTATTTATTTGACTTACCCTTTGAATCTGGAAGACTATTCGGGTCTAAACTAGATGATCTGTTAAAACAGATGAAGGAAGGCAGGAAGGCCTTGCCTGAATCCCATAAGAGACAAGTTTGGAACCGTAAAGTGGGGATTCAGCCCTCATTTAGAAGGAATTACTATAGGGGTCAACAAAAGAAAGTCTTCGATTATAGAAAGAAAGAAAGACTCAAGGACAAGAGAAATAAAATGTTGTGACGCCAGGCCAGTGAGAGGAAGATTGTCTCACTTCCTACATCACTGGGAAAGTACGACAGCTGGGTTCTCTCAGTAATAAAGTACGGGTACAGTCTGGAACTGACAAATACCCCGAGAATTTTATTTTTATGTTCCAAGGTTCATTCTCAGGAAACAGAGTTAGCTTTGATGCAAGAAGTGTCAAGACTCCTGCAGAAGAGAGTTGTGGAAGAAGTACCCCGAAGAGAAAGACATCGGGGCACATATTCAAGATTATTTTTGGTACCAAAGCCAGATTGTTCTTCCAGACCCATACTAGACCTAAAGGCCGTAAACAAGTATATTGTAAAAAAGAGGTTCCGTATGGAATCAATAAAATCTGCTTCTATTCTGGTTCAGCCAAGAAATTGGTTTGCGTCCCTGGATTTAAAGGACGCTTATCTTCATGTGCCCATGGCAGAATCCAGCAAAAGGCTACTAAGATTTGCGATCTGCATCCAATCGGTGACCAAGCATTACCAATTCAAAGCCCTACCATTCGGCCCAGGGTGTTCACAAAACTGCTTGTGGTCATCTCAGCGTATCTAAGAAGTTTGGGGATTTATGTCATCCCTTATTTGGACGACTGGCTTTTTATTGCGGAGTCAAAGGAGCAACTAAAACTAGACTTTCTTACAGCTTTACAAGCCCTACAAGCTCATGGTTGGCTAATAGATTTCAGCAAGTCGGAATTGGTTCCGGTTCAAAGGACTCAGTTCTTGGGTCTAATCTTAGACTCAATCTCTATGAAGATTTTCCTGCCAGAGGAGAAGAAGCTAAAGATAAAACATTCAATTCAGAGACTCAGAGAAAAAGGTGTTTTTCAGTCAGAGAAGCAATGAGTTTACTGGGTCTTTTTACGGCTTCTATCCCTGTCGTCAGTTGGGCAAAAGCCAGAATGAGGCCTCTTCAGAAAAACATTCTACAAGTATGGAATCGACGGACAGACAGCCTGGACGGGCTGATGAAATTCAACAATCAAACTTTGAGGAGTCTTCATTGGTGGACCTCGTCTCGGTTCCTGCAAGCAGGACTTTCATTCCAAATGAAATCCTTCAGAATTTTAACAGACGCCTCGGCACTGGGCTGGGGTGCCCATTTGGGGGACCTGAAGAAGCAGGGGCTTTGGCAAGAAAAGGATGTGAGAGCTTCCTAAAATTTCAAAGAATTGAAGGCAGTGTGGATGGCTCTCCTGACGTTTCAGTTCCAGATAAAAGGTCAGCATATTCAGATACGTTCGGACAATCGAACGACAGTGGCGTTTTTAAACAAACAAGGAGGTACAAGGTCGACAAGATTGGAAACTCTTTGTTCAAAGATCATGCTGTGGTCGGAAGTGCACCTCCTATCGATCTTGGCGGTTCACATACTGGGAAAATTCAACGTATTAGCAGACGCCCTAAGTCGTCATCACTTAAAACAAAAAGATTGGTCCCTTTCGTGCAGAATTTTCAGGCTTATTACAGACTGTTTCGGTTGTCCAGAAATAGACCTTATGGCCTCCAGGACAAACAGGAAGACAAGACGGTTTGCATCTCTGAACCCCGCAGACAAACCCAATATCATAGATGCTCTGTCAGTACCATTGAAGTTCAACCTTTGCATATGTATTCCCACCAGTAGTTCTTATTCCCAAAGTGCTTCAAAAGATCAAGTTGGAGGGGGCGGAGCTTGACCGCCAAGTCGACCAGACGTGCAGGGAAAGAGCTCCTGGCGGGCAAGCAAAATAATAAGAAATATCAACGGCTATACAGCCCAACAACACCCCAGGGTGTACCACCCACCTCGGGGGTGCACGGAGGAATCGGGAGACACCCGTTGGAAGCCTGTTGGGGCACATAGACCGAGGAGCAATCTGAGGCCTGCAGGAGCTGAAGCCGGAGAGAGGCGGCCGCTCTCTCTGACGCCGGAATCCCCAGCAATCACACCTAATTTAACCCCCCCCCCCCAGGACCGGTGGGGGTCATCCCGGTCCCCGCAAGACAAGCGGGCAAACGGCGGCAACAAGCGAGCAGGCGTACATACGCGGAAGAGGCGCGAATCAGTCAGAGTGTGTCCAAGATGGCCGTTCACCATAAACTACAGAGTGGAGCCAGGAGCAACCGCTCACAGCCTTCCTCCTTAGAGGCCCTCGACCGGCTCTGCTCAGCCTTCTACAAGCTGCTGCGCAGCAGGGGTTTCCACAGCCTCTCAGCGGCCCGGGCGATAGCCTCGTGGATCCGGCCGGCGACCCGCAGACGCCACTATGCTAATCCACTGCAGGCATTCCAAGCGCCCACTCGAGTGAGCATCGGCAAGCGTACAGGCGGGAGCCGGACTGCGCCAAACCGGGTACACGCACCCACAAAAGCAGAAAAGAAAACGCAGGACAACCCCAAAACCTCGGCAGCATACCAGGGACCGACAGCGACACCACCAGCGACAAAATCCACCTACAGCCAGCCGGGGAGTGGGCACCGAAGGGGCAATGGCCCCACAGCGTCAGCACGGACACCACCATCCCGCCGAACGAGCCTGCCACACAGGATAAAATCAGATGGTGCTACGGACCAAGCTTCAAGGTTTGGGGCCTTATTGGGGACTTTGGGGCTCTCACTTATTCTCTGCCGAGATGGTGTGGGTTAAACTGAACTCGAACTACACAGCTTTTAAAACGACAGGATAACTCAGCTTGCATATCTGAGCGTTTTCTTGTTGTTTTGAGAGACCCCAGCAGTTTCTAATCTCATTTTACCTTACCTAGCTCTTGCTAAAGAAATCTGTTCCAGCCCAGTTATCATAAGTTAAGTTACATGCCAGCAATTTTTATGTAATTTAATTTCAATATTATCATTATGTAGACAAACAGAAATTTAAAAGGCTTATATGCCCTATATGCTATGCTAAGTCTATGTTTTTGTTTCTCTGTCAGGCATTTATTTCTACAGCATGCATTGCCTTATATCGGCGGTTTAGACAGTAAGCTGCATATGTATGAACATGTCTTTTCCAACGTGCCTTATCTTCTCACAGTCTCTCTCCTTTATTCTTATGAGCTAAATTGTGCACTGGCTGCTTACAAGCGTAATCACATCTAGAACACCTGCCAGGGCAGTTCAGAAAGTCTATCCTATTATGTGTTTCCACACTAGCTCTGCCATTAGTTCTAACATACACTCTAGACTTAAACTATTTGGCTTGTTTAGTATATTCCTGCTTGAAATTTTAACCTTGTGACACCTAGTAGCTTGTTATTTTTACATGATATGTAAAAAAAAAAAAGTGCATTGTCCATCTACCCCCCCACTGTAACTAATGTCTTGAAACTTGCATATGGAATGCCGTTGGGGTACCATATGTATGCCTGTGACTAATATACGCACTGCAAAAATAAAGAATTAAAAAAAAAAAGATCAAGTTGGAAAAAGTAAGGATGGTCATAATCCTTCCCTGGTGGCCAAGAAGAAGTTGGTTTTCGGTTCTTCTAAATATTCCAGGGGCCACTTTTTGGAAGCTTCCACTGTCAGAAGCAATTCTAGATCCCTCCACGGTTCCTCTTCCAACCCTTCAGAGATTCCAGTTGACGGCTTGGTGTCTGAACTCCAGATTTTAAAGAGTAAAGGCCTAGATCCTGAGGTCATAAAAAATTTATTGGCTACTAACAAAGAGTCTACGTCTAAAGTTTACTCCAAGATTTGGAAGAATTTTTGTCAAAGGTGTTGTAGGTTTAAAGAGGACCCTGTTTCCGCCTCCATCCAAAAGATTCTCAATTTCCTTCAGATGGGTTTCACAAAGGGATTGAAGCCAGCATCTTTAAAATTACAAGTTTCAGCTATCAGTTTATTTTCTTTCAGGTGTTTAGCCTCAAACATTCTGATATCTAGATTCTTCAGGGCTCTGGGCCGTTTAGTTCCCAACATTAGGGAAACCTGTCCGCCCTGGGATCTAAATTTAGTTTTACCCGCTCTTTGTGAGCCGCTCTTTGAACCTCTAGCAGAGGCATCTCTGAATATTTTATCTTTAAAAAACGTTTTTTTGGTGGCAATCACATCGACCAAGAGGGTGGAAGAAATCCAAGCTCTACGGGTGAATTTTCTGTTTTTGGTCTTTCATCAAGACAAGGTGGTTTTGAAGCTCGACCCTTCATTTATTCCTAAGGTTTTGAATTCTTCTAATATCAACCAAGAAGTGGTATTGCCTACTTTCTGTCAAAATCCTTCAAATGCCTTGGAAAGAAAGTTTCACTGCCTAGATGTGAAGAGATGTCTTATGCAATATCTTGAATCTACGGAATCTTTTAGAAAGGATAACAGCCTTTTTATCTTCATCAATGGCACAAGGAAAGGGATGAAAGCTTCAAAGAGTTCTCTGGCTAGATGGCTGAAGCATTGTATTCTTTTGGCTTATTCCTCAAGCAATGCGGAAATTTCAGGCCCCATAAAGGCCCATTACAGGTTAGACATACTGGCCTCAAAAGATGCAGCTTTTGGGCGAAAGGTGCTACAAGCAGTGGTGAAATAAATCCCGCCCTTTGGAATTGCTTTGTCATATCCCATTGGTAAAGCACTGCCTCTAATCTGAAGGGAAAAACATAAATGTTTACTTACCGTAAATTTATTTTTCCTGAAGATTAGAGGCAGTGCTATAATTCCCCCCCTTTTTTTCTAATAAACTCGGAATTGTGCATGTATCGGCTTGTGTATTTTCTGGGGTTGTTTGAGGTGAGATGTTATTTAAAGGAATGTAGTTTAAAGGAATGTAGTCTTAAAAAAGTTGGAGAATAGCCTGCCTATTTTTCCCAGCAGATTAGAAATCCCATTGGTAAAGCACTGCCTCTAATCTTCAGGAAAAAGAAATTTACGGTAAGTAAAAATTTATGTTTTTTGTTTTATATGTATCTGTCAATGTGTGTATATGTGTGTTTGTTTGTATCTGGGTGTCAGTGTGCATGTGAGTGTATGTGTGTGTAACTGTGTGTCTATGTATTTGCATGAATGTCGGTGTGTGTCTATTTATCTCCTATGTGTGTATGTGTATCAGATTGTCAGTGTGTGCTTCTGAGTGTGTGTGTGTATGTATATGTGTGTCAGTTTGCAACTGAGTGTGTATCTGGGTGTATCTGGGTGTCACTGCGTGTCTATACATTTGCATGTATGAAGGTGTGTGTGTCTGTATCTCATATGTATCTGCGTGTATGTGTGTTTCTGTGTGTGTGTAACTGTGTGTCTGTGTATTTGCATGTATGTCAGTGTGTGTATCTGTATGTTTGTTTGTATACAGTACACACAAATGCACGCTTGCATTCAAACACTAACATTCACATACACACATACTCCATACAAAAACATGCTTACATTCAAACACACATATACTGCTGAGTGCTAAATAAAGCCCTGCAAGAATGGGCAAATTGTAGATCCCCAGCTAGCAAAGCATTCTGGGACTTGTACAACAGATGCAGATCTACATTTTGGCCACTTTACACACACTACATCAACTAAACACACACACTGTACATTGACTACACACACACAGACTCTGCATTCACTCTACACACGCTGCATCCAGGGATGGACTGACAGCCTTCTGGGCCCCCGGACAAAATTTGATCCAGGGCCCTACGAAGACAAAATATTAAAGGAGCTCTATAGTGCCAGGAAAACAAACTCGTTTTCCTGGCACAATAGGGTCATTAGGTTCCCCCAACCTGCTGGGCTGAAGGGGTTAAACTGTTTAAGAACAGTTTGACAACTTACCTGGGGGTGTGCTGGGATATGAGGCTGTAGTAGGGCATAGGAGCAGTGGTGTGTGTGAGTGGTGCAGTTTGTGTGAAAGGTTCAGTGTGTGTGTGTGTGTGGGGGGGGGGGGTTGTAGTGAGTGAATGTGTAGTGTGTGGGGCAATGTGTGTATGGGGGCAATGTATGTGTGGCTGTGTGTGTGGAGCAATGTGTGTATGTGTATGGTGTGTGTGTGGGGGCAGGCAATGTGTGTATGTGGGGCAATGTATAGATGGGTGACCAGTGTGTGTGTGTATATATATATATATATATACACATATACACACACACACACACACACACACACACGTGGGTAGTGTTGTATATGGGTGGGCAGTGTATATATATATATAGATGGGCAGTGTATATATATATATATATATATATATGGGTGGGCAGTGTATGTATATGGGTGGGCAGTGTATATATATATATAGATGGGTTAGTGTGTGTATATATATATATATATATATATATGGTGGGCAGTGTATGTATATGGGTGGGCAGTGTATATATATATATATATATATATATATGGGTGGGCAGTGTATGTATGTATATGGGTGGGCAGTGTATGTGTGTGTATATGTGGGCAGTGTGTATATATGGGTGGGCAGTGTATATATATATATATATCAATATATATATATATGGGTGGGCAGTGTGTGTGTGTGTGTGTGTATATATATATATGTATATATATATATATATATATATATATATATATATAGGTGGGCAGTGTATGTATATGGGTGGGCAGTGTATGTATATGGGTGGGCAGTGTGTGTATATGGGGGCAGTGTATATATATGGGGGGGCAGTGTGCATATATATATGGGGGCAGTGTGTACATATGGGGGGGCAGGGTATGTATATGGGTGGGCAGTGTGTGTATATGGGTGGGCAGTGTGTATATATGGGTGGGCATTGTGTGTATGGGGGAAGTGTGTGTGGGCGGGGCAGTGTGTATATATGGGTGGGCAGTGTGTATATATGGGTGGGCAGTGTGTATATATGGGTGGGCAGTGTATGTATATGGGGGGCAGTGTATGTATATGGGGGCAGTGTATGTATATGGGGGCAGTGTGTGTGTATGGGGGGGCAGTGTGTGTATATGGGGGGGCAGTGTATGTATATGGGGGGGCAGTGTATGTATATGGGGGGCAGTGTATGTATATGGGGGGGCAGTGTATGTATATGGGTGGGCAGTGTGTGTATATGGGGGCAGTGTGTATAGATGGGTGGGCAGTGTATGTATATGGGTGGGCAATGTGTATATGGGTGGGCAGTATGTATATATGGGTGGGCAGTGTGTGTATATGGGGGCAGTGTATGTATATGGGTGGGCAGTGTGTGTATATGGGGGGCAGTGTGTGTATATGGGGGGGCAGTGTGTGTATATGGGGGCAGTGTGTGTATATGGGGGGCAGTGTGTGTATATGGGGGGGCAGTGTATGTATATGGGGGGGCAGTGTATGTATATGGGTGGGCAGTGTGTGTATATGGGGGGGAGTGTGTGTGTATATGGGTGGGCAGTGTGTGTATATGGGTGGGCAGTGTGTGTATATGGGTGGGCAGTGTATGTGTATATGGGGGCAGTGTGTGTATATGGGGGCAGTGTGTATATATGGGGGGCAGTGTGTGTATATGGGGGGCAGTGTATGTGTATATGGGGGGCAGTGTGTTTATATGGGTGGGCAGTGTGTGTATATGGGGGGCAGTGTGTGTATATGGGGGAGCAGTGTGTTTATATGGGGGGGCAGTGTGTTTATATGGGGGGCAGTGTGTATATATGGGGGGCAGTGTGTGTATATGGGGGGGCAGTGTGTGTATATGGGGGCAGTGTGTATATATGGGGGGCAGTGTGTGTATATGGGGGGCAGTGTGTATATATGGGGGGCAGTGTGTATATATGGGGGGCAGTGTGTGTATATGGGGGGGCAGTGTGTGTATATGGGGGGGCAGTGTGTGTATATGGGGGGCAGTGTGTGTATATGGGTGTCAGTGTATGTGTATATGGGGGGTAGTGTGTTGATAATTGGGGGGGTTGTGTGTGTATATGGGGGGGCAGTGTATGTGTATATGGGGGGGGCAGTGTATGTGTATATGGGGGGGGGCAGTGTGTGTATGGGCCTGCTTACCTGTACAATGTGATGTTTTTCTCCCTCCATCTTCCTCAAGCAGCACTCTGGAGGCCAGGATCCTCTTCTCACCCTCCATCCATGCTGTCAGTGTGCTCCGTGTGAGAGGGAAGCAGGGGGTGTGATGTCACTTCGTGCCCCGCCTCCCATCCTCACACTGATATTACATTTAGTGTTTGCAACACGTTTCTATATATATTAATAGTTGATCCTTTAGCGATTATTCTATCTTTTTGTATTGTTTTTAGTGGTTAAGGCGCTGTCAGTCCCTTGCAGGGTTATTTACTAACCTTGCAAGGGACGGACAGAATTCCCAGATTTTACTAGTAACATGACGTAAAGTCATGATTTTATTAAAGACACGGAGGCGAGTATTATGCATAACTCTTTCTTTATTTCCTCAGCAGCAAAGATAGAGGAATATAAATATTGTCAAAATGAAAGAAAAAAACAGGCAGCCGATCACATGGTAGAGGAAGTAGCTATATAAGTCCTGTGTCTCCCACAATCCCCCTCTTTCTTGCGAAAACCGAAGACCAGGTAAGAAGAACGATGTCCCACTTGATCAACACAGGAAACAGGAACAATGCGATAACTTCAAGCTAAAAAAGACAGAGAAATATGGTAATTTCCAAACTCAAAACTGTAGACTTACCAAACATCACTGTGAGGAGTCACAAACAACAAACTGGATTCTGAAATATAAAATATAAATAATTAGTAACCATAATAAGACGTACAAAACCATCCAATCATATAAATAAATACATACCTAATTGAACAACAAACCCGTAGAGTCTCAAGCATCTCGTATCCCAAATCCACACCGGGAGGGTGGGAGGGAATAATACTCGCCTCCGTGTCTTTAATAAAATCATGACTTTACGTCATGTTACTAGTAAAATCTGGGAATTTTATTAAAGACACGGAGGCTCATATTATGCAAGTTCAAAGCTGTGCTACCACTCGAGATGCGATGTGTTCAATAGGTCTGAAATAGAAGTCTCTAAAGGTCGATTCTCGGGACCAATCTGCCGCCCGCATAATATCTTCCAGACGACATCCGACTGAGGAGGCTTTTGAAGCCATCGCGCCTCGTACAGAATGAGGCGTAAATATAGAGGTGTCTATACCCGCAGAGGATAACAGCCCACGCACCCAACGTGCCAGGGTAGGTGTCGAAACCGGCCGATGAGGCGACTTAAAAGATATGAACAAATCGTGTAGATCGACAGAGCGAAGGGAACGCGTAACATCCAGGTAAACTCTGATGCAATCCACTGGACAGAGCGCAGGACAACCAGAAAACCTGGGATATGAAAATGACTTGGATGCAGATTTAGTCCTCCTGGATATGTCAACAGTAACACCCTCCGGGGTGAATGCAATGGCGTCCCAATCCAGGGCCCTGACGTCCGAGACCCTCTTGCAAGAGATCAAACAGAGTAACATTACCAACTTGGATGACAATCGTTTCAAAGTTAGCTCTTGGTTAGGGTACCATGAGGAGAGGAACTGCAACATCACGTTAACGTCCCAAAAGGCAGAGAAGCGAGGCCGAGGAGGACGAGCAAGGCGAATACCCTTGAGAAGACGACATACAAAAGGATGTCTGCCGACAGGGGAACCATCCAAACCCCTGTGTCCGGCCGAAATAGCCGAGCGGGAGAGGTTAATCGTGCGGTATGCCTTGCCTGAGTCAAACAGGAACGTGAGGAATTCCAGGATCAAAGGTAGAGGGGCAGATACGGGTTCCACTGCCCGTTCCATGCACCAATCAGACCACGATCTCCATGAAGTTCGATAGGCAGTTCGTGTGCCTGAGGAGCAGGAGAGTTGTCTGCGGAACGTCTGGGACAATCCAAGGTCCCCTGAAAGGAACCACGCTATCAGGGGCAGCTGGTGTTGCAACACTAGCCCGTGTGAGTTCCCATCCGGGTCCAGAAGGACGTCCTGGAAGACTGGTATCAACCGAGGATAATCGATCGACAACTCCATCAAGCGAGGGAACCATGGTCGAGATCTCCAAAGCGGGGTGATCAGCGCTACACGACAGTCGTGGCGAACCAGTTTCGAGATCGTGCGCGCTATCATGTTGAATGGGGGAAAAGCGTATAGGAGACCCTGCGGCCATTCTTGAAGGAAGGCATCTGTCGCCACCGCTGCCGGATCCGGCCTCCAACTGAAGAACTTCGGCAGTTGAGTGTTCAGTCGAGATGCGAACAGATCCATCTGAAATCTTCCCCACAACATATCCAGGCTCTGGAACACCGAAGCGTGTAGACGCCAATCTCCAGAGTCTCTTAAGTGTCTGGAATTCCAATCCGCTCCCGAATTGTCCAGGCCCGGAATGTGTTCCGCTGTTACCGAGACGTTGTTGAAGAGGCAGAACTGCCAGAAGTCCTTCGCTAGAATTGCCAACATCTTGGACTTCGTACCCCCCAGGTGATTTATGTAACGGACCGCTGACACGTTGTCCATCTTGAGGAGAACGCAGCAATTCGCCCGTCCTGGGGTAAGGCTGCGGATCGCGAAAGCCCCAGCCAGGAGTTCTAAGCAGTTGATGTGCAACGACTTCTCCACGTCGGACCATCTGCCTCCTGTGGAAACGTCGCCACAACGAGCACCCCAGCCGTGCAAGCTGGCATCGGATTCGATCACTACGTCCGGGATGGAGCCGAAGATGGCTCTCCCGTTCCACGCCTCCATGTGTGCCAACCACCACACCAACTCGTCTCTGGACTCTGCGTCCAAACGTATCCGAGACTCGTAGGAGTGACCTGACCGAAGGTGTGACCCTTTGAGTCGTTGTAGGGCCCGGTAGTGTAGCGGGCCCGGGAAGATCGCCTGAATAGAGGCCGCGAGAAGGCCAATTATTCTCGCCAGCTGTCTGATGGACAAGTCTGAGACACGCAGAGCTCTTCGAATTTCCTTCTGAATGGCTCTCACCTTGGAACCCGGTAGAAACAGAAACTGCTGGACAGAGTCCACTCTGAATCCCAGGAACTCTATGGACTGGGCGGGATCTAGGACCGATTTGTCCCAGTTGATCAGAAAGCCCAACTTCTGTAGCAGGGTGGTAGTCCATTCTAGGTGTAGGAGGAGATTCTCCTTCGATTGGGACAAAATCAGAATGTCGTCCAGGTAAATAATGAGGCGAACCCCTCGGGTTCAGAGGAACGCCACCACAGGCTTCATAAGCTTGGTGAAGCACCAGGGAGCTGAAGAGAGACCGAAAGGCAGGCAGGTGAAGCGCCAACGTCGCCCGTGCCATGTGAAATGGAGATAATCTCTGAATTCCAAAGCAATGGGGACCGTGAAATAAGCGTCCTTCAGGTCTCGTTTGGCTAGCCAGTCCGACTGGCGTAGAAGGTCTCTGAGGCAGTGTATACCTTCCATCTGGAAGTGTTGGTAACGTAGGAAGGTGTTGAGGGGACGAAGATTTATTACAGGGCGAACTCCGCCTCCTTTCTTGGGCACCAGGAACAGATTGCTCGTAAAGCCCTTGGCGGCGAATGGCAGTTCCTCTATAGCGCCCTTGGAGAACATCTCCACGACCTCCGCGGAGATCATCTCGTC
The DNA here is from genome assembly GCF_036172605.1 of Pelobates fuscus. NCBI lineage: Eukaryota > Metazoa > Chordata > Amphibia > Anura > Pelobatidae > Pelobates > Pelobates fuscus. Next base: position 168,828,220 of record NC_086323.1, read on the forward strand.
CTGATCCTGTGGAAGGGACAGTTCTCTGGGGGGCTAAAACTGGACAGGCACTGAAACAAAATCTAGGCGATACCCCTTTACACACTGCAGAACCCAAGCATACGAGGTGATATTTGTCCACTCTCGGTAAAATAAAGCCAGCCTCCCCGCTACTTGAACGGGAGGGAAAGAAAGGGTACTCACCGTAAGGACGTCTGCTGGGGGTACCACCGCGGGGGTATCTGGAGCCCCAAGCCCGACCTCTGGCTGGGAAGAAGGGAGGGGTTCTCTGGTTCTGAAATCCCCGGGAGGGAAAAAAGGAACCTCTGGTAGCGCGGAATGCGCCTCGGAAACCCCGGCCGGGTGGATGGTTCCTGCTACGCCCGGCCCCTCCGAAAACCTTAGGCGCGAACACGCATTTCATGCTCGCCTGCGCCTTGTCAATTGCCGTGAAGGTCTTGACATATGACCCCATGTCTTTAACAAAGGAGGTGCCAAACAGTAAACCCTCCTCTGTCGGGTCAGGCTCCGCCACAGTCATAGTGGCCAGTTTAGGGTCGATTTTCAATAATATTGCCTTACGCCTTTCCGTAGACATTGGCGTTCCCCAGTAAGCATATGGCTCGTTGGACCCAACCTATGGCCACGTCCACGTCTAAAACTGAATCCCCAGTTTTAGCAGCATCTAGAAGCTCATAGAGTTTCGAGAGGGGTCCCAGTGTATCCAGGATTTTGTCCTGGCATCCCTTCAGGGAATGGTCAAGGCCCTTTTTGGGCTTCCAGCCCGACTTACCCAGGAATTGGGCAATCTGTGGATCAATGTCTGGGGTCTTACACGCAGCGCCCGGGAGGGAAGGGCGTGGGCATTCGGCGCGCAGTTTATTGCGGCCTTCTCTGGAAAGGGGGGTGCGGATGCGCTTGGCCACATACTGGGCAATATGATCCGGGGGAACTCATTCAGCGGACCGGGGGTGACGCAGGTCGTCTGGGTCAAACAGGGGGTTACCCTGCGGATCAAGGATCGCTTTGTCATCCCCAGAGGGGCCTAATACTGGACCCCGGGCCTTGGCAGAGGACCCCGATGGGTTAGCGCCCGTAAGGGGCAAATCCTCGCCAGATACATCATCATCAAAAGAGTCATACTCCATAGCGTCGGATTCCTCCTCCACACTCCGGTCGGTATCCGACCCATCATCAAGGGCTCTAGCCCGTTTCCATAACCTAGCCTTTTTAGCCCGGCCAGGGGCTCTTTTGCGCGTGGGGTGCGCGCCATCTGTGACCGCCTCTAGCGTGTCAGTCACGGCAGGTAGAACCTGCATCGAGGAGTGGGAGCCGACATGTTTGGACTTGGCCTTTGCCTTACGGGCTCCAGGCACAGTCTGAGCAGGGGAGGGGGACCCCACACCCGTAGGGGCGGGGGAGGCCAGAGCAGGCAAAACCAGGGAGTGCATGGATTGTGAAAACGAAGTAGTAACAGCTCCCATGGCCGAGGCGATAGCCTTCTGTATGGAAGAGGCCATAGTGGCTTCCAGCATGGCCTGAAACTCTTGGGAGGCCATAGCACCCTCAGCACTGTCTGAGTGAAAATCCCCAGGGGGACCTGTGGGCCCATCCTCCCTATCCTGCATGATGTATAGCTGTAATAGGGTAACTAAAGAAATTAAATAGCTAAATGACACTAAAATGAAGGAGAGCAAAGGGTTGATTAACCCACAGAAAGCGATACACACAGATCGTCTAGCGTTCCCAGGGGACCCGGCAAACTAAGGTGACCGCACGGCAGCACAGGGAATGGATCGAGGTCCGCCCAAGATGGCCGCCGCACGTGAGGGAAGGCGCACGCGACCAGGCACCCGGCGGGGGAAGGGGCTCGTGCACCCGACCCGCCGAGCCCGCCCGCGAGCGGGGAGAAAATGCGTGGGCAGCCGCGGCCGAAAGATAGAGCGGTCGCGGCAAAAATACAGAGTCGGGACCCGTGCGGAAAGCACGAGGAGGAGGGGAGGGCAGGGAATAGGAATCCCCGGGCAGGTAGTAGAGCACTAAGGGGTCCCAGGGGGAACGCTAGCGGTAACAGGTTAAAACAGTACAAGCTATAAGCCAGTATACAACGAAAAATCAATACAAGTAAATGAATATCAAAACTGAGTAAGAGAGAAGCAAAACTTATCTGTCTGAGGAAGCAGCAAAGAAAGAGGAGGATTGTGGGAGACACAGGACTTATATAGCTACTTCCTCTACCATGTGATCGGCTGCCTGTTATGCCTATACAGTTTTTTTTCTTTCATTTTGACAATATTTATATTCCTCTATCTTTGCTGCTGAGGAAATAAAGAAAGAGTTATGCATAATATGAGCCTCAGTGTCTTTAATAAAATCTGTTTCTTAGTTGCGATTGGACTGTTTTTAAAAACAAATTACATTTTAGTTTTTAGCTTAAAGAAAAGAAATTTTAAGAAGAAAGAATACATCTGATTATATATATATATATATATATATATATATATATATATATATATATATATATACAAATAAAATTACAAAGTAAATGAAAGAGCACTCCACGGGGGTTGTATTTCAAGTGTGTAATACGAAAACGTTTCAACACTCCTGGGTCCTTATCAAGATCATCATTACACAATACACATTACATTACACATTACAAACTTGAAAAAATCCAGTGGAGTGCTCTTCCATTTACTTCATAGATTTTTGGGTGCTTAGAAGCACCCGGGTATATTTGTTTTGGATGTTATGGTGAGTGCCAGAAACTGGACGTGTCTGTGTATATATATATATATATATATATATATATATATATATATATAAAAACTTCTTTTTAATTCTTTTTTTTTACAGGAATTTGATTTATTTCCTTCCTCACTTTTATTAGGGTGAAGTGGATAGATGGGTTATTTTATTTGGGATGAGGGTGGCTAGGGGCATTGGAACCGTAGCCACCCAGGGGTTATTTTTATATGGCATAAAAATTTGAGGGGAGAGGGTTGGTCAGCTGTATGTCCACCCTTTCTATATTTTATTATTGACCCCCATCCCATGCCAATGTTTGGGGTCTAGGGGGACACTTATTCCTCCCCCTGTTAATAATATTGGTAGTTCTCACCTGCCAGACACTAGGGACCCCATTTATTTTAATTAGTATTCCCATCTGCTGACCATGTATGGAGGCAGGGGAAGCTCTAGGATGTTCCCCACATTTGTATTAAATTTAAAAAAAAATTGTTATGGCTTGCACCCATTGGCCATTGTTAGGGTAGGGGGTTGTACAGCGATGGCTGCAATGGCTGCCTAGTCACTAGTTTTCAGTTACAGTGATTGCACAAGAACCCAACGTAAGCTGGGAAAGCTACAGGAAGAACATTTACCGTATTTTTCGCTCCATAAGACGCACTTTTTTACCCTCAAAAGTGAGGGGAAATGTCTGTGCGTCTTATGGAGCAAATATGAAGCTTTACTTACCTGTGTTGTAGTGTGGGCCGGCTTCACAGCGCGCACCGCGGTACAGGAACTTCAATTTCAGGTTCCGGTTTCCGGCGGGACTGAAAGGAAGTGCGCACTCAGTGTGCACACTTCCTTTCAGTCCTGCCGGAAACCGGAACCTGAAATTGAAGTTCCAGTACCGCGGTGCGCGCTGTTAAGCCGGCCCACGCTACAAGACAGGTAAGTAATTATGGGACAAGGGGAGGGGAGAAGGGGTGGACAAGGGAAGGGGAGAGGGGGTGCACTATGGGACAAGGGGAGGGGAGAGGGGAACACTATGGGAGGAGGGGGGAACACTGTGGGAGGAGAGGAGGGGGGGAACACTGTGGGAGGGGGAAACACTAGGGGAGGAGGGGAGGGGGGAACACGAGGGGAGGGGGGAACACGAGGGGAGGGGGAACACGAGGGGAGGGGGAACACGAGGGGAGGGGGGAACACGATGGGAGGGGGAACACTATGGGAGGGGGAACACTATGGGAGGGGGGAACACTGTGGGAGGAGGGGAGGGGGAGAACACTATTGGAGGAGAGGAGGGGGGAACACTATGGGTGGGGGGAGAACACTATTGGAGGGGGTGAACACTATGGAGGGGAGGGGGAACACTATGGGAGGGGGGAGAACACTATGGGAGGAGGGGAGGGGGGGACACTATGGGATGAGGGGGAGAACACTATGGGAGGAGGGGAGGGGGGAACACTATGGGATGAGGGGGAGAACACTATGGGAGGAGGGGAGGGGGAACACTATGGGAGGAGGGGGGAACACTATGGGATGAGGGGGAGAACACTAGGGGAGGGGGGAACACTATGGGAGGAGGGGAGGGGAGGGGGGAACACTATGGGATGAGAACACTATTGGACAAGGGGAGGAGGGGGTTAAAGAACACTATGGGACAGGGGAGGAGGGTTTAAAAATCACTATGGGACAGAGGAAGGGGGGTTAAAAATCACTATGGGATAGGGGAGGGGGGTTAAAGATCATTATAAGACAGGAGAGGGGAGTGGGTGGTAAGGAACACTATTGGACAGGGGAGAAAAAAAATATTCTGAACAAACTTTCCCATAGTAAAAAACACTATGGGATAGTTTGTTCAAAATATATTTTTTGGGGGGGTTTCCTCCTCTAAAAACTAGGTGCGTCTTATGGAGCAAAAATACGGTAAAACAATATCCCTTTCCAATTATTGACACAACACGTGTTTAAAAGGGAAAACTGAAAAAATAAAGATGTATGAATGAAACCCATCTGTGTATTTGAAATAGTGTCTTGGGGAAATTCACTGTTTTATGAAATTCCTTGTGAAGTGTAGTAACATTTTGTTCCAGCAGAGGGGGCACTAACCTTACACACACAGCCCTCAGTGGCATTCCTGCCTAAGCCCAATTTCAACAAATTACATTGTTCAACTAAGGAGCAATTCCTAGAGGCAAACAGTAATTTGTGTGTTTTGTTTTTGCATTACTTAGACACAAAGTAACTCTCATCTTGGATTCTGCTAAATCTTACAATAAATATTCAGTACAACTAATTTCACAATTAAAAGACCACTATAGGCACCCAGACCACTTCAGCTTAATGAAGTGATCTGGTTGCCAGGTCCAGCTAGGATTAACCCTTTCTTCTATAAACATAGCAGTTTCAGAGAAACTGCTATGTTTATAATAGGGTTAATCCAGCCTCTAGTGGCTGTCTCATTGACAGCCGCTAGAGGCGCTTCTCACTGTGATTTTCACAGTGAGAAGACGCCAGCGTCCATAGGAAAGCATTGAGAATACTTTCCTATGGACTGGCTGTGCGCGCGGCTCGTGCCGCGCATGCGCATTCAGCCGATGACGAGGAGAGGAGGAGGAGAGTCCCCCGCCTGGCGCTGGAAAAAGAGGTCACTTTAACCCTTCCACCCCCTAGAGCCCGGCGGGAGGGGGGTGGAAGTTTTCCTGGCACTATAGTGGTCCTTTAATCACTGGCTCCCTATCACAGAGCAAGGTTTATTCCCATATTTGCATCTAAATACTGGAACTGTGAAAACAAAGGGATTCTCCTCAAACTTAGATTCTCTCTGACACACCCAACATTTCTCTATATATTAAGTACTATTTGAAAGGGAAATAGGGCATTAAAGGGGCACTCTGGGAACCAATGCAACACTGGTGTGTTTGAGGTTTTGGCCCTATTAATATGATGTTTTTTTTGTTTGTTTTGCATGCTCAAATCTTTATAGTTTTTGCTCAAACAATAAATGTTTTGTAGAATGCTTCCCTCTTTAACCACAAACCCCCACTTCAGAAAAAGACTACCTTATCAAATGTATGCGCACAGCTCAGCCGCTGAGAGCACTGAATGATCAGAACTACAAAATAACCAGCATTAGAAGGTGAGGACACCAGAGGAAACATATACAGTCTGTATGGCCCCATACTATGGGTGTCAATAGGGCAAAACCATTCACTGGTGTATGGAATTCAACAATACCCATATTGTGTAAATAATGCCCCAAACGGGTCTGAACTTGGTCCAGATTTCAGCCGCACCATCGCTGTCACAAAGCTAAAACCCAGATCATATTTATTCAACTTCTGGAAAAGATTTATAAAAAAAACAAAATAATTCAAAACAAGTTTCAAGTTTGATCATATTAATATTAACTGAGGTGTGTGAGGGGTGCAGTGTGTGTGGGAGGGGGGTGCAGTGTATGTGGTAGGTGCAGTGTGTGAGGGGGGTGCAGTGTGCGTGTCTGTGAGGGTTACTGTGTGTGGGATGCTCTGTATGTGAGGGGTGCAGTATGTATGAGGGACATAGTGTGTGAGGGGTGTACTGTGTAGGGTCTGTTCTGTGTGTGGGGGGAAGGCGGGTGCATGATTTTATTATTATTGTTATTAATGTGTAATGTTATTTTTATTTATGTTCCTCCTTCCTTCTTCCTACCTTTGCTCAGGGACACTGCAGGCTCTGGTGGTCCAGTCGAGGTGACTTACTCTGCCTATACCTCCTCAGCAGGCAGAGTTTACTCCTCTCACGTGATCCTCTGAGCGTTGCTGTGGTAACCATGGCAACACTCCGAATTAATGCCTGTTTTCAAGAGGAATAGATCCTGCATCTCATTTCCCCAAACTCTGCTGGAAGGAAGGGCCGGTGAGCGAGATCTTTGGTCTCACCACCTTCCCTACAGGGCACACAGCAAGGCCGGCATTAACCCGGTTTTCCCAAAGGCCAGTCCGGGCCTGCTCCCCCCACACCATTTGGGAGTATTATTAATATCAACATCTAGTTTTTTGCTTACTGATGAAACACAGTATACTATACTGTACCCTCGCATTAGTTATCCATTTTTCTGTAAAAGGCTACACCTTTACCTGAGGTTAAGGATGATGATATTACAATCTAGCTAAGAAATATTAGAGGTACATTAGAACTTTATTTGTTTATCTCTTATAATATAAAAATATACTAACAGTCAGTACATAGACTAACATCATACGATCTTTGTGAAGCTGTAAGTTTACATGTGAACGTATCATTTTTGTATGGATGACCATATTATTTGCTGCCTTGTGTCCTGTCTGTGGATTGAACCAAAAAAAAAAAAAGAAACAGTTGGTGAAATCACTCTTTTGAAATGTTCGTCACAAGTTAGGAGTGGCCTGTATTGCTCCATTATTTCTTTCTTGGAATACCAACTGGCACAAAAAATTCCAATGATTAATTTCTTAGAATCTTAAAGTTTTAGCTTACCCTGCAAAATGATCTTCTAATCTAACGTTCGTGTCTGGTGGTATGCCCTCTTTAGGCATCTGTTGGCATACCCCTAGCTCCCTAACTGAACCCTTAGACATTTTGCCTTAGATGTTTTGTCTTGACTTGTGGAGCAGTTTTTCCTCAACCAGAATGTTGTTGTTTTTTTTTTTTTTTTTAAGTGGGTGAATGTAAGCTGCTCCACATTTTAACAATTTATTTGATGATATTGGATTCCTATACAGTGTCTACCGCAGCTAGAGAGGAAAATGTCCAGATTTTCAATATCAAGGCCGTGATTTGAATCATGTGGGATTAGATGTTAACGAACGACTTCCAACTGCTTTTGGTTTGGCTGAATTCCGTATTGTATTCAGGCTCCTTCAGAGCCAGTATTGCGAAGTCAGATATTGTTACATACTGTTAACAATATCAAGTTTTAGCAGTCGAATGGCTCTGTGCAGCGGCCAATCGTTTTGCCCCATTTGGTAAGGGCCATTCGAACTCTAGTGAATAACCCTGATCGTTTACTCAGCACTGCAGAACCTGTTGGCACTATGTATGGTAATAATAATAGTGATGATAGTATGTTGGATTTCACAATCTCCATGAATTCTTTTCCCCCCTTTTACCTAAAAATATATTGGAGAATGAGTATATATCAAAGAAGCAGATGTGAGACACAGAACGGTTGAATGTAATTAACTTGCATATTTTGTGAAATCATTCACGATGCAACTAATAATGTATCTGGGGTGGAGTGGATAATTCAACATGTCACATTTTAAGCATCAGTGACAAATTATGATGAAATAATGGTCATCTGTTATTGTTTATGGTGATTAATGGAGTTTGTGCTATGAGTTGTGGTGATCTTGGAAAAGCCAATGTGGTTACAAGTTCCTTTATCATTATCTAACATTCTTAAAGGGACTCTACAATATCTAAACCATTACAACTTAAAGGGAACCTGCCACCTCTTACCTGACCTTCTGTAACCCCACCGTGATTTCATTACTAATGTAACATCAACCTCAAGTCCACCCTCACTCCTCCTATGGTCTTTACTGATTTTTTTTGATTTTTTATTATTCTTTATTTTTGGATGACAGACACGTATCATGGCAGGTACAATGAGGCTTACGCAGAAGCCAAAAAATATTATTATGAGGCACATCAGTGTTTATAAGGTACATACATACTTTGAAGCATGACATTGTATATCAGTTTAGTGTCTCGGTGCCATCCTTCAATTTTTCAAATATATTTACTTGAAAAAAAAAAACATTAAAATTCAACTGAAACGTATAACTTTCTGTGTTTTGTTACCACCTTACTATTAGCCCTGGTCAACTTCCATACCGCCATAACTCCTTTGCCGTCTTTACTGATTTGCCATGCTTGGAAACGCTTCCTTAAAACCTCCTCCATGATGCCGACATGCCGGCTTCATTGCCAGCATGAGAACATCAATCACTATACGGCTTAGCTAGTGCTACTAGCGTTACCATAACAACCACAGTGCATGTTTGAGAGTAAGGGTGTCAGGCCCTCACTGTTAGGCAGAGAGGGAAGCAGGGAGCCCATTACAATCTGTAAGAGCACAGCCCAGCAGCAAGGGACAGATGATCCATGCCAGCCCTCCCACAGCAAGCTAGGGAGGCTTGGTGGACATTTCTAGTATTAAATGTGTTTGTATAGGATTTTTGTGTATGTTTTTTCAGTGATTGTCTCTGTGTGTGTGTGTGTGTGTGTCACGAGGGTCTGTGGATATGTCTGTGGTTATGTGATTTTTGTGTGTATATCTGTGATTATGTGATTGTATGTATAGGTCTGTGATTTTATGTGTGTGTGTCTAATTGTGTGAATGTGATTGTGTGTACAAGTCTGTGATTTTATATGTGTTTGTGGATCTGTGATGGTGTGTGTTTGTGTGTCTGAATGTGTGTATGTATGTGATTATGTGTATAAGTATGGAATAAATATTTTATAAATAAATAATATTTGTGTGTGGGGATCTGATTGTGTGTGGGTATATCTGTAATTGTGTGTATAGGTCTTTAAATGTATGTGTGTGTGGGGCTGTGATTGATTGCGTGTGTATGTGTGGGTCTGAGTTTATGTGTGTATGTTTGTGTGTGTGTACATTTGTGATTGTGTGTATGTATGTGACTGTGTGTATAGGTATGTGATTATGTGTGTATAGATTTGTGACCGTGTGTAAAAGTATATGATTGTGTATGTGTATCTGTGGTTATGTGTGCATACGTATACACATGTGTATGTGTTTAGCAGATAGCTCCCTAATTTGGTATCCTTAAATATGCCAATCCCACATAAGGACAACAAATAAGGGAGTTATCTACGAAACAATTGAAATATCAAAATTAAGAAAAGGGCTTTTAACGTTATATTACTTACCGTATATATACTCGAGTATAAGTCGATCCTGTTGGGGGCTGGCAGAGAGCTATAACTTACCTTTCCTGCAGCTCCTGTCAGCTACCTTCTCTCTCCTCCGTTCCGGTCAGCTCCCCTGTCAGCTCCCACTGTTAATCTCACGAGAGCCGCGGGGAACGCTCCGCGCAGCCGCAAGATTTACAGTGGAGGAGAAGGGAGCTGACCGGACCAGAGGAGAGAGAAGGGAGCTGACAGGAGCTGCAGGAAAGGTAAGTTACAACTCTCTGCCAGCCCCCCTCCTACACAGCCCATCCACTGGACCACCAGGGAATGAGAGCCCCCCTCCCTGGCCAGCTAACAAGCAGGGAGGGGGGACGAAAATAAATATATATAAAATAATAATAATAATAATAATAATAAAAATTAAAAAAAATGCCCCCCACCAAGGCTCTGCATCACATACACACACTGCACTCATACACACACACACACACACTGCATTCATACACATACACACACACTGCACTCATACACACACACACTGTACTCATACACACACACACTGTATTCATACACACACACACTGCACTCATACACACACACACACACACACTGTATTCATACACACACCTCATTCATACAAACACACTGCATTATATACACACACACACTCATTCATTATATACACACACTGTAAATAAATATTCGATTAATAGAATTTTTGGGGGATCTAATTTTATTTAGAAATTTACCAGTAGCTGCTGCATTTCCCACCCTAGTCTTATACTCGAGTCAATAAGTTTTCCCAGTTTTTTATGGTAAAATTAGGGGTCTCGACTTTTTTTCGGGTCGACTTATCCTCGAGTATATACGGTATATACATTATCTATTCTTTATTCTATATTTTATGTTTCACCCAAGACAATTCCTCTGCACTCAATGCAGCCCAGGGAAACCAAAAGGTTGGACACCCATGTGCTAGAGTCTCTGCCGAAGAACTGATTGAGAGGTGGGAGTAAAACCTATTTTTAAATAGTTTTTTTTTCTCCCAATCTATACATTTGCTAGCAAAACTGCGAGCACAAGATGAAATGCTAGGCTCTTTAAAAAGAGCAACAGTAGTTTTGGGCATAAAAGCGACCCTTTAATGTATTAAGTTTGGTGTTTAGATTGTGTCATCAAGTTTGAGGATCTCATAATAGGTTAGAAAGATTTAATGTTTTTTTTGCAGATTTCCCCCCCCCCCCCAATCTTAATGGGGTTAAATCAAAACTTAAAAACTACAACTTTAACTCAAAAATATTTTTTTTAATGTTAGAGTGATATCGGTACTTTAATAATATATATGTGCACACTGTTTTAGGGTCCTCTTCTGACTCTACAGATGGTGATCAGATCACAATGACCTCAATGTTTGACACATTGAAAACATTGAGAATTATTTCTTCCAGAGTCCTGCCCAGACAAGAATTTTCATCACATCAGGTTAAGCAACATAATTTCTGAATGATGATTCAAAAATATGCTTTACCAACCAGTCATCTTGTCTCCCTTGCCTGAGGGCATCCTGGTGTTCCGTATGTATCAGCCTTAAGCTTAACCAATGAAACATTACCGTACAAACAGGATGCCACATATTGCTGATATTACAGTGCTATTCATTGGTTCCACGTCAAGAGCCAGAGAATTAGACATTTCAGAACAGGCTGCTGTATATACAGTTAATAAAAATAGTCTCTTTTAAAATTCTAGTCTAGCAGTATTGTTATGCAAAAGGTACCAACATAAGCACTGTGCTGAATGACAGCATAATGTAATCCTTTTCACTTTAGTTTGAAAAAACAAACAAACCTGAATTGAAAATATCTCATGCTATTTTTTCAGCCCAATTATTTTTGCCTAACATTTACATGTATCTGTATCTGTTTTGCCCCCTTTTTAGTGGGCTGCTGTGATAAAAAAATGGCCGTGAAGAATTTCCCTGGCACAAGCAGGTGCCTACTCTGCCTTGCTATGGGGGCGCTCTTAGGTGGTAGGCTCCCTGTGACAGGCGATCAGCCTGCTCCGTGCGGCACCCCCCCCCCCACCTCCTGGCGCCTGGGCGCGGTGCACACTGTGCATACGCCAAGGATCGGCCCTGTGGTGGAACCAACCTCGCCACTGTGAACTGGAGAAGCCTGGTTGCTAGCCTCCTGCCCTGCGACTTTGGCCCTGGGATGTATTAACCCTTTAAGAAGTGTATTTGGGCACAATGGATTTTTGTATGCTGTTCCTGGCCCTTTAAATACTTGGGAGCAGTGTTACAACTTTTAAACTGGCACTTCAAATGCAGTCGAAGTGCCAAAGTCGTCGAAGTGCCGAAGTCGTCGAAGTAGCCGCCATTTGACAAACAAACACGTGGCGGCAGCCATTTTAACTTAGTCGAACGCGGTCAGCGGTGTGTGCAGCCAAATCTAGGAACTGTTTGCGGCTACCCAATTGCACGAACAACGCTGACCCGGACCTTCTTCGACACCGCGGCTGGAGACTAAGTCCCGTTCGAAGATTCGAACGCTCGTTCGAATGGGACTTAGTCGTTTTCTCGGTGTAAAATAGACCGACCGCACAGCCCAAATCCATGGAACTGTTTTGGGCATGAAAATGTGCCTGCGGTCGGTCAAAAGTGACTTATACTTATCTCCCGAACGGCTGGACGGATTCGTATGATTTTTGGGTAGGTTTGTATTTGGAATGTGCTGATTAATAATATGTAACTGTTATTAATATTATATGTATGGTTTTAGAGTTATGAAAGTTGGGTAAAATGTATGTTTAAATTGTACGGATAATTGGGTTACCTCTCAGGCTAAGGGGAGGGAATCTGTGGAATGTAACCATTGTGTGATTGGATAATGTATAATTGTATGTGGGCGTCTCCCTTGCAGGGGAGAATTGCATAAAAGCAGAGTGTGTGTAATTAAACCTGAGTTCTACTTTACCCTCAATTTGGAGTGCCTTCTCTTATTGGGGGAATCTGCTACAAGGAATTGCTATGCTTGTCATATTCACTTGCTAAATCACTGCTAAGCTCTTGAAATAGCTGGTTCCTGTTTTGCTCTCTGGAGGAGTCTATGGTGGTTATGGTGTCTGCTGCAGTGCTTGGAGTCCTCAGGAAGCGCTAGGAGCATCCTTCAACGGAGGTACCCAGTCGGGGTGCCCGTCGATCCGTTACATTGGTGGCAAGCGGTGGGATGGCGTCCTAGTGCGAGGTAAAGCAGCTCAGAGACACCGTTTGTGGATTTACAAATTGAGGGCGACGCTAGTGTTCATACAGCGTCCCTGTCTACATAAAGATTTGGGAAAATGGGGTTCGTGGACCCCTGGGCAACACGCACACCTGAGGAAGAGAATGAATTAGAATGGAGAGATATTGCCCGTAAAGAATTATGGTATGATGCCCTGGATGAAGTCCAGTATCAACGGCAGCATCGCTTTCCTGCTGTCGCATACCAGTTGGAGGAACAAATGGCCTGGCAGATGCCGCTTCTGGGAGACCAACCCGGAGGGGAGCGGGTAAGACAACTTGAGTACCTCGTGGAAAGGGAACTGAGCCTGGACGCCTCATACCGGGCACTGTGGTGGTGCACTGTCCAGCCAGAGACGTGGAGGGCAGAGGGCATACAGCCGGAGGGGGAGAACTACACTAGCCCTGGCCTGTTGTGGAAGGCCTTAGCAGAAGACGTCGACGTCGGCAGTCCAGCAGAGTCACAGTACTGGGCTATCTTGCATTACCGGGGTGAGATGTTACAGGGCCCGAGATCTATTGGACTGGGACAAGACCTCCGCCGTTTTGCTACCATGGAACGAGAGCTAGAGATGGACTATGTGAAACTACTAAATTCATGCCAGACGCAGAGCATGGACGCAGACCGGGAAAACTGGGCAGCGGACCCAGACCTGCTAGCCTACAGCTGGGAAAACGTGGCCGAGGTACCCCCTGCTTCAATACCAGCTGCAGAAGTAGGGGAACTCATAGACTGGTCCTGGAGAGACCCACAGATGGCAGGTGGAGATGGGACCGAGATCTCTCTACCGGCCCTACAGGGATGCTGGGCAGTCGGCCCAGATCCACAGCGGCAGTGTGAAGTGCAGGGAGTGGAGAGCATCGTCTCCCCTCCCCAGCGGCAGTGTACATTGCAGGGAGAGGAGAGCAGCGTCCTCTTTCCCCAGCGGCAGGGTGAGCTACAGGGATGCTGGGCGGTCGGCTCAGATCCCCAGCGGCAGTGTGAAATGCAGGGAGTGGAGAGCAGTGTCTCCCCTCCCCAGCGGCTGAAAGTGTGTTACCCCCTCTCCCCAGTGGCAGCTTAGCCCACCAAGGGGAGACACTAAGTTCCCCACTGGCGCAGATGGGACCAGGGTCTCTGCGCCCAAGCTACAAGGAGTACGGACAGTCGGTCCTGCTTCCCAGCAGCAGAGTCGTCTACTGGGAGGGGAGAACCTCGTCCCCCCTCCCCAGCGGCAGCCTAGCCCACCAAGGGGAGATGATAAGCCCCACACCGGTGCAGATGGGACCGTGGTCTCTGTGCCCAAACCACAAGGCTGTTTATCCAAAGGGGAGACAGCCTGTCTTCCCCTCCAGCAGCAACACCAGGTCCAGAGTGAGGAGCCGCCTACGACATTTCCTCAACTGGGCTCCAACCAGGCTACTCCCATGGTAGCGCTGGCAGCGGGGCAGAGTACCTGGTGCTGGTCCCTGCCCACTAAGCAACCCAACGATCCGGAGCGCCAGTAACCCCCAGAGCCGAGGTGGAGTTCCTGGACATGGACAAGCTACCCACTACCCCAGGTGTAGTAACTCTTTCTTGTGGGTGGGCTGTACTGCTGATTGTGTTCTGTGGGTGGGTTGCTGGACTAACCAGGGCACTGACCGACAGGAGGTCAGATACACTGTTAGTCTGGATGGTAAAGGGGAGAAATGTGGCGGAACCAACCTCGCCACTGTGAACTGGAGAAGCCTGGTTGCTAGCCTCCTGCCCTGCGACTATGGCCCTGGGTGTATTAACCCTTCAAGAAGTGTATTTGGGCACAATGGATTTGTGTATGCTGTTCCTGGCCCTTTAAATACTTGGGAGCAGTGTTACAACTTTTAAACTGGCACTTCGAATGCAGTCGAAGTGCCGAAGTCGTCGAACTGGCCGCCATTCGACAAACGAACACGTAGGGGCGGCCATTTTAACTTAGTCGAACGCGGTCAGCGGTGTGTGCAGCCAAATCTGTGGAACTGTTTAAGGCTACCCAATTGCACGAACAACGCTGACCCGGACCTTCTTCGACACCGCGGCTGGAGACTAAGTCCCGTTCGAAGATTTGTACGCCGGTTCGATTGGGACTTAGTCGTTTTCTCTGTGTAAAATAGACAACTGCACAGCCCAAATCCATGGAACTGTTTTGGGCATGAAAATGTGCCTGCGGTCCGTCAAAAGTGACTTGTACTTATCTCCCGAACGGCTGGACAGATTTGTATGATTTTTGGGTAGGTTTGTATTTGGAATGTGCTGATTAATAATATGTAACTGTTATTAATATTGGATGTATGGTTTTAGAGTTATGAAAGTTGGGTAAAATGTATGTTTAAATTGTACGGATAATTGGGTTACCTCTCAGGCTAAGGGGAGGGAATCTGTGGGATGTAACCATTGTGTGATTGGATAATGTATAATTGTATGTGTGCGTCTTTCTTGCAGGGGAGAATTGCATAAAAGCAGAGTGTGTGTAATTAAACCTGAGTTCTACTTTACCCTCAATTTGGAGTGCCGTCTCTTATTGGGGGAATCTGCTACAAGGGATTGCTATGCTTGTCATATTCCCTTGCTATATCACTATTAAGCTCTTGAAATAGCTGGTTCCCGTTTTTCTCTCTGGAGTCTACGGTGGTTATGGTTTCTGCTGCAGTGCTTGGAGTCCTCAGGAAGCGCTAGGAGCATCCTTCAACGGAGGTACCCAGTCGGGGTGCCCGTCGATCCGTTACAGGCCCTGCAGCAGCCATTTTTCAAATTATTTAGGGATGCCTGGGGGCAATCAATTTATAACTTTTTATTCTGTCTCTCACTGTTAAGATATACCTACCATTAAAAACATTCAAAATCGGGGGCGGAGCCAACAGCTGAACGGAACGGTCGCATCTCCGAAGAGCTCCGTGCTAACACCAGCTTATTTCGGCAAAAATACAAACTATTATCCCCCAAAAAACACTCGACCAAGCTTACAACTTATGCAACCTAGGTAGCATGGGAAAGAGGAGCAAAAAACTGAAATCGGACGGCACACGTCCGGGAGCAACTATTGGTGACTTGTGGCGGAGAGCGCAGGGGGCCCTGGAGCCCAACATGGCGGATTACACGAGCTATGTAGACGACTTCAATAATTCCGACGACCCATTCTCCGACCAAGAGGAGATTGCCCTGCCCGCTTCAAAACCGCCGACAACACCTAAGGCACAGATGGACGCGTCTCCGGTCACAAAGGTGGAGATGAGGGAACTGTTGGCCGAGCTCCGACGAGGCATCCAGGCCGACATGGCGGACATGAAGAGAGACATCCAAGGCCTGTCGATCCGCATGGATGTCGTCGAGCAAAACACAGCAAGCCATACAAAGCAACTTACCACTCGGCAGAGAGACCTCGCCGCCCTACAACAGCAGCACATCCAAGCGGAACATAAAATGGCGGCAATGGAGGACACGCGACGGGCCGCAAACCTTAAGATCAGAGGTGTAGCGGAGTCTGTCTCGGACGCCGAGGTGCCTCATCTCATTCGGCGGCTGGTAAGCACAATCCTCCCAATAAAGCAGGCCAAGGGCATAAGTATTGACGGCGTATTCAGAATACCCAAACCCGCAACAGCGCCACAGACAGTACCCAGGGACATTATTGTTAAATTCAATAAACGCCAAGACAAAATGGCAGTAATGGCAGCCACCAGGGGAATTACGCCATATACCTTTGAAGATATGTCCCTCCTTTTTTACTCGGATCTGTCTAGGGGAACTATGCAATGGCGCGCGGCCCTCAGACCACTTACCACCTTACTCCGCGCACATAGCATACAATACCAATGGCGCCCACCCCGCAAACTACAAATAATCCACGGGACTGGCACATATCTCATATCTGACCTCCCAGAAGCGAAAAAGCACTTGGCGGCATGGGGCCTCCCTCAGGACGCCATTCAGCAGTCTGGCAGGCCCTCCAACTCCCGCATGGGGAACCCGGACACCTCCGAGACATTTGTCCCAAGAAACATCACCCAAATGACAAAAGCGGTAGACTCTCGCTGTAACCAAAGGCGGACTTAAAGCCCCTCACTTACCTTCTTGTTGTTGTCCTTGGGTCTATGAGGACTAAGGGCCACGGAGAACGACTTCAAGATCGCCCCATAAGACGCACCTGGAATACCGGCTGAACGACGTATGAGGCCTACACCCAGACTGACCGCCTGGACGCAGAGTGGGACTCCTAACGTCTTTGTGGAAATTCTACTTTTGACACAATCAGAGACTTAAACTCCCTCTTCCTTAAATTTTGTTTCACTAATGTTTATTATTGTTACCTGCTTAGTTATATAATTTCACTCAGACACCACAAGATGCGAAGCCACATAAGTTTAATGTGTAAGGGAAACTCCCCGGCCATTCTTAAGGATGACTGACCTCTTTTAAAATACTCCTAGAGGTCGGGCCGATTATGTAGGCATGCTAACATCACTGCACCCGCAGGGCTTCTTCACAGCCGCCTACCTCTACCTTGTGCCTCGCCATTTACAAGCCTGTTCGACCTTCAACCTATCTATCCCAGACCTCCTACTGTGCCAGAATGCCCCAGACCGCCCAGGCAATACACTGGGCATGAGAAAGGGACACTACCACATAGACGGATAATGCCGACATTAAGGCACTTAACACAGGCAGTACTATTCCGCGGTCACCGTCTCACAACTACAATCAGCTTCTATGCTGACTATATGTTTTTAGCCCCTACGGTTACGCGACCACAGTACATAACCAGACGGTAGTCTAACACGGTCAGCCACCGTTAAGAGCAAGATACATGGCAAGCAGGGGTAAAATGTCCCTCCCGGGCTTACACAGTGCCCAAGCGCCCCAACCACGGGCTTAATGCCCCCCCAGCCATTTATTACATCTTGGACCCGCTAAAACCCACACAGAACATGACTGCCCCGGACCGGTGCGGTTAGTATGCGGGATAGCTACAATTACCACTAGCCCTATCTTGACCTGCCCGCCCTGAATAGCAGAACAAGGCTCATACCCCCTCATTTTCCCACTCGGAGAGGATAGTGAGGGATATAACCCAGGCTACCCTATCTCAGACTTACCTAGTGAGAACCCAGCTCACACCTCCAACTAAGCACACTGAGCTCGCACAGTTACTCTGAGCAACAACAGCCACACATTTCAGAACCTAAAACCACTCTCTGGTTCATATGTATTGTTTTTTGTTTTTTCTGTTTTTGTTCTACACATGTTTATCGTTCATATGCACCCTGGCAGACTCTTATGTAAACTACAGCTGTAAAGAGTGGCTTTACTCATCTCATGTATTTTATCAATATACGCGCAGCTAGCCACATCTCACAGCAGATTGCGACATGTAAACGAGGCCAACTAGTCTTACATACTCGTGTATTTTGTACTCCTACCCTTCGCTGAAGCCTGTTTCACTATGCAACACTTACTCAAAAAAAAAAAAAAAAAAGTGCTTTGACTGTTAATACCCATTGTAATGTATGTTTAATTCTAACGTATGGATTGCCGTTGGGGTACCATACGCACTCTTGTAACCATTCCAGGCACTGCAAAAATAAAGAATTAAAAAAAAAAAAAAAAAAACATTCAAAATCAGCAGGGGATCAAATACTTTTTTCCCTCACTGCATATATGGAATGTTATTTGCAAACTGTATATAACCGAATGGAGTCTTACAGTTGAATGCATGTGTATGAAAGAACACTCATATTGTTGCTAACCTGTATTTGAGACACTGTCAGTTACGCAAAACATATTTTTGCTAATGGGTCGATGCTCTAAAAAACTCATGCCACAGCCAAGAGCAGAGACATTTGAGCGATGCTCCAGACGCCTATCCTACATAGGCCAGCACCTGCGGAAGTTCCGCAAGTAGAGGAACCTAATCCAACCCTGGGGTAACAGGGGTAGGAGACTCCACAGCCTTTCCTACAGAAATCATCGGACGACTCAGTCCCAACTATTAAGCGGAACCTGAAGGCCTTGTTGGCAGACATACACAAACTGCTATTCGCTGATTCCGCTTTAATAAAGACAGAGGTGCAAATGGTCACAGAACGTGTGAGGTCCACAGAGGATGAAATAGTGGAAGTGCAGAACCGCCTGTCTGAATTTGATGCATCTGTGCAGCAAATCCAGGCTATCCAGCAAATTTTCAAACAAAAGCTTGCAGCGATGTAAGATCGTCAGCGACATACCCACACAGGGCCGACCTTATGGGTGTGCGAGCTATGCAGTTGCACAGGGTGCCATGGCAGCAGGGGGCGCCATGTGGCTGAAACAGCACACACACTCCCTGGGTGATAGGTGAGCAGGGAGTGCAGGGAGCTCTCCTATAATGCAGGAGTGCTATGGACCGCGCTGAACCTGGGGGAGGATTTCATTATCCTCCACTAGGTGTATCGGATAAGGCAGGGGCAGAGCTTCACTAAATGGTTGGCAGGGCGGGGCTACACACAGCTGGAACTTGTGAACTGTGGGAGATGCAGGCATAAGTTCCTGTTCCCTAGACACCTAAACACCAGGGACTGAAGTGCCCCTGCTCTGTCTGCCTGTAACTGTTTGTGTGTATGTGACTGTCTGTAACTGTGTGAGAGAGAGACTGCCTATAACTGTGTGTGTGTGTGTGTCTGTCTGTCTGTCTGCCTGTAACTGTGTGTATGTGACTGTCTGTCTGTAACTGTGTGTGTGACTCTTTACATGTAACAGTGTGTACGGCTGTATGTCTGTTACTGTGTATATACCGCGCCTAGAGGTATTCGTATAAACAATTGTAAAAAATATATACATACATATAGTCGTTGGAGATTTTGACAATAGATGGTCACCTCAAAATAAAAATAAAAAGCAAAACATAATAGTGCAATACAGTAAATAAACAAAAAAGGGTCAGATAAAGCTATACACAGTCCACTCACATGGGGGTGAGCTATAACAGAGCTCAGCTGTGATGCGCTTGGACGGTATAATCCCCGTCTCGGGATATATGGTGGTACAACTTCAGGGATTTTCCAAGGTGCAGTGGTGCGTAGATCATAAAATCCAAAGATAAAAATATGGCAGCATATGGTGAAGTAAGTACTGGTGAAATGGTAACAAGTATAAAAAGTATTGTACTTACAATTTCTAGAGCATGTAACCTGCTCTAGTTTGGACAGCCTAGGTGGTATAATCCCCACCGAGGATATGCAGGATCCAGGGAGTAGAAGGTGATAATAATAACGATATATATAAAGTATAATAAAAGAAGTACTTTAATATATAAAACAAACAAGTATAATAACAAGTATAAAAGTCCACTTTACGCGTTTCGCCTCACAGGGCTTCTTCAGAAGTGTGTGTGACACTTCTGAAGAAGCCCTGTGAGGCGAAACGCGTAAAGTGGACTTTTATACTTGTTATTATACTTGTTTGTTTTATATATTAAAGTACTTCTTTTATTATACTTTATATATATCGTTATTATTATCACCTTCTACTCCCTGGATCCTGCATATCCTCGGTGGGGATTATACCACCTAGGCTGTCCAAACTAGAGCAGGTTACATGCTCTAGAAATTGTAAGTACAATACTTTTTATACTTGTTACCATTTCACCAGTACTTACTTCACCATATGCTGCCATATTTTTATCTTTGGATTTTATGATCTACGCACCACTGCACCTTGGAAAATCCCTGAAGTTGTACCACCATATATCCCGAGACGGGGATTATACCGTCCAAGCGCATCACAGCTGAGCTCTGTTATAGCTCACCCCCATGTGAGTGGACTGTGTATAGCTTTATCTGACCCTTTTTTGTTTATTTACTGTATTGCACTATTATGTTTTGCTTTTTATTTTTATTTTGAGGTGACCATCTATTGTCAAAATCTCCAACGACTATATGTATGTATATATTTTTTACAATTGTTTATACGAATACCTCTAGGCGCGGTATACACTCCCCTTTTTTCGATTTCTACTCTCACTTACAAGGTTTTGGGAATCCTTGTTTTGTACACTGCTGCCTGCCCACCCCTTACTATAGCGAGCGCCTATTACCCTCTGCTTTGTGACTGTTACTGTGTATGACTGCCTGTACCTGTGTGTGTAACTGACTACCTTTGAATGTTTGTGTGGTTGCCTGTACCTGTGTGCCTGTGTCACGGACTGCCTGTACCAGAGAAACATGTGAAAATGTATGCAGGCAATTGTGCTGGGAGGGAGGCCAGAATGAGCATGTGTGCACATTCTTGAGGTAGGGTGCGTTTGTGACACTAAGCACCCCCTTTAAAAATAAAGAATTATAAAAAATAAAAAAACACCATTCACATGTGATTGGAGGGGGGCTGGAGACCTAAACATACACATTCACGGAGAGACCCCCGAATTGACACACACATACTCATAGACAGACAAACACATACTGAAAGACAGACAGACACAAACACACATTCAGTGACCTACACATATCCTCTCATATATTCACAAGATATTTATTATTTGATACACACACAAAGAATCATAGATATACACAGACAAATACACACAGACACACGCATGACAGATATACACACAGAAATAAGAAAAGGCTAATACATATTTTTTTACCACTCTCCTCTTTCCTACCTTTTGATTGCAGGAGAGTGGCTTCTCTGGGGTCCAGTGGGACTGGGCACAGCAGGAGACATTAGATTGATGGGGCTGGCTGTGGCTAATGGGAGTGGGCTGCCGCTGGTCAAGACTCCTCTCCTCCACCCGTCTCGATATCACGTGCAGTTCACTGTGCGCCGCGAGGAAGTGAAGGGATCTGCAAATATTTCCTCCCAGTGCTGAGGCTGCGCATGGCAATGATTGAGTTGGCAGTTGGATCTGTGAAATGTGGGTGGGCGGGCGGCGAACAGAGACGATTTTACCAGGTGTCCTACTAGCTTGCTAGTTCTCTGTCCTACTAGCTTGCTGTCATTAATTATGCAAATTAGAACGGCCGGTATTTTTTTCCAAAAAAGGTGGCAACCCTACTATTACTGTGTTTTAAGGCATATAAAGTATCAGTTTATTGTAATTTGAAGCTATTGACAGAGATTCAAGCCTGATTACCTATTAAACAACTGTTCCACGTGCTTGAGCTGTTGAATACTATAGTTACTACGTTTTTTACTGTTACCTAAGAGTAGTTGGAGTGAAGAGCTTCTGTGGTGGAAGCTCGGTAGAAATTAAATTTAGTAGGCCGAGATTTCCACGTGGCATATGTGTAAATGTTGGTGTGTCAGTTAGTCAGTTACACGTAGCTAAGATACAATCAACAGTGTACTGAGCAAGTGCAGGAATGCAGAAACTGAAAACACTTCCCCTCCTCCATTGTTCTGGGTGAGCCATGTGGTCTAACAGGTAAGGGAAGATAGGCTTTGTTCAGCTGATTGGGTAAAGAGTATATGTGGGTAGAGTTAACTATAGGAGGAGCTATATGTCTATATCATGCATTTACCCAGTCAGTTCTGGGCTCAGATCTTGTTGTATTTTGGTGACATTGGTCCCTCTGAGCCCCGGTCGGTGAATCGAATAAAGAATCTCTTCCTTCCTGAAGAAACCTGTGTCCACTTCTCTGTGCTTGGCTTCCGTCAGTTTCTCCGGTATCATTTGGTGCAATTGGCCGGAAGCTCATCGTTAACGGTGGCTAAGAAGCAGAGGCGTGAGACGGTCTATCTTTGCCCACGCTCCCTACGGCTGCACCCCTGAACTTCTGCGTGGACCTCCTTTTGTCTCGGCGCCACTGGTCTGTTGTCCAGGAGATCATCGGCCTCTACGTAGTAAGTGCTGGGGTGGCCCCGTCGATGAGTGTGAACCCAGGTTCAGGAACGAGGAGGTAAGACGACTACTGTTTTAGACGGTGGACCCACTAGGGCAGTGATGGCGAACCTATGGCACGCCGAGCCGCCTCTGTGGGCACGCGGCCACAGGTCGCCGGAGGGAGGGTACGCTCCGCCGGCGCATCCATAAGGCGGTACAAGTGGCCGCCTTAGGGTGCAATGGCCCGGCGGGCGCAAAACCGGAGTGACCGGCAGGAGGTGAGCGCATAGCGCTCCCGCCTGCCAGGCACTCTGTGTAGCGTGGCCGAGCGCGCCGCGGTACATGCTTCCTGTACCCGGGCGGACGGAAATTAAGTGCTCACAGAGAGAGCACTTCCTGTCCGGCCGGTTACAGGAAACTGAGCTCCGCGGTGCGCTCGGCCACGCTACAAGGTAGGAGATCAAGGACAAGTGGGGATGGGAGGGGGGAAGAAAACCGAGGGAGAGATGGGAGGGGGGAAGAAAACCGAGGGAGAGATGGGAGGGGGGAAGAAAACTAAGGGAGAGATGAGAGGGGGAAGAAAACCGAGGAAAGATGGGGGGGGGTAACTGAGGGAGATATGGGGGGAGAAAAGTGTGTGTGGGATGGGGGAAATAAAACTGAGGGAGGGATGGGTGAAAAAAACTGAGGGAGGGATGGGGGAAACAAAACAGTCGGGGGGAGGGTGGACGACATACACACAGCACCCCTGCGCTACACACATCACCCCTGCGCTACACACATCACCCCTGCGCTACACACATCACCCCACTCAAACACACACACACACACACACATCAACACACACAAACACACACATCCACCCCACCCACCCACACACACCACCCCCCCCCACACACACCCCCCCCACACACACCACCCCACACACACCACCCCACACACACACCACCCCACACACACACCACCCCACACACACATCACCCCACACACACATCACCCCACTTACACACACACACACCACCCCCCACACCCCCCCACCACCCCCCCACACACACACCACCCCCACACACACACACACCACCCCCACACACACACACACCACCCCCACACACACACACCACCCTACACACAAACACATCCCCCCACACACAAACACATACACTGTACCCCTCAATGCAGTGTGTGTACACATAGCAGTCTGTGTGTGTGTGTGTGTGTGTGTGTGTGTGTGTGTGTACTCAGCAGTCTGTGTGTATGTGTGTGTACTCAGCAGTCTGTGTGTGTGTGTGTACTCAGCAGTCTGTGTGTGTGTGTACTCAGCAGTCTGTGTGTGTGTGTGTGTGTGTGTGTACTCAGCAGTCTGTGTGTGTGTACTCAGCAGTCTGTGTGTGTGTGTATTTAGCAGTCTGTGTGTGTGTATTTAGCAGTCTGTGTGTATGTACTGAGCAGTCTGTGTGTGTGTATTTAGGAGTCTGTGTGTGTGTGTGTGTACTCAGCAGTCTGTGTGTGTGTGTGTGTGTGTGTGTACTCAGCAGTCTGTGTGTATTTAGCATTCTGTGTGTGTGTATTTAGCATTCTGTGTGTGTGTACTCAGCAGTCTGTGTGTGTGTGTGTACTCAGCAGTCTGTGTGTGTGTGTACTCAGCAGTCTGTGTGTGTACTCAGCTGTGTGTGTACTAAGCAGTGTGTGTGTGTGTATTTAGCAGTCTGTGTGTGTGTGTGTGTGTGTGTGTGTGTGTGTGTACTCAGCAGTCTGTGTGTGTGTATTTAGCAGTGTGTGTGTGTGTGTGTGTGTGTGTGTACTCAGCAGTCTGTGTGTGTGTACTCAGCAGTGTGTGTGTACTCAGCAGTCTGTGTGTGTGTGTATTTAGCAGTCTGTGTGTGTGTATTTAGCAGTCTGTGTGTGTATTCAGCAGACTGTGTGCTGAGCAGTCTGTGTGTGTATTCAGCAGTCTGCTAAATACAGACAGACTGCTAAGTACACAGACAGACTGCTAAGTACACAGACAGACTGCTAAGTACACAGACAGAATGCTAAGTACACAGACAGACTGCTAAGTACACAGACAGACTGCTAAGTACACAGATAGACAGACTGCTAAATACACAGACAGACTGCTAAATACACAGACAGACTGCTAAATACACAGACAGACTGCTAAATACACATACAGACAGACTGCTAAATACACATACAGACAGACTGCTTAATACACATACAGACAGACTGCCGAGCACACACACAAACATGTTAATTAGTTCGGACAACTGTATGAGCTTTTTCTAAACTTAAACCTCAGTATTCAGGTTTAATTGCCGTTTTGGCACTTTGAGGGGAAAAAAATTGGCATGTATTACGGTTTGGGCACTTGGGCTCAAAAAGGTTCGCCATCACTGCACTAGGGGTATTGGATACCGATTGTGCGGTAGGCCCATAAGGGGTTATTTGTGTATGGAATCTGCCCCCTCAGTAGAGGGAAGGAGCGAAGGTGCACCGCTCAATTAAACGCCCTGTAGTCAGCCCGTTTAATTTTGGTTTGGAGTCAGGCTGGGTTCTGTGTAAATAGCCCAAGCCGGACACCGGTGTCTTGTCTAGACTAGCGTTCTAGGGTGTATATTACGTTCGCTAGGTCGGCGGGAACGGGAGACTAAGCGGCGTTTGTGTAAATTCGGTCCGCTAGATCTCAACCTATCTTGGCTAAGTGGGAAGGCGTGTAAATTTGGAACCCACTAGATTTTTGATAGAGTATATAGACCAGTGGTAGTCAACCTTTTTTTACCTACCGCCCACTAATGCAACTTTTTGGTTGAAAAAATGTCCTTACCGCCCACCAGTTTTCGCGCAAATGCAGAATATTTTTTAGAAAGGAGGGTGTTTTACAAAAAATAAATGTACGTACATTTATCTTTTTATTTCTACTTAATGCAGGTTTATAAGGTTTTTAACTTTATAAAGTTTAATGAGAAAACAATAAAGTAAATTGAAATTACCTTTACTAGTGATTAATGAGATCCTTGAGGTTGATGCTGCGAGACTAAATATTTGATATCTGGTTCGATTTTCGTAAGGAACAAACGAAGGTCTCTTTCAGTGATATTCAGACGACTTCTCTGTTTGCGCATAATATGATTTCTCATATTATCTCTCTATGATTTTTCTTGTGCGTCAGCTCATCTCCTCTCCCTCCTCAATTCCCCTCCCCACCTTTTTTTTCCCCCTTTTTTCTATTTTTTAACCTTCCTTGTAGCAATGCCCAGTAGGAAGGCTGAGCTAGGTAGCCCACTTACTATATAGTCCACTATAACAGACAGACACACGTACAAGACACACGTACAAGACACACATACAGACACACACACGACACACATACATACACACACACGACACACATACATACACACACACGACACATACATACACACACGACACATACACACACACACACGACAAATACACACACACATACACACACACACAACACATACACACACACGACACATACACACACACACGACACATACATACACACACACGACACATACATACACACACACAACACATACACACACACGACATACATACACACACACACACACAACACACATACAGACACAAATACAGACACATAGATACACAAATACAGACACATAGATACACACACACGACACATACATACACACACACACAACACATACATACACGACACATACAGACACACACGACACATACAGACACACACGACACACACACATGACACATACAGACACACACACATACATACATACATACACACGACACATACAGACAAACACGACACATACAGACACACACAACACATACAGACACACACGACACACACACACGTACATACATACACACACGACACATACATACACACACACACACGACACATACATACACACACACACGACACATACAGACACACACGACACATACACACACACATACATACACACACATACATACACACATACATACATACACACACACACATACACATACACAAGACACACACGACACATACAGGGACACAGACAGACACACATACACACAAGACACATACATACAGACACACACAAGACACACATACCAACAGACAGTCACACATACATACACACACACAAGACACACATATATACAGACACACACACACACACACACACACAAGACATACATACAAAGACACACACACACACATTATATTTAAGTCACCCTCCTGTTTCCTACCTTTTAGATTCAGGAGGGTGACTTTCCCTGGGGTCCAGTGGTGGCTCAGGTGGATGGGAGTCAGAGTTCCCACTCTGACTCCCTGGTCTTCCTCCCGCGCGGCTCTCAGGGTTAGCTGGGAGGAGTGATGTGCAGTCACTTCCTCCCAGCTCTGCGATGTCATCACAGGGGGCCCGGTCGCGCTGTTAAAGCGCCCAGCGCTGACCGGGCCCCCTTACAATCCACATCCATCGGGTGGCCCTGACAGCATGGGCCACCCGATGGACCCCTCCATATGCGGCCCCGGCGGTTTGCCGCGCGGGCCGGAGCCGCAATTTGTCACGGCGGTACCCCTGCTCGCACCCGCCCGCCCGTCCGCCCGGTCGTCAAAACCTGGAAATCCCTACCGCCCACCTGAAATCCTAAAACGCCCACTAGTGGGCGGTAGGGACCAGGTTGACGACCCATGATATAGACTAAGAGGGTGCTGTTGTAAATTCCGCCCTCTAGTTCGCTATATGTGGTGCTTGGGCAGTGTGGCTAACCAAAACGGATGTAAATAGTTTTAGGTAGTCCATCAAGGTACTGGCCAATAGATTAGTTGGGAATTGTAAATGTGTTAAAGATTGTTGTAGTAGAGTGTATATCTTGCCAGATAGCGTGAGCTCTGCCGTCTAGCGAGAGTGTGAATAGTGTGTAACTGTATTATAGCGCACGGTACCATACCATGTATAATTACTGATACTGTAAATAACTACTAATAACTGTCGTCTATGTTGTATGTTTAACACCATAACCACTACTAATTGAACTGTGACTTTAAATTGTACTCTAACCAATGCTAACCGTACTATAACTACTGTTTGTAAAGACGATATTACTGGGGTATGTTATAGACGGGTAATTCAGATATAGGGAATTATAGCGTGGGTGACTGTATAGTTTCGCCAAAGGGCACAGTATTAGTTATTTAGTGACTGGTGTAACAGCTGTGTGTGTACGGGAATTCCCTGTATGTTTTGTTGTATGAGTTTGACCTAGTAACTGTGCCACATGGTGCTGTTGCCAAGGAAACGAGTGTGACTGTTGGAGGTGTGTTTGTTGTGTTTCTTTGAATTAGACGCTCCGTTGCTAAGTATGGGTGCGCCGGAATTCAAAGATTGTTGATCCCTTAGAATGTATGCTAAATAACTTTAAAAAGGGATATAATGTGTGTGATTTTGGGGTTAAATTGGCCCCAAATCACCTGATTACCTTATGTAGTAGAGAATGGCCTCTGTGGTAATCTGTCTTGATTTAAATCTAGTGCAGCGTGTACATGTGGCTGTATCTATTATGCTTGAATTCTATGACCAGTTTCCATATTTTGACTGTTTAAAACAGTTTGTGTTACTAGATGGTTACCAAAACTGGTTTGTCCATCCCCAATGGAATCTGACCAATCTGACCATCCCTCAACTAAATTCTTTAGCAAGAACTGGTGCAGCTGGTATGTCCACCTGTATGTCTACCTACCCCCCCCCCCCCCCCAACTGGTTCTTTGTACCCTGAGGCCCTTTTTGGTGGAAGGGTATTTTAGTGTTTTTTTTATTATTGTTCAGTTTTATTATTAGCGGTCAAATTTGTGAGGAGAATTATTAATAACAGTAACTGAGTCCACTGAAAACACCATAACCACTGACAATACCATAATCACTGAAAACACCATAACCACTGATAATACCATAACCACTGAAAACACCATAACCACTGACAATACCATAATCACTGAAAACACCATAACCACTGACAATACCATAATCACTGAAAACACCGTAACCACTGATAACACCATAACCACTGAAAACACCATAACTACTGATAATACCATAACCACTGAAAACACCATAACCACTGACAATACCATAATCACTGAAAACACCATAACCACTGAAAACACCATAACCACTGAAAACACCATAACTACTGATAATACCATAACCACTGAAAACACCATAACCACTGACAATACCATAATCACTGAAAACACCATAACCACTGATAATACCATAATCACTGAAAACACCATAACCACTGATAATACCATAATCACTGAAAACACTATAACCACTGAAAACACCATAACTACTGATAATACCATAACCACTGAAAACACCATAACCACTGACATAACACTACAATTACTGAGCCTTGTGTGCCTTTAGTAACAGTAAATTCGTTTTGAAATACAACTGGATGAAATGGTCAATGGTATAGGACGCTGGAATCCACTTTTACCATTTTTGGTTACTGGTCAGGCTCCTCCTAGCCCTGTCCGAAACATTTTGTTAACCGAGTTACTGACTAGTAAAATTAATTTATCCATTTCCACCTACCTCACCACTCCCCGACCGGAACCTATGACTAAACAACCCTATCTAAGTCCCACCCTAACCTGACAAATGACCGGTGCCCTCCAACTTTGACATTTACAAATGCCACTGCAGCTCCCCTGGTCCACCACACATTGATATTAATGGTCAATTACAGTTGGCAGACCCTGTATTTGTTTATGTCCCTTTCACCATGACTGATCTGTTTAATTGGAAGACCCATAATTCCTTTTCGAAAGCCGACGAGTCACCTAGTGCTTTCTATGAGAGATTGCTGGAGTCATATAGATTATATACTCCTTTTAATCCAGAGGCCCCTGAGAACTCTCGAATGAACAACTCAGCATTTGTCAGCCAGACCCAAGGTGATATCAAAAGAAAATTGCTAAAGTTAAAGGGATTTGTAGGAATGTCCATATCACAGTTAATGGAAATTGCAAGTCAGGTGTATATGAACAGGGAGATTGAAACAAAGGAGGAGGAAGAACGTAAAATGAGGATGAAGGCAGATATGCTAGCTGTAGCTATCATAAGTGTAGAGAGACAGGGAAGGGAGGTGAATAGAGGAGTTGAGAATAGGCTGAGTAAGGGAGGAAGTAGGAATCACTGTGCGTATTGTAGCGAGGAAGGATAATGGAAAAGTGACTGCCCACAGAGGGAATATAAAGCAAGTTATAGATAAGACAAGAGAGAAGGTTACGAGATGGTTACTGAGGTGGCTATAGAGAAAGTCTTGGAGGGAATGACAGTAGTAACAGAGGAGGTGTTCAGGGAAGTAGATACTATTCCCCTACCCAGAGATTAACAAGATAGAGAAGATAGAGATTTTGTCGGTCTGGCTGACACTGTCATGGAAGACTATTGATACCGACTGGGCTCCATCCCCCTTTAGCCGAGTGCAGCCTATGGTCGATGTATCAATAGAGGGAAAGAGGAGCTCTTTCATGATTGACACTGGTGCTGAGTACTCTGTGGTAACTAACCTAGTTGCTCCTCCTTCAGGAAGACTATAACTGTGATAGGAGCTACTGGGAAAAGCGCTGCTAGACCAATTCTCAGGAGTCATACTTGTATTCTAGGAGGCCATTTTGTTAAGCACCAATTCCTATATATGCTGGAGTGTCCAGTTCAGCTTCTAGGACGAGATCTATTATCAAAGCTTCAAGCCCAGATAACTTTTAAACCCAACGGATCAACGTCTCTGAAGTTTAATAGATCACCAGGCATAATATCAGTATCGGTGCAAAGGGAAGAAGAATGGCACTTCTACTCTATAATAACAAATACAGACCCTAAGAGTGATGAATCCTTATTTGACATTTCAAGAATATGGACAGAGAATAATCCTCCAGGACTTGCTCGCAATATTCCACCAATACACATTGAATTAAAGCTTGGAGCGTATCCTGTTAGCCTTAGTTAGTACCATATATTATAGAGGGCTAAGAAAAATATGCAAACCTATGTGGATAAGTGTGTAAAGTATGACATCCTAAAATTCTGTACCTCCCCTTGGAACACTCCATTATTACCTGTTCAGAAGCCGGGATCAGATGAGTATCATCCTGTACAAGATCTAAAAGCAGTTAATAATGCAGTAGTCAATATACACCCAGTGGTACCCATCCCCTATAATCTGCTTGCTTTAATACCAGGTGGGGCATCCTACTATACCTTCCTAGACCTCAAAGATGCTTTCTTTTGTTTCTGGGTTACTGCTGAAAAATTATATACTTCGTAACTTAAGGGGGGATTTGAGTCAGTTGGGAGAAGGAATTACCCGGCAGAAGGTTGTAGAGTTGGGTAAAACTATGGAGGAGGTACCGAAATGGGTACAAGATAGATTACCTATGAATATTTATCCACCTGTTCATTCTTACCATCCAGGGGATCAAGTGTGGATAAAAGAATGGAACACTGTTCCATTAGGTTCCAAGTGGAGAGGTCCCTATGTTGTTCTTTTATCTACCCCAACAGTTGTAAAGGTTGTAGAAGTGACTCTGTGGATTCATCACTCTAGGGTAAAAACCAGCGGCAGATTCCTGACAAGCTACCATAGATCCAGAGAATCCTTGCAAGATCCGGTTAAAGCGTGTGACCCAGTTGGATTAAAAGTGTTTTTTGCGAAGAGAATATTGTTAAAAGGGAACATCAACAAAGATCTACAAGTAGGTGTTTTGACGGCCACAATAAAGCCTGACCACCTACCAACGTTAAGCCAGAGGAAAAACCTCTGTGAAGAAAAGTGAGGATCAGGAAGGACTCCATTCCCTGCAGCCCTCACATCCTGGAAGCTGAGGTGCCATCGCACGGACGAAGAGTCAGGACAAAGATGTCAGGAATGATGTGTTTGATAATGTGTATATTTGTGTTTTTTAATTATTCAGGAAGGTAGAGGTACCGACACACCAGGCTGTGAGGTTTGCATTAAGACTACGAAAACAGGCAATCATATTTCCCAGACCCTTATTTGGCATTCACAATATGAGTGTAAAGGACATGTATCTAAGTGTAGATACTTGAGTATAGATTATAGTGTATGCCATCTAAGAGCAGGAGAACCTAGGTGTTTTAGTCCAGAGTATCAACCCCGTACAATTTGGTTGACCCTCCGGAATGGAGACTCACAGGGGACCCTAATAAATAAGACAGTATTAGAAACCGTACATTCTTCAGGTGTTCTGCTATTTGATGCATGTAAGGCGATATCAAGTGGTAGAAAACCGTGGAATGTATGCGGGGATCTTAAATGGGAAAGAGCGTATGAGTCTAATGATAAGTATATTTGCCCTAGTAGTAAAAACAAGTATGTAAATGCAAAATGCCCAAATAAGGATTATAATTATTGTCCATATTGGTCTTGTGTAGGGTGGGCAACTTGGGGACAGACAGTAGATAAGGATATGATCGTCACGAAGTTGCCTACCAAGCCATATTGTAAGTCTAGGGAGTGTAACCCAGTCCATATACTTATCAATGACCCAGAACGATTCATAGATAGGTTTGGGAACTTATTTGGGTTCCAGATATATGGAACAGGTTTGGATCCTGGGACAATATTATTTATATGAATAGAGACCGATACTGTAGCAACCCAGACTCATCAGGTCTTTCATTCCTTCTATGAGGAGATGAGTGTGGAAAATAAGATCCCCCATAATGCGAAAAACTTATTTATAGATCTAGCCGAAAGCATTGCTGGTAGTCTTAATGTAACCAACTGCTATGTGTGTGGAGGTACTAACATGGGAGACCAATGGCCGTGGGAAGCAAAGGAGGTAATCTATTCCGGTTCTGAGACAGTTGAACAGTTAATATCTTCTCAGACTGATTATCAAGTGAGTGTTAGAGGTAAATCTGATTGGCGATTAAAGACCTCCATTATAGGTTATGTTTGCATAGCAAGGAAAGGAATAATGTTTAATACATCTGTAGGAGAATTGACTTGTCTAGGGCAAAAAGTACAAAAGATACAACTTGGTGGTCAGCTTCGAATGTCTCAGAACCACCTAATTCGTTTGCAATTTATACCACTTTAAAGGATGTGTGGTTTGACCTATCTGCTACATCTAGTTGGAAAGCCCCAGCAAATTTGTACTGGATCTGTGGTAAGAAAGCCTATTCGGAGTTACCACAGGACTGGGAAGGGGCATGTGTATTAGGTATGCTCAAACCATCCTTCTTCTTGTTGCCAATTGAAACAGGAGAGACCTTGGGAGTTAAGGTTTATGATGTGAATCATAAAAAGAAGCTAGCATCCTTGAATGTAGGTAGCTGGGAAGATAATGAGTGGCACTGGCTACCTTAGCGCGCTTCATTGCCAATAGGAGGGATGTAATATGTGAGGGAACTGGTTAACAGCCAAACTGTATGCCCATGAAGTGTTATTGTATTCTAATACAGGGATTCAAGCCTCATTCTACCATTAGGCAATTATGGATTCCTCTGTAAAGCACATAGCCTTCTTACCAGGTAAACCAGTTGGGCTGTTGATAAAGTCCTCCATTCACTTCCAGTGCAAATAGAAGGAGGTGTATGTGGAAAGTTCAATCTCAGCAACTGTTGTCTGCATATAGATGATGAAGGGCAGGCAGTGGCTGATCTCACAAGCCACATGGCTAAACTGACGCATGTACCGACTTAATCCTGGAACGGGTACAATTCTAGTAGTTGGTTTGGAAGTAGGTACGAGCAGCTTGGAGGGATCAAGACATTGGTAGGAGGAGTCATGTTGATTATAGTGTTGTGTCTCTTTCTACCATGTTTGGTTCCATTGGTAATTAGGTCCATACAGAGTGTCATAGAGAGCACGACAGAAAGGAAAACAGCTGCGCATGTAATGGCTGTTTGCAAGTATGAACCCTTAGCCCAGAGAGAATATATTCAGAATGAGGAGTGCTGAAGGAATTTGTAATGATGCTAAGATGCTTACGAGGTCTGTTCTGATTCATGGCAACCTGAGGTGTAAGCAAACTATGGTTAAGTGATGCATCTGGAATTGTGAAATGTCAGAAGCATCAAACGGGGGAAAAGTGGTGGAAGCTCGGTAGAAATTAAATTTAGTAGGCCGAGATTTCCACGTGGCATATGTGTAAATGTTGGTGTATCAGTTAGTCAGTTACACGTAGCTAAGATACAATCAACAGTGTACTGAGCAAGTGCAGGAATGCAGAAACTGAAAACACTTCCCCTCCTCCATTGTTCTGGGTGAGCCATGTGGTCTAATGGGTAAGGGAAGTTAGGCTTTGTTCAGCTGATTGGGTAAAGAGTATATGTGTGTAGAGTTAACTATAGGAGGAGCTATATGTCTATGTCATGCATTTACACAGTCAGTTCTGGGCTCAGATCTTGTTGTATTTTGGTGACATTAGTCCCTCTGAGCCCCGGTCGGTGAATCGAATAAAGAATCTCTTCCTTCCTGAAGAAACCTGTGTCCACTTCTCTGTGCTTGGCTTCCGTCAGTTTCTCCGGTATTACTTCATTCTGTGTGTAACACTGTATTGTGATAAGGAATTTTGCTTTCTCCACTTTCATGCACGTTTGCCATGTTGGGTTCAGTATTTTTTCAGTTTTGTTTAAAGTATGTGGAATAGATACCGTTATAAGTAGTTGGAGACCGTGTGTATATAGTTTGTAACAGATTAAGCTTTAAAGTTGCTAGAGGACAGAATAGACATTTGTGAAGATAAAAGAATGTTCTTTGGATTAGTGGGTTAAGAAATGTGAGTGAATCATGCTTTATAGAGTTTCATGGCATTATTTTTAGTTATGTAATGCAGAACAGCAGAATTTAGTCATTTTGCTTGCAGTGTGTGTGTGTGTGTGTGTGTGTGTATATATATATATATATATATATATATATATATATATATATATATAATATCTATGTATATGGAATATGTGTGTATCTATTAGTCATTACAAGCAGAATGTGTTTCACTTCAACTACATTTGAAAATCAAGGTCTAATCTACAGAGTGCAGCACAGGTTGCAATTGCAATATTAGACCCCCTAATATTTAGTCTTGTGGTCAGCTTGAGTGGTTTTATCAGTATTGGAAACTGATACTAATAAATTATTGTCTCCACAAAAGTCCAATAGATGTTTGTATAGGTCAATATGCAAGAGTTTTTTTCCAAGTGAATCCCTGTATATAAGTATGAAAATAGGGTAACTATAATTAGATGTATTAGTTTGAGATTACCTCTGTAATTGATCACCTTCGTGCATGGTTTCTTATGTCAAGAAAAGGCGCTATACTTTAGATATTAATATCCAGCCATACAGTATATATAAGTGACACTGATGGAGTAATAGCAGTTGTGACATCAAAGGCAGCATTAAAATTGGCTTCAGCCCAACCCAGAAAATAGACAGGCAGAAACCTGCTCAACTAGTGTTCCTCCTCTCCCGAGTTTCAGGCTTGATTTAGTTCCTCAATACGCAAGACAGCTGAATGCACATACCAGGTGAGCTCCAATGTTCCTCATTGCATTGCTCGGCTCTGTAATACGTGGGGGTTTATGAAAAGTAACTGTCTAAAAAAACTCATCATGCTGCTTGTGAATGTATGAATTGTTTTTTTTGTTTTTTTTTAATAGAAAGTGTTCTGACATTTATTTGACTTATTTCAGCAGAAAAAATAAGTTAGGATGGCCATTTTATGCATCCAGCAATAAATTATCTGATTAAGAACTTGTGCTAATAGGCTTATTGTATAGAGCAGATATGCGCCTATTTCAAAAAGTGGTCCTGAGTATTGGTTTCCATGGTAGTTGCTGCATGTTTTCTACAGAATTGTTCTTTATAAATAGCCACATTGTATGAGAAATATAAATGAAACCAAGAGGGCTGCACTCACCTGGTCATGCATACATTATAGGGTGCTGCTGGGGCCAAAACATACAAAACACACAATCCGGCGTACTCACTTATTCATTAGGACCCCACGGCCATGTGATCACTCGATCACATGACCGCAATAGGGGTCCATGTGTCTGCCTGCAGGGGGACTGTCTGTGCTGACAGGCAGTCTCCCTGCAAGTGTAAAATAAAAAAAAAAAGTGAAAAAAAATCAGTGTAAAAAAAATAATAATATGTATATATATATATATATGATATATATATATACATGTATTATATCTATATATACCTATATATAATATATGTATATATATCATATATATAATGTCATGCTAAGTGTATTTTTATATTTATATATACGTATATTAATATAAAAATACACTTATATTTAAATTACACAAGAATAGGTATATACAATATATATAATAACTATATATATGGTATATATATATTATTATAAAATACAAATAAAATGTTAATAAAAATAAATAACAAAAAATAAAAATAATTTTTAATAATTAAAAAAAATTATATATATATATATATATGCAATTTTATTCTAACAGTATTTTGATATTGATATATATATATATTTATATCAAAATACACTTAGAATGTAATGATATATATATCTATGTATAAATAAATAAATAAAAATAATAAGAAATATACATATGTCCATATACATAATTACATAAATAATTTCATAAATATACACGTAGACGTCAAATATATAAATATGTATATATATTAAAATTCTACGTGCGTATTTATGTAATATTTTTACCTAATTAAGTAATTTTAATGATTGCAATTTGAGGGACCTGCCTGCCAACCCAGGCCGAAAGTCCAGATAATTTAATTTGCTAGCACTGTGTTTAACCCTGTAACTTTCTATGACACCCTAAAACCTGTACATGGGGGTACTGTTTTACTCGGGAGACTTCGCTGAACACAAATATTAGTGTTTCAAAACAGTAAAACATATCACAGCGATGATATTGTCAGTGAAAGTGAAGTTTTTTGCATTTTTCACACACAAACAGCACTTTCACTGAGGATATTATTGCTGTGATACATTTTACTGTTCTGATACACTAATATTTGTGTTCAGCGAAGTCTCCTGAGTATAACAGTACCCCACATGTAGAGGTTTTATAGTGTTTGTGAAAGTTACAGGGTCAAATATAAGGCTTGATTTTACTTTTTTTTTTTTATTGAAATTTGTCAGATTGGTTAGGTTGCCTTTGGGAGCATATGGTAGCCAAGGAATGAGAATTAGCCCCATGATGGCATACCATTTGCAAAAGAAGACAACCCAAGGTATTGCAAATGGGGTATGTTCAGCTTTTTTTAGTAGCCACTTAGTCACAAACACCGGCCAAAGTTAGCGTTTTTTGCATTTTTAACACACAAACAAATATAAATGCTAACTTTGGCCAGTGTTTGTGACTAGGTGGCTACTAAAAAAAACTGGACATACCCCATTTTGAATACCCTGGGTTGTCTACTTTAAAAAAAATATGTACATGTTAGGTGTGTTTCGGGGATTTATGACAGATAACGGTGTTACAATGTCACTATTGATACATTTAAAATATATATATATATTGAAACAGCAATTTCCTACTTGTATTTATAGGCCTATAACTTGCAAAAAAAAGGAATAAAGCATGTAAACACTGGGTGTTTTTAAACTCGGGACAACATTTTGAATCTATTTAGCAGTTTTTTCATTAGCTTTTGTAGATAAGTAAAAGATTTTTCAAGTAAAAGTCCAAAAACATGTTGTTTTTTTTTAATTTTTCACCATATTTTTTATTTATTTTTTAAATACAATATATGACATAATACAAATAATGGTATGTAAAGAAAGCCCTTCTTGTCGTGAAAAAAACAATATATAACTTGTATGGGAACCGTAAATGAGAGAGCGGAAAATTACAGCTACACACAAACACCACAAAAGTGTTAAAACTGCTCTGGTCCTTAACGTACAAACATCGCAAAAACAGGCCGGTCCTTAAGGGGTTAAACAATGATTTAAAATCTTAGATATTGTAATAGTTGTATTTAAAAACACCTCACCTAGGCACAAAATAATGGGGGTTTAGTTACATTATATAATCATATATTGCATAAATCTGCCACAACGTCAAAGTACCCCATTCTTGTCAGGTCCTACTCTAGCAGCCTAATGCTTGCTCTTAAAATAATCAACTTACTTGGGAAATACTTAAGTCTCCTAAAGGGGACCATAGGAGCTCCCACAATTCTTAATTGTGCGGTGACATTTCTGTACCTCGCTCGGACCATTGCGAAATAAGTAGGAGGAAAGCCAAAGAATTATAAAAGGTGAAAACGATAGGGCCATTTGACCCTATCAAAAGCATTTTCGACATCGAGGGAAACTATCAAAGTGGGAGTATTGACCCTGACCTGCCTCCATATGATATCTATATTTTTGTGTGTGTTCTCGAATAATTGGCATCCCGGTATTAACCCCACTTGGTCAGCATCAATTAATCTAATTAACAAAGAGTTAAGTCTATCCGCTAGAACCTTAGCCAGTATCTTTAAATCGTGGTTAATAAGGGAGATTGGGCGGCAGTGTTCCGGTAGTAAGGGGTCTTTGCCTGGTTTCTGTTTTAGAACGACCGTAGCTAGGGGCATTTATCCCCCTCTATCAGGGGTTCCCCCTTCTCTGAAATTGTTAAAAAGTTAATTCGAGTTTTGGGACTAGGTCTTCGCTAAACCAGGGGCGTATTAGCCGCGAGGCAAACAAGGCATTTGCCTTGGGCGGCATTTTCCAGGGGGCGGCAAAAAACGCCGCCCCCAAATGCCCAAGGCAAAAGTCTTGTTAGCCTTGCGGCTAACAGACATGCTGGGCTGGTTGCTGGGCGGTGTAGCGGTACTTACCTTATCCGGGGGCCGGACGCGGTCCTCTCTTCAAGCCGCGCGCGGTCCTGCGGCTGCACGAGCCGCGCGCGGCTCGTCCGACTGTTCAGACAGGAAGGCGGGCAGTGACCGCGAGAAGCGGTCACGTGTCCCGCCTGCAGCTAAGAGCGCGCCGCGAATCTCGGGCGCGCTCTTAAAGAGACAGTGGGAGCCTAAATTGCAAAAAGGCTCCCATTGGCTCCTGTCATGCCAATCACCCCATACACTTACCTGTTGGGGGAGTGGAAGTGACAGGAGCCAATCACATTAGTTTGAAGGCTACTTATACTTACCCTTTTCCCTTAGTTCCTTGCCCTATCGTGGTTTCTGCTACAGTTCCCTTTAGTGCTTGTTGTGTTCAGTTGTGTTTCTCCGTATTTGACCTTGGCTTTGTATTCTGACTTCGTTTTCGCTTTATCCTATTCTGTACTGTTTGCCGGCTTGCTTATTCCTGTGTACCAGTCCCCGGCTAGTTTTCGTTTACGCTGTCTCTTTGTGCCCTTGACCTCGGATCGTTCCTGACTCTGTCTTATCCTATTACGTCGAGTCCGGCCACTCTAAGGTCCGGTAGACGTATCTCTCCTCTGTACTGTCTTCTGTTAGGCTGGATCCTGCGTGTAGGGGTATATACTCGTTACATTACGATAGGGCCATGGACCCCGCAGATTTAGCTCAACAGATGGCGACCCATGAGGCTAGATTTGTAGAGCAGGATCACCGTATGGATCAAATAGCTCAGGCTCTCCAGACGCTCTTAGCTAGAACCATTCCAGCAACCGCACCTAACCCTCCTGCACCCCTGCTTCCTGAAGTATCGACTATGCCTAACGCTACAGCACATTTAACGCCTCCTCCTAGGTATGGAGGGGATTCTAAGACATGCAGAGGGTTCATTAACCAAATAGAGTTTCATTTTGAAATGTATCCACGTTCATTTCCCACAGAGAGGTCTAAAGTTGGGTTCTTTATGCACCAACTTACCGACAAAGCACTTGA
The DNA here is from genome assembly GCF_036172605.1 of Pelobates fuscus. NCBI lineage: Eukaryota > Metazoa > Chordata > Amphibia > Anura > Pelobatidae > Pelobates > Pelobates fuscus. The sequence continues at coordinate 168,867,799 of NC_086323.1, forward strand.
ATGGGCAAACCCTATTTGGGAGGCTAATGGACCTATGGTGCATAACTTTCACAGTTTCCTAACAGCTTTTCGCAGAACTTTTGATACTATGAAAAGGTCTAAGAATGCCGCTAGAGCATTAATGAGGGTTAAACAGGGTTCTAGGTCTGTGGCTGATTACGCTATACAGTTTCGTACCCTTGCCTCACAGGTCGATTGGACCAATAATGGGTTAACTACGGCCTTCATGGAAGGTTTATCAGACTCTATATTGGATGAGGTAGCAGCTAAGGAGCTTCCTATTGCCTTAGAGGACCTTATTGACTACCTCATCGATATAGATAATAGGATTCGTGACAGGCTCTATACTAAGAACAGGAATAGACGTTTTGTTACACCTATTCAACCCAGAGTTAATATACCGGAGAGTGTTAAAGTATCTGAAGAGGAACCTATGCAATTAGGGGTTGCCAAACTCTCAGATACTGAGAAATTACATAGGAGAAGGGAGGGACTCTGCCTATATTGTGGTAAGAGAGACCATATGGTAAAGGAGTGTCCTCTGCTCCCGGAAAACTCTCGCACCTAAGACCTTATAGGGGACTGGCCTTGGGTGTGATTTCTAAGTCTCCTACATTGCCTCCTAACCGACTGCTTCTCCCTGTTTCTTTACATATGGGAGAGAGTTGTATAGTTGAAAACATAGACGCCCTGGTTGATTCTGGGGCAGCCGAGAACTTTATAGACTCTGGTTTTGTAAAGAGAAACAATATTCCCATCAGAGAGAAGGAGATACCCTTGGCCGTTGAGGCCATAGATGGTAGACCATTGATATCTCCTGTTGTTACTCACGAGACTGCACCGCTACACATGTACACAGGGGTTCTACACTATGAAACCATTCGGTTCCAGGTCATCACCTCTCCCTCTTCACAGTTGGTGTTAGGGTATCCATGGTTACGTGCCCACAATCCCATTTTTGACTGGGAGACAGGGCAGATAAAATCATGGAGTGAAGCCTGCCATGAGTCATGTACTATTGAAGTCACGCCTATGAATTCTATTAACGTTCCTACTGTTCCTCCTTTATCTACGACAATACCCTCTCAGTATTTAACTTTAAAGACTGTCTTTGATAAAAGAGAGGCTGACAAATTACCGCCTCACAGACCCTACGATTGTGCTATTGATTTGTTGCCTGGTACTATACCTCCTAAGGGCAGGGTGTACCCCCTATCGGTTCAAGAAAACCGTGTCATGGAGGAGTACATTAAAGAGTCATTAGACAAGGGATTTATTAGAAGATCCTCTTCTCCGGCTGGAGCGGGGTTCTTCTTTGTATCAAAGAAAGAAGGTGATTTAAGACCTTGCATTGATTATAGAGGTCTTAACAAGATCACCATCAAAAATGCTTACCCTATACCTCTAATAACAGAATTGTTTGACAGGCTCAAACATGCTACGGTATTCACCAAATTAGATCTTAGAGGAGCATACAATTTGATACGTATTAAAAAGGACCACGAATGGAAGACAGCCTTTAACACTCGGTCAGGTCATTATGAGTATACCGTCATGCCATTTGGGCTTTGCAATGCCCCAGCAGTGTTCCAAGAATTTATTAATGATGTCTTAAGGGACTTTATTCACTCATTTGTTATTGTGTACTTGGATGACATTTTAATATATTCTACTGACATTCACGCTCATCACAGACATGTTACAACAGTTCTGAAGACCCTTCTTGCTAATGGTCTTTATTGCAAATTAGAAAAATGTCTATTCGACCAGTCCGAGGTCCAGTTTTTAGGGTATTTGATTTCCGCCGAGGGTTTTCGGATGGATCCCCAGAAGCTCGCTGCAGTCATAGAATGGCCTCTGCCGCAAGGTCTGAAAGCCATCCAGCGTTTTCTGGGTTTCTCTAATTATTATAGACGTTTTATCAAAGGTTTTTCGTCTATAGTAGCGCCTATTACTCGTATGACTAAAAAGGATGGCAATACACGTGTCTGGTCTACTGAGGCACTTCAGGCTTTTGACTTTCTTAAAACTACGTTCGCCTCTGCCCCTATTTTACAGCATCCTGTCCCCTCATTGCCATATATACTTGAGGTTGATGCTTCCGATATAGGGGTAGGTGCTGTCTTATCCCAAAGAGAGTCTCCTGACAAGCCATTGCATCCTTGTGGCTTCTTTTCTAAACAAATGTCCAAGGCAGAGAGGAATTATGATGTGGGTAATCGCGAACTCCTTGCTATCATTTTAGCACTCAAAGAATGGAGACATTTGCTAGAAGGAACTAAGGATCCTATTCTCATATTTACAGATCATAAGAACCTATCCTACCTTAGCGAAGCTAAAAGATTGTCTTCAAGGCAGGCTAGGTGGTCACTGTTCTTGTCTCATTTTAATTATATAATCACCTATAGGCCAGGTGACCGGAACACCAAAGCGGACGCTCTGTCCAGACAATTCGAGACTATTGACAAACAGGAGATTGATGTCACTCCTGTCATTCCCCCAGACAGGATAATAGCAACTACTATATTGTCTATTTCCTCGTCCCTCTTGCAGGCCATACAAGCGAAACAAGGCATGGCACCCAGCGAGAGGCCTAATGATAAATTGTTCGTTGACATTCCCGAGAGACGGGATATTCTGTCACTTTATCACGATACTAAGACTGCTGGACATCCTGGTATTTCCAAAACAGTGTCAGCCGTTTCTCGGTATTTCTGGTGGGATACCTTACGTAAGGATGTTACTGACTATATAAGTGCTTGTACTACTTGTGCATGTATGAAAACCTCTCGTAGAGTTCCTTGTGGGCTGTTGCATCCGTTGCCCGTTCCCGAGAGACCTTGGTCTAATCTATCAATGGATTTTATTGTTGAATTACCCCCTTCGAATGGTAACACAGTCATCCTAATGATAGTAGATCGGTTTTCCAAAATGGCTCACTTTGTGTCTCTTCGCAAGTTGCCCACTTCCAAGGAATTGGCTCTTATCTTCGCTAGAGAAGTGTTTCGATTACATGGTATTCCCTTATCTATTGTATCCGATAGGGGTAGCCAATTTATTTCCAGGTTCTGGAAAGCCTTTTGTTCGGAGATGGGTATTTCCCTCTCATTTTCTTCCGCTTACCATCCCCAGTCTAATGGAGCTGCTGAACGTGCCAACCAGTCTCTTGAGCAGTACCTCCGTTGTTTTGTGTCTCACCATCAGGACAATTGGTCTGACCTGCTTCCTTGGGCTGAATTTGCTCGGAATAATGCCACTCATGATTCTTCCGGCAAAAGCCCTTTTTACGTTGTCTATGGCCAGCATCCCGTTGTTCTTCCGGCTGCATTCTCCTCTCAGGGCATGCCAGTTCTGGATGAGCATTTGGCTGGTTTGCGTAATACTTGGGAGCAGGTTCAGCGTTCTTTGGTGGACTCTGCTGCCCGCCAGAAGGCTCAGGCTGACAAGCATCGCAGAGCGGCTCCTTCCTATGTTGTGGGGGACAGGGTTTTGCTTTCCACACGGAATATTCGCCTCCGGGTGCCTTCTATGAAATTGGCTCCCCGCTTCATTGGTCCTTATCGCATTATACATAAGGTTAATCCCGTTTCTTATGCCTTGGGTCTGCCTGAGAATCTGCGTATACCCAATGTATTTCACACCTCTTTGTTGAAGCCTTACGTACGCAACCGCTATACCCGGCATACTCCCCCTCCCCCTCCTGTCTCTGTGGAGGGTCATGAGGAGTTCGAAGTATCTGCTGTTATTGACTCTCGTTTTCTTAGGGGTCGGCTTCAGTACTTGGTACATTGGAAGGGTTATGGGCCTGAGGAGCGCAGTTGGATTTCTGCGGATGCTGTTCATGCTCCCCGCCTTGTACGTTCTTTCCATTCGCGTTTTCCTGCCAGGCCTGGTCCTGCCCGCCCGGAGGGCGTGTCCTCAGGGGGGGGTACTGTAGCGGTACTTACCTTATCCGGGGGCCGGACGCGGTCCTCTCTTCAAGCCGCGCGCGGTCCTGCGGCTGCACGAGCCGCGTGCGGCTCGTCCGACTGTTCAGACAGGAAGGCGGGCAGTGACCGCGAGAAGCGGTCACGTGTCCCGCCTGCAGCTAAGAGCGCGCCGCGAATCTCGGGCGCGCTATTAAAGAGACAGTGGGAGCCTAAATTGCAAAAAGGCTCCCATTGGCTCCTGTCATGCCAATCACCCCATACACTTACCTGTTGGGGGAGTGGAAGTGACAGGAGCCAATCACATTAGTTTGAAGGCTACTTATACTTACCCTTTTCCCTTAGTTCCTTGCCCTATCGTGGTTTCTGCTACAGTTCCCTTTAGTGCTTGTTGTGTTCAGTTGTGTTTCTCCGTATTTGACCTTGGCTTTGTATTCTGACTTTGTTTTCGCTTTATCCTATTCTGTACTGTTTGCCGGCTTGCTTATTCCTGTGTACCAGTCCCCGGCTAGTTTTCGTTTACGCTGTCTCTTTGTGCCCTTGACCTCGGATCGTTCCTGACTCTGTCTTATCCTATTACGTCGAGTCCGGCCACTCTAAGGTCCGGTAGACGTATCTCTCCTCTGTACTGTCTTCTGTTAGGCTGGATCCTGCGTGTAGGGGTATATACTCGTTACAGGCGGCCGGCGAGGGAGCTCTTCCCCTGAGCTCTCTGCTCAGCTCCCTCGCGCGCCGCCCGCAGAGTGAGACTGGGAGCTGGAATATGACGTCATATTCCGGCTCCGCCTCCCAGCCTCACTCTGCGGGCTGAGCAGAGCAGAGAGCTCAGGGGAAGAGCTCCCTCGCCGGCCGCCCAACCTGCCCGCCAGTGCCGTCCTGCAGCCACTGGACCACCAGGGAATGGGAGAACCCCCTCACCCCCAGCATTCCCAAAGGTAGGGAGGGGGGGGCGGGGGCGGGGGTGGGGGGGAGTAAAAAAAAAAAAAAATGTGTTAATGTGAGTGTGTGTCTCTGACTGTGTGTGTCTGATAGTGTGTGTGTGTCTGTTAGTGTGTGTGTGTTAGTGTGTGTGTGTGTGTGTGTGTTAGTGTGTATGTGTGTGTGTGTGTCTGACTGTGTGTCCGACAGTGTGTGTCTGTTAGTGTGTGTGTCTGTTAGTGTGTGTGTGTCCGACTGTGTGTGTTTGTTAGTGTGTGTGTCTCACTGTGTGTGTCTGTTAGTGTGTGTCCGACTGTGTGTGTTTGTTAGTGTGTGTGTCTGTTAATGTGTGTGTGTCCGACTGTGTGTGTGTTTGTTAGTGTGTGTGTCTGACTGTGTGTGTTTGTTAGGGTGTGTGTCTGTTAGTGTGTGTGTGTGTCCGACTGTGTGTGTTTGTTAGTGTGTGTGTGTCCGACTGTGTGTGTTTGTTAGTGTGTGTGTCCGACTGTGTGTGTTTGTTAGTGTGTGTGTGTCTCACTGTGTGTGTCTGTTAGTGTGTGTGTGTCCGACTGTGTGCGTTTGTTAGTGTGTGTGTCCGACTGTGTGTGTTTGTTAGTGTGTGTGTGTGTGTGTGTCCGACTGTGTGTGTGTTAGCTAGTGTATGCGTATCTCTCAGTGAATGTGTGTGTATTTAGAAGGCGGGGCAGGGGGGAAGGGTTGGGTGGGGGTGGCGCGCGCGCGCGGGGGGAGGGGGGTGTCTGAGTTTTGTCCTGCCTAGGGCAGCACAAAACCAAGATACACCACTGCGCTAAACACCTTGTAATAGCCTCTGTCAAATCCATCCGGTCCCAGGGCCTTGTTCCTTTTGAGTTTCGTGATTGCATTATCTATTTTCTAGCTAGTCATTTTATTATTGAAGGCCTCTACTGCTTCTGGGTTTAGCTTAGGTGGGGACTGATACATAAGGTTATCTTATGTATCAGTCAGTAACATGTCACAGGCTGGCATCTCATTGCAGGGTACTGGGGACACTCAGCTTGTCCCTAGCGATTTTCATGCCAGCCGCGATAATTCATTTTGGGGGCGTGGTTACCTACCTAAGTGAACCAAAGTATTTAAAGAGAAACCAGGTAGAGACTCATGGCCCTGTTGTGGTTCTTGTTTGACCCAAAAGAGCGTATATTGGTATTCTTGTATTCTGACTTCGTTTGACTATTCCTCCTTCTGTGTTTCTTTGACATCGACAATTGCATTATCGTTATCCAGATTTCTGGTACCCCTGACCTCAGCTCGCTATTTGACTATTCTTTGTGTGTGTGTAGTGTTAGTCCAGCCATCCTAAGGTCCAGTATACATTACTAGCATTTGCATTCTGCATGTACGTTCCTGACAACTGGCTCTGCGGGGTATGATTATACAACTCTGGATAAAACTCTGTGAATACCGTTGCTATGTCTTTTGGAGTGGTTTTTAATGTTCTGTCGCGATGTCTAATGCTCATTATGTGCGCATGTCTTTGTTTCGGTCTAAGAGATCTAGGCAGGATTGTATTCATTCCATTTGCTTTCTCGTAGAAGATCCGCTAGGACCATAAGATATTCCTGATCGTGTCCTCAACTAGTAGGTCCCGAATAGATAGTCGCACAGCTTTCAACTGTGGGAGGACATCCAACGTGGGGTCCGTTTTGTGCCGTTATCCAAAAGAACGAAGAAAATCCAGTAAGGAGTTCAACATTTGCATCTTTAGTTTCTTTTTAACTGTTGCTAACCTTAAAAAACATCCCCTGAATCACTGCTTTATGGAAGTCCCAAATTGTCCCAGGGGCTAATTCTCCTGTATCGTTTTTAATGAAATAGTCCTGCAGTTCTTTGCGGGTTGCCGAAACGATCATGGGATCACGTAGTAGAGCAGCATTTAGCTTCCAGGACCATGGTGAAGCTGTGCATAGATGAATTATCTTTTTTTTTTTTTGGTCAATCTTTATTTTGAATTTTTCAAATACAAACAAGACATAAAGAAAGGTTCAAGGGAGTTGTTATACACATACACAGTCCTATTAGATCACTCAGCGCTGATCCAATACCTATCTTTTGTATACACATACATCAATGATATAGTCAAAGGTACGCTCGTTTATCCCGTTAGGGTCTCTTCAAGAAAGTGGCACAATTGTGTGGGATGGCCCCACTCGCTACTTTATCATCATTACATTTAGTGGTGTAAGACCTTCATTCCTATAGCAAACATATACATCAGGTATAACAGTACAACCGTATGAACAAACAGTAATGTCTAGCGGTAAAATCAACTCGGGACCGTGGACTACAGTATTGGCGGCTCTCTATGTTACCCAATCGTTTGTGTTCCCATCTGTCATCTCTAAACTACTCAGTTCGGTCTGTCGTTAATTTTTGTTTTCTAATGCCAGAGAGGGAACGTTGCAAGAACACACATAATGTAACATCATTGTAGTACGAGCTGAATGAGCAAGTGTTATACTTATAGTAGACTATAGTCAACTGGGCGGGGGGGAAGTGGAACTAACCGGTCAGATGGCATGGTGGTGGGGTGTCAAAGCCGCTTGTGCGACCGCTATTCCTAGCGGGGCATGCAATAGAACTAGTCTCCCTTTGGTACGTCTGTTGAGCGGTCAGTGTGAGCTTGTGTTCATACCTTGGACAGTCTATCTCTTCTCTTCGTCAGTGTCTTTGGCGATCTAGGTTTACTGGGCCCCTAACCTGCACCCAGGGCAGCATTAGCGTGTTTGTTCTGCTTGGGTTCCCCGTCACCTTTCCCCCCGCTGTTGCCAGTGTTATGAGCTGTGGGGTCTGGGATTGCTAACCGTCTGTGGGTTGCGTCTAGCTTAGCGACGTGGTTAGTTGGTGGAGGTCAGCAGTCAGTCCGTCTCTTGCGAGGTCTAGGGCCCATTATGCCTCCCTGTGAGCACCAGTGGCCATCATGTCCCTACTACGGTTATCCTCAAGTCCCTGTTGCAATCTACTGTTTGGTCTTCCTGAGTCATGGTGATAGTCCATGGTTCGGAGCTTATCCGGAGAGCCTGGGTGCGGCCCTTCCCGAACTTTTGCATGGTGACATATGAGAGGCGAGAGCCTCGACTCCGTCTGCCTTAAGCCTGTAAGTAGCACCTGGGAGCAGTGTGTTCAGGGAGTGTGGAGAAGGGAGGGGATGGGGTGGGTGATGGTGGTGTGGCAGAGAGGGGGGAGGGGAAAGTAGTGAAGGCACAGTCGCCATCGAGGCCGCAGCCCCCCGTACTCCTCCCCACCGTCCAGCCGGGCACGCCCCTGGGGTCCGAGGAGGCTCCTCAAGGTTTGACCATCCGGAGCTTTCCCGGTTTCGGGCTTGCTTCAGGGGTCTGTGCTGGTATTTAGTTTGGTCTATTCGATATATACGTTAGCCACGGCATCCAAATGTGCATGTATCTTTCTGTGGTGCCATTGAGGGCGGCGGTTAGCTGTTCCATCCCATGTATTTCCTCGACCCTGTCCATCCAGTGTTGCAGGGTGGGTATCTGTGTGGTGCGCCATCGTGTCGGTATGAGCGTTTTGGCCGCGTTCAAGAGGTGTTTGGTTAGTGATTTTTTATATTTTGAGATGGATAGCGGTGTATGATGAAGAAGCATCTGAAGTGGCTGTAGGGGGATGTCTGTGTCCGTGATGTGTTTGATCTGAGTGTGTACCCGTCGCCAGAATGGGATTATCTTCCGGCAGGTCCACCATATATGAAGAGCTGTGCCTACCTCGTTTTCACAGCGCCAGCATGTCGCCGAGGCGTCTGGGATCATCTGTTGTAGCCTCTCTGGCGTTCTATACCAATTGGTCAGTAATTTATAGTTGAGTTCCTGTTGTTTGGAGCTAATGGAGCTTTGGTGAGTCAAGATGTGAATGTTCGTCCATTGAGGAGCCGTCAACGTTACCCCCGTGGCTTCCTCCCAGCGTGCGATGTGTTTTAAGGGCTCATGATGTGTGGAGGTTATTAGCATCGCATAGAGGTTCGAGATTCCTCTGCACATGTGTTGTCACCTCGTGCATATTTTCTCGAACTCTGTTAGGGGTCTATGTAGTAAGCGTTTCCCTGGGAGAGCTTGATAGTACGATTTGATTTGGAAATACCTGAATCTGTCCAGCCCCGTTGGTACCCTATCGGGGATCAGGTCAGGCAGCTGTTTTAGCGAGTCGTTCGTGCACCACTGTTGCATGTATGTCCAGTCCGTGTCCCCAAGTGCCTCTATGTCACGCAGTGAGAGTCCCCCAGCGAGGTCTGGGTTGTGTGTGATCGGTGTCAGCGGTCCCGGGGTAGTTGTCCACGCCAGTTTAGTCCTAATAGAGTACCAAACTTTTAAAGTCGCTCCGATGAGCGGGTGCTTGCGGGTTCTCTCTGAGGTTAATGGGCCTCCTAGCCATATCGCCGCTGGCAGCGAGCCTTCCATCTGGAGCCGTTCCATATGTATCCATTGTTTCTGTGTGCCGGAGGCATGCCAGTCCACAATTCTGTGGGTGTGTGTAGCTCTATAGTAGTCCAGGAGCGATGGGAGTCCCACTCCTCCCTGCGCCTTTGGTAGACGTAGTTGCGATCTTTTCAGTCTAGGTGCCTTGGAGAGCCAGACGAACTTGGCGATGGCCGTGTCCATAGCTCTGAAGAAGGTCCTTGGGATAGTGATAGGTATAGTCTGGAACAAGTACAGCAGTTGGGGCAAGAGATTCATTTTTATTGCGTTCATTCTCCCGAACCACGATACACAGAGTCCAGCCCACCTGGCTAAATCCGAGCCTAGTTTCTGTTGTATAGGTGCGAAGTTGTGGGTGTATAGCCGAGAGAGGTCTGCAGGCAGCCAGATGCCGAGATATAGTAATTTTTCCTGGCACCATGTAAAGGCATATTGCGTTTTAAGGTGGGTAGTCATCATATCACCCGTTGTTATGGGGAGAGCCTCTTATTTGTCCGTGTTTAGTTTCAAGTTCGATATTTGTCCGTATTCCGCAAAGGCCTTCAGGAGGTTCGGCAGGGAAACCATTGGTTCGCTGATAAAAAACAGCATATCATCGGCATATGCCGCCACTTTATGTTCTTGCCCGTGCATAGCAAATCCCCGTATGCCCCCGTCCCGTCTGACCGCCCCCAGGAAGGGTTCCAGGGAGAGGGCAAACAGGAGGGGGGACAGCGGGCATCCCTGTCTCGTTCCGTTGCGTATGTGCACCGGGTCCGACAACGCGCCGTTCACCCTGATCCTAGCAGACGGTATTGTGTATAAGGAGGAGACCCACGCCAGGAGGTGGGGGCCGAAGCCCATTGCCTGGAGTGTCGCGAGCATGTAGTGCCAATCTACCCGGTCAAAGGCCTTCTCCGCGTCGGTTGAGAGGAGAAGGACCTTCTGCGTCGACTGTTTTGAGGCGTGGATGACATTCAGAGCGCGGATAGTGTTGTCCCTTGCCTCTCGACCTGGGATGAACCCAACCTGGTCGGGGTGTATCAAATCTGGCAAGACCCAGCCTATGCGCGTCGCTATAACCTTCGTGAAAAGTTTCAGGTCAGCGTTCAGTAGTGATATTGGTCGGTAGCTGGAGCAGTTGGCCGGGTCCTTGCCTTCCTTCGGGATTACCGTAATCGTAGCCGACAGGGTATCTCTGGGGAGCGTACCCCCTTCCAGGAGTGAGTTGAGTCCCATCAGGAGCTTAGGCATGAGTATATCCCCCAGTTCCTTAAAATACCGCACTGGTAGGCCATCGGGGCTCGGTGCCTTATTCGTCTTGGAGCCTTTCAGCGCTGCCTGGAGCTCCTCTATTGTAATGGGGGTTTCCAGTGTGTCTGCCTCCTCCCGAGTGAGGGTCCTCTCCACATGCCGTCGTAGGTACTCCGTTATGCGTGTCGTTATAAGTCGTTATAGAACCCTTGGAAGGCGCTCAGGATTTTATCCGGAATTTGGGTGGTCGTCTGGTCTCTATTTTTAATTTTAGTGATCTGGCACATCCTGCGCTTCTTCTGCAAGACTCTGGCAAGTAAACGGCCACATTTGTTCGAGTATTCATAGAAAAAACGCTGGGATTTGCGGATCGTGTACTGGAGTTTGCGTTGGAGAATGTCTCTCAATGCCCGTCTCGCGTCCAGGAGGGATTTGTAGTCTGCGTCGGTCTGAGAGGCCTTATGGGAGGCTTCCAAGGTCGTGATCTGCGCCGTAAACCCCGACCCCATGGCTCCCGGCCTATTTAGGAGGGGGGATGGGTTAGGAACAGGTGTAGGGAGGGGGTAGTGTGTCAGGCCCAATACAGACCTGTATGACTCGGCACCTGTGGCGGGGGTGTCGCGTGCGCTGCCCTAGTAGAGCGTCCCACGCCCCCCCCATCAACCTTTGAGCGGCGCCTGTCTAGGGGGAACTGGTCCCTTGGAGCACAGTTGCAGGCTATAGACAATATGTAAAAAGAGCGTGATCAAACTACAAACAAATACTTTTCCCTTTTCCCCTTACTGAGAGGTTATAATAACAACTAGAAATATAAACCTACTATCACTCACCCCCCTGGCCAGTGATGCCTTGGCTTTACGGGAGGTATAAGGTTCCGGTCAGAGAGATGCTGCTTTGTAAGCTTGTGGCGAGTGAGTGTGAGCGGTCGTCATGGGATAGGGTCCCTACCCTCCTGGGGGAATCTTCCGTTCTCGGGGGGGGCAAGTCCACCAGGGAAGGGCAGGCAGGTCAGGGTTTCTTCTAGGCACTTGTGTATCATGTCCCTGAGCGTCACCGTCAATGTGTGGGGTGGGCTTATGTCTTCCATGGTGCGTGGTTGTGGGAGTCCTAGGGAGCCTGGCGGTATAGAACGCTGTCGCGTGTCTAGTGACTATGTATCGCTGTCTCTTACTACTCCGTCTCCCGGTCCCACCCATATGCGCATGTCTCCTGTGGGCCGTCAGGTCCCTATCTTGTTTCGTAGCCCTCCCAGGTAACAGTCACTTATCCCTTGTGGGGGTCCCCCAGGCTAGGGCAGCTGGTCGTGTCAACAGATATCTTGCATTAGGACCCCTGTGTCCTGTATATGATCCCTCCCCTCTCTCATGCACCCCACAATATCGTATGACATGTCCAACAGTGCAGATATTTTGTGCTTGGTCCCGTCTGGGACGTATGACTCTAAGAGCCACCCCGGGGCAGTCCCCCACCTCTGAACGGTGCTGTCTCTGGGTCTTGTGTGAGGGCTGGCAGCACCTCCGCCTCACCGTCAGGAGAGGCCCCCATCGGGCTTAGGCCAAACATCATACTGGGCTGCTGCAGCGTTTCCGGGTTTATAGTGGTTCAGCATATGCGCCCACCCTTCAGGCAATTTGTCCCATCGTCCCCCCACCCAAATCCCCCATCTAGGGGCTGTGTGTGTTGGCCACACAACCTGTGCCCACCGCGCCCAGTGATGGTGGTTCAAGGTAGCAGCCCGCCAGTCTCAAGGTTCCATGTGTCCCCATAGGTCCCAGGGAAATAAAGGAGCTGTTGGCGGCATTTAGCTCCCCCCGTCCTTCTCCCTCCCCAAGTGTCCGGACCCCCCCCCGGTGCCTTGTAATCCCCCTTGCCCATAAATGTGTATGTCCCCAGGTGTGTTCAGGACTCACCATATCCCCTTTTGATCGACCGCTCTTTGGAGATTACTCTTCCGGGCCCTCCGGGCCCCCTCGCCGACGTGGTAGGGCGTTGTTGCCGGGTACAGGCGCCATTGGGCGTAGTGGAGCTAGAGGGTCTCGTCGCGTTGCCACAGCTTCGTCCAGGATCCAGTTCCTAATTCTGACTGCTGGCAGGCCCAGTGTTCGCAGCATACGTGGGATATCTTCCGGCCAACGGGCCGTAAGCCATGCGTTACCATGTTTCACTTGGAGGCTGAATGGGAAGCCCCACCGGTATGGTATACGTTTATCTCGGAGGGTGCTCGTCACTGGTCTCAGGGCCCTTCTGGCGTCTAGTGTAAGGCCGGACAAGTCCTGATAGAGTGATACTTCGGCCTCGCGGAATCTGATTGAGGTCTGCTCCCTTGCTGCGGCCATTATTTGGTCTTTCACGCCCTGAGAGGTAATGCAGCATATCACGTCTCTGGGGCTGCCGTCCTGTCTCATTGGGCCCAGTGCTCTGTGCGCCCTCTCTATGTGAAGTGTTTCAGGGGCTTGGTCCCACATTAGCTGTTGGAATAAGGCAATTAGCGTTGCCTGGAGCTGATCTGTGTCTGATTCTGGTAGGCCCCTAATCCGGATATTATTTTGCCTGTTCCTATTCTGCAAGTCCTCAACTTGCCTGCGCAGCGTTAGGAGCATGTTACCCTGTCTGGTAACCGCCACCTCCGTTGCTCTATGGTGCTCGTCGCATCCCTGGGCTGTTGTCTCCATTTCATCCACTCTTTGTTCAAGCGCTGTCAGGTCTGAGCGCATATCAGCGAGCTCTCCACACAGCGCAGCGCGGATTTCCTGTACCAGGGTGCCAGTGTCTGCCTTGGTAAGCATTCTGGCAGAGATGTGTGCCAGTTCAGCCCTGATCTGGGCCAGCTCACTAACCTGCTCGTCTTCTGTGTGGGGCTCTCCCGCGCTCTCCGTGCTCGGAGAGGCGGGCGCCATTTTGTGCTCACAGTGCTGCTTTCGCGTGTCGGGCGGTGTTGCGATGAAATCATCCATCGGGCCCGTGTGCCTTCTCGTGAGTCTGTTCCCGCTGTCTCTGCGGCTAGCTGCCTCTTGTTACGGACCATTTTCTCCCGTTTTTGTAGCAAGTAATCGCTATTTAGGCGGCCAGGGGTGCGGAGCTCTTTCAGTGTGTGTCCTGCACCATGCTCGTCCAGGCCACGCCCCCCACTCTAGATGAATTATCTTAAGGGTAACATCAGCGTGGTCTGACCATGTAATAGAGCCAATCAAGGATCCAAGTACGCGGGCCAGACCGAGATTGTTCACTATGAAATAATCTATGCACGAATACGATCCATGCGGGGCCGAATAAAAAGTATAGTCTACATCGGTAGGATGGTGTGCTCTCCAAACGTCTAGAAGCCCAGTATTCTGGATGAACTTGTCCTGTCCCTCTCTGCCTTTGCGAATGTAATACCACCCTATGCAAGCTTCTGTCAACAGCAGGACACGGCACAGCGTTAAAATCACCTACCATAAGAATCATACCATGTGGTAAATCTAGCGGTTAGAGCGTCCCAAAAGCCTACGTCTGGTGCATTAGGAGCATATATACTTCTTAAATGAACCACATGGGCATGAAGGTTTCCAGACAACTCTACATATCTACCTCCGGATCTAAATCTGAGCTGGTATGGTGGAATGGGCACCTGGTGTGGATAAGAATAGCGACCCCGTTATGTTTACGAAGGGATTGGGCCTCATAAACAGGCAAAAGCGTAGAGAAATGTAATAGCTTGCCATTTGGTAAATCCCCAAAATCGTTTTTGCTCACCTGTGCCATTACAGAGAGAGAACCTATGCCATTTACATACCAGACTGATCCCCGCCCATAAGCTCAATCCAGGTCCGAAATGCAGGCAAGTTCCCTCTGCATGGGACACAGCAAACCCGGAGGATCGTTTTGGCATTCTTATCTACACCTTCCTGACAAAGCCCAAAGAAGACTGAAATGATCGTCAGGGTTTATTGTGTCTCTCATGCAGAGGGAACTTGCTGGCATTTTGGATCTGAACTACTGCCAAAATCAGAATATACAGTTAAGTGGACACTCTAAACCCCTAACCTGGCGTGCTTTATGTGTGGAGAATGTGTCCTCTGTTTTCCATTTTACAAAAAGCACAGATTGAAATAGAAATTGACATATAAACAAATAAACCTTGTTACACCTCCTGCAAGCGAGTGATTGTAAGCTCATTTAAGCAGGGCCTTCTTCACTTCTTGTCTCTGGTGATTTTTCTATTTCAATAACTTGTCTAATATCTTCATTATATTATTGTAAAGCGCTGTAGAAATTATTGGTACTGTATAAATGCTGGTAACAGTATTGTTTAGGGCTTTATATAGTGTAAGATTTCAGCTACATTGTCCTAGTGTGCATGTTCGGTTGGAATTCGAACTGGCCACCATGACATGCAGTCAAGGGTTCCTAAAGAAGAGGAGCAGATGTTTGTGCAGGAGAACATAGGATGGAAGTTGCAGCAGTGAGAAGGATCCTGAATACAGCATAGGGCCCAAATAATGTCAGCTCTAATTCTATCTATATTTTCTAATATTTCTGAAACATATAAACGAACCATGAACGGGTAAACAGCTTGTTTTTTAGCACAGCAAACAAATCTTGCATGAGATTTTTTATTTTTCGTAATTAATTAGATGTAATAAAACAAAGCATATACATTGCATGTCAATCAAAGAAGAAACTATATTTAAAAGCAGAATATGTTTTTGTTTTATGATATACTTTGTCATTTTTCATAAAGTTAATGGGAGCAGTCATTTTACTGTCAGATGTTCAGAAACATATGCTGTTTTCCCGGTAGCCTCTGTTATGGAATTATTCATTAAAATGATGTAACAAATGACTCTTCGTGTTTTTTTGTTTTGCTAAATTATCAACTACACATCATTATGGAAATTACTTGGACATATAAACCCAGCCCTTCCTCCTCTTTGTGTACATAATCAAGTCATAATACTATGAAGTAATCCAAGGTCTGATAATGAGAATATACAGTATACAAGCTAACAATGTGTCCGGGAACTTAAATAACAACTATGTGTTATATGTCTGTAGTGAGATGTTTTTAGATTGTGTGCACGGCATCAAAGTTAGAAGAAGATAAAATCCAGCCTTGGAATGTAAAGTAACGTTGACCAAATTGAGCCAATTTTAAAGCGTACGGAATCCACTAACTTGCTCAGGTCCAGTCAAATGTCTTGCAGAAGGACAGTTACAATAAAAATAGTAGGGATGTGCATGGGCAAAAAGTTTGGTTTAGTTCGGCACTTCCGAAATTCGTGACTTCGGCCCTTCGGTTCGGCACTTCCGAAATTGGGAACTTCGGCAATTCCCTAAGCCTAACTCAACCCCTAACCCTAACCCAACCCCAACCCTACCCCTAACCCTACTAGAGTTGGGGTTGAGGTTAGGGATAGGGTTTGGTTAGGGGTAGGGTTAGATTCCTGTCATCATTCCCTTAATTTTCCCTCCCTCTCCTGTTTTGCCACTTTTTCAGGGGGAAACATCTAAATGGTGACTTTAGCACTATGGGGTCAGGGTCTGTGTTCCTGACCCTATAGTGTTCCTTTAAGTAATAAACTTTTATAAAATCAGAGAAAGCTAAAGTTAAAGAGTTCAAATGTTACCTGAGAGTTGAACCACTCTGTTAAACAGTGTCCAATCAGGTACTGTTTGCCAAGCCTAACACATACAATGCACCAAAGACACAACTGAGCAAGTCCTATGTATGCTTAACCAAGAGAGATAATTTATAGACTGATAAAACCATTGTATTCCAAGGATACACTAAAGTTAAAATAACTGGAGACTGGTGTCTAGGAGAGTTGGTAAAACTGATTTTTTTAATAAATAGAATACCATTTAATGAATGCTCATATAAATGATCTAAATGATCAGTAATCAAGATTGTTGGAACAAGATACTTTAAGCGATCCAATAATAATGATACCATGATGTATGAGAGAATGTTAATTACTGTTTCAATAGTTAAAAGATAGAATGTGCATTCTAAGAAAAAAAGTGCTTGACAACTTGCAATAGCATGAATGACCCCTTTATTTATGTGTCTGTCTATCTGTATGTGTGTGTGTATCTATATAGTGTGTGTGTGTGTATGTGTGTATCTATATAGTGTGTGTGTATAGTGCAAATAGATGTATCTTCATGACAACATTATAGTCATGCATATGGAGGGACAGTATGATTATATTAATCAATCTCAGAAAGAGCCAGTATGTGTATGATGGATCGCTGTAAGTACATTTGAATCAATGCTTTGACTTGCTTAAAATCTTGAAAAATCGTGGTAAAATCCCATAGTATTATCTAGTAAATAGGTAAAGCATGCACTAAAGAAAACATTTGATTTGTATACACACCCCATGTCATTAATTAGGTTTAGCAGCCCAATAGAATAGGGAATGCTTAGCCAGACCCACCCAGTAGGGATTCCTTAAGATAATTGGGGAAACCGTAAGGAGGGGCAGAATAAAACATCTGTGACGGTATGGATACCTGAGCACACCTTACTTTACAGACAGCTGGCATTTCATGTGCTTTCCCTTAGAGAGAGAGGACACTGCACCAGAGACACCATCATCTTTTCTCAACATAAAGTAACGTATACATTGTTGTTTATATAATCTGTTTGTATCTATTTTACCTAATCAATTTACAGTATATGTGAAAGCGCCGAATTAGTTATGGTTTCTACTGAAAAATTGGATTTGAATACATCCGGCTAATCCTGGCTTCCTTCTGCAGAGCAATTAGGGATTATGTTACAATGAATTCTTCTGGTTATTCAATAAAGTAGAATAGTAATATATCTAATATTAGAAATTTAGCATAGCTGTGATATAAGGTGAACTATTTCCGATGGTGGATGAGGTAGGTTTGATAGATATTATCGCTCAAATAAGTGGAACTTAGCATGTTTAATAAGCATATGGTGTAGTTAATATTAAGTGACATTAATTTTTGTTTTGCCATAAGCATTCCTATACGCTTGTTCTCATTAATAAGTGGTATGGATGTTATTTGGTGATGTATAACAAATGTTTGGTATTTGGGTAAATATTGATTGTTAGTAATTCTCAGTTTCATCAAATAGACATTTCTGACTGATCTGACGTTATTGCGATCATAGTTTAGGCTTTGATGATTATGTCATTTATTTAGTATCATAGTTTTGTAATGTAATGAGGAGTAGTAATTAATTTGCTCTGATTATATTATGTCTCATTGTATGCTAACGTAATGACTGTTCTGGATGTAATGCATAGACATTGAACTGTTATGTAATATACATTCAAACTTTGTATTGTATATTGTTTTAACAATTCAGTGTATTATTTACAAAAGAACTACACTCTATGTGTTTACTAAAACTCCTTAGTTTGAAGAACTAAGGATATAATATGGTCAATATTAGTATATACGTGTCTGCCATTTTTTTTCTTCTTTCTGCTATATTTATATAAATATTGACAAAACTCCTGACAGGTATTGCAATTTTTTTTTTTTAAGTTAGTATTTCCTTATTGTGTTACTGCTTATTGTTGTTGTCATTACATTAAAGGAACACTATAGTCACCTAAATTACTTTAGCTTACTTCAGAGAAACTGCTATGTTTACCTATGGGTTAATCCAGCCTCTAGTGGCTGTCTCACTGACAGCCGCTTGAGGCGCTTCCACACTTCTCACTGTGATTTTCACAGTGAGAAGACTCCAACGTCCATAGGAAAGCATTAAGAATGCTTTCCTATGGACTGGCTGAATGCGCGCGCGGCTCTTGCCACGCATGCGCATTCAGCCAGGGACGTCAGAAGAGGGAGGAGAGTCCCAGGGAGGAGAGCCCGGCGCTGGAAAAAAGTTAGGGGATTAACCCCCTCCTCCCCCTTCAGCGCCACGGGGCACTGTAGTGCCAGGAAAACACTGTTTTCCTGGCACTATAGTGGTCCTTTAATTTCTTATCCAATGCAATGGGGAACAGAGCAACAGAACCCAAACTTGCCACTTGTATGTGAATATTCCTACAATTTATAATGGAATTGATACAATGTATCTTATAGTTGATACAATTTATAGTTTAGTAAACAGTAGTCCACCATGGAATAAACCCCATGATTAGCTCACAGATGTCTAACTAACCTCCAAAAATGCATCTGTTTAATTATCTTTCTGTTCTGTTCGAAATACTTGTATATACTATTGGTTGGAAGAGATTCTATGAATTTGCTAATTTGGACATCTAACCTCCCCTTGCCATATTGTGACAGCACACACAGATGAAATAATTGGCCTACATTTTTCAACTCTTTGGTCAGTTCTCAAGACTTTAGGATCGTTAGAATAATTAGAACATTTTTATATAAAATGTTGCCAGCTGAAGAATAGCACTCTGTTAGATCACAAACCGTAGAATCACATTCCCCACTCTCTCGTGTTAGATCAAGTTATATGCTACATGACATGTGATGATCAGCCAGCCCTTACAATGACTGTGTATCATGGTCATGGGAAGTTTAGTTTACAATAATGCCAGTCCAAATATGAATAGTGTGGAAACAGCAAATGCTGTCTGTAAACTACATTTCCCATGATACCCAGCTGGACCTTGGAACTGCCGAGCATCATTTGAAGTGTAATTAAAGGTTTTATTACTGTTTCTTAATGCCTAGGGCATTTCACAGATAATTGTCCCTGTACAGCAGCGACTGGTTTTGTTCTCGGAATATAGTGAATAACCTTGTTAGTGTGATTATCATATGAACAGTACTGCGATAATGGGCTTGTTTTAATTTTATTGGATATGTTTTAATAAGGATTAAATATGTTTCGATAAAACTTTTAAAATGATTTTTAATTACATTTTGTAACTTTTTGATGTATTGACATTTTATTTTTTTTATGATATATATATTTTAATATTTTAAAATGTTATCCAACAATATTAAATCATTTGAAATTCATAACCAAAATACCGGTATATTAACGCAAGGCATCATTTTGTCATTAGACATCTCATTCACTGGTTTATAACAGGTTTTCTAATATTGTAAAATTATGGCAGTGACCATTTAACACTGCACAATTTTATTTTTTTTATTTTCTTGAAATGTGCGATCTACCATCTTAAACTTCTCATTTTATCTTTCAGAAAAGAAAATGAGCAAGTTTACACTCCCTGAACTTTCCCAAGAACAAAAAGGTAAAGTTTGGTTATCTTTCAATTGATATACCCACCAGCAGGGCCAGATTAAGAGCCCAGTGGGCCTGGTGCTGACAATTATGATGGGCCCAATTACGGAATCATATCGACCAAACATACTAAAACAATCATACCTCCCAAGCGTCATGTATCTGATGGAGATGGTGCTGGAGGGAAACTCAAAGGATGCAGCTATAAGAAAACACATACCCTATGCTAATCTCTCTCTAATTTATGTTTTCATCTTTCAAGTAAATCCATAACCCCTAACAGCAGTGTCCAGTCAAGCAGGAAGTCAATGGGGGCGGTAAAAGGGTGGGCCACTGATGCAAATCACCGAATCTGCCAAAAGGGGCGAACATGCCCAAAAAGGGGTCATGTTTGTCCAAAGAGTTGGAAGGCTAGCCTGGCATGAATGCATATCAGGCTGCCTGCCAATCATGCAGCTGGCCAACTAAGGGCATACTATGCAGACAGCACCCTGAACTTGGCATAAATGCGTCTAATGATGCGCTCGCTCAACGCTTTCTAAGGACTGTCCCCTAGCACTCGCTAGTCCACTTGTCTCCTTACCATCTTACTAGCAGGCAGAAGCTCCTGGTATATAGTCTGGGACAGAGAAAAGCTGTATGTAGTGAGTGTAGAAGAAAGGGAACATGCCACAGTGTTAGAGAGAACAACGTCTGCATTACCTTAACTACTTTCATTCTCCGACAGTCCACACATGTTTGTGTCCCCATGTCTCCCAGTGTCCACATGTCTCTGTGTCCCCAAGTGTCTGTGTCATAATGTCTCCCAATGTCCCTTAGTGTTTCAGTATCCCCACATCTCCCAGTGCCCCCATGTCTCCTAGCAGCCTTTCCCCCCATCTCACTTCCCTGAGCTGTAGGCTGTCTCTGCAGGGTGGGAGTTGCTGTCTGTACTCTCTGTGGCTGCTCCCCTGCGGATCAGTGAGTAGAGATAGGAAGGGAGGGATATGCTGGAACTTTCTATCCCTGCCTCTCTCCACACACAGAAAGACACATAATTGTCAGCACCAGGCCCACCGGACTCTTAATCTGGCCCTGGTGGAAACCCTAAAAGTATTTTTTTTTAATTTTTTTTTTAATAAATCAATGGGCCTATTTCATGGGCATGGCTCCTATGTACATCTGGCCCTGCCCAGCAGATAAGAAATCAGATAGTATTTTATCTCTAACACATACATGTTTATGTACAGATGTTACAGGGTTAATTATTAAACTCCGAAATTAAATCTGAGTTGTACAACTGAGGCTAAAATATCCAAAGTGTGATTAGAGATTGAGGCCACAATTTAAAAGGCTTTCCAAATAATTCGATACTGTTAGAAAGACTTTTTAAATTATTTATCTACAAATAATCCAATAGACATTAATGGTTACTTGTAAAGATAAATAGTTTGAAACTTTTTGTCTAACCGTATTGAATTATTTGGAAAGCCTATTAAATCGAAGGTCTTAATTAGCAAAAACTTTGAGTTTAATGATTAACCTTGTCTATTGAGGTGTGTTTACTACAGAACAAAACCACTAAGGTAATGGTGGCATAATTCTGCAAATATCCAGGTCAGGGTTCTGTTCACAAAATCATTTTCATTTGATAATCAACTGAAGAAGTATAGACCTATATAGGAGAGTGTAAAAGATCTCAAAACTAATTCCAAATTTAATGCTGATTATGAGATTTTTTAATAGACTCTAAAGGGCTTATTCAGAATTCAAAGTGAATTTGAAATTCAAGGACAAAATAGCTGATCTATAAAAATTCTCTACATCAGCTTCCAGTCTTACTACTTTGACCTTAAATACATTTTTCCAGCTGGTTGTCAATTGAAAAGTCAATAGGGTTTTCATTCACTACACTGGGTATTGTGGATGATTGACAAGGCAGGGTATTGCAGAGAGTTGGTGAATTTATCCAGTTTGGCTCTTGGCGTGAACTTTGCAAATCCTCTTTCAGTATGTCACAATTGTAGAGGGTTACTTACCTAAACTTACTCACGAAATACAAAATTGTAGTAAATTTAAATCATTCCTAACATTTCAAATGTACAAAGAGGGGCACTTTAATTATGCTCATAATAATTTCTGCTACTAAAATGCAATTTAGAAAAATAACTATGTATCTCATTCACACAGACTGAGTTCTAAACACATTTATTGTAGTTTAAAGACACATTACTGTGAGTGTTATTGCTGTGAAGCTCTGTTATACACTCAGACACACCAACAATATGGATCTCCGAAAAAGAGGGACATTAGGATAGGAAAAGAGTGACAGAGTGATTTGTACCAAGAATAGGGATTGTTCCTCCAAAATAGTGACACTTAGGAAGTATGAATAATGATTTTTTTCCAATTTCAGCCGTTTTTTGCCTAAAGTTTTCATTTAGATTTTCAGATTCTTACAATGTAGTGTTTAGTGTATAAGATGATTTGTAAATGGAACATTTTTGCTCACTGGATCACGAGTTGTGGACAATATTCTGCAAGTTTGCTGTTCATTAAACAGTTGTTTACTGAATAAAAGCCTTAGGGTTCATGTGTGTAAACACTGTGAACAATACTATTTTTTTTTACTATTTTAAAATGTATTTTACTTTTCGGGCAGACTATATTGTTCACTGACTAAACTTATGTTAAAATATATTTCCCATGGCACTATATGATTCATATTTCTATATATTAGAAGCCATTAATAGATGGATTTTTATATTTTTCCGTTACACTTTAAAAGACATAGTTGCAAGTTAAATTTATCAAATTTAATGTATAAAAAAAAAAAATACACTAGAAGTGTATTATAAATATAAAGGAGATGAAAAAAACTCCTTCCTTAAAGGAACACATTAGGCACCTAAGCAAGTGGTTATGATGCAGAGTGCTTCCCAATTGTTTTAGAATGGTTTGACTTCTTAGCTGGGGTCCGCCAGACCCCAATCCTTGCCTCCACTACAGTCTACAAAGAGCCGGAAGCTTTCTGTCTCAGCTAAGCCCGGTGATGCAGGGCTTTGCTCATTGGCCGAGAGTAACCAGCTGACTTTCTCTCCGCCAACGATCCAGCCCTGCACAGCTAACGGAAGTCCTCTAGCAGGAGTTTCCATCACTCTTTTGGCTATCTGTATTGGTGGCAAGGAGCAGCGCTCAACAGATGCCAGGTAAAAAGTCAATCCATTCTAAAACCGTTTGACTGTTTTCAATTGAGGAGTGCCAGGGCAGTGTGCTGCTGTGGATATGGTATTTGGAATGTTCCTTTAAATTTGTCTCTCATTACTTTGTTAGCAAATCACAATAGTCAATGTTTAAATGGATTAAATTTTTTTTATATCGTTTACTTCAGACCTTTTTCAAGAGGCATTTGCTACTGATTTGGAATATTTAAAATCGATTGAGAAAAATAGTCAGTCTTCCTACGGTCTCTTCCTTCAAATATGCAGCACGCCATCACTTTCTATACTTACTGAAGAGGAGGTCCAGGGGGTGAGTCAACTCTTCTCAAATTACAGAATAAATACTGTATATGTACTTTTGTTAGGTCTTAAACTAACTCAAGTTTGTACAGTGCTCAGTATGGATTATGTTACAATCTGTTATACTTCAAATATGTCAATCACTCAAATATGTCATCATGTACTGTCTGGAATATTATGTTTTAACATCTCTCCGGTGTTCTTTAATAGCAGTTTTCCTGCAAATAGGGTTTGGGGTTATTGTTCGTTGTGATGGTGGTTTCTCTTTGAGGCTACTGGCAGGGCCGTCTTTCTGCATGGGCATGCCCATGTGCCAAGGCCGACAGGGGAGATATTTTAATCTCCCCTGTCGGCCAATTGAGAACCAGCCCTGCTTACTTGCTTAGGGCCCTCTCGGGCCAGTGGGGAGAGCAAAGATTCTCCATCACCGGCCCAAAGGCCCTTAGTTGGAAAGAGCGAGAGAGATGGAGAGGGAGGCTGCATGAGGGAAAGGACCTAGGAGGCAGTTCCTCTCGCGAGCATGCTGGTCTGAGCTCTGCTCTGGCAACACTCCGACACAGCATTCTCCTCATGGGACTAGTGAAGATGGCCTGCAGCCAGTGGTCTGTAGTACTCACCACTGGACCACCAGGGCTTTTCCTGTCTCCTTCACCAAAATGTAAGAAGAAGGGTGGGGTGGGGGGAGGCATGCAGCTTTTTAAAAAAATGATTTTAAATAAATATAACAAAAATCTTTATGCACCCCCCTTAAATACAGCAACCTTCACACACGGCACCCCCGACACACAGAGTACCTTTCACACACAGCAACTCTCACACACACATACCGCACCCCTCACACACAGCGGACCCCTCGCACACACATACCGCACCCCTTACACACAACACCCCTCACACACAGCACCTCTCACATGCAAAGCACACACACATCACCCCTCACACACACAGCACACACACAGCACCCCTCACACACATAGCACACACAGCACCCCATACACAGAACACTCCTCACACACAGCACCTCTCTCACACACACACATGCACACGGCACCCCTCACATACACACGCACCCCTCACACAGAGCATCCCTAACACACAGAGCACCCCTCACACACACACACACACACATAGCACCTCACACACACATTGCACCCCTCACACACACATTACACCCCTCACACACACATTACACCCCTCACACATACAGCACCCCTCACACACACTGCACCCGTCATTGTCTGTCTGTGTGTGTGTATTCAGCAGTCTGTGTGTGTGTTCACAAAAAGTAAGGGCGGAAAAGCGCTACAATAACTGATCACAAGAGGGCTGCACACCTGAATAGGAAGGTAACCCTCAAAACCTCCAAGGATAAATCGAACAAACAGAACAAAGGATACAGGTAGCGCCAAAATAAATACAATATTCTAGTAAGTAATCCAAAAAAGGTACCAAGTAAAATTTAAAAATGTCCTTTTGAGGTTTTAAAAGTCTTCAAATGTTGAATAAGATGTCTACGGAGTGGTATCACACATCAAAGGCATATGCAAAAGAGAAAATAGGAGACCAATAGTGCATGCAATATTGTAAGTCTATGGACTATAGACAACATAGAACTAAAAATTAAATAAATATGAATACCGCACTCAAGTCATATATGACAAATCTCAATAACAAACGTTAGTAATAATGCAATTAATTGATTGTTCTCTTAACCTACTATGGAAAATATATTAATAATTACAGTTGGTTTTCATAGAATGATTTCATCGTATGTACAGTTGCATCCATTTCATCATATGTACAGTAGCTATTTACAAATAATTGCAAAACCCTCCATAAATACTATTTGCTTTTGCACAGTTTAAATTCATTGTATGGATATAGGTACAGCTGGTAATGATCCCACTGGTGGTGTAGAAGCAAAGTATTTAGCACGGTACCAAGTGCTGCTGCCTGTATGAAATCATAATAAAGAAGAAAAAAATTTAAAAATTAAAAAAAAAATTTAGAAAATGAAAAAGAGAAAAAAGACAAAAATAAAGTCCTTATATGCAACAGTCCAAAAAGATAGTGCACTATAATAATCTCTATATATAGGCGTCAATGCATCATGCGCATTCAGCACAACGTTATTGTTCACTCTAACAGTAAACACAGAAAAAGAAGATAATTGATTAAAATAATTGAAGAATAATTAATTCTTATACCAACAAGTTACTAACATAATAAATTACAGAAAATGTTATTATCTATGCTAAGCAGAAGTGACCTATGGAGTAAAAAAATGTATATCAATGCAAGAGAAGTGGACTGCCTTAATTTACATACCCGCAATAGTTTATATACAAGCAAGAGAGCTATGTTGACCAAATCGACCAGTTACACATATGCTAGTATAGGCAAAAGAATGAGCAAACCATATTGTAAGATCAAAAAATGTATAATAACATAAAACATTGTTTATACACTAAACTTTTATTTAAACAAATATAACAAAATCAGAAATCAACTGTGTGATAAAAACTTGAAAGATTGCTACAATTTAAAGTTAAAGTATCATAGTGATTATATTAGATACTAAATATGAAGCAGATGATCAAGGGGGAAAAAAAGGGTAAACAATCTTTTAATATGAGCCAGTTGACTAACCAGCTATGTAAAGAAAAAGTAAAGAAAAAGACAACACTTGTCAATATTTAGAACAGGATGAGAAAAAAAATAAAAATAAGGGGGCGGAGCCTGACCACGGAGCAGTCCAGACGTGTGCCGCATGAGCTCCTGTGTCTGGCATACTAAAATCAACAGCAAAACGAGCCAAAAGCCTGCCGGGCTGCAGAATCTTACCCGACCTAATCCTGACATGCCGGCGGTTCCGGGGATACCTCTCGCGGGCCGCTCCTCCGCTGGCAAACCGGACTCGGGGCTTTGCGGCCTACCGGTCACTGGGCCGAGGAGAGACGGCCGCTCTCCTACGGCTCTAACCGGAGGTGACACACGACTAAAGGGGTCCCCTCCCCCCCTGGACCGGCGGGGGTTATCCCGGTCCTACCTGGCAAGCACCCGGGCGGCAGACACCTGCCACAATGAAAGACAGGCTGACTCAGACCAGCAGCAGCTACGCTCCCCTGGGCTGCCCAAGATGGCGGACATACTCACCTCACACACAGCAGCGGACCACGTGGAGCAAACACTCCAGGGCATCGACGAGATATTTGCCCGATTCTGGGCCAAGCTGGAGAGGCGAATGCAACCCACACAGCGACCCAGACAAAGGGACACCCAGAGAGGCCTAAGCCCAAACGCTGAAGGCTATCAAACAGGCACAAAACCTACCCAGCAATCTACCAAGCCCAAGACCAGCCCACGCAAACCGAGGGTCAGAGGGGCGCTTACCCAGCAGAGACCACCAAGTGGGCGGAAAAAACCCTGCCGCAAGAAACAAGCACGCAACAGGACCCTCCACCGCCTGCATAGAAAACAGGACTTGGACACTCTGGGTCATGGGGCCTGGAGCCCGAAGTTGCCAGCCCTTGAACCGACCCGAAGCCAACGAAAGGGTGAGTGCTGCCCAAAACGCACCTTGACCCTGGAGAAGTCAAACGCCCGGAGCAGGAGCATACCGGACATGGGTGTCGGTTAAGCCAACACTGGACTGATTACCTGTGGGGGGTAGCCACCGGCCGCACTAAAGGCCTTACAGCGCACATGGACTCTGTGCTCTCCCCCACGTTGCCTCTGGAGCGCTGTGCGGTATGCCAGTCATCGTTTATTGCCTAGCCTATATGTGTTTTTTTTTTTTTTTTTTTTAATTCTTTATTTTTGTTGTGCATGGTATAACAATAGGCTTGTTCAGCCACAACAGCGGTAACAAGCAGTGATGTAACAATTAATGGAAACATAACGTGGCATAAGAGTATAGCACATTTGAAGTTTTTAAGAGAGCATTATCGGGTAACCGTCAAAGTATGGCTGGTCATCTAGATAGCGGAGTAAGTAGTAGTATACAAGATATAAGTAGTATACAAGATATAAGTATACATGTCTGCTTAACTTTTGAGAGACTTCTTTATGTTTCGTGCCTGTAGTGGACATGCAAATCTTTACTGCCATAGCAGCTGGTGTGAGGAGATTAGATGCACCTGGTAATACAAATATGGCATCTATAACATTGTGCTTTTGTGTTTGTAGATAAAGAGTAGCTAGCTCAGTTCAAGCACTTTAAGTTAACTCCAGGAGGTACTACATTTTGACACGTTCCGTTGGGTTCGTTCTACCGTGATGGCTAAACAGTAAGTGGTTAAGTAATTAGGCGTATCAGTTGTTAGGTAAGTTTGGACATGATCTTTCGGGTGCGTTTTACCGTGAGGGCTAAACATTAAGTGGTGACTAAATAGGCGAATCACTGACGTGCAGCAGCGTTTAACACGTATCGGTACCGGCTAATGTATGTAGCAACTTGCGTGGTCTCACTAAGTGCATGCCTGCGTTGTGACTTGTGCGGGAGGCTAGTGGGCTCTTAGATCCCTTGCGACCTCTTGGTCGGCATGATGATAGGTGCTCCTGGGGGGTGCGATCGCTGATGCCCGTAGGTTGCGGGCAAGGGTGGGCTAATGTGTGGACATCATATATAAGGGGTCCTGAGTGTGTTACTCTTGTGGGTAGGGTCGACTGGTCGGTGTTTTATACTCTGGTGGTCTGCTACTGCATGGTGCAGATTGTGCTAAACTTACTTAAGAGAGGGCATATCTAGATTGGGGCCCGTGGCTCCCTATGTGTATCTCCGGGTATGGCAGCGGGAGTCAGTGTCGGTAGGTGACGGTGGTGTGGGCGAGTCTGCTGCCCTGGTGTCGTGGGAGTTTGTGGATGCAGGGGGGGCTATGTGTGGCTAATTGCTGTATAGTGGCAGGGGTGTCTCGTATGTTGTGTGAGTACCTCTGTGGAGTAGGTGTAACCGGCAAATTCAACCATAAAAGACATTTTCAACTGTAAAACATTTTCAACCGTAAAACATTTTCATTTTCAGTCCTCTGACAACACCGAGGCTGCGGTTAGAGTGGTTGGCGGGGCCCCACATGATCTCCAGGGTTGTTCAGGTGGGGGCCGTCTTCTGCGCAGCGTGGTTGTGCCCTCTCGGGACAAATGTCTCGGAGGTAGCTGGGTTCCACTCATGGGGCTTTAGGGTTGAGCAGGGTTGCTGCATAGAGTCCTGTGGTAGGCCTAGGGTTGATAGGTGCGTCCTCGCTTCCTGCAGGTCTGCTATTAAGTATGTAGTGTCTCCATGGAATACTTGGAGCTTGTGAGACGAGCGCCATTGGTACTTGATATTGTGTGTTCGGAGCAGGGAGGTAAAGGGCCGGAGGGCTGTGCGCCAGGCCATAGTTCCTCTGGATAAGTCCGTATAAAATGTTAGGGCCATGCCCTCAAAAGCGTACGGTGCGTTTCCCCTGGTTGCGGTCATGACTGCTTCTTTATCCTGACGCTTCTGAAATCTTACAATTAGGTCTCGAGGTGCTGCCGCTGGGGCCGTTGTTGGTTTGGGGATTCTGAACATACCATCGAGGGACACTCCCTTAGCCTGCTTCAGCGGGAGTATGTTGCTCATCAGGCGTCTCAGAAAGTGTGGTAGCTCAGTGTCCAGGACCGTATCTGTTATGCCTCTTATCTTGATGTTTTGGGCGCGGTACGAGTCCTCCATTGCCGCCATCTTTTGCTCCATAGTTAGGCGCTGTTGTTGCATCGATTTTAGCTCCTGTTGTATCACGGATATTTGCCGTGTGTGGTTGCGGGCGTCTTGCTCCAGGCTTCCCATGCGGCCTGTCAGGCCCTGGATATCTTTCCGTATGTCCGCCACATCAGTCTGGATGTGCCGGCGGAGGTCCGCTAGCAGTTCCTGCATGACCGCCTTCGTTACCGGGGCTGAGTCCGGCTGCGGTGGTATCAACGTTGTGGGTAGGTATGTTTCTTCGGGGTCCGAGAGTTGTTCATCGGAGTCCTCATTGTCATCGATATAGGCGGCCATGTTGGGCTCAAGGGCGCCATGTGCTCGCCTCCATAGGTCCCCAATGCTTGTGCCAGGTCGGATCTGATCTGGTTTTAGTTTTTTGTTTTTTCTGCCCATGATTGGCGAGCTTGCCAGGTGAGTTCAGCTTTGTTTTGCAAGTTGGGGGGTAAGTTTTATCGCTTTTTTCGGTAATTTGTGCTGAAAATGCACGGAGCTCTTAGTGAATGCGACCTGTCTGCTCGGCTGTCGGCTCCGCCCCCCGCCTATATGTGTTTTAACGCTTAGTCAGCCACATTGCAGCCTTAGGCATCTCCACATGTACTGATGCAGCCTCAAATTATGTGTCTAGACCCACTGCTTAGCCTGGGTGCTATGCCCTTCACCTGCCTTTCATGACTAAAACCCTAGCAAATGTATTCTGGTATTGCTAAACTGCATAACTGTATTTTGATAACATATCTGGTACAGTCTGATAGAGATCGATGTGTGTATATATATGACGAAATGCATCCTCATAGTTTGTTCACTCATTAGGATGATGTACCAACTCAGCATGCCACTAACTGCAGCCAGTCATGTTAATCCACTTCTTGTAACAACGACTTTTGCTAGTATGTATCGCTTTAACTAACAACCTGATCGAATCTATATTGCTTGAGAAAGATATAAATAACCATTTACAATCGCTATTGAATCTAGATAGATTTGAATACCCTAAGAATCTACGTTTTAATCTCACTCTATAATAGCGATAACAAGCATGTACCTACTCTTGTCTTTGTAACTTTAAAAATTGTGCAAGTTTTCTCACTGCCTTACTGATTACAAGCTGTGTATTTTGTCTTCTGTCACAAGCTGTTGGGGCGTGACAAGTTGTATGTAAATTATTTGCACTTCAAAAATAAAGAATTAAAATGAATAAATAAATAAATAATATCCATGAGTTCAACTCACCTGCCATGTAGTAACCCAAAGTGCTGCTGCCATACGAGTCAATATGACAGCGGGAAAGAACGACGGACCAATAATGGTCAAGAGGAGCCACTGTAAGGAGCACAAAAACACAGAGCAGACAATCATGCATCTATACTGGTGAAATAGAAAAAGGAAAACACGTATAAAACGCTTTCCTATAACCGTTTTCCTTTTTCTTACTACATGGCTCGGTAAAAAGCTTACAGTGGTATTTAAACTCCCCACATGTAGAATATCCCTCAGACGGTAGTTGTAGTGTAGATTGTATGCAATTAAAGAGAAAAAAGGCCCATAGTGCTCTCCATATATGCAAATATGTAATCGTAAAATGAAATGTACTTACAATTTTGAGAGCAGACAAACCGCTCTATGGTAACAGCGTGGGTGGAACAATCCCCACCTAGGATACTTTTAATGATGGGCCTGATGTGTATGGGAAATGGGTTGCACCAGGTACAAATAAAATAAAATAAAAACAAATAAAAGTGTAAAAATCTTACTTTTATTTAAACAGATAATAAAAAATTCACACCGTGCTTCTCCCTATTAGGCTTCTTCAAGTGAAATAAAACAGATACTTGGCAGTTTGTGTTTATATAGGAGACTTTATAACATTAATCTTTAGCATTTTAGCGCCAAATGACGTCGCAACCATGTTTTTTTCACATGACCTGTGACGTCATTTTGTTGCCAAAATTCAAACATTTTATGTCATTAAGTCTCCTATATGTCAGGGTACCTGGAGTCTCTACCTTTGAGAGAGGTAGAGACTTAGAAGCTGATCCGTCCGGACGCCATCTTCCCTCGGTCTCCCGCGGTTCACTCGGTCGTGCTAACGCCAGCCGCGAGGGAGTCTCTTCCTTTTATAACAGGAAGACCGGAGGTAGACGTCATGACGCCAACCCGGAGCATCCTGCCACTCAAATCTCGGGAGACGAATCAGGACTCGCCGGAGGCGTGTCCTCTCTCCCTAGCCAGGATACTTAACGGTGGTTCTCTCATTCACTCATTGCCCTGTCGTGGTTCTAGTCCTCCTAGTCACACAGTGCTTTATGATTCACTTGTCTTTTGGTTCTGACCCGGCTTTGTTGTTTACTCTCCTGCCTTTCTGTTATCCTTGACCCGGCTTGTCTCTCGCTTACCTGTCCTCTGTTATCCTCGACCTCGGCTTGTCTCTGACCATTCTTTTGTAGTTATACGTTAGTCCGGCCATTCTAAGGACCGGTATACGTATCAGCTACTCTTTGTACTCTGCGTGTTGGATCCCTGACCCGATCCTGACATTACGACAGGGCCATGGATCCTGCAGGTACAAATTGTCAGCTTGGTTCTCCTGATCCTAGGTTTGACGCCATGGATCATAGGATGGATCAGATGGCTCTAGCACTACAGGCGCTGCTGTCTCGCCCTATTAATCCACCTGAGGAGAGGCGTAACACTTCTGCTTCTTCTGTGGGTTCGGGGTTAGAGGTAGCTACTGTAGGTGCTTCTTCCCAAGTTACCCCACCTGTACGTTATGCTGGTTCTCCTGAGAGGTGTCGTGGCTTTTTGAACCAGATCAGTATTCATTTCGAGCTACAGCCCCGTTCATACCCTACTGATAGAGCAAAGGTGGGATTTATTATTACCTTACTCATTGAGAAAGCTCTGAGATGGGCGAATCCGTTGTGGGAGAATGATAATCCATTAGTCTATAACTATAATTCCTTTGTAGCTGCTTTTAAAAGAACTTTTGACCCTCCTGGCAGGAAGGCCAATGCAGCCAGATTACTGTTGCGCCTTAGACAAGACAACCAAACACTTGTGGATTATGCACTAGAGTTCAGGTCTTTGGCGGCAGAGGTAAAATGGAATGAACAGGCCTATATAGACGTATTCTTAAATGGATTATCTGATGTAATACTTGATGAGGTAGCGACAAGAGAACTTCCCGAGAATCTGGAGGACTTAATTTCCTTTATCTCTCGTATTGACGAACGTCTAAGGGAGAGACAGAATACTCGAGATAGAACCGCTAAATCTTTCTCTAGACTAGTACCATCATTTCAAGTTTCTGAAACCAAAGATCCACAGGTTTCAGAACCTATGCAGTTAGGCCTTACTCGTCTCTCAGAGGAGGAGAGACAGTACAGGAGAAGAGAGGGACTGTGTATGTATTGTGGGTTCAGAGGTCATGTACGTTTGAGCTGTCCCAGCCGTCCGGGAAACGCTCGCACCTAAGTTTCTCTAGAGGACAGACCTTGGGTGTTTCGATTTTGTCCTCTGCTCATAACTACAAAGAACATAGACTCCTATTACCGGTCTCTTTAACTTGGGAGAAGGGAACTTTAGAAACTATGGCATTGATAGACTCCGGCGCTGCTGAGAGTTTTATCGACCAAAAGTTTCTCACCAAACACACTATCCCATCCCAGTTAAGAAAGACACCCTTGGCTGTTGAAGCCATTGATGGTAGACCTTTAGTTGAGCCTGTGATTTCCCGGGAGACCACACCTCTTTACTTAACTACTGGTATTCTACACAAGGAGGAAATATCCCTACTACTCATTTCATCTCCTTCTGTTCCCATAGTCCTGGGATACTCCTGGCTTAAGAAACATAACCCCGTTATAGATTGGAGATCAGGGGAAATAGTTTCATGGGGCCAGAATTGTCAAGAGAGTTGTTTAAAGAAAGTGTCACCGCTTTGTAGTGTCAACTCACGTAATGACGCTACTGACTCTACCAAAGTACAGATACCGTCCTTGTATCAAGATTTAAAGGCAGTATTTGACAAAAGAAAGGCTGATACCTTACCACCACATAGGCCTTTTGATTGCAAAATTAATTTACTTTCTGGTACCATGCCCCCCAGGGGTCATGTATACCCTTTGTCCACGAATGAAAACTTAGTTCTAGAAGAGTATATTCGTGAAAACCTAGACAAGGGGTTCATTAGAAGATCCTCCTCCCCTGCTGGGGCTGGATTCTTTTTTGTTAAAAAGAAGGATGGTTCTTTAAGACCTTGCATTGACTACAGAGGTCTTAACAAGATAACCATTAGAAATGTTTATCCGATTCCCTTGATCACCGAGCTTTTTGACCGATTAAAAAGTTCTAAAATTTTCACCAAGTTAGACCTTAGAGGTGCTTATAATTTGGTGAGAATCCACGACGGTGATGAGTGGAAAACTGCATTCAATACTCGATATGGGCACTATGAGTATACTGTAATGCCTTTTGGTCTCTGCAATGCTCCGGCAGTATTTCAGGACCTTATTAATGAGGTTCTTAGGGAGTTTCAAGATGACTGTGTAATTGTATACCTTGATGATATTCTTATACATTCCAGGGATATTGAGACTCACCACAGACAAGTCAGGAGGGTTTTACACAAACTTCTTCAGCATGGCTTGTACTGCAAACTAGAGAAATGCAGCTTTGACCAATCCCAAACTACGTTTCTTGGTTATGTGATTTCTGGGGAGGGGTTTGAAATGGATCCGGAGAAGCTCCAATCCATATTAGAGTGGCCTTTACCTAAGGGGCTCAAGGCTATCCAGAGATTCATTGGTTTCTCTAATTACTACAGACGTTTCATTAAGGGATACTCCTCTATCATTGCTCCCATCACCAACATGACCAAACAAGGGGCTGAGACTAAGAATTGGTCTACTGAAGCACTTCTGGCTTTTAAAACACTCAAAGAGTTGTTTGCTTCCGCACCAATTTTAGTTCACCCTGATACTACTCTACCTTTCCTACTCGAGGTTGACGCTTCTGAGACAGGTGTAGGTGCTGTTCTGTCCCAAAGGTTGGGGGTAGATAAACCATTACATCCTTGTGGATACTTTTCCAAAAAATTGTCAGGTACCGAAAGCAGATATGACATTGGTGACAGGGAACTACTAGCGGTTATAATGGCCTTGAAGGAGTGGAGACATTTATTGGAGGGTACTTTGCATCCTGTTACTATTTTGACAGATCATAAAAACTTATCCTATATTGGAGAGGCTAAACGACTATCATCTAGACAGGTTCGTTGGTCCATATTTCTCACTCACTTCAACTACGTGCTCACATATAGGCCAGGTTCTAAGAATTCTAAAGCCGACGCCTTATCTCGCCAATATGAACCTGCCGCCGTATCTGAACCGGTTTTGTCCTCTATAGTACCCAAGTGTAACATTATCGCTAACACTACTCTCAAAGTTCATTCTCCGCTACTTGATCAGATAAGGAACTTGCAGCATCTGGCACCTAGACTGACTCCAGTTTCCAGACTTTTCGTTCCCCCTGAACTTCAATTGGAACTCTTACAGTGTCTTCACGAGAGTAAGGTGGCTGGTCATCCGGGTGTCCGCAAGACGTATTCTTTGATTTCCAAGGATTTCTGGTGGCCGTCGTTACGGAAGGATGTTAAGGATTTTATCGGGGTTTGTGTTGTCTGCACTAAAACTAAACTACCGCATTCGCTTCCTTGTGGTCTTCTACAACCGTTGGAGATTCCTGACAAACCTTGGTCCTGTGTGGCAATGGACTTTATTGTGGATCTGCCTGTTTCTAAAAAGCACACTGTTATCCTTACCGTAGTCGATAGGTTTACCAAGATGGCACATTTCGTACCTTTGCCTAAACTCCCGACTTCCCCTGAATTGGCGGAGGTCTTTGCTAAGGAGATTTTTCGCTTGCATGGGATTCCTTCGGAGATCACTTCTGATAGAGGCTCCTAATTTGTTTCACGTTTTTGGAGGTCGTTCTGTTCTCAATTAGGCATCAAATTGAATTTTTCGTCCGCCTATCATCCTCAGTCTAACGGAGCTGCTGAACGAACCAACCAGAAGATTGAGCAATACTTACGTTGTTTTGTTTCCGAACACCAGGACGATTGGGTCGGTTTGATTCCTTGGGCAGAGTTTGCGCACAACAATCTCGTTTGTGACTCCACGCATTCAAGTCCCTTCTTCATGAACTATGGCTTTCATCCATCCATTCTTCCCCCGGTTTCCTCTTCCCAAGGAGTGCCGTCGGTTGATGTCCATGTGGCCAATTTGAAGAAGTTGTGGGATCAGACTCGACAGATTCTTCTACACAATTCTGTACTGGTTAAGAAACATGCTGACAAACGTAGAAGGGCGGCTCCGAATTTTGTTCCGGGCGATAGAGTCTGGTTGAGCACTAGGAATATTCGTCTTAAAGTTCCTTCCATGAAATTCGCTCCTCGTTATATTGGTCCCTACAGGATCTTGACTCGAATTAACCCAGTGGCATATCGTCTAGCTCTTCCAGCTACTTTACGCATCCCGAATTCCTTTCACGTCTCATTATTAAAGCCTCTAATCTGTAACAGATTCTCCTCCACAATCGCCCCTCCGCGCCCTGTTCAGGTGGAGGGTCAGGAGGAGTATGAGGTTAACTCCATTATTGATTCTCGTATCTCCCGGGGGCGAGTACAATATTTAGTTGACTGGAAGGGATATGGTCCTGAGGAGAGGAGTTGGGTACCACAAGAGGATGTTCATGCTCCCCGTCTTCGCAGAGCATTTCACTCCCGCTTTCCATCTCGCCCCGGCTCCTTCCGCCCGGTGGGCGTATCTGAGGGGGGGGGTACTGTCAGGGTACCTGGAGTCTCTACCTTTGAGAGAGGTAGAGACTTAGAAGCTGATCCGTCCGGACGCCATCTTCCCTCGGTCTCCCGCGGTTCACTCGGTCGTGCTAACGCCGGCCGCGAGGGAGTCTCTTCCTTTTATAACAGGAAGACCGGAGGTAGACGTCATGACGCCAACCCGGAGCATCCTGCCACTCAAATCTCGGGAGACGAATCAGGACTCGCCGGAGGCGTGTCCTCTCTCCCTAGCCAGGATACTTAACGGTGGTTCTCTCATTCACTCATTGCCCTGTCGTGGTTCTAGTCCGCCTAGTCACACAGTGCTTTATGATTCACTTGTCTTTTGGTTCTGACCCGGCTTTGTTGTTTACTCTCCTGCCTTTCTGTTATCCTTGACCCGGCTTGTCTCTCGCTTACCTGTCCTCTGTTATCCTCGACCTCGGCTTGTCTCTGACCATTCTTTTGTAGTCATACGTTAGTCCGGCCATTCTAAGGACCGGTATACGTATCAGCTACTCTTTGTACTCTGCGTGTTGGATCCCTGACCCGATCCTGACACTATATAAACCCAAACTGCCAGGTTTTATTTCACTTGAAGAAGCCTAATGGGCGAAACACGTTGTAATTTTATTATTATTTGTTTAAATAAAAGTAAGATTTTTAGACTACCTATTTCATTTGGGGCAGTTTTTTATACTTTTATTTAGTTTTTATTTTATTTATTTGTACCTGGCACAACCTATTTCCCATACACATCAGGTCCATCATCAAAAGTATCCTAGGTGGGGATTGTTCCACCCACGCTGTTACCATAGAGCGGTTTGTCTGCTCTCAAAATTGTAAGTACATTTCATTTTACGATTACATATTTGCATATATGGAGAGCACTATGGGCATTCTTTCTCTTTAATTGCATACAATCTACACTACAACTACCGTCTGAGGGATATCCTACATGTGGGGAGTTTAAATACCACTGTAAGCTGTTTTACTGAGAGTTGGCAGTTTTTAGTTCTATGTTGTCTATAGTCCATAGACTTACAACACTGCACTATTGGTCTCCTATTTTCTCTTTTGCATATGCCGTTGATGTGTGGTACCACTCCGTAGACATCTTATTCAACATTTGAAGACTTTTAAAACCTCGAAAGGGCATTTTAATCTTTTACTTGGTACCTTTTTTGATTACTTACTACAATATTGTATTTATTTTGGAGCTACCTATATCCTTTGTTCTGTTTGAGTGTGTTCAGTAGTCTGTGTGTGTGTTCACCAATCTGTGTGTGTGTGTGTGTAGCAGTCTGTGTACATGTATTCAGCAGTCTGCATGTATTCAGCAGTCTGTGTGTGTGTGTGTGCTCAGCGGTCTGTGTGTATGTATTCAGCAGTCTGTGTGTATGTATTCAGCAGTCTGTGTGTGTGTATTCAGAGATCTGTGTGTATGTAGTCAGCAGTCTGTGTGTGTACTCAGCAGTCTGTGTGTGTACTCAGCAGTCTGCATGTATTCAGCAGTCTTTGAGTGTGTAGTCAGCAGCCTGTGTGTATACAGCAGCCTGTGTGTATACAGCAGCCTGTGAGTATACAGTGGCCTTTGCATATTCTGCATTCTGTGTATTCAGCAGTCTGTGTGTGTATTCAGCAGTCTGTTTGTTTGTATTGTATGAATGTATTGCATTTCTTGGAGGTATTAATAAATATAAGCTTACTTTTATCGATAACTAAAATTAAAAAAAAATCCTGTGAGTGGTTGTGTAGACAGGGCCCTAGTGCACTGCTTTACCCGGGGGCCCATAATGTTGTTAAGATGTCACTGGCTACTGGTATAATCCGAGAGTAACCAAAAGATGTGTGGATTGTGAGGCTTGTAAGGAATTAGTGGCAGAAGTAGGATTTGCATACCTTCTAAGTGTCCATATTTAGGAAGGAGAATTCACATATTAGGCCAAATTGCTCTGTCCCTGATTTCAGTCCCAATGTCCCTCCTTAATACTCACAGTAATGTGTGTCTAAACTACAATAAATGTTTTCAGAAATCACTCAGTGTAAATAAGATACAGTACATTGTTTTTGTTCTATATTATATTATGCTGTTTAGCTGCATGAAGTATTAAAGGAATACTATAGGGTCAGGAACACAAATATGTATTCCTTACCCTATAGTGTTAAAACCACCATCTAGCCCCTCTGTCCCCCCTTGCGTCACTGAATATAGTAAAATCTTACTTGTATTCAAATATGTTGCTGCTGGCTCTGCCTTTGACCTGCCTGCATGCCTGACATCATCAGAAGTAATTATGTGAGCCAATCACAGTGCTTCACCATAGGATTAGCAGAGGCTGTCAAGGAGGCAGATCAGGGGCAGAGCCAGTACAAGTCAAACACAGTCCTGGCCAATCCGCATCTCCTCATAGAGATGTATTGAATCAATGAATCTCTATGAGGAAAGTTCACTGTCTGTATGCAGAGGGAGGAGACACTGAATGTCAGTGTTGCATAGTGTGCCAGTAAGCACCTCTGGTAGTCATCTGAGTGGCCAGTGGAATCAATACTAGGCTATAATGTAAACATAGCATTTTCTCTGATAAGACAGTGTTTACAGCAAAAATCCTGATTCTACTCACCAGAACAAATACATTAAGCTGTAGTTGTGCTGGTGACTATAGTGTCCCTTTAATAGTAAGTCACCTAAAATGCACGAGAACAGCCTGCTCCTGTAGTGATTATGATGCCAGGAGTTCCCTGATACAATCCCACTGTAATTTGCCATACCATTTTAGCAGAGTTTGACAGTTACCTGGGTCCCACTGGGTGCTCAAACTGTTTCTGGTCTTCTCGAGCTGAAGAAGCCAGGTGCTGATGTAGGCATTTATTCACTGGTAGCTGAGAGTGTCAGCTGAGTGGTGAGTCGAACAAAGTTCTTGTTTTGACCAAACTAACATCCAGATCCTTCAGGTGACTGGAAGCAGCACAGGTGGGTCCCAAAAACAACAAAAACTAATATGGTCTGACAGATTACACTGGGATGAAGCTTGGGTACTCCTGGCACCAAAACCTCTGTGTGCTTCAGTGATTATGGTGCTGCAAGTGTTCCTTTTAATGCGTAAATATTTCTAATTCAATCAGCAAGCAGGAGGCAAATTAGCCCAATTTGAAACGTTTATCAGACAGGACTAATGTCTACGTATTTCCATGATAAAGTGCAGTTTGTTAATCTTCAGAACAAATCTATAACCATGTCTATTTTAGCTCTTTCAGCTTGGCAATCGCTCAGAACAGCAGGCAGCAACCTTGAAATCGGTGAAAGAAAAGGGCCCAAAAGCAACACTTCTGTTCTATTTATGCTTATATATGAACAACAGTGAGCTCTATGGACACCTGCCTAGTTCCCAGAGTACTGGTGAGTAATGTTATGTTCCCCCAAGAAACTTTCCAAGCACCAGAGTGCACTATTGTACAGTGTTGTGAATATGATGCTTGGAGTGTTCCTTTCACATTGAATCACCTTGAAGTTTTTGCATAATTTGGAGTGGGGGTGGAGGGGTGGGGGGATCCTTCTTTGCAGTTGGCCGACAAGTTGGCTCCAAAAAAATCTTGGCAGCTTTTACACCACATATTACCTAGTACAGGGATAGGCAACCTTCGGCACTCCAGATGTTTTGGACTACACCTCCTATGATGCTTTGCCAGCATTCTGGCTGTAAAAGCATTGTGGGAGATGGAGTGCCGAAGGTTGCCTACCTCTGACCTAGTATATCCTGGAATATCCTGTTTTTCCCAAAAATATCAAGATGTTTAAAAATCTGCAACCTCAAAAATATACGTCTTTATTGTTCTAAATGTAAAGAACCATTTCCTCTGCGATAGGCAAAATCTCTTCCCTTCCAGTATGCAATAGTATTAAAAGCACTTTGGCCATAGTTTTGTCTGAAAAAAAAAACACACAATGTGAAATATATCCAAACTAACAAATCCACAACAGCCTCTATACTTGAGCTAAATTAACCTATTATGATGCCAGGCCTACGAGCGTTTTTTAACCTTAAAGGGAAACTCCAGTGCCAGGAAAACGATCTGTTTTCCTGGCACTGGAGGGTCCCT
This sequence comes from Pelobates fuscus, assembly GCF_036172605.1. Taxonomy (NCBI): domain Eukaryota; kingdom Metazoa; phylum Chordata; class Amphibia; order Anura; family Pelobatidae; genus Pelobates; species Pelobates fuscus. The sequence goes on from NC_086323.1 coordinate 168,907,690, forward strand.
CTCCCTCCCACCCCCCAATCCCTGGTTACTGAAGGGGTGAAAACCCCTTCAGTCACTTAACTGAGGCAGCGACGATGTCCCTCACCGCTGTCTCCTCCTCTGCGCCGTTCCTCCTCTGTATTGCGTCGGCTGGTGGGCGAGACTGATCCCGCGCACCGGCCGAGGAGACCTAATGCGCATGCGCGGCAAAGCCGCGCATGCGCATTACGTCTCCCCATAGGAAAGCATTGAAAAATAATTTCAATGCTTTCCTATGGGGAAATGCGCGACGCTGGAGGTCCTCACACAGCGTGAGGACGTCCAGCGACGCTCTAGCACAGGTTTCCTGTGCTATGAAGCAGGAAGTTCCCTCTAGTGGCTGTCTAGTAGACAGCCACTAGAGGTGGAGTTGACCCTGCAAGGTAATTATTGCAGTTTATAGAAAACTGCAATAATTACAGTTGCCGGGTTAGGAGTAGTGGGAGTTGGCACCCAGACCACTCCAATGGGCAGAAGTGGTCTGGGTGCCTGGAGTGTCCCTTTAACCCCTTAAGGACCAAACTTTTGGAATAAAAGGGAATCATGACATGTCACACACGTCATGTGTCCTTAAGGGGTTAAGGTGTTTTTTTTTTTTTTTTTTTTTTTTTAATTAATGGGGCTACTAATTGACTTAAAGCATGGGAGCCAAAAAGGTAGTTCCCATGATGTCTTAAAACCACAGATTCAATGGTGCTTTGTCAGCTCGGGGACTACTAAAATGTGGACACAAATTGTTCTCTCCTCATTGCACTGTTATATGATAATAAGTATAAGTATACACCTTTAATAGAAGTATTTAATCATGGTGTTATCGTGTTTTAGTGTTATACACTGTGATCACTATATTATATTATCTAGACTATTTGGTCACTTTCTTGTTTTAATACATAATTTTCTTTATGACGTGTGGCACTTGCACTTTATTATCATTGCTTGCACTTTACTTAAGCACACACACAGTATGCTAGTGATCTTAATCGAACTCTAGAACTTAGTATTTGAGAGCTATATATTTGTATATTAGATACTTTTTCTGTCCTTGTCTTCTCCATATTTAGTATTGATATATACCGTATTTATCGGCGTATAACACGCACTTTTTCTCCCTGAAAATAGGGGGAAAATGATGTGTGCGTGTTATACGCTGATATACCATATTTACTTACCTGTCTTGAAGCGTGGGCCGGTGTTCAGCGCGCACCGCGGTACTGGAACTTCAATTTCAGGTTCCGGTTTCCGGCAGGACTGAAAGGAAGTGTGCACACTTCCTTTCAGTCCCGCCAGAAACCGGAACCTGAAATTGAAGTTCCAGTACCGCGGTGCGCGCTGTGAAGCCGGCCCACGCTTCAAGACAGGTAAGTAATTATGGGACAAGAGGGAAAGTGCACTAGGGGACACTATGGGAGGGGGGGGGACACTATGGGAGGGGGGGGGACACTATGGGAGGGGGGGAAGAATACTATGGAAAGGGGGGGAACACTATGGGAGGGGGTGGAGAATACTATGGGAGGGGGGGAAATACTATGGAAAGGGGGGAACACTATGGGATAAGGGGGGGAACACTATGGGAGGGGTGGAGAATACTATGGGAGGGGGGAGAATACTATGGGAGGGGGGGAAATACTATGGAAAGGGGGGAACACTATGGGATAAGGGGGGGAACACTATGGGAGGGGTGGAGAATACTATGGGAGGGGGGGAGAATACTATGGGAGGGGGGGGAAATACTATGGAAAGGGGGGAACACTATGGGATAAGGGGGGGAACACTATGGGAGGGGGTGGAGAATACTATGGGAGGGGGTGGAGAATACTATGGACGTGGGGGAAATACTATGGAAAGGGGGGAACACTATGAGATAAGGGGGGAACACTATGGGAGGGGGTGGAGAATACTATAGGCGGGGGGGAGAATACTACGGAAAGGGGGGGGTAACACTATGGGAGGGGGTGGAGAATACTATGGAAACGGGGGGGAACACTATGGGATGAGGGGGGGGAATACTATGGGAGGGGGGGAAATTTCCTTCTGAAAATGAGGTGTGTGTTATACGCCGATAAATACGGTACTTCTTGCATGTACAGATTATTTTTTTTATATATTTTGTGTTTCATGTTGGAAATCATTTTCCTTCTATTTCTCTTTCTTTGTCTTTTGCTAGGATAAGCGTTAGATTGTTAAACTTATATTTTTAGTCCTGAGTGGCTCCTTTTGTACCTATGAGGAGGAGCATACATTTTTTTTTTAATTAGTTTTTTGTATTTAGTTTTATATTTTTTTTCTATTTTTCTATTTTTTTTATTTATTAGTTTATTTTATTATTTTTTTTTTATTATTATTCTTTATTTTTGTTGTGCAATTGAATACAACAGGCCTTGGAGTGCCACAACAGCAGTCTCAAGCGCGAATACAGAGACATAATATAACATGAGCATGTCATGAAGAAGACTTGCACATTTTTAAGTAAATAGTGGTTCAACGTTAAAACTCAGCTTAAGAAATTGACTTTGAAGAGTAAGTTTAAACTATGATTAGGCTTAGTCAGCATATTATCTAGTCTGTTGATGACACAGGTCATATAGACATCTCTTACATTAGAGTGAGTTACGCTTGCTTAGTTTAGGCTGTTAACCGGAAACATATACTAGGGCACAAGTTGTAATCCGTGTGTGTCAAAGTAACAGTAAATAAAATAAATTGATTGGTGCTTGACAGGTTAGCTATGTTAGCGTAATTGTAATGTATGAACAGTAACTTAGCTTTAAATGCTCTAAATTATGCTGGTACAATATATACATTACATTAGATCAGTTATACATCTGTCAGGATACTGATACTGACTCTGCGCTTTGCTGCCTGATAGGCTTGAAAGATGAAAATCATAGATAAAATAGGTTAGCTAGGAGAGACAAATATGCTAGGCGATATGGCATGGCTGGTGTTGGCATTAAAAAGAAAAGTCATGCCACAGTGCTGAAGGAACCCTGGGTCCCCGGACAAAGACTCCCTCCCTGATCGTTGTTGTTCAGGTGGCAGAGAGTAGGCAGCCCCAGTCCCTGTGCAGAGAGCAACTCCCATCACCGGCAGGCTACAATTCTTTGTTTCACAGCTCCATCTGCGAGTAATTCCCTGATGCTGTTGTGTGGCTTGTCAGGTAGTGACGGGTATGAGGTTGGGAGCTGGGTATGTGCGGTGTCCTCAGGTTGATCCGCGGCCATCATGTGTGTAACTCGGCTTCGTGGAATCTTACCAGCTTGCAGCCTGTTTACCTTTGTAGCCGCTTTGTCAGTCAGATGGCCTCTGCTCAAGGCCCTCAGTGTCGATTGAAGCACTCCAAGCCGGGTCTCAGGATAGGTACGTTTCTCGTGTGCTTTCTCCCTGAGTTTCCCGTAGTGAGCGCCAAGAGCCCCGAGGGGGATAGGGGGCGCCATCTCCACATCTTGCTGGTCATGCCCAGACGCCATCTTAGGTGGTAAGCGAGGTCTCCGATCGGGGCAGAGCCCCAGGGTAGGCCGGGATGACCCCCACCAGGCCAGAGGGGGGGAAGCAGGGCCATCACCCCATTGCGTTAGGGGACCACCATGTTGCGGTCAGGCAGGATAGCAGGGCGGCGGCCGCCCGCCCTACTCACCACCCGGGTAGGCTTGACTAGGCCTCGGTCACAGAGCTCAGTTTTCTCCCCAAAAGGGGCCAGGAATCAGGTCGCTGACAGATCTCCAGATTTAGCACCCCACAGTGCGGTTGTCTGCTGTGTTGCAGCGCTAGAAATTGCGTTTTGGGACCAAATTGCCAGAAAATAGCAGGAGCTATAGTGCCATGCGTCTGCTCTGCTTGGCGGTCCGGCCCCGCCCCCTTTTATTTTTATTTATATTTTTTTATTATTATTATTATTATTTATTTATTTTCTTCTTTGTTCTTTTTTCCTTTTTTTTTTGGTTGGAGTGATTTAGTACTTATATTGAATCTGCTATGCTTAATTTGTCTCTTAAATTAGATATTGGCATGATTAACCATTATGTTTGGTTTATTGGATCCTTGTTCATAATGTGCATTATAGATTTTGACCTTAACCTATGGTCTGCGGTAGACTCGTGTGTTTGATCACACGGACGCTCTGGGGAAATACATTATGTAGTACTTCTGCGCTATGTGCTTTGTGGCACATTGCGCATGCTCCACTGTGTTGTCTATACGATCGAGCACAGAACCACGCTAATTTGGTCCTTATGCCGATCTGTCTTTGGGAGGTTGCCTCGTTTGCGTTCCAGTGACGTCCAGGGCCGGATTAACATAGGGGCTGATGGAGCTGCAGCTCCAGGCCCAGGCCCATGGGACAGGCCCATTGATTTAAAAAAAAAAAAAAAATTTTTTTTTTTTTTATATCTCACTACTCTTAGGGCTGCCAGGTATTGCTCATGTATTTCTTATGGTTGCCAGGTATTTCTCAGAAATATTTCTCAGGTATTTGAGGCCGCCTAGCCCGGTGCCGGTATTGCAGTAATAAACAGAGTATAAACGTAGATTATTCTGCAATACCATCACCGGCCAGTAGGGGTCGCTGTTTATGTGGAGAGAGGCAGGGATAAGAAGTTACAGCATCTCCCTCCCTGCCTCTCTCTACTCACTGATCCGTGGGGGAGCAGCTCTGCACAGAGAGGCCAGACAGCTGCTCCGGGCCTGCGAGACATGGGTACGGTGAGAGACTTGGGGACATTGAGACATAGGGACACTGGGGAACATGGGGACCCTGAGACACTAGGGACAAAGTGGCCCCTAGTCTCTGTGTCCTCATGTCTCCCAATGTCCCTGGTGTCTCTCAGTGTCCCTAGTGTCTGTGTCCCTAGTCTCCCAGAGTCCCCATGTATCTGTGTCCCCATGTCTCCCAGTGTCCCAATGTCTCTAAGTGTCCCCCAGTGTCCTAGTGACATCGGGACACTGGGAGACATGGGGATACAAACACTAGGGGACACTGGGCAGCATGAAGACACTGAGACACTAGGGGACACTGAGAGACATGGGGACACTGGGGGACACAGGGAGAGATGGGGACACTGGGTGACTTTGAGACCTGGGAGACATGGGGCACTCCCAGTGTCCCCATGTCTCCCAGCCAGTGTCCCTAGTATCTCAGTGTCCCCATGTCTCCCAGTGTCCCTGGTGTCTCTTAATGTCCGTAGTGTGCCAGTGTCCCTAATGTCTCAGTGTTTCCTAGTCTCCCAGTGTCCCCATGTCTCCTAGTGTCTCAGTGTCCCCTAGTATAAAAGAAAAAAATCTCAGGCACTCACTGTGATAGATTTAAGCAGGTTTATTGGACACCGCAACGTTTTGACCTGTATCCAGGTCTTTATCAAGTCTCCAGTGTCCCCTATGTATCACAGTGCCCCCTATGTATCAGAGTGTCTCAGTGGCCCATCTCTCCCAGTGTCCCTGGTGTCTCTCAGTGTCTGCAGTGTCTTAGTATCCATAGTGTCTCAGTGTCCCCTAGTCTCTTTGTGTCCCCATTTCTCACATTGCCCCCAAGTGTCTCAGTGTCCCCTAGTATAAAATAAAAAAATCTCAGGCACTCACTGTGATAGATTTAAGTTGGTTTATTGGATACTGCAACGTTTTGACCTGTACCCAGGTCTTTATCAAGTCTCCAGTGTTCCCTATATATCACAGTGTCACCTATGTTTCACATTGTCTCAGTGTCCCATGTCTCCCAGTGTCCCCTCATGTCTCAGTCACCCAGTGTCCCCATGTCTCCTATTGTTCCCAAGAGTCTGTGTCCCTAGGTCTCCCATTGTTCCCTAGTATCTCAGTGTCCCCAGGTGCCCCAGTCTCTCAATGTCCCCTAGTGTCCTAGTGACATGGGGGCACAGAAATGCCTCATTTATGTGTATGTTCGTCCCTTTCGGCAGTTCTGGTTATGTCATTTGTGTAAGTGGCCCACCCTTTTACCCCATCCATAGACTTCCTTATTTCCTGGACACTGCTGTTAGGGGGTATGGGTTTACTTGAAAGCATGAGATTAGCATAGGGTATGTGTAGCAGAGGCCTGATATTCCACAGGTTAACTCCACTATAGATCCCAGTGAGGCTCAGGAACAAGTAGTAAAAACACCATGAAGCAGTAATTCCGGCAAATAAAGTAATCTAAGAATATCCCCATACAGATCCCAATGACTGGACGACACACAGCATCAGGAGCAGAACTGACTTTTAATCCCCACAGTCTCCTTATAAAGCATTCTCCCATGCAAGGGAGTGATTCACATTAGTTAGGACAGTATCCAATAGTATAACCGTTACCTCCCACACATCTCCTCCCCTCAGTATGACAATTAATCCCATTACTGTAGTTTCCCCCCAGTTCTGAATGTACCCCAAAACAAGCAGCTACAATAATCCTGGGGTTACCCCCTGGTAGCCCTGATCTGGGTGACTTACATATCCAGAAATCACCCAGATCGGTCCAGGGGTTCGGGAGTTAGGTGGAGGGTGTAATTTGACCGACTGCACCTCTTCGTTCGGGAGGTAAAATACACATCAAATACTGCCATCCACGATTAATCTTGGATTCGTATGAACCCCCTTGTTCGGTACTTTGAAACTACTGAACGGGAGACTGATTAGCCTTCCCGTTTGGGAGTTACGGAGCCATGGAGGTCTCAGCGGTGTTCGGGTAATCGAGTGTCCGATTTGAGTTCCAGACACTCGACGACCAAACACCGCTGAGATTTTCGTGCGTAAGATGGCCGCCGCCACGTGTTCATATACCGAACAGCGGCCACCCAGATACAGCACTAAAGTACCGATTAACCTGTGGTTAGAGAAGTGTGAACGATTAATAAGGTACACACTTCTCTCTGGGGTGGTCTATTGGTTCGGTAGTTTACATTCATATGGAGTACGGATGGAAACTACTGAACAATTATACGAATCCCACATACATTTTAACCATAGGAACAAAAATAACACACGAATTGCAATAATATTACAGTCTTTTAGGACAGCCCTGATACCATCTGCTACAGTATGTGTTTTCTCATAGCTGCATCCTATGAGTTTCCCTCCAGCATCATCTCCATCAGATACATGACGCTTAAAAGGTAGGACTGTTTTAGTGTTTTTGGTCAATAAGATTTTGTAATTAGGCCCATCATAATTGTCAGCACCAGGCCCACTGGGCTCTTAATCTGGCCCTGGTGACGTCACATGCGGTTCGCACACCCAGAAGTGAGCCGCGTTCGGACAACAGTGGGGATATCTATTATGTATTTATTTTTTGTTTTATTTATTTATTCTGTTATCCTCTCTCCTCTATTTGGGCACTTATAGGTAAGCTATTCATTTAAACATTTGATTATAAATGATGATCTCGTATGCTGCAACGGGATGTTTATGTATACACATTCCAGACTATTCCTAGCTATTGTACAATTGTATAGTAATTTATGTTTTTTTATTTAGTGATTGATGTATTACTGTTTGTTAAATTTGATACAATGAATGTACTATGAGATTTGATACTTGTTTGTTTTGCAATATTATTTTTTGTATCAATTAACAACTCCTGTTAATTAGTTAATTGAATTATGGACTGATTTCCTGTTTGTCACTTTTTGCTATATAACCACTTTTTTCACCATGTGGTGTCAGCTTGAAAAAGACCTTTACGGTCGAAACGTTGCGTTGCATTTTGTTGCAATAAAACTGCCTGCGGCTTGAATTCGGAGTGCCTGTGATTCTTTCTTCTTGTCATTCTAAAGGCACGCAAAGGCAAGCAAAGCATCATGGGAATTTTAGTTCTACAACATCTGGGGATCTATCTTTTGAGTATCAACTGACCGCTCTTACAAATCAGTGACGCCTCTGCCTGGTGGCACTCCGCGCTTCCTGAAACTCAATTTCAAAAGCCAGATGCTGCTGGAGGATCTACAGTTCTGATGCTGGAGGTAGCCTTTGGGGTCAAACTGTTCGACAACAGTTTAACCCCTCAAGGTAGAATATGCCCGTGAGCCTCCTGACACCATAACAACTTCATATAGATGAAGTTGTTATGGTGAACTGAGTGTTCCTTTTATCCACACCAAATGAATGTAGAGGGCATTAGCATTGAGAAAGGGCTGCTGCTCGAAACGTTTGCTGCTTTAACTTTGTCCTCAAATAAATTGTGGTAGCACCTGGGTGTGCACACCTATACTGGATGCGCAGGACTCGTGTTCCAAATGAATATATTGATGACAGAATAAAATATTACTCTATTTCTTTGGATGTTGAATTTTTTCTACTGCATTTATTTTATTTGCTTTTTCTAGATAAGAAACTGGATCAGTTATCAAAGTTAAGAGATGAATTCCTTGTTTTGCTGAAAACCTCCTTTAATGAAACCTTGCTAAAGTCTGGCTTTTCAGGTAGGTTTTATTAAATAAACAATGTATTTAGATTTAGACAAACCACACACACAATTTATTTTTTTTTTTTTTAATTCTTTATTTTTGTAGTGCATTGAGTAACAAAGCATGGTTTCATAGACATTTCTCAAATGGCAAAACAACAGTAAGGAGTATCATAAAACGTCAGAGTTGCTGCACTTTTTGTAATTAAGTAGAAATGTTTCAGGGTCATAGTTCTATGTGCAGAGTGACAGAAAAAAAAAAAACATGCTTAGGTATAGAACTATAGATAAACTTTAGATTATTTAGACCACTGGGCCCAAGGACACAACAATAGAGCGGACAAGCCGGCACCGCCACAGCAGCTGGTGCAGGCAGATACACTGACATATTTTAACAGTTATATGGCATAGAAATACAGTGCACATTTTTGTGACAGGTGAAGAGATGAACAAGCTTATATAATTTAACTTACTGCTAGCTTAGTTGTATACTTGCTTGATGACAAGTTAGATTAACCTATACAAGAGTAGTCAGGTATTAAATGGCATATAGGCATACAGTAAACCTTCCACATGAGTAAAAAGCAAACGGTGCTCAGTGGGATATACAATTGTGGTGCAAAGCTTAACATATGTTCTTGTAATGCCCCAATAGCAGTAACAAGATTTGGAAGGTACACATATCAACAGATTCGTGACATATGCGATCGCTGCACTCATTCTGTGGTTAGGTAACAAATTTACAGGCTAGTCAAGTATGTCTGTGTTAGGGAGAAAAAATTTGGTACACAACATGAGCTGGAGATAGCATCGGCAGTATGCTTCTTCTAATTTTGTAATATAGCGATAGTATGAGCTACAAACTGAGCAAAGGAGCACCGCACAGGGATTTAGGTAATATTATGCAAACATGTGTGAAACAGTTAAAGAAAATTAGAAACAAGAAGGAAAAAATACTTAAACTGCATGAGCTTTTAAATAGTATTGCGGGTAATTGCGGACAGTTCATGACCCCAGGGTTGACGATGAATCTCCTCGGTGAGCCGCAGGTATCAGCAGGCAAATTCTCGCGGGATCCCAGTGAGTGGATATCGAGGGTGTCGGTTGAAATTTTATTGCGGCTACAGTCCGAGGGTCTGCAGAGTATCAAGGATTTTGTCAGCAGTAGTGATTTACGTCCAGGAGTATTGTCCCTAGACCCTGTGGCGTCCACAGGGGGTCCGGTAGGTCAGACAGCCCCTGTGTGACCTCCGCCGTGGAAGGTAAGTCCCCGGTCAGCCAACTCCCGATAGCGGGAAGCGCAGTGACCCTGGAAGGTGGTGATTGACATGTGGGTTTAGTGGCAGGTGCCATTGAGGTTTGTTTCTCCCCCTCTGTTGATACATATGAGCCGGCTGTGTATTTCGTGCATGAGTGCAGTGGGTGGGCTGGGCCGGCTCGCTGAGTGTGTGAGCCGGGAGCCTGCGTCTCCTCGGGGTGCTCGTCATCCGAGGCCGAGCGCTGTGTGAGGGCGGTCTCACCCGCACGGACTGGGTTTCAGGCGAGTGAGCTCTGATAGCAGGACGGCTCATATAGGGTCGAGGTGTCCTCCGTGCCACCCTCCTTCTTTTCCTTATGATCAGCCTCTCGGTGCCACTAAGTGGTACAGGCTGTGATGCCTTTGTTGCCGCTAGCTTTTGTTTCGGGTCTCTGGGTGCAGGTCCTTGTGCCTGTTTAGCGAGTTTCTCCCAGAGAGTCTCCCAGAGCGATCAAACGCCCTTGTTATGTTGTCCTCGTGAGGAGCCCAGGGATCTGGGTTTTGCGTGGCGGCCATCTTTGCAGCCAGCATGCCAGTTTGCGGTTTCAGTTGCTCGGTGCTTTCAAGCAGTTGCTTGTGTCCTGTTGCTTCGTGGGGACCGGGATAACCCCCGCCGGCCCATAGGGGGGGAAGCGTGGCCCAGATCGTCGTTGATTTATAGGCGAGGCAGGAGATCGGCCGCGTCTGCCGCCTCAGTGTAGTTTGTAGGCCGCAAAGCCTGTCAGAGCCCATAAAGCTCTCAGCAGGGTAACAGAAATTGGTGCCCGGCCTCTCCCGTGTCTTCAGATATTGGGTTCAGCCGGTACTTAAGAGCAGGTTTCAAGTTTAGGGCCAATTTCTTTGTATTTGCCGAGGAGCTCCTTCAGCATGCGACCTGCTTGCTTGGTAGTCAGGCCCCGCCCCCACACACACAATTTCAGCAGTATAACTAGATCAGGAGAATAATGTTCTAAAGTTAGTCCTCTCGAACTCTGTGTTTGACCATCAAGAATAGAAAGGTGTCTAATGGTGTTCCCATGCTGGCATGACAAAGCCAGCGTGACACTGGTGTGGATGTGTTGCCTTGGCACATGTTCCCCTTGCTTACTGTTTGACTAGGGCTTACAGATTGGCCGATGTCGGCGGTATGCCAGATGAATTCTGTATTCTTGCTGCAGGACCTGAAAGTGCTGCCCATCATTATGTAAATTATTTCTGTGTGAAATCAGCTGAGATTCCAGTTCTGATGAGTTGATTTCACATCAACACGCATGAATTCCATGAATTACCTGGCCGTATCTTCAAGCTCTGCTCATCACCACGGAGAATGACTGTCTACAAGGGCTTCCTTGTCAATGTGTTAGACCATAGGAATATGTCATTATATATCTACATGTCCTTTTCTCTTGTTAATAGGAGCTCTGTTTTTTCATCTTATGGTAGAGGTAAAATCTTCACATGTATGACAGGTTCAGTCAACTGAGCATATAAAATGGTCAATCAGCCCATTGGAAAATCTGATAATTCCACTCTAAAAACAAACTCTTATAACAAAAAAAGCTTTGTAGATGCTTTCTTTTCCTGTGGTTTTATGCAAATTGCTCCATGCTTGTGTCTGACGTGAGTATTTAATTTATACTACATACACTGTGTAGTTTTCAAACAGGGGTTTTCAATAAAAATATAAATTGTCAGGGATTCAAAGTGAATTTCAAATTTTATTCTCAAAACTATAAAAAAAAACAAAAAAAAAACCTCAAAATCTTCGGATTTTAGCTCACCTGGATATACCTTAAGAAAAACCAAAGAAAAACAAGTTACCTGCGCTCTCTCCTTAATCCCTATGTATTTTTAAACAATGGCCCCCCCTACATCATGCTGTGCCCCCTCTTGGGCCCCCCCAAATGCCAGCAACTTGCTGGCCATGTCCTTACCTTCTATTCCCTCGGGCTGTAACAGTCTGTTACAGCCCGAGGGAATGCAGGGCAGAGCAGCTGGAACGGTGCTGGGTGTTTCATGCTGCTGCTGGAAAGAATAGAAGATGGCTGCCTGACTCCCAGCATCAGGCTCCAGTGACAGGTAGGCTTAATGTGCTTGTGTGTGTGTCTGTCTGCTAGTGAGGAAGCTTGTGTGTATGGACTCTGTATGTGTGTATGAAGTCTGCAGTCTGTATGTGTGTATGAACTCTGCAGTCTGTATGTGTGTATGGACTCGGCAGTCTGTATGTGTGTATGGACTCGGCAGTGTGTATGGACTCAGCAGTCTGTGTGTGTCTGGACTCGGCAGTCTGTGTGTGTCTGGACTCGGCAGTCTGTGTGTGTATGGACTCGACAGTCTGTGTGTGTGTATGGACTCAGCAGTGTGTATGTGTATGTATGGACTCTGTATGTGTGTATAGACTCAGCAGTCTGTATGTGTGTATGGACTCAGCAGTCTGTGTGTGTGTATGGACTCAGCAGTGTGTGTGTGTGTATGGACTCAGCAGTGTGTGTGTGTATGGACTCTGTATGTGTGTATAGACTCGGCAGTCTGTATGTGTGTATGGACTCGGCAGTCTGTGTGTGTGTATGGACTCAGCAGTGTATGTGTGTATGGACTCTGTATGTGTGTATGGACTCAGCAGTCTGTATGTGTGTATGGACTCAGCAGTTTGTATGTGTGTATGGACTCAGCAGTCTGTCTGTGTGTATGAACTCTGCAGTCTGTATGTGTGTATGAACAATGCAGTCTGTATGTGTGTATGGACTCGGCAGTGTGTATGGACTCAGAAGTCTATGTATGTATGGACTCGGCAGTCTGTGTGTGTGTATGGACTCAGCAGACTGTATGTGTGTACAGGGCCGCCATCAGGGGGTGACAACCATGACTGTTGTCACGGGCCCGGCGGCCCTGGGAGGCCCGGACTGCTCTGGCAGTCCTGGGCCCCACTTTCCCTCTCTGCACAAATAGATAGTGAATATTGCGATCTATGTGTGCAGCCACGGGCCCCCCGGCTTCCCTGTTACCGCAGAGGGGGCCCACGCAGCACACAGCCTCTTCTCTTCTCGTCTCTGCTAATAACTCTCGCGAGACCCAGTTGCCATGGCAACGCTCCGCGGGCCTCGCAAGAGTTATTGGAGGAGAGAAGAGAAGAGGCTGTGTGCTGCCTGGGCCCCCTCTGCGGTAACAGGGAGGCCGGGGGGCCCCACCATGCCACCGGACCACCAGGGATGGAACACAGGTAAGCAGGGAGGGCGGAGAAACAATTTAATTAAATTATTATTATTTTTTTAATTATGTTAAAATGCCCCCTCCCCCAGATTGCACATTTACACACACACACACACTACATACACTGACACAACACACACACACACACACACACACTACATACACTGACACAACACACACACACACACACTACATACACTGACACAACACACACACTGCATACACTGACACAACACACACACACTGCATACACTGACACAACACACACACTGCATACACTGACACAACACACACACACACACTACATACACTGGCACAACACACACACACACACACCATACACTGACACAACACACACAATCTGCATACACTAACACAACACACACACTACATACACTGACACAAAACACACACTGCATACACTGACACAACACACACTGCATACACTGACACAACACACACATACACTAACACAACACACACATACACTAACACAACACACACACACTACATACACACTACATACACTGACACAACACACACACTACAGACACTGACACAACACACACTCTGCATACACTAACACAACACACACTGCATACACTAACACAGCACACACTGCATGCACTAACACAGCACACACTGCATACACTAACACAACACACACTGCATACACTAACACAACATACACACTGCATACACTAATACAACACACACTGCATACACTAACACAACATACATACTGCATACACTAACACAACACACATACTGCATACACTAACACAACATACATACTGCATACACTAATACAACACACACTGCATACACTAACACACTAATACAACATGCACTCTGCATACACTACACACTAACACACTCACTGCATCCACTATACTGACACACACTCTGCATTCGCTACACATTAACACACACTCTGCATCCGCTACACACTAACACACTCTCTGCATTCACTACACATTAACACTCTGCATTCACTACACTAACACACACTCTGCATCCGCTACACACTAACACACTCTCTGCATTCACTACACATTAACACTCTCTGCATTCACTACACATTAACACACTCTGCATTCACTACACTAACACACTCTCTGCATTCACTACACTAACACACTCTGCATTCACTACACATTAACACACACTCTGCATTCACTACAAATTTACACACACACTACATTCATTACACTGACACACTCTGCATTCACTACACACTAACACACACTCTGCATTCACTAAACTATGCACACACTCTGGATTCACTATACTGATACACCCTCTGCATTCACTACACCAACACTACTGATACACTCTGCATCAACTGTACACACAGCATCCACTACACAAACATCCTGTATTCACAGTACACACACTACATCCACCACAAATTGAAACACTCTGCATTCACTATACATAGACACTGCGTCTAATACACACACTACATCTACTACAGACACTGCATCCACTAAACACATTTCATCTAGTACATACAAACACTACATCCACTACACAAACACACACTACATCACTGTACACACACTACATCCACTACTCAAACACACTCTGCGTTCACTATACACACTGCATCCGCTACACAAACACACACCATGCATTCACTGCACAAACAGTATCTAATACACACAAACACTATATCCATTACACACATTCTAATTCACTTCCACTATACACACCACATTCAGTCCCGCATCATTGTCAGCGGACTAAGTAGGGCGTGGGCGGGCCCGGGAGGGAGGGAGGGGGTGGGCCCAGACCTTGTGCTTTGTCAGGGGCCCCAACATTTCTGATGGCAGCCCTGTGTGTGTATGGACTCAGCAGTCTGTATGTGTGTATGGACTCAGCAGTGTGTATGGACTCGGCAGTCTGTATGGACTCAGCAGTCTGTATGTGTGTATGGACTCGGCAGTCTGTATGTGTGTATGGACTCGGCAGTCTGTATGTGTGTATGGACTCGGCAGTCTGTATGTGTGTATGGACTCGGCAGTCTGTATGTGTGTATGGACTCGGCAGTCTGTATGTGTGTATGGACTCGGCAGTCTGTATGTGTGTATGGACTCAGCAGTCTGTATGTGTGTATGGACTCGGCAGTCTGTGTGTGTGTATGGACTCGGCAGTCTGTGTGTGTGTATGGACTCGGCAGTCTGTGTGTGTGTATGAACTCAGCAGTCTATGTATGTATGAACTCAGAAATCTGTATGTGTGTATGGACTCAGCAGTGTGTATGGACTCAGCAGTGTGTATGGACTCAGCAGTCTGTATGTGTGTATGGACTCGGCAGTCTGTGTGTGTATGGACTCGGCAGTCTGTGTGTGTATGGACTCGGCAGTCTGTGTGTGTGTATGGACTCAACAGTGTGTATGGACTCAGCAGTGTGTATGGACTCAACAGTGTGTATGGACTCAGCAGTGTGTATGGACTCAGCAGTGTGTATGGACTCAGCAGTCTGTGTGTGTATGGACTCAGCAGTCTGTGTGTGTGTATGGACTCAGCAGTCTGTGTGTGTGTATGGACTCAGCAGTGTGTGTGTGTGTATGGACTCAGCAGTCTGTGTGTGTATGGACTCAGCAGTCTGTGTGTGTATGGACTCAGCAGTCTGTGTGTGTGTATGAACTCAGCAGTGTGTATGTGTGTATGGACTCAGCAGTGTGTATGGACTCAGCAGTGTGTACGTGTGTATGGACTCGACAGTCTGTGTGTGTATGGACTCAGCAGTGTGTATGGACTCAGCAGTGTGTATGGACTCGGCAGTCTGTATGTGTGTATGGACTCGGCAGTCTGTATGTGTGTATGGACTCGGCAGTCTGTATGTGTGTATGGACTCGGCAGTCTGTATGTGTGTATGGACTCGGCAGTCTGTGTGTGTGTATGGACTCGGCAGTCTGTATGTGTGTATGGACTCAGCAGTCTGTATGTGTGTATGGACTCGGCAGTCTGTATGTGTGTATGGACTCAGCAGTGTGTATGGACTCAACAGTGTGTATGGACTCAGCAGTGTGTATGGACTCAGCAGTGTGTATGGACTCAGCAGTCTGTGTGTGTATGGACTCAGCAGTCTGTGTGTGTGTATGGACTCAGCAGTCTGTGTGTGTGTGTGTGTATGGACTCAGCAGTCTGTGTGTGTATGGACTCAGCAGTCTGTGTGTGTATGGACTCAGCAGTCTGTGTGTGTGTATGAACTCAGCAGTGTGTATGTGTGTATGGACTCAGCAGTGTGTATGGACTCAGCAGTGTGTATGTGTGTATGGACTCGACAGTCTGTGTGTGTGTATGGACTCAGCAGTGTGTATGGACTCAGCAGTCTGTATGTGTGTATGGACTCGGCAGTCTGTATGTGTGTATGGACTCGGCAGTCTGTGTGTGTGTATGGACTCGGCAGTCTGTGTGTGTGTATGGACTCGGCAGTCTGTATGTGTGTATGGACTCAGCAGTGTGTATGGACTCAGCAGTGTGTATGGACTCAGCAGTGTGTATGGACTCAGCAGTGTGTGTGTGTGTATGGACTCAGCAGTGTGTGTGTGTATAGACTCAGCAGTCTGTGTGTGTATGGACTCAGCAGTCTGTGTGTGTGTATGAACTCAGCAGTCTGTATGTGTGTATGGACTCAGCAGTGTGTATGGACTCAGCAGTGTGTATGTGTGTATGGACTCGACAGTCTGTGTGTGTGTATGGACTCAGCAGTCTGTGTGTGTGTATGGACTCGGCAGTCTGTGTGTGTGTATGGACTCGGCAGTCTGTGTGTGTGTATGGACTCGGCAGTGTGTATGGACTCAGCAGTCTGTATGTGTGTATGGACTCGGCAGTCTGTGTGTGAGTATGGTCAGCAGTCTGTGTGTGTGTATGGACTGTATCAAGGGAAATGTGTTTGGTTTTTAATAATCCTTTGTGGAAAATATTGAATTCTCACCAGGGTTTATTTAAAAAAACAACAACAACAACACATTGTGTCGGGGGCTGAGCTTAACATGCGGCAGGGGCGGGGTCAAACTGCAGTGAGGGCGGGGTTAAATGTGCCCCCCTGCTTTTGTCCCTGGCCCACCATGTGCCCCCCCTAAAAATGAATCCTAGAGACGCCACTGGAGCCCACCTGCCAACGTCAAGGCAGACCCCCCCCAGGTGGGTCCTAACTCTAATCATTCACCTTGCTTGTACTTTAGTCATTGCAGCCACCCAGTGATGGGAGTGAGCACAGGACTTATCTTTCTGCATTTGGATATACCTTAAGTCTGAGACTGACTTTGAATTTGTGACAATTCACACTTGTTAATTACTCCGAGAGTCTTTTGATTTTGTGAGATTAACACCTGGCTTGCTGAGTCTTATTAGTTCTACAAAGTAAGTCAATGGCGCCATCTAGTGTTCAGTTCTGCAAACCACATTTTCAGCAAACATTTTAGAATTGTGTCTTTAAGTATTTAAGTATTTATTTTTTACTTTAAATCCACTTTTTTATGTTCTAGGTGTGTCAAAACCCACAGCCTCTGTAGCAGCTGTGCGGCCAAATATACATATAAAAGATGAAAGGCAAGATAAGACAAATGATGAAAAAGGTAGTATATGTTTTTCTGTGTATTTCTATATATTACAGTGTAGATATATATGTATATTGTAAGGGTACTATAGCTGTATGTATGTGGATATATCTGAAGGTTTTTAGTATACCATAATCCTAAAGCATTTCTTTTTACATAAGGACTACTTGCATTCTGACACATTATTCCAAGAATAGTTATATTTTTTAGCATTGGAGAACATATCTTAATCTGAAAAGTTATTTAGGTCTCCAAACACAGTGGTTTTCATTCTATAGTACATGGTAGTTTATCAGAATGTGGAAATTGTCCTGATAGATCAGTCGCTTCAGTTTTAGTTATTTATTGTTATGGCTGATTTCAAAGTGGGTATTAGGGTACATGTTTAAAATATATGATATACACTCTTTTGTTTCCTACTGATAATTGCTCCTTGTTTGTTACACAGATCAGTAGAAAATACATATTTTCAGGATCATACTGGCAGGACACTGATGCCACAGCCACCCTATAGCTCAATACGAGATTGTCAGTATTATCTGAACAACTAATAATCGTGGCAGTAGGCTGTAGTAGTTATGGTAGCCAGGAACCCTTGGAGCCATCCCAGACTAAGCTGTTAGAACGTTTACAAACGGGACGACACTTACCTGGTTCTGTCAGGCACCCGTGCTACTTTCAGTCTTTCTTGGATTGTCACACCAACTTTGGATATTATTTATTGGCTGAGAAAGCTAGCGTTGGTGCTAGAGTTGGTATTTACTAGTATGTATTTTATCTAGTGTGTGCTAGAGTTGGTATTTCACACATTCCTGATGTTAGATGCAGAAGTATGAACATTTGCTTTAGAATAGCCTGAAGGATAGGAGGTGCCCCACAGAGATAGGTAGGTGTCAATGTGTTCTTAAACATTTTGACTACCTAGTGGCTCTCAGACAATCAATCATTTATAAAGTGAGTATGCTAATATGGAATATGAACTTCTGCATTAGCATAACGAGGTATATTGTGGGAGGGCGATAGGGGACTGCTGGCACCATAACTACTACAGTGCACAGCGCTATCAAAGTTGTACTAACTGCTTCTTCACATTGAGCGCACACAATGGTATTCATGATCAGTTTTGTTTGTTTTGTGTGTGTTTTTGTCTGCATTCCAAATAGAGGCTGATACAAGGCGATGTTCTCATTACACGAGTCATGCTGATTTTTTGGGGGCTGTAAATATTTAGCAGTGACTGTTTAATGTGTGGTTGTGAATTGCATATTACTTAGGGTCGTGGAGAGGAGAATTACCAGAAAAGTGTATGTTCTGCTTAACAGGATAAGGAGCAGGGAAAATTCATTAAAAATCAACAGCCACAATGGAGAAAGGGAAAAACAAATCATGCCAACCTCACCTCTGCCACCCAAGGCTTGGTTGGCTTAAAATGGCTGGGCATATTTGTGGATTAAGGCATTGTACGGTTGGTGTAAATGACATTGTATGGTGTAGGCAGTTTGTGATTTTCTGATCACACATTTATTATTACTTGTAGAATCTGAATCGGATGGTCTGAAGAAAGACACACAGGATTCCCAGCAAGTGACAGGTAAATAGGTGAATGGGATATATCTGCAGATAATACAGACTGTATACGTATGATATATCCCTATGCTAATCTTTTTTGGGATCAGATAACTGGCAGGATTTCAACCCCTGGGCTCCAATAGCTGCAAACACCGGAGATTTTAATTATGATTTTTAATTAATAGCTTATTGATTCACATTATTACTGTGGCATTATCAAGGTCCCAAGATTTATTGGAAGCCACTTTTTTTTCTACAAAAGGGGAGTGTGATATGTGGGTTGCTATGTTAAGAGTAAATCAAGCATTATGTAGATTCCCTGTGTGCTTAGTTTAATAGTAAAGACATTATGGGTGATGTGTGGGAAAGGGGAGAAGGTTCCAAGGCTCATTACAACCAGATTTCATTTAAATAACATGCGGCACTCCAGATGTTGTGGACTACATGTCCCCAGGGCCGGTGCAAGGATTTTTTCCCACTCCCTCGCGGTCTGATGACATACGTCATGTTGTGGGAGGGCTGATACAGAGCAAGGGGGCGGAGCTTTGCAGACAGCAGCCAATCAAACCTCTGCAGGGCTGTTACAATGCCTCAGGGAGGCCCTGCAGCATCCAGGCTTCCATAGTGTGTCTCCGTAGCAGCAGCTCTGCCCTTCAAAACATCGGCAGTGTGTGAGTTGTGAGGGGCGGCTGCTGTGGGCTTAGGGTGTCAGAAATATTTAAAAATCCAAGTCTCTGGCCAGGTGCCAGAGATTTGGATTTTTGCGCCCCCCTTCCGTGGCGCCCGCCTGTGCCGCCTTATGGACGCGCCGGGCTTGCATGTCCCCTGATGCTTTGCCAGCATTTGAGAGATGTAGTCCACAACATTTGGAGTGCTGAAGGTTGTATTTTAGATCAGGGTTGTATTCTAGATCAGGGCACACCAGCAGTCCATTTATTTAGTATCCCCTTTGTAGCAGTGTTGGGATATGGCTACCTCCTGCACTGATGGTATATCTGAAGAGCCCTTCAACACCATTTTGAATCATAGGCTAATCTGAATGACTCTGGCTATAGCATGCATGCGCACCAGGCTGATACAACACATTTTCTACATGAGACCCGCCATATTTATGGCATCATAGGTGACATGCAGTGTGCCTCTGCCTGGCCCTCCCCACCACAGTTTCTGCATTCATATAGCAATAAGCACACCTCCTGTAACCCACAATACTCACTCCAATACACCACACACGCTATAATCAAATACTGTACTACATTCTAATTCCCTACACTTCCTTTATCTTAGAGATTTGAAAATCATGATCACTCCAGCTCAAACACCAGCACTCTACTCTCTTGGAGTTTGTTTTGTAATGTTTTAGAAAGTTGTTGTTTAACATCAGAGTATGTATTTATTGGCATGTTTTCAAATTCTTACTCGAAAACCAGGTAATTTATTTAGTTGTTTATTGCTGTAAAATATGTAACCGGGAAGGATATACTGAGATTTCTCTTATTTTCCAATAAATCATTGTATTTTGCCTAATAAAATATTTTTTAAATAATAAACCAAGTCTAGTCCAAGGCTTAAATAAAAGGATCAGCCCTCAGCTGTTCTGAAGGAACACCATTCTTAGACAATGGGAATGAAGGGCTAGCTGGTGTTGGTATCACCCAGTTATTTATTGTAAATATTAGTTACACTATATCATTTGCACGTAATATGTTTCTTTGGAGTCCTAATTCTGAATGTTTTGTGTTAACAGAAAGGAATCGAGGAAAAGAGAAAATGAAAAAAGAGACAGAGTCCCTCTCTGTTGATGGTAATGTCTAGTAATTTCCTAAAACAGACCCTGTGTTTATTTAATGATCTATATATTGGGTACAAAGCAGACATTTCTTAAGAGGCTTACCAATCGGTGATTCCATTTAAGAAAACATTCTTTATTATCCAAGTTAGATAATACGTGTGTGTATATATATATATATATATATATCTATATGTATGTATGTGTATTAAAAACTATAACATAAATATGGCCCTTTCTATTCGCCATCCTGGAGAAATTCCAATTCCCGACACCCTTCACAGCAGCCCTCAAAACCATATAATCTACCCCAAAGGCGAATCTGCTAATACCGAACACACCTCCCCCTCCCCCTTCCCCATACCCAATGGAACGCAACCAGGATTCCCGCTGTCCCCTATCCTCTTTGCCCTCTCCCTAGAACCATTACTACACCTCATATGCACCACCCACACGATCACTGGCCTCACGGTACGCTCCCAACACTACAAGGTAGCCGCATACGCCGACGACCTCCTCTTGACACTCACCGAACCCCTTTCTTTCCTTCCACCACTCCTCCACTTAGTGGAAGAATACTCTGAAGTCTCAGGATACAAGTTAAACCTAGATAAGACAGAAACACTTACTCTGAACATAACACAGGAAACCAACACGATGCTAAGCAACACCTACGCTTTCCACTACAACTCATCCCACATCCCATATCTAGGAATACTACTACCAGCAAAGCTACACCGAATGTACTCACTAAATAACACCCCAATGATACAAAAAGCAGCAGACAATCTTGACAGATGGCAGGAGTT
The DNA here is from genome assembly GCF_036172605.1 of Pelobates fuscus. Taxonomy (NCBI): domain Eukaryota; kingdom Metazoa; phylum Chordata; class Amphibia; order Anura; family Pelobatidae; genus Pelobates; species Pelobates fuscus. The sequence continues at coordinate 168,929,315 of NC_086323.1, forward strand.
ATCCCTATCATGGTTGGGGCACATAGCATCGATAAATATGAACCTCCTACCCTGCTTCTTCTACCTCTTCCAAACCCTCCCCATCCCAATCCCTACGTCGGACTTCAAATACCTCCAAAAATTAATAGACAGATTCATCTGGCCCAAAAAACGACCCAGAACCAAGAGAACAACACTGTACATTCCCAACAGAACAGGGGGACTAGGAATGCCCCACTTTCAAAACTACTAATACACCACACAACTCACACAAATCCAACATTGGCATGCCCCACAGGGGACTAAAAGATGGGTGGACTTAGAACACGACCTGTTTGGGTCTGACTTCCCATCACTCTACATGTGGGTGCCAAAAAAATCCTGCCCACTACCGCCCCCATTCCCACTGACAGTCACCACCTCGATTGACGTGTGGAACAAAACTACCAAAAAATTCCCCATCATCAACAACCCGACCCCGATGACGCCCATATTATGCAACAGGGCATTCCCACAAGGCATGTGACCCAAAGACTTTGCACACTATGAACAGAATGAAATATACCGACTACACCACTTCCTGACGGGAGGCCAAATAACCCAGTACACCGACCTCTCCAGCCCACAGACAGCATACACCACCCATGACCTCTTCAGGTACCTGCAACTGCGCAGTTTCCTAGAACAAGCAGAAAGCAAAAAAGCGGCTACCACCAAACTTTCACATTTCGAGAGAGCCTGCACATACAACCCACTGCGCAAAGGTCAGATCACAGAAAACTATACACTAATAATCGCAAACCAGCCCTCCAGGGCACTAGCCTATGTGTCGGCTTGGGAGAGGGACCTAGGGGCCCCAGATGAACCCACAGATTGGCAAGAAATGTGGGAGGCAACAGCCTCCATATCCATTTGCGTCAATCATAAAGAACTAGCCTACAAGACATTGCTCAGATGGTACCTAACTCCGGTACGTATATACCACATAGGCAGATCAGACTCAGACCTCTGCAGGAGACATACACCTCTGGTGGTACTGACCCAAACTGACCCCACTGTGGACGGAGGAGGCCTCACTAGTCTCAGAGCTTCTACAAACCACCATCCCACTAGACCCATGGACGTGGCTCCTCTCCAGGCCACGAGAGGACCTGTCCAGAACCCAAAACAAAATGACACACAGGATCGCCCTGGGGACGAGACGGGCAGTGGCTGAACTATGGGGGACACCCAACGTCCCCACAATACAATCATGCGCAAAACTAGGGAGGCAATAGACATGGACAGGATCTTGGCCAAATTACACAAAACCTTCAAACAATTCCACAAAATTTGGGACCCATGGCTAAATGAACCCCACCTACAATGAAAGGGCCACACCCGACAACCACACCAACAACACCGCTCTACCCCTTACCCCATGTACATAGTAAGCCCAACCAAAGAGGAGAGGGAAACACCCTCAACTCCCACACAAAGGTACCACCCCCAGCTGGTCACATACCCATTGGCGAAAACAATAGGAAACGGGAGCCCCAGCAAACACCAAAACTCACATGACACATTCTGGACAAAGGATGTGGCCCACCGACCGCCAAATAAACTGCAGATGTAGACTCTAGCATCCTACACCAAGTTACACCCCACACCCCAAGCACTCAAACCAAGACAGAGACAGAGAGCCGAGGGGAACCATGACAGAAGCCAAAACCGCAGACCCAAATCTCATTACGATACATATCAAGCACCACAACAAACACTGGGTCCGACAACCCAACAAGTAACAATGGCTTCTGCGTAAGCCCCATATATGCAACAATTTGACAAACTACTGTCTAAGCCATAACAGCTGTCTATCTGCATTAGAACCAATGTGCTGTACCCCACCCTTTTCTTTCTGTACTGTACCCCATTCACATTGATGACTACCAAAAATTAAGAATGTTTAAAAAAAACAAAAAACATATAACATAAATAATTTTAATAAAACTATTAAGGACTTTGTGTAGTCCCAGACATTTCTCCTTCCGTAACCATACATCCTTTACTTACTTCACCTCACTCTTTAAATAAAAACACACATATAAAAATACATTTTTTGGACATTTGACTTCAATTCATACTAAAGAAAGGATTTAGAATAATCAGCACAGCTGATTGTACGGATTTGTGTTGTATTGATTTTAACTTTGCTATTATAGGGATTGTTTAAAATTAATTTATGTGTTGGAGTTGGTATTTTACACATTCCTGATGTTAGATTTGTATGCAGATTTTCTATGACAGAGGAAGCTGAGAATTGCATACATGATTAGAGTGATGTGTGTAAATATTATATATCTAAAACTCTATGTTCTATTATTGCTTCTTTTATATTGGCGTAAAGTTGACAGACCTCGTCCAAAGTACCAGAGACGATGGGGTATAAAGAAGGATGGTAAGGACTTCATTGCTGATACCTTGACTTCTTCTTAATGTCTTTCAATGGAATGCGTGGGGGAGTCAGCTGGCATAACTACATTTAGTTTACAGAAGCTGCTGAACATACTAAATAATTTAACTTTGTGGCAGGCCGCTTATACCCAGACTTTTTGTTTTTTTGCTTCTTAAGCAGCCTGTTTATGGCAATGTTTATCTCTGCAGAAGTGTACCCAGTAATTTGGCTTTTTCTCCCAACAAGCATCGGTAGCTATTGCTATTGCAAGCTTTGTTAACCCCTTAAGGACAGAGCTTCAGAAGCTTGACTTACGCTTAATGACACAAGCAATTTTTGCATTTTCTTGCTGTTTGCGTTCAACTGCAATTTGCATCTCTCTCATTTATTGCACCGACACATATTATATACTGTTTTTTAAAGGACAGAAAGGGCTTTAATTTGATATAACATATAAATATATAAATGCTTACTTATTATAAAAAAAATACAGAAAAATGCAAAAAAAAAAGAAAAATGTTTTTTTTTACAGTTTTTGCAATAATAATGTGTGCACAATTAGTGCAGGTTAAGGAAAGTAATTAAAAATAAATTCATTTATTTGTTCTGATTTACAGAATATATAATGTGTCTGGGATTTTAAGTTTTTTTTGGTAGTTACAGGTCACAAAGCACAAGGAGTAAAATAAAATTTTAATGTGGAGCGATTTTAGAATTTGGTATGTTTGTCTTGTAAGCCTAATGGCCATAAAATAAAACAAAATTGCCACACAAAAGTATATATTTATATAAAGTAGACATCACAGGCTATTTACCTAAGGTTGTTTTGACACTTTCTACGTAGCCATTTTACCGCCAACCTCTGCTAAATATTGGAGTAAAATTGTGTTTTTGGGGGGTTTTCGCACACAAACGTATAACAAAGAACTTCTCATGTGTATTTTGTAAAGTTGTTGTGTGCTATTCCTGTACAAAGTTTTATTATGTGTTCAGTTACTTCTGCTGAGTACAACGGTACCCCCATTGTATGTCTTTGGCACTATTTTGTGAAGCTACAGTGCCATATAGGAGACCTGTCCTTTTCAGTATTCACAGTAGAATTTTGAGAGACGGATATAATGAGCCTATGCTTCCATTTGGGGTATTATAACAGTTTGACTGTTCAAAAACCCCCACAAAGGCCTACCATTTGTAAAAGTAGACACTCCAGGGTTTCTCATAAGGTGCATATTGTGCCTTAACATGCCCCCATTTTTTTACCATTACATGCCAAAGTATGTGGTAAAAAATAATTGTGTGCATTTTTTACATACGGATTGCATTTTTGCTGGGCATTTTGTATATTTCATATGTGCCACTAAGTTCAAAACCTTCAAATTATGCTCAGCTAAGTCTTCTGAGTAAAAAGACATCCCCAATGAATGTCTTTGGCACTATTTTGTGAAGCTACAGTGGCATATTGGAGACCAAGCCATATCAGTTTTTACAGAACTTTGAATTTTGACGCTGGACCTATGTGCAATTTTATAACATGACAGGAGGCTTCGTATTTGCTTAAGTCTCTCTTTACTAGAACTCCACAGCAGCACAGAAAACAACCAATCAGAAAAAAGTTAGGTACTATAAAACTCCCCTCCCCATGCATCATTTCCTCTTTCTTTGCTGCTCCGCATCAGTATAGGTCAGAGTACCACTGCCTCCTGCTTATGTTGGTGGCTTTGGGTTTTATATTGATTTATTGGGATTTATTTTTTGTATCTTTATATATTTACTTAGTTGTTCTTAGTTAATATTTGGCTTCATGTGTTTTCTTCTTCTATATATTCGGGTTATATATTTTTTGTGTTTAGTCATATATTTGTGATATATACTTCCTTCTTCCTGCTAAGGTAGTTTATGTGTATTGTACTTAGATATTTCGATTATGTTTACAATCCTTCCTTCGAATTGTTGCTCCCCCTGTCTCTTTGGGGAGTCCTTTCCCTTTTCTTTAGGGGGTTTGAGGGATTTTCTTGGGTTTCCTTCCAATGTCCTTCCACCCTCTCCCCTCGCTACCCCTCTATCTTTTTCCCGCCTTTACTACCCGCGGGCTGCTTGCACTGTGTCGGTGTTTCAGGAGACTAGCCTAAGCCTCTGGCTGTCTCCTGATTTTCCCCGAACCCCTTTCTACCTTCCGGCAGCCGAGGTACTCGCGGTCGGACGCGAGTACCCGGCGACCGCTCCACTCTCCCACGTGGCCGCCGCCGCACTCAGCTCCTTCTCAGAGCCGCGGGAAGCCGACCGGGCGAAGGAGAGTGCACCTACCGCGGCCCCACCTCCGTTTCATGGTGGTCGGTTCTCGGGTCTGTCGCCCTGCTGGCCGGCGGATTGCTATCAGGTTTGCCTTCGCTTGCTCTAATATGAATATGGTTTTTTATTTCTATGTATTGAGTGGACTGTGGTTTGGCACAGTAAGCATACAGGTTGCACTGACTATCCCATGCAACATCTGCCCGTGTCAATGCTGATTTGAACTCAGATCAGCTTACATAGTCTCCCCCTATCTGACAGAGTCTGCTAACCACACGAGGCATTCTTAGTTATGATGGGAGACGTTTACTGTGACTGCCATTCCACATTATGACTTGTATTCTTATCTTTTAGTTTCTAATAGTCCACATATTCTATATGCTTTGTGTGGTCTATATATATAGCTCATCCTTTTGCCTTTTAGATGGCAGACTTCATCTAGACTGCTGTGTGTCTTGCTGACTAGGGTGTATCACAGATTACTGTGGGTGTACTGTGGGTGTATCACAGATTGCTGTTTTTTCTGTCAGTGTACATCAGATTTAGTTTACAGTTTGCTGTGTGCTCTTCTGACAGTGTTTATCACAGCTTTGGTTTTACTGCCAGTGTGCTTCGAGATTTAGTTTCCCTGACAGTGTATACCACAGACTGCTGTGAGATTTACTGACGTGAGTTTTGCTGAGAGTTTTACGGACAGTGCATATTGCTGTCTACTGTGCTTTCTCTATCAGGGTATACCACAGATTTCTGTGAGTTACAGGTTTATATGATCTCAGTTATATAGGCTCTGTACAGGGTGTATACTGTGTCAGTTATCTCTAGGCTTCACATCCTTCTCAGTATATATATTTTTTCTGCTCCTGCTATGAGTCCTCAGATGGGACTCACCTGGGATGCATTATCTGTCCATGGCGTATATATAAGCTACAGACCTGGCTCTGACTATAACTGGTATGAGAGACCAGTCTGCGCTGATACCGTGCAATTTTATCGGGTCATTGGGGGAATTCATTGAGGGCTATGGTTTAACCCTACTCCTGGAAGAGTCCGTGGTTCCAAAACCCTTCAGGCGATATGATGGTGGTATCTATATAACGCTGCGAAAGTTCTAACAGATCTGTGTGAACATGTGCATACCTATTCACAGTTCAAGGACAGTATCGCTCAGAGTATCTTACATTCATGGACGTGATAGTCACTGGAACAACTCCCCCTTGTACCCAATACAGATGGAATACCACTATTTGCCTGCTGGGCATTTAGGGACTGCCAGTCCCGGTTCAAGTTACTCACGCAGCATTACGCTGTCAAAAAGGGGTCGATTGTCTAAGGGTCCTATATCACAAGATGCCCTGTGGATCTACAATTTTAGGGACCTCTACCCGAACTCAGAGGTCCTCGTTACTCATTCGATACCCACTGTAAAGCGCTACGGAATTGGAAGGCGCTATATAAATACATGTTATTAATAATATTATGGTTTCACACAACCCATTGATTGGCCTGCTATGTCTGTGCCCATAAGATTGGCCTGCTATGTCTGTGCCCATAAGATTGGCCTGCTATGTCTGTGCCCATAAGATTGGCCTGCTGTGTCTGTGCCCATAAGATTGGCCTGCTGTGTCTGTGCCCATAAGATTGGCCTGCTGTGTCTGTGCCCATAAGATTGGCCTGCTGTGTCTGTGCCCATAAGATTGGCCTGCTATGTCTGTGCCCATAAGATTGGCCTGCTATGTCTGTGCCCATAAGATTGGCCTGCTTTGTCTGTGCCCATAAGATTGGCCGGCTTTGTCTGTGCCCATAAGATTGGCCTGCTTTGTCTGTGCCCATAAGATTGACCTGCTATGTCTGTGCCCATGAGAATGGCCTGCTAGGTCTGTGTCCATGAGAATGGCCTGCTATGTCTGTGTCCATGAGAATGGCCTGCTATGTCTGTGTCCATGAGAATGGCCTGCTATGTCTGTGTCCATAAGAATGGCCTGCTATGTCTGTGCCCATAAGAATGGCCTGCTATGTCTGTGCCCATAAGAATGGCCTGCTATGTCGGTGCCCATAAGAATGGCCTGCTATGTCTGTGCCCATAAGAATGGCCTGCTATGTCTGTGCCCATAAGAATGGCCTGCTATGTCTGTGCCCATAAGAATGGCCTGCTATGTCTGTGCCCATAAGAATGGCCTGCTATGTCTGTGCCATAAGAATGGCCTGCTATGTCTATGCCCATAAGAAGGGCCTGTTATGTTAGTGTCCATTAAATGGCCTGCTATGCCTGTGCCCCATCGAATAGCCTGCTATGTCGATGCCTACTTCAATGGCCTGCTATGTAGGTGACTTTTGCTTGGCTACCTTTCTGTGTCCATTCGTTTGGTCTGCTGGGCCTGTGCCCTACTGACGGGCCTACACTATTGGCCGCCGGCCTGGGGTAATATCACGGAGGATAACCCTAAGCCCACCAGTGACATGGAGATAGGCAGGTGTCCAGACAAACACCGTTGCCATAGGGTTCAAGAGGACACAAGTATACGGCCATCTGAATATGGTGGGAAGGGTGAAGGCCCTAAACCTCAGGCCTGGAGGTTTAAGTTTCTTATGAAGACCCCGGACACATCCACGTTTTCCTCCAACCGGTGATGGCGCATCTCCGAGGAGAACTTCGCACAGGCAAGGACCGGTACACCTACGGGAGAAAGCTGTGTTTTTCCTTGTCCTTACCAGCTACTCCGTAGCTGCCTCCCGGAATCCTTATAGGTCCGGTAGTTTTTCCTGCGTTAGTTTGGCTCCTGGCCCTGCCCAGTGGGACTTACTTTTCTTACCTTCCGGCCTGCTGTTTTGCCTTCTATCCGAGGTAGAATTGGTATTTTTCTCTTTTCTACATTAATTGTTGCTTTTTTAGTTTTTTCATGACTTCCTTTTCCTTTTCGCTCGGGTTGTCGTGAGGCCAGACTTGACCTCCTCCGCCCTCCCGGGCACTCGTGGATTGCGGAGAACGTCTCCAGCTTTCCTCAGACTACCAACGGTCTACCTGGACCCCGCGCGCACGCACGGGATCCGGATAGTCGGTTGATAGTTTTCCATCGTTGTTCCAGAAGATTGCCCTCAGCCTTACGCTGACATTATATTGGTGCGCCCTACATTTTGGTCCCCCCCACTAATCTCTAGGGACTCTAGTTGGCACCACAGGAGGGTGCGGCCCTCCATCACCTCGATCCGAGTATATCGTTTTTCAGGAACGGAGAACGAACCCTCTCATACAGAACCGGATACTGATTTGTCGTTAGGGGGCTCAGCCCTCACTCGTCCTCAACCAGATACTGGGCTGGATACAGAGGACAGGTTGGGAGGGCCTTTTCTCACAGAGAGAACCGGTCACGGAGGTAGACTCTGCTGTTGGTTACTAACGGGTGCGGCCCACTCAGGCTGACAGCCCGACGCTCTCACGGTATGCGATCACAGTAGTAGAGAGCGCGGTTCTCTCATGCACTCGACGCTCTACAGTACCGGCCATTTGTCCATCACACAGGCTAGTACCTGTGCGAGACTTTGATGACTACGTGGAGGGACGTACCTTCTGCATTCAATTAGAGCTGACATCCACGCTACTGACTTCGTTCTAATGGACTGCCTGCCTAATGCAAGAATTACATGTTTAGACTAGATCCCTCTATTCTATCTCCTGTAATGGATCTACTGGATCCGGACCGCTGTTAAACACGCAAGAAATACTCGGAGGTATCAGGGGGGGGAGTCTCCCGCTTATTTCCACGCACTCCTGGAGAGGGTACGGCTACCGGATGGTCCTCCGGTATTATGACTGCAGGTTTTTTTTTGGGCAGGCTCTGCACCATATAATACGGAGATGGCTTTCGGTTTTGGATATCCAGACCATTACGAGCAAACTGCGCAGACAGTTTTTTCCCCATGTCAAGATGGCAAGAGATCCAGAGACCTTCATGGAGCAAACGGGCACTTCCTTGCTCGGGTAACAGGATTAGGGAAGGCCTATTACCCGATCTGAAGGTAAAGCCGTACGTAGGGATCACTTGGTAACACCGGAAACCCTGGTTGTCTTGACTTCCCCGATCATTATGATCTTGGGATAGGATGGCAGGACTGCCCCGTCTCCTTGGAGCGTGTACCGGATGAACATGGTTCGGAGATAGAGGTCCCTCCGTCTATGCTCTATTTCTCCCTCACGAGAGCCGTTTTGTTGGATTTGCGCTAACATATTCTTCAACTTCTCGCCGGGTGGGACAGGAAGGAACGTAAGATCCCCCTCAGTTTCTATTGCGATCCTGGTGGTGGACTTGGGCGCATTCTTTGAGTTTGGAGATCTACCTGCAGGTCCACATCGCCGATTGACCCTGGCACGATCGGAGGAGCCGCCTTACGGATCATGAGTTGAGACATGGTGGCAATTTCTTCTTGCGACCCTAAGTCCGATATTGACCTTCGGTATTTTACAACTACAGGCGACTGGATGATGGGTCAGCTTGCCAGCTCATGGATCGTCTGCTAGGAAACAGGTTGCAACATCACGTACAATGGATTTAACAGCGGATGGTGCTTTGTTCCGTATTTGAGATGCTTCGTCGACTGGCATCTTCTTTGATCCGTCTTCTGTCATTTATCGTACTTGGTATGTCCAATTAGGATTACTCTGATATTTCCTGGAATAATTACCAGCGACACAAACAGCGTTGGATTGGTGAACTGAGCGTTGAAACAGCAAATACGAAGCCTCCTGTCATGTTATAAAATTGTAGATTATGCTAGCTTTAGTGTACCTATAATCTTAATTTTATTAATGACAGGAGGCGAGTATTTCCCACCCATTCTTGTCCCTCCCTTGTTTAATGTTATAGTTTAGATTATCAGGTAAGTATGCAACCCTGTTTGTTGTCTCTGCTACCTGTCGCTTGTTCCTTATGTCTGTGTTTTTTTCCATAAGTAGGGTTGGGATATTTACATATTAGGTTAATTTGGTTGCTACATTGGGTACCTACATGTTTATTCAGAGTACATTTCATTGGATAATCAACCTGTTCGATTCTGTTTTTCTCTCGTTTCAGTTTACAGTCCATCTACACTATCTAGTTTGACGGTTACACTTGGATGGTGGACATTGTTATATTCATCGTATCTAGGACTTCGTTTCTTCCCCATGATGTTCTCTGCCTTTTATTCTGTTTTTGTCGCAGCTTGAAAGAGGAAATGATGCATGGGGAGGGGAGTTTTATAGTACCTAACTTTTTTCTGATTGGTTGTTTTCTGTGCTGCTGTGGAGTTCTAGTAAAGAGAGACTTAAGCAAATACTCGCCTCCTGTCATTAATAAAATTAAGATTATAGGTACACTAAAGCTAGCATAATCTACAATTTCCAAGCATCTTCGTAAGTTTTAAATTCAAACTACCCCACAAAGGCCTACCATTTCTTAAAGTAGACACCCCAGGGTATTTCAAAAGGCATATTTTGAACCTTAGCGTGGGATAATTTTTCCGCTAGCTTGTACCAGGTGTAGTGGTAATAAGCGTTTTTTCTGCCTTTTTGACACACAAAGTGAGTTTGCACAGTATATTTTGCAAACCTTATGTGTACCACCACTCTATAATACTTTATATGTTGCTCAGCTATGTCGGCTGAGTACAAAAATACCCCCGTATGTACCTTTGCCAGGTATATGTGGACATCGGAGGGGCACATTTGGGACACAGCCATTCCATTTTTTTTCAAACTTTACATTTTTACGCTGTGCCCATGTCCCATTTTAGAGTATTTTACCAGGCTATATAATCCAAATACTCCATAAAGCCATACCATTTCTTAAAGAAGACATCCCAGGGTATTTCAAAAGGCATATTTTGAACCTTAGCGTGGGATCATTTTTCCGCTAGCTTGTACCAGGTGTAGTGGTAATGAGCGTTATTAAATGTATTTTTTTACTTTTTAAAACTTTTTTTACTTTTTAAAACTATTTTTTAAACTTTTGTTTTGCTTATTCATTTTTTTAAAGTTTCCTAAAGTTTCGTAAAACTTTTTTTTACAGATTTAACATTTTTCTAAGCTTTTTCTTTTACCGTTAACCCCTAACTAGCAGTAAGCAGCACTAACAGTAAATTCCCCATTTTCCCATAACTCCCACCCACCCCAGCTAGCAAAATATTTAATTATACAATATTTAAATTAGTTAATTAAATTAATTTAACCCCTGAGGGTTAAAAAATAAATAAAAGTTAATCGTCAGGGGTTAAAAAAAAATTAGATCACAGTATAATACTGTGATCTGTATTTTGATCACTGTAGGCAGTGATAGACTGGCAGGCAAGGGGTTAATTTTTATTTGGACTGGGTAAAGGGTTTATTTTTTTTTTATTTTTTACTTAAACGTTATTAAAACTTTTTTTTTACTTAATTTTTTAACTTTTTAAAGCTTATTTTAAAACTTTTTTTAACGTTAACCCCTAGTTAGCCTAACACTAAATCCCCCAATTCCCCACTAACTTCCACCCTCCCGAGCTAGCTAAATTTATAATTTTAAAATATTTAAATTAATTAATAAAATAAATTTAACCCCTGATGGTTAAAAAAAAAGAATTAACCCTCAGGGGTTAAAAAAAAAAATCCGATCATATTAAAATGTAATCCCTGCCAATTGATCACTGTAGTCAGTGATCAATTGGCAGGGAAGGGGTTAATTTTTTATTAATATGGGTAAAGGGGGGGTGGGATTTTAATTTAACTTTTTTTTTTAACACCAGGGGGCAGGATCACTGAAGATCCGTCTCCCTGCACTTCACACTGAACCCGGAAGTGCAGGGAGGCGGAGGTGAGTATACAGAGCACATGTGCCCGCTCTGACATGCTGTCAGAGCGGGCACATGAGCTGGGACAACCCGATCCGGTGCTCCCAGTCTGCCTCTAATGCAGAGGCAGACCGGAGCACCATTAACCCCACGATCGCCGCGATTGCGGCGATCTGGGGTTAATTTTACCGCGTGACGGACGAGGTCCGTCACCCGTCGTTAAGGGCATCCCCAGGATGACGGACCTCGTCCGTCACCCGTCGTGAAGGGGTTAATAGTATGGAACCACTGTGTACTCCAATGTGGATTATTTTCTTTTTTTTTTTTTTAAATTATTTATTTTTGGTGCAAATAGGATGAACATACATTCCTGTGGTGCCACAACAGCAGGCACAAGTGGGGTAATGCTTACAAGGTATACAGTTGCACATTTTTATGATGAAATAGGGTAACATGCTAAGGGAACAGGCTGAAAACATAAACTTATCACATAAGATCCGCATAATAACAGTGAGTTGGATCATAGAAATCTGTGCTTAGAGAGGTCGTAGTTAAATTCTCAGTGAGAGGAAGCAGATTGCTGCAGTGTATACTGACAAAAGCTTTAGACTCATCAGAACGTTCAACAGATAGCATGAGAGAATAAGGCAATAAGGCAATAAGGCAATATAGTTTCACGATTAGGCACAGATATAGCATGAATGGCAATAGTGTTGCACATGGTATAAACAATAGGCATGTCTAGCAATCTTGATTACACATGGATTGGCAGACTAAGTCTGAAGGCCCCTCTTGTCTCTGCCCAATGCTAGTGTGAACAATGTGTTGAAGGCTTAAAGCAGAAGGCATATAACAGGGAACATAGTTCAAGTAACAGCTTATGGTTGAAACATGCGCGAGTGTCAGCTGGAATAGGTATATGAGTGTCATGGATATTTGCAATAAGTAATAAGTGTTGAATGCGTTTCTGTGGCATTGTGTGAGAGAGAGATATGGCGTAAACACAGCCACCAACATACATGTGTCAGAAACCCTGGTGTGTACAGTCAGTGTCCGTGAGCATTTGGGCAGCGTTCAATAGTGATCGTGGGGGGAGCCGTCCTCTTGCTGGATAATCACCCCATTCCTTCAGGTGGGAACCGTGTCTGCAGCAGTGGGGGTTCATGGTGGTAGGCATTCAGCCAGGAGTTAGCCGGTTGCGCCCTCCAGCTCCGGGCCTGTAGCATGGCCGGCATCTTGCGTCCACGGATTCGGGTACCTCTGGGGGCCGGATCCTTCCCTGTCGGGATAGGCCTGGTGGCCTGTATGGTGGTGTAGCGCCGCCTTCGGCGGGCCGGCCTCCGCCTGTGTGGTTGATGCGCCAGGGTTGGGCCCCTGGTGGCCTGCGGCCCAGATGGGCTAGCGTGGTGAGGTGTGTGCTGCTGTATCAAGGCTGTGCCCAAGGGTAGCCCAGGCCTGCTCCGGCCGACACCGCCACGTTGATCCCCTCCGCTCCTGTTCTCCTGTTGTAGTTGCTGCTTTGCTGCTTGTCGGGCCTCAATTCGTGCCCAGAAGGTGTTAAACAGCGCGTTCAGGCGGGTGGTGAGTGAAACGCTTGGTTGGGGGTTGCATTTCAGCGGCAAGTCTCCTCCGCATGGCTGTACATCCGCCATTTTAGCGTGGCGAGCTGCCTGCATATCTGGTACGTGATTTGTGCTGTAGTCAGCGTTGAAGGGCCACAGAGGTGTGCTGGTCGAGAGTGTGTGGACCGGGATAACCCCCACCGGTCCTGGGGGGGGGGAAGCAACCGTGTGCTGCGGGCGTTGCTCGTAGTTGCGGGCTGGGAGAGCGGCCGCCTCTCCCTTGCCCTGCTTGGCATATGCTCCAGACCTCGGCTCGGTCATTCCGGCGGGTAAGTTGGGCGTCGAAGGGTGTCCCTCGGGTCGCCGGTTGCTGCGGAGCAAATTAGGGTGAGTAGGGGTTCAAGATTAGGCAGATAGCCCCCGATTTCAGCCGGTATTTAGACCAGGGCCTAGGAGCTCGAAGCATGTGCGACTGTTCAGCTCCACAGTCAGGCCACGCCCCCGTGGATTATTTTCTATAGGCTTGATTGCTTCCAGAATCAAATACCTTAAAGTTAACCACTTTATTCATGTATTAATCTACTTTAAAGGGACTCTATAGTCACCAGAACAACTACAGCTTATTGTACTTGTTCTGGTGAGTAGAATCATTCCCTTCAGGCTTTTTGCAGTAAACACTGTCTGTTCGGAGAAAATGCAGTGTTTGCATTACAGCCTAGGGATACATCCACCTGCCACTCCTTAGATGGCTACTAAAGGGGCTTCCTGGGGCAGTGCCGCACACTGTGCAGCACTTACATTCAGTGTCTCCACCCTCTGCATGGAGATATTGAACCTTCATAGAGATGCACTGATTCAATGCATCTCTATGAGGAGATGCTGATTGGCCAGGGTGGCGTTTGGCTCTGCCACTGGCTTGCCTCCTTGGCTGAAAACATCAGAATTGATCAGAAAAGCATTGTGGTTGGCTGAGAGCATCGCTCCTGATGTTGTCAGTCAAGGAGGCAGATCAGGTGCAGAGCCAGCACAAGCTGGCTATTGTAAGATTTTACTATATTTAGGGGGTGGAGGGGCAATGGGGACCAGGAGGGCTACATGTTTGTGTTCCTGACTCTGTAGTGTTCATTTAAGACAAAAAGTAACACACTGTAATTTAATCCATTATGTTAAATTATAGTTCCACAGGTAGTAATTACAATCTCAAATCCTATATTTATCAACATGTTAATGACTGCCATGAGATATTTAATATACTTAAGCAAGGGGAACATTCCCTATACCTTACTTTAAGCACTCAAGATTCAGTTATTACATTCCTTCCACATTAGAGTAACTGACATATTAAGGGGCCACATTTAGCAAATCTAACACCTAAAATGATCAATTAAAAGACAAGCACTGTAACTATTCTGTTCTCTTGGCATCCACCTGATACCCTGACTCTGTATTTTTCTTCTGTATTATTATACAAACCTTCAATGAAACATGTCAATCACAAAAAATAGATATATAATCTATTAAAATCAATAACATTTGAAATATATATGAGCACAATACATGTAATGTCAGTTTATAACACTATAAAGACACACACCCTGTAATGTCCATATAGAATATAATGTGCCAATTACAAACCTTTCATTAATTAGCATCACCTGCTTGGCTATCTGCAACGGTGATGTAATCAAAAAGCACAAAGGTACCCGCTTTGTTTGTTTACAAACAAAGGTTTACTCTAAACTAGGGATAGGCAACCTTTCAGTAGTACTGTGCTCTTGGCGTGCCGATCCTCTGTTTTAAAATTGATGTGTGTGATATGTTGCCGTACTTTGTGTTATTTGGGTGCTGCAGTTGCTTTGTAGCATTGTACTCGTGCATGTTTGAGCTGTTATATTGTAAAGTATACGTTCATGAGTAGTTTGTGGTATTGTATATGATCCCTGTGAAAGTGGGCTGAGTGTGGGGTTTGCTTGTGTAATATGTCACAATGTGTGTTTGGTGTGTGTATGTGTGGGGCTGCTTAGGGTACTGTATGTGACATGCTGCTTGTGGGGCTGTGTGCATGTATGTGGATTGTCAGTGGTGTTGTGGGGATGTGTTTGTGTGTGGAATGTTTGTATTATATTTTACGAAGGGAAGACTTATTCTGAAGCTCAGTGTATATCTAGCAGTGTGTGTTGCTTCCCTGCGGTCCAGTGGGGACCGGGCTGGCCAGGTACAGGTCAAGGACAGGAACTGCAATAGCTTCTGCGGGCTGCTCTAATCCAGTGCGTATTCCCATTCACAAGTACTGGGATAAAGTGATCTGGGGTTGCTTCCTATAAGTACTGAAATGCATAAATTTCAGGATTGCCCCTAACCACTCAGTTTGCACTAAGTACTCTTGATAGGCCAGAGCCACTTAGCTTTGGCAGCCTTGAGTGCTGTTTAAAAGCACCTAGAGTGCCATGTATGGCACACGTGCCGTAGGTTGCAGACCCCAGCTCTAAACCATAACTGCTTCAGTGTTTTGATGTGGTGATGGTGGTTGGGTTTTAAGTCATTCATTGGCTGAGAGTGCTCTGCTGACCATGAGGATCGGCACCCAGATGCCAAAATGAAAGAAGACTTGGCACTCAATAGAACCCAGGTAAGAGGCAAACCATTGCAAAACAGCCTTATTACCTGGGTATGGTGTCAGGGCACTGCTTGCATCATAACGGAAAAACTGTGAGCTGCAGTGACCCTTTAACCTTGTGATATCTGCCTAACTAGCTCGACAATTATGGGATTATTGAATAAATCACTATTTTGGCTTGTTATGTTTTCTGGCTTCTGAAGGAAGGTTTTGTGAGATTCTGATCAAAAGTCAGAAAACGTTGATAAGTTGCCAACACTGGATTGTAAAGTGCCGTAATGTGTCCAACTCAAAATAGTAGAGCGGGGGGGGGGGGGGGGGGGGGCTGCTTTAAGCCCCTATCTTGAGCCCACAAAGCAAGTTCCAGTTCGCCCTGAAGCCCTTAATGCGAGACTTACCTGTGTCTTAAGCCCACCTGAGCATCTCTGGAAGCGACTCCCTCTGCAAACCCTGGTGGAGCTTGTGAGGCCTAGTGAGCACATTGGACAGGCGAGACAGCCGCTTGCCTGTACCGTGCAGCACTGAGCATCCGCGGGACAAGCAACAGCTCCATTCCCCCCCATTCCCCTCCCCTTTGGACCGGTGGGGGTTATCCTGGTCCACACTGGCTGGCCTGCTACACTAACGAGCCTCTGCGACACAAACCCTGAGACTGCACATTCTGCAACTTCCTCAGTCAAGATGGCGGCAGACTCAGTAGTCAGCAAGGCACCACGCACGCGTCAAGGGAAGCCGCAACCCGACTTCATCGACAGAGCCCTACAGCGACTAGACAAAGTTTTTGAGCACTTTTGGGCCACCCTGGAGGCAAGGCAGGTGATTGCTACACTACATCAGCCTGCACTGGAGTCCAGGAACGGAACACGGACTGGAGGTGGTGGGACACCTCCGGGCGCTCTAATGTCCCAAACACAAGGAAACCCTGATTTGGACCCACCTGTGCCAAAGGCTACTAAGGTCAAGACCCTGACGCATCGACCACACAGGAAGGAGACTGCCCGCCACCAGCGGAGACACAACACCAGGGCCTCCTGTCTCTCCAACATGAGGCTGGACTTGGACTCTTTGAGCCCCCGAGTTCGTGGATCAAAGTTGCTGGCCTGAAAATTGGCCTGCAGAATCCTGGGACCCTCCTAGCATCTATACCCTGACCAAACCGACAGCCGACATAGGCTGAGTGACTCTAACCAAGTGGCACCAACCTAGTCCACGCTCCGGGACTGTAAAGTAACCTAATGTTGGCATAGTGCTATCTGTAGTTTACCTAGTATTCCTTAGTGTGCTCCATTTATTCTACCCGTTTTAGCTAGATGCCCCATCTTAGGCAGCGCTGTGAGAGGCCTTCTATTTTGGTAAAGCTTGGTATTTTAGTGAATCCGCGTTTGCGGACCAATTGCAGTTAATACTAGGGCACCCTCCTGCAAGTTTGTCATACCGTATTTCTTGTGCGCTAAACCCCACGCACCCCAACTAGGGGGATTGCAAAGCACTGCACAATCTACCACTCAACTCAGACAGCACTCCTGAAACTGAGCACACTATGCAATAGCGTTTTCCAACACTGCTGTCTGCTTGGTAACTTAATACGCCTCCAAGGCACCAGCCAGTGGCACACTAACCTCTGTTTTAGCAAAGTTACTATCTTAACGTTAACTACCCTCTCTAGCATTAATTGACATAGCTACCGTGTAAATCTATCTATTAAAAAAATTGTGCATGTCTCTACAAGTACCCCAATTTTCATACATGATGATGAGCATTGAGGAATGCTGTTGGGGCACCTCAAGCCTGTATGCAATGCAATATTGCAGATTTGCCAACTGTGCCCACTGTGTCTTTGAGTTGTGACATTGCTCAAAGAGTTGACTTCTTTGTACTATTGGATACACAGATAGGGGAAGACGCTGTCTAAACCTATAAAAAATTAATAAAACATAGTGAAGACTGTTACAAATATGCAATCACAGACACGTTCTCGAGTACACTCACAAGATGTAGGTAGGAAATTCACTTTGAAATTGCCACCACCTACTCCTGTAGGGGGGTCACACACTGAATCCACTGGATGTAATGGATATGGAAAATCCGGAAACCAAAAAGGAGAGCAGGAACAATGAGTATGGTAGAAAAAATATATTTATTCTTAGATAAAATAAAAGGCACTGGTCCAACGCGTTTCGTTCAATCAGAACTTCATCAGGGACCTCTCAGGTTAAAATAGTAATATAAATTCAACAATCTCCATACATAAAAAATTCCCGCTAATTCTTTGTACTATTACATGTTAATGATTTGTGTTGATTGTTACATTCTGTTGTCTATTTTCTGTTCTTATATTTGTCAAAAATCATATCGGTTTAAATTTCACCAACCTTCATTGTGTAGTTAATTCCATCCCTGAAACTTACATCATCTTGTTAACTTTTTCAAAAATGTTTTTCCCCTAGATGAGTTCTTCCATTTTATCGTTATCTGCTTTTCAATTGGAGCAACCCTCATCTGTTCTTATAGCTACGCAGGTAAATACATTTACTTAGTGTTCCCTCAATGGATTCCATTCTGTGCCATCATGTTGTTTGAGAGAGAGATCAATCTACAACACGTGTGACTGTTGGCTTTTTGTTTTCCAGATTGGACAATATCAGCAGGCATTGGTCTTATTTGCTTTGCAACGATAGAGACCATCGCAATCTATTTTGGTTTAAGTAAGGAGTTTTGTTGTTTTTTGTTTTTAATTTTTTTATTGAGTCTTCCTTTTTATATTGAAATATGTGTGTATTCTTTATTATCATATGCAGAGTATGACTTTAGTGTTCTTTAATTCTTTTTAGAATTTTTTTGAAAATGATTTAAAATGCTAAGCTACCCCAAATATGAGAAACTGCCAGGAAGTAACATCCCGGTTGTCGACTGACAGCCATGGGGGTGTAAGTCTGTTGATTTATAAAAGTGCCAATTTCTATTTAAATCTCCACTTTTGTAAAATGAAAAATAAAGCAGGAGTGCTTTAACCCCTTAAGGACACATGACGTGTGTGACACGTCATGATTCCCTTTTATTCCAGAAGTTTGGTCCTTAAGGGGTTAAGGGTCTGGAGTGTCCCTTTAAACATTTATTATTATGAGATGCTTGTAGAGAGTTGTGAGTAGAGCTCTGATGTGACCGATGGTATATGGGTCAATAAAGTGTAGCTGATTAATTGAATTGAATATTGTATTAAAATAAAAAAAAGCACTTACAAGGTCAGCTGTAGGATAGCTTTAATTTGATGCGCTTGAGGATATGTAGTATACCTCTTGGTCCAGGTGGATGGTCCAATGTATGAAGTAAAAACAGAATAAAACACTATATAGTGTTGTAAGACTTAAAGGACCACTATAGTCACCCAGACCACTTCAGCTCAATTAAGTGGTCTGGGTGCCAGGACCCCCAGGTTTTAACCCTGCAGCTCAGAGAAACTGCTATGTTTACATTGTAGGGTTAATCCAGCCTCTAGTGGCTGTCTTCCTGACAGCTGCTAGAGGCGCTTCCGCGACGCTCAATGTGAAAATTGCATGAGCACGCAGATGTCCATAGAAAAGCATTAAGTAATGCTTTCCTATGGGCGGTTTGGAAGCGCGCGCAGCTCTGGCCGCGCATGCGCATTCGGCTCCATTTGGGAGCTGATGTCGGAGGGGGAGAAGAGGTCACCAGCACAGAGGGAGCCCTGCGCTGGATTAAGGTAAGTGGCTTAAGGGGTTTTAACCCCTTCAGCCCAGCGGGAAGGGGGACCAAATGACTACATAGTTCCATGAAAACGAGTTTGTTTTCCTGGCACTATAGTGGTCCTTTAATCGTGAAGTGTGTCCCAGTATGGAACTAGTTGATAACTGTCGATTGATACAAATATTAAGGTAGTAGCGATTGCTTACCAGGTAAATATTCGTAAGAAAAAATGATAAAATTAAAAACCAAAAAAGCTTTAATTAATGTAAATGCAACAACAACTTGTCTAATTTAGATACTATGCTGCTGACCTGCACTGTATATTGAGTTTTAAAAACGACGCTCCTTTGACATTATAAACCAAACAGTACTACTAAATGTTTTCCAAGACTGTACTATGAACCCTTCGGACGATAATCTGTGCATCAACAATATTTTTGTTCATACAGACTTGACTATATAGTATTGACATTTTAAGCAGTCAGCCCCTTATTGACTATCTATAGGGACTCCAGAACAGTTATTTATTTGAGCAACTTAAGTTATATTTGTTTACTATCACCAAAATTTACTTTTAACGATTTGTCATTTCATGTACATTATTTAAATATTTACCTAGTAAACAATCTATTCTACCTTAATATTTGTATCAATCGACAGTTATCGACTAGTTCCATACTGGGACACACTTCACAATTAGGTTTCAACCCAACCCCTACCTCCCACCCACCCCCCCTCCCATCTATAAGTGTTCCCTCAAATATTTGACTCGTAAGAGAAAATAAATAACTATATAGTGTAGTAGATCAAAATAGCATGGGACAATTATATAAGTGAATAGAATTGCACTCACATGTGATGCAACTTCCTTAACGACTCTTTAAATAGTGTTAAGTGGTATGATCCCCACTATTCCATTCTCCTTGTTCCGTATACCATCTGAGGACACATCAAGGCACTACTCCCCCATCTCCCTATTAGCATCTCCGATTATATCAGAAAAGAGAGTCCCTGGACTGGGTTCTTGAGCCGCCATCTTCATTTCACCAGTATCCATTTTACGCTAAACCCCTCCTTGTGTTTTCTATTGATTATTAAACCTTTCTTGGGAATGCTCCTCACCCTCAATTTTCTGGTGGATTGAATGATAAAGGTCCTGCCCATTGTGATGTTGCAGAATTCGTTATTGTGTAATATTTTTCATTGGGAGAAACATGGGAACAGTAGTGTTAATGACTACAGTTGTTTTTATTGTGTAAGCCATTTGTTGTTCGGCAGCAGTTTACCAAATTTTAGAGCTCAGACATTTAACGGTCAAATGTACGTTTAGAATATTATGAAGTTTGACCTTGAATG
Source organism: Pelobates fuscus (assembly GCF_036172605.1). NCBI lineage: Eukaryota > Metazoa > Chordata > Amphibia > Anura > Pelobatidae > Pelobates > Pelobates fuscus. Next base: position 168,950,055 of record NC_086323.1, read on the forward strand.
TCTCCAGATTTTGTTTTGTTTGCTTATCAAAATATACAGCTTGAAAACCAGACAAGTTGATCTAAATGCATCAACTTGATTGTGAGTTCAGTAATAAAGTCTGAATCTGTAGGAAAATTATTTCCTGTTCAAGACCCCAACAAAGTCTTGGGTTATCAGATGTGCCCAACACATTGCAAATGGCTAATGACCATAATTTTACTCATCATTAAACATCAACAACCATTTTGAACATTGTAATATATTACTTTTTTTTTGTTTGTTTTTAGTTGAACAAATCCGTAGAATCCTTGATTACCTCCAAACTGTCAAACTGCCTGGTAAGTTTGGGCAGAACTCCTAATTTATTTATTTATTGTGAGAACCAAAAAGCATTGACAAACTTTTTGAAGGAAAGATTTTCTCTGTAACCACCCTGTTAAAAACCTTGTTTCTGAATAATGTCTATATACACCACAATGTTTTTACTCTTATCATCAGTAGAATGAGTTTTATTTTAGCGTGGGGGGTCGGAAGGGAGAGAGAATGATCCTTTGGCTCAGCTGTTTTGTCCTAAAATCTGTAATTTTCTATCTAGTGACTCTCTAAAGCAGAAACTGTGCATGAATGTGTTTTTAAAGGAACAGTCCTAGCACCACTGTAGTGGTTATGGAGCCAGGAGTGCCCTAGTGCTATCCCACAGTGACATATTAAACTGTTTTAGTGAAATTTGACATGTTATCATGGTTACCGCCAGGCACCCAATGCAATATCCCGCTGCATTTGGTCTTTTTCTGCAGATGCAAGATGTCTGTAAAATAAAACATTGCCGAGAGCAATTATCTAATTATCTGTGAGCGCTCAGCTGACACAGACCGTGAGCATGGTCCAGCTTCCACTCTAGAATTTCATACTGGAGAAGACTGGATGTGTCAGATGAAGCTGCGGGTGGGCCATAGATAAATTGTCAAACTGTGCACTCCTGCCACCATAACCACTCTAGCAGGCTATAGGTTTTATGGTGCTTGGACTGTTCCTGTAAGCAGACAGTGAAAAGTATCTATATAACTGTGGAGCAAAATGATCCAATTCCAGTAAAATGAGCCAATGTGTTGAACAAATATCAATCAGTCCCTGACTGGAGAAAAGGTTTGTATTTTGTTGTCATTTTGTTTTTTTTTTGTTTTTTTTAATTTAGCAGGTTTACCATCTTGGCCAAAACGGAAATAGCAAAGAATTTCAATTCAGGAGTTCGTAGTATAAGACATAAGCAGAAAATCTGTAAATGTGAAGAATTTGCACAAAAAGGCAACAAACAGTATTGTATGCCTTAACCTTTTAGCAACCAGAACGGTTTCACATCCACAGCAGGCAGCCTGACCTGGAACTTTATCAACGTGCCACTTTGAACAGACCTGTGCTCAAAAATATGTTGAAATATATGTCTCTATGGTTTATCTGTTGTACTATTCAATCCAATTGCACAAACTGACCAAATATTGCTCACCCCTGCTCCAATTCTTTAATTGTCAGTGTTCATTGGGTGCCAATTAGGTCTAGGCAGAAAGTTCCCACTTATCAAATACACTTTTTACCCAGCCTTATTAACCAATAGTATATACTCCTGCCAATCCACTAATCATATAGTAAGATGTCACATTCCTTCTGTCTTACTTGAAATGCAATATACTGCGCATTGAGCGTTCAAGTATACATCCACACTAAATCGGAGCGTATTAAATATAACGTGAACTGCTTTAGAGTTGTAGATCTGTTAAAATAAAATGTTAACTATAATGTATTTTTCTACCAATGTAATAAAGACTGTTCCCAGTATTAACACCAAACTTGCAGTTTATTGAACTTATATTATGTTCAAAAGAAACGTAACTTAAAAATGGAGGCAAAGAGTGGAACTGAATCTGTTTTTTAATGAAATAAAAAGGTGATTATATGGTTACAGTAAAAGGCCCTCCTCTGTCTGTGGAAAGCCGCCGGGGTCTAAACAGAGTTGGTTGTCTGGGATACGGCAGCTTTGACTGCCTCCACAATGGCATCCTTGTCAATGCCAAACATCCTGAGTAACTCAGCAGGTTTACCACTGCGGGGCACGTGAGACACTGCCAGGGATTTGACTGTGATACCCGGCTCACCGACCACTGCAGCCGATACTGCTTCTCCAATCCCTCCTGGATATAGAGAAAGAAAACCACGTAACCATTAATCCCTTCATAAAATGTTTACATCTTCCGCTACCACAGCTCTGGGAAATATGATTATGGGACAATTAACATGAAGACTCTTCTCTTACTTTAAACCACTGCCTCATTTAAAGTGTGCTCACTAAACTATGGATTTAAAAAGCTAATTTTAATATTTAGGCCCAGATGTTCCTAACTTTAGCATTTTAGCTTAATATTACCAAAGCTGGTTTTCAATTCACTAATATTGCCCAAATATCATTAACCCCTCACCCACTCAGCATGGGTGGAGGGTTACAGAGAGATCAAAGAGCACGATTCTTTTTTTTTTATATATACTTAACCCCTCCTAAGAGTCCTAATGCTCAACAAACAAAGTATATGCGCTCCAATTAATCATACACTAAATAAATCAAATATAAAATAAACTTTATATTAAAATCAGGAATGGTTAGATGCAACCTATTGTAGAAAAAAATGCTTCGGCAACAATTCTGCCAAACACTTTGTAATAAGCACAAATGTATCAGTTTCGGGGAACAGTAAATATCATGCCACAAATCCTAATCCCAAAAGGTAGGCAGATGCCCACTCTAATTACTTGTCTTGGTTAAGGTAGTAGTAGAGGAAGCATGACAGTCAAGTCCTTCCCACATAAAATGATTAATTATCTTCATGTTAATGTGAAGGGTTAATAACAGCTGAGTAGGCGCTGTCTGTTCAATGTCTGTGTTTTGTTTTTTAGAAACATGCAGGGCATGCGTGGGAGGGGTACTACTGGTAGGTTCCTATTTTATCGAAGATGGAATATTAAACGATTAACAGCTGTAGCTACCTTACAAGCTTGGATGGGCGATAAGGGGGACAAGATATCTTCCATCCCACCACTAAGCAGACATTCACTAGAGGCAATTGAAACCTGCCAGGCATAGGTGGGGGGACCAGAGTCAGGCCCTTCTATAATAGCATAAAAGAACACACCAAGCACCATAATCACTGCAGCCACTATGGTGGTTATGGTGCTGGGAGTATCCTGGCACCTTCCTAAAGTAACTTCCCGCTGGGCGCCTGCGTTAACCTCCACTCACCCTCACGGTAGTGATCCTCCACAGTAATGATCCGTCCCTTGGTTGCCTTGGCGTTCTCAAGGATAGTCTTTCTGTCCAGTGGTTTGATGGTGAATAGATCAATGATTCGGATATGAATATTTTCTGTGAGAATAGAATGCAAGAGATATTTAGAGGTATATTCATTAAAGACCAGACTGTAGTGAAATACAATCTTAATTGGAAAATCTTGGCAAAAATTACTGATCCGGAAAATTTTCCAACTCTGTTTCGGTCACAGCTTGACTATTTTAGCCTTCATATGGATTTCCATTTACTGTAATTTGCAGTTTTATGAAAACAATTCATGTATAAACAGCATTTGTTTCCTTAAATTTACAACTGAGAAAAATATATAAATCTTAAATGTACTTATGTTGGCCCTTTATGAACAATAAATAATAATTTGAAGAAAAGAAAAAGAGGAAAAGGAGGAAGTAAAGTCAAGTGTGTCACCCATCCAAAATAAAATGTAGACTAATCAGAGCATATGCTTGTTATCAAGATAAGAAAAAAAAGGCCTGGAGAAACCCCAGAATATGACAACGTGTAGCAAACCACAGTACTACACTTCCACACTTAACACGTACACATCAATATAACAAACTTGGGTAATTATGTATAAAAAGGGATCTGAACATTGTTGTTCAATATATCAAAAAGTGGCATAGCCCCTAATTTAATATCTGCTGATTCCACTGGATTGTGTGGTGACTGCACCACTTCTAGTATTTTAGACTTCTTTTTAAAACACAAAACCTTTCATACATAACCCCCTTAAGATTGTTTTTGAAACATTATTTTACCTTTTTTAAGCTGCTCAGCTGCAGCCAGGGCCTCGTGAAGCGTAACAGCAGCACCAATAACCGTTACTTGATCATCCTTGCTGTGTGCAACCACCTAACGCAGGAGAGGAACAAACACAATGAGACACGGAAATAAGTAAAATTACTCAATTTTGTACCTTTCCCCCCAAAATGAATACATGTTGTTGTAAATTTCTCTACATGGAAAAAGAAAATAACAATTCAAAGGCACAGAAACCCCTTTACCTCCAGAAGTCCTGCGGTGCCCACATAACCATCATACTAACCTTTGCTTGTCCTACTTTGAATTCCTCATTGCTGCTGTAAATAACTGCATTTTCAGGGCGACTTGTCCTTATAAAGCATATTCCCTGTTTCACAAACAAGAAAAAAATATATAGATTTATTTATTTAAATTATAAAACTATCGGGGCTTGTCTAACCCATTAAATCTCAGAATGATTTACTATTTGTTGTTTGGAATAGTTCATGTGAACCTCAAACATTATTCCCTAAGGATGTACCATTCACACTGATTCGTCATTCCTACACATTCATCTGTTGGGATCAACTCGTAGGATGGTTTATAATATTTGGGAAAATGTCTCTATGATGATATGAGGGTTTTATTAATGTTCTCATAGAACAGTGGAATGTTCCTGGTGATCGCAACACTTGGAAACACATTGCTATTTCTAAAGAACCTCTAATGTTTCTAAGACTACATGCAGTGTCATACAATTAACCACAAATAATGACAATGCTTAATGAAACTTCAAATTTGGACCATTTTAAACTCTGGGTGTTACTAATCGGAAGGATTTACCTTTGTGTTTGCAGCCAGTTCTACAGCTTTTTCTGTAGAAACCGCATCACTTGGGTAAAATACTGTTGCAGTGGGAATAGTTCGAAACAGAGCGATATCTTCCAAACCCATTTGAGATGCCCCATCCTCCCCTGAAACAAATGACAATGGGGTAAAAAAAAAAAAACATTTGCAAAGAGGTGGATTTCATTTTAAGTTAAGTTAAGTTAAAATTCTTAAACCCATTCATGAAACCGTTATATCTGAATAGAACCCAAAAACCATGCCTTAAAATATGCACCAAAGAATAACACATGCATGATAATTCATTAAAAAAAAAGGAATTTTAGCAAATGAAGGCCTTGATTTAATATTTTTGGATAGACTTTTCAACTGATTTAATATTGTTACATGATTTATCTACAAAACTTCCCATAGACTTTAAGGGCATCTGCCATGCCAAACAACGAATGCTTGTTAGACTGAGCATACAATTCTGTCTATACAGTGTGCTAGCAGTTTTTTAAAATAGTTTTTTCTCGAACAGGCAGTCCTTCTGATCTCCTATCCATAGCAACCACAGTGGCTATGGAAACTCCTTAGCCAGCGCTTTTAGATGGATAGGAACAGAGTGACATGACAGCACTGAGGAGGTGGCGTCACTGAGGAGGTGGTCAAATCAATGAAAACAGTGGACCAGAGTATGAGTGAAGGACGGCCCGGAGGTAGATGTTACATAGAGTATCACCCTCGAAGATGGCAGCGCAAGAAAGGAGGAGATGTGAATAACTCTCTTTTACACTGAATACGCCTTGTATCTTTGTGATATATAATGTATTTAATGTGCATGGGAGCTATTTCAGGTAGGTTTATATTTAAGTCCACTTTAATGGCTTCTGTAGACAAATTATTTTAAAAGCTTATCAAAAAATATTAGATTAAGGCCTAAATCTGAATTGAAAAATTAGGCTACATTGGCCAATCTGTGACTGTAGTTGAGTTGGAAAATTTGAAAAAGATCAACTATTTGTACCTCAATTTTCCAGTCTGCGTTACTTCTCTAAGATTTTGTGCTTTGTGAATAACTGTTTATTTATGCTGAAAATTCTTCTACATCTCCAAGCACCATGACCACTGCAGTGGTTTGTTGTGGTCATGGTACCTAAACTCTGTGACGAACTGAGCCTCGTCACGTGTTCTTGGAGGGGGCTGCTGGCCAGCCTCTTGCCCACCGATTATGGGTCAGGGCAGTGACTAAAGACCCATATGTTATTCCCCCTGGTTCGGCACTTTCCATTCATGTGCATAGAACCAAACGCTAGCTCCTTGGCGGCCATTCGCATGGGCCAAAACCACAAATAGACATCAGGGGGACTTAGCCACGAATGCCCTGGAACTATTTTTGGCATGGAAGACTTTGCGGTTCCAAGGCTATCCTCAGCAGCACTGAGCCGCGATTCTATGGAACTATTTTTAGCATGGGACCATGAGTGCGGACGGTCAAATTATGACTTGCAGGAAAATCCTGAACCCCAGAACCGATCAGGGTGATTTTTGGATATGTTGTTCACCCAGATCAGGGCTATCAGGGGACAATTGTGTTTTTTTTTATATATATTAAGGTACTTTTGGGAGTTTTGGAAATGTGTGTTTGTTGTGCCTGGAGATAATTTAGTTTAATACAGTGCTTGACTCAATTATCTCCCAGGCACAGGGAAGGGATTGACCTATTTTGTATGGGAGTGTCCTGGACCTGAGAGCCAATGTATTCGTGTGTATGTTTTTATTGTAGTCTACTCTCAGTCCAGGGGTGAGTGCCCCTTTCATGGGGACCTGCATATAAGGCCTGTTGTGGCTGCAATTAAACAGATTAGTTTTACCCTTCATCAAGTCTAGGCTCATGTTTGGGGGATTGAAGAGCTATATTCACTCTGGGGATTGCTATAATCACTATACTCCCTTGTATCACAACAATTGCTCTTGTAAGAGCAGCCTGCTTCGCTCTCTGGACTAGAAGAGATTTACCCATTGGAAGCTGGATCCTGGTCTTGTGTCCAGGGTGGGTGGAGGACAGCAAGACCCCAACCAAGCTGCGGCGGTTTGTGGGGTTTACAGTGGTTATGGTGTCATGTGCGGTGCTTATGGTACTCAAGGATTACTAGGCAGCAGCGACTGATGGAGGTAGCCAGTCGGGGTTCTAGGCGGTGCGTCACACTCTGTATATGCATCGTTACACTTTCAAATGCGGTACATACAGAGTTTAACCCTGAATATCAATTATGTACATATTCCTATGCCCAGAATTGCATTCATTGGTTGAGAGTGGTCTGCTATTACAGAAGCCGGATGCACATCATTAGAGCAAGAAGGTCCGTTGGAAATCCAGGTACGAAGGCAAACCAGTGCAACACGGTTTGCCCCATTACTGGGAAATGGACAAGGGTTCCTCTCACATCATAACTACTCCATTGGGCTGTACTGGTTATGATGTTTGGAGTAACCCCTTTAATGTTTAGACCTATGATTTACACAGACTATGCATATAAAATTTGCATCAAGTACAGGGAGATGAAGAACAGAGGTAAATGAATAAACCGTTTTATGTGATAAATTTAAGGAATATGAGTTAGTCAGAGAGGACTCCAACTCCTACAACCCTGAGACTACATTACTGGATAAATAATACCAGTAAACAAGTCAAGATAAATTTCTAAGCAATATCCTTATCAGTTGCCTTCCTGGCTCACTAGATTCAACGGAACAAGCAGGCATAGAAATTAATTTAGCAGGTTAGTTAGAAACACACATGTTAAATCAGAAATCTTTTCACAACTTCAAATGTCAAAGTAAGGCACACGGATGTACCTGGCATCCCCAATCTTCTCAGGTTTAGATACAGGAAGTGAAGAGAAATAGGAGAAAGCTAAAAGATAAGGGGAAATCACAAAGCAGAAGTACTGAAACAGCCAGTAGATTTGGGTCAAAAAGTCTGCAGTGAGGCTTATCGGTAATTATTTAACTGCTCAAAAGGCAAACGTGTTGGATAAGTCAGAAGACTAACAGTGTGCCTTACAGTCTTATTTAAAAATGAACTGACACCAGGATTTTAATTATGTTCGCTTATTCCACTATATAACCGAGACAGAGTTGTGATGTGTGCAAAATAGAATTTAATGTAGAAATATATTTTAAAATGTTATGTTTTATGTTGTGTGTTTCTGCTCTTAAAACAGAAATGTTTAAGTCGTATTTGTGACTGCTATGCTTATTATTTCCCATCAAACCACAATAATAAAAGCGTAAAAAACAATACAAATTTTTGAAATCTGTACGGCTTTTTTGTTTTTTGCAACAGGATACCTACATCTTAGCGGTTTGTCAATCATTGTTCTAACCTCTGACCTTTGCACATGGCAGTCCGCACAGACAGAGTACACAAAGAGAAATGAAACTATGGCTTTAATGTTATCCGTGTGGGGAAGCTTTTCAAATGATCTTTCTAAACAAGTCCCCATGAGCGTCTATAGGAAGTTTTGTAGATAAATCATTTGAAAAGCCTATGCAAAAATATTAAATAATTGTATTTCTCCTCATTATGGGCAATGTTTGCCATGGCTTTGCCTTGTATGACCGGAGTTATGATGTAATGTGCTTAATCTTTAATGTAAGTTTAAAATTGTCTGAGTGTCATCAACGGTGTATACCTGATGCAGATCATTTGAATGTGTGTCTCAAGGTGGTAGAACACCTGCACCAACATTTGCCTTTTCTGGGCACGTGGGACACGCACGATTGCCTACATTACTGAATTTGAATCACCTAACATGGACGTAGACACCAGCCATTTGATTAGTTAGTGACCGTTCATAATATAAACAAAACATACGAAGGATATTTGTTAAGACTGGGCTAATGTACCCAATGCAGCGCAGTACATAGAGAAACAGAAGTTTGTGTCACTAACATGCAAACTATAAAGATTTATCAAACGATACAATATGATGTTTGTAGAATATATAATGTCCATATTTTACCGTTTAGATTTCTATAGTTGCCAGTTATGTCATAAGGAAGAGCTATTATAATCCATTAAGGTGATTGCTAACCTTGCCGCTGCAGCTATTTAATACGTACACTACTTAAGAACCTGCAATGACAGATTCACTTAATGTTCTAGTGGCTCCTAGATTAACATCCAGCTTCAAACTCCTGCCCTCCTAATGTGCTCTTGGCCCTGCTGGGGAGAACTTGCTCAAGCAAGGCAATACTCCCCGAGTCCCCAGTGACACCAACAAGTTGGCTTCATTGCCACCGTATCAGTGTCTGAACAGAGGACTGTCACTCCATTCCAACACAGCAATATCATGGCAATTACAGCACTTACTGTAGTTATTGTGTTTGAAAACAGGAGAACATCTGAAAGAGGGTTCTCCTGCTCAACCATGTCACTCAGTTTTCGACATGTCTAATTTGTTTAGAATAACCCTCTATGCTGAGAATCGATTGACAGCTGCAGAAAGGACCATATCTTTCCATAGATTTATTTAAATTGCTATAAATTTGTTTCCAATTCTGCTATTAGATTGTATAAGTAAAGTTTATTGTATTTCTGTTTTATTAAAATGTGTGTAACATGATAGGTATATTTTAACAATTATAATGCAGTTTTACGAATGGTGATTTCAAATATCTACAGTGCCAATATTAAACCCCACTGGCACTACATGATCTACAGTTGGTATATTTTGTATTTCTGTCAAAGGCCAATATCAGGGGTGATGCGATGTAATTTAAGCCATTTTCATAGAGGAAAGAATGCTAGATGACAAGTATTTTTAAGATACTGAAGCATAAAGAGGGATGATCTTCATTAGAACTCTGAAGAGGAAGTGTCAGGGATCTTACTACATATACGGAGCTGTGTAAATAAACAATTTCACCACTAAGAGAGAATTTAAAAGGAGAAAAAATATTTAACAAACATGTTGGTCTTGTGTGGCAACAAAACTTCCTGAAACGTAAAGTTAGGAATTAGGAAACCAAGACCATTACAAGTTACAAAACAGACTGATAGTTTCCTAAGTAGAAGGCATTCTTCAGAAAGAGTGTGGTTTGTCATTTCACCAACACCACATTGCCCTCCAAAAAATAATTACAACAAATAATAGCAAGACAAGTTAGTGTATACCACAATTGATCTCCAGCTCATGTTAAACAATGTTAAGCCTGGACAAACAATAATAATTTGTAGTGTTATAGCTGGTCAGGGATCTAGTTTTGTTTGCCCCTGGTACATATCATCGGCATTAATATCTCTGTTACTAATGAATATAGATAGTAAGTAACATGTAGTGAGATCTGAGCATTTAGCAAAATAATATTGAATTAACTAGCCAGGACCCCTCAACTGCATTAAATGAAAAGAGATAAGTAGAACTTATGCACATTACCCCAAGAATACAGTATGCTGCCACCCTGCCTATGCCTATCATCCTACTATTTTAAAGGGACACTTTAATGGTGGTTATGATGCTAACAAGCAACTGGTGCCGTCTCCCAGTTCTGCTTTTTGAGCTCTTTGAACAAACCAAGGGTCACGCAGGCATTTGGAGTCTGGGGCTTCATTCACTGCAGTGCTTAAGTGGAAGCTGACCCTTTCCAATTTATCAAGTTTGTGTAGCGTTGACTGGTTTGGGGTGATGCTCTCAGACAATCAATAGTGTCCAATTTTAGACACAGGTGACAATGTTAAAGGATTAATAAAGTAAAAAAAAAAAATTACATTTAAAAAAATAACCCTTTCTGTGGTGGTCTGGGCTCCACCCCGCCAAAAATAAAGAACAAAAAAGCCTTAAACTTAATTTAAGGGAGGTTGAACTGAGGGAAGGCTGGTAAATACTGTCCCTATGACAATGCCAGAGGCACTATGACAACTTCATGGTGCATGGTGACCCTTTAATAATGAAGTGCAACTCAAAAATAGTTTACTACAGAACTTCAGGAGAGCACCGGTAGCCTGCTAGCAACATTACCACCACCAGCACCACAGGCTGAAATTGGCATAGTGCTTAGAGTGCCCCTTTAAATATAATTAGGGGAGAAACAGTCATACCTTACCAATACCATACAAACAAAAATACCAGCACCAAATTTTACTAGCCGTGGCAAAGAAAAGAGTTTGTGTAATAGCATCTCACTTATCAATCCCAGGTTAAATGTAACAGAACACAAATAAACTGCATTGACTGGCTTATTTATTCATTGTTACATAAAAGAAATGTGAACGTGCTTGTTTTAACACTGGCAAAACTATTAGACACTCACCAATGGAAACTCCACAGTGTGAGCCACAAAGATTGATGTTGCTTTCCGAAATGGCAGCCATACGAATCTGATCAAATGCTCTAGTGAAGAAAGTCGCAAATGCACTGGCAAATGCCACAGTACGATCCCGAGTGGTGCAGCCAACAGCCACACTTACCTATGGCAAAGATAGAAGGTTAGATATAAAATTATATAAAGATATAAGGACAAAATAGATATTTTGAGATGTTTGGATTTATTCACAGAACTGTGAATTTTGGATAATTAAATTGGGAATTGCAAGTTTAGGGCAAAGGAAAAACAATCTATAACTCTTATCTTTCCCACAAATAGCACATTCTTGCCAACATTTTGAACATCTGGGATGTTTCATTATGCTGCAAGCCTAGTCTTCACTAATTACCGGTATGCCAGTAATACCGTTTGGCAAAGTCTATTTGTGTATAACATTTATTTCCAGAAAACCTGTAAGTCAAACAAAAGCAGAATACTGAATTACCATGTTTTGTTCAGCAATGTAGCATTCAATGTAGCGATCTGGGTATTCCTTCTTGAAAAGCTCGGCAAATGTAGAGTTTTTGGTATCGCCATCCAGAGCAATCACTCTGTTATTTGCCTTGCCCAGCTTGGCAAGGGCGAGACCATATGCCTTGCGAGTGGCAATCTGCAAAGAAAAATAGAATTTCAATTTATTTTTTCCAATTGCAAGTATTCAAAATGAAAATGCTCAAAAATGTCTAATATTGTGTAACTTTGTATTTCCATGTGCCCTCGCAGGACAAAACCATTGCAAATACTTGGTTTAATAAGTTATAGAATTGGCATATACCATACAAAAGCATAATTATTAGCAATTGCTAGTGTAATGAAAAAAACTGTTATATCTTTCATTCATTCTTAATTAGATTCTAATTCTTTGAGAAGTTAGATTTCGAACCTGTCTCCTAAACTCTAAAGTGTTATTAACTAAAGTGTGAATAGTCTAAATTTAAAGTAGATTCAAAGAGATTTTCAAATTTTAGGGCAAAGTAACTGACCTGATATTCTGCGAATATGGGCCACCTGCTTCAAATTCCTTTTGCCTATCTAGGCACCCTTGTGCGTAGCATACAGAGCCTGGTACGGCTCTGCAATCTGTGAGTGCAACCATTAATTATCCATATATTTAGATATTTTTGCAGTCTGCACTATGTGTTGTACTTTTTTATTGTTTCAGGCTCCACATTTGACATTCTCAAACAATTCTGTTCATAAGTATATCTTTTTTCTCTGTATGCACTAGAAGGGTGTAGTTTACTTTGTGTTCTGTCCCATTGTGTATGTTTTTGAGCTCGATGAGCTCTCCCTTACCTTTTCTCCAAGTTTGAAGCTGGGTGGTGAGGACATTTTAATGTTCTTGATGCTGACAGCGGGGGCATCTTCCTCCGGGGAAGCAGGTGACAACTTCTTCTTGTTGCTGATTTTACTCTCGATCTCTTTAATAGACTTTTCAGCCAAATCTTTAGGAAGGGGTTTGCCATGCCAGTTTTCCTTATCTTCCACACCTGCAGAAAGAATAGGGATCACCATTTTTCATAAACTCTCTAATACGATTAACCTCCAAGAAACCGGTCACTGATTGCACAAGATCCCCAAATAGTGATATTTTCTACTGCACCAAATGTGTTACTTTGCATATGTGCATAACACTACTTTACCAACCATATTAATACCAGCAATGCAACTACAAGGACCGAACATTTAGCTGTTAGAACACAGGGCTCAATAAGGTTTGACTGGTCCTAGGCTCAAAATTGACTTTTACAATGCACCAATAATGGGTCAAATTTAATAAACGTTTAGAGATAACTTGTGTTTACATCTTCTAGTGCATATGGTGTATGCATCATTGAGAGATTATCACAGTGGCAGTGAATGAGAGCTGCCTAATAGATTCTACATGATAAGCTTGGGTTGACATAAATCAATAGAGAAAATCTTCACTGGTTTTCCTTCAATCATTTTAGGCAACACATGGCTCTCTCATTACTGGAGAAAAATGTTTTAATAGTATGCTCTCTGCTGACTTATTGAAGACAGGTCTTCTGATTAGCTGTGAGTCACAGTGAGAGGGAAAATGCATGTATCTTATAATGTATATGCTACGTTATTACCATAAAAAAGAGCATTGTAAAATAATATATACTTCTTACAAAAAAATGAATAAAGCAAGCCTAGCTCAGCCCTAACACTTGGCTTAAGAATTATACCAGATATTCGAGATACTGTTACAGGCACTCCTCACTTACCGACCGGGTTCCGTTCTTACGACCCGGTCGTTTAACGAATTGGTCGTTAAGTGAGGATGCGCTAGCGAGCATTCCCCGGAACATAGACCAGTTCACTAGCGCAGGGAATAGCCGAAATCTATATTCGGGGAAAATTCTCCTAATGTGGGGAATCCCTCAAATCTCCACGCTAGAGAGCTGGTCGTAAGTGCGAGCGGTCGTATAACAGGACGGTTATAAAGTGAGCACCACCTGTAATTAAAAGCAGGGCAATGGTGGCACATAGAAGAAGAAAAAACAACTTATTGAGATGTGACCTTGAAGGAAAGAATTTTGTCAGCTAAATCTTCTTATCCTTAAGAGGAAGCAGTAGTCCCTCGGCATTGATGTTGTGGGCCATATCTCCCATAACGCACTTACAGCCATAATGCTGGCAAAGAATCAGGGGAGATATAGTCCACAACAATTTGTTTTTTAATTGACTAGGATTCCGTTTTTAGTAACAAACACCTATGTAATGTACAAATAGGTTTTGCTGATTGTTGGGTTTTTTATTGCTGATCTTGCAACAGGAACATACTGCTCAAGAAATGCTCTTGCGATGTAACATTCTGCTAATCTATAGAAACATTTTTAGCAATGCATGTGTAAATGTAATTAAAGAACCTGTCACCGGGGTTTAATTAGCATTTTCTCTGTACCTGAAATCCCTTTGCCCTTGAATGTCTTGGCAATGATGGCTGTAGGTTGATTCTTCACTGGAGTAAAGGCTTTGCACAGTTCCTCCACACTGTGGCCATCCACAACTACTGTGTGCCATCTGAAATGAAAATAGTCACCAGGAGATGTTAGAATGTATAATATTTAGAAAAGGGAAAACTGCTCTGCAAAGTCCACACCATACAAGCCCCAAAATATTAGTTAGCAATGCAGTTCAATTAAAAAAACAAAAGAATTAAAAGAACTGATCAACACAGATTTACTATCTAGCCATCCATCTAGTGTTAAATTTAGCAGGAGGGAGGGAGAGAAGGTAAGAGAGAGACAGAGCGATTGCTGCATTGAGATAGAAATCTTTAATAACGGCCAAAAACCAAACATGGCTGTACTAAAGCATATAAAGAGCTTTGCGACAGTGTGATAAGTACAAGATAAAAGCATTTCTCTATCCCATGTCCTACCCATCCAGCGTACCCATTTATATTTTTAAAGGATGAAACTATTAAGTTTTGCTTGCTATCTAACTTACCTTGGTAGACACGTAAACACTTTCATTACCACCAGGTTCTGGTTGTTGTTTGGCTGTTAGTGGTTACAAACTAACCGATATTGTCTGTTTATTCTGATATATACATAATGCATGCAACTCTGTCACTAAAATAGAGTAATCACTACAGGATCAAACCCATCAAAAAGATATATCATTTAAATAATGAAATGAAAGATTTTCAAAAATAAAAGTCATATTTACTTAAGATTATAATTAGGAAAATTCCTCGGGACCTGAGGGGAAATGGTCGGTCATAATGGGATCAGCTAAAAGTTCAAGGACACTAATCAACATACCCGAAAGCCTCACAGCGTTTTTGGTAGATGTCCACTTTGTGCTGCAGAGGAGCTGGGTCACTTTGACCCAGGCGGTTAACATCAAAGATGGCCACCAGATTGTCCAGCTTGTAAAATCCAGCAAATGCCATGGCTTCCCAAACGGAACCCTCTGAGGACTCACCATCTCCGAGCAGGCAAAACACTCGATAACTGAAAAACATACATCAACTTTATCAGAGCAAGCCAATTAAATCATACAAAAATATCATGGGACATAATACTGATAATGTCTGCAATGAAAACTTTTATACACATTGGGATTCAGAAAGGAATGATTAAAATGTCACAGTTGCAAGTGAAAAGGGTTTTTTTTTTTTTTTTTGTAAATCTCTTTTTTATTGAGGCATAAAAGTTTGAGGGTACAGAAAAGAAGAGTGGAGACAATAAAGTTTCATACATATCGGGGTCATTACAATACCATGTACATCATCTCTAGACATTTGTTAGCCTCATTTTATAATTTTTCCGTTTTTGTGCGCAGGGTTTAAACACATAATATTTGCCATGCCGCAACAGTTACAAACAGTAAAGCGTGAGAATTGTGGCATATGATGGTGCTGCACATTTTTAAGACGATAAGCCAGTAAAGAGGGGCCATATTTTGTGTACATTTGTTATGCTAAAGCGGTTAATTCACATGCTAGGCTTGGTTCGTGTGAGTCTCGGCAGCTGGTGGGTCGTCAGTGGTACGATGGGGTTTCAGAAGGGATGCATCCTTGCTGCTAAGTGCGCGAATGCACCATACGCTGGGGTTGTGGTCATGGGACCCATGACTGTAATGGTCAGCTTGTGGGCCAATGTCTACGTGTGGTGTGGTTGCATGCTGTTTATGTCGTGTTAGCCTAAGAGCTGGGTATCCCATAGGGGGTGAGCTAAGGCCTCATGATCGTGAGGTGTCTAGTCACCCGGTGTATTGGGTTTGGTTTCTCCTTACCTAGGGAGTAGCGAGGGGGGGGAGGTGTGTGGAGAGGGTCAGGGTTCCCTCAGTGACTGTGCGTGGCAGTAAATTAACATTCTCTAGTTATGAGGGAATTCGCCACTGCTGAGACCCTAGCCTTGGTTGTGGTGCCTGGGGGTTGTCGTGTCTCCATATTTATGTGAATGGGGTACAGTAACGCAAAGGTGAGTTTGGGATGGGGGAAGAGAGGGATAATAATATCATAGAATAAAACATCATCGGTTGAGAGCCGTATATAAAGTCCCAATCAGACAGTCCTATAAGTTGAGGACCAGCAGGTCATGCAAGCAGGTCGCCAATCTGGCAAATAGTCCTTCAGGTCGGGTCGTCACTCGAGCTGATTCCTGGTGCTGCAGCTCCCGCAGCTGTCGATCTCGGAATGAAGGCTGGTGCGTGTATCGGGTCCCAGATGGAAGTGGGGTGGGGTGCTCTTGCTTGTGTGTTTACCGGTGAGTGGTTTAGGCCCAGGGCTGTCAGGAACGGAGTTGCGTCTTCAATCGAGGTGAGCGTATGTGGGCTGCCATTCAGGGTCACTGTCAGGGATCCATTCATGCCCCATCTGTAGGCCATATTGGCGGAGCGGAGAGTGCTGGTCACAGGCGTGAGCGTTTTACGCCATAAGAGAGTCGCCTTTGTGAGGTCCTGATAAAATGTCAGGGACGCCTCTTCGAAACTCAGAGGTGTTTTCCCCTTAATCGCCGTCATTATCAGGATTTTGTCATGGGCTGTGGCACATCGAAGAATGACATCTCTCGTCACCTGGGTGGAAGCCCCCGCAGGACCCGGTAGGCGGTAAATTCCTGCAATGTTTATTTTTTTGGCAACCGTCTGGGACAGGATGGAAGTCAGCAATCGTCTGACATAGTGGGGCAGATCGTCTACCGTAACTGTCATTGGGATGCCTCTTACTTTGATGTTGGTACGGCGTTGACGGTCCTCCATGGCCGTGATTTGAGCAGTGATGGCCCTGTGCTGGGACCGGACCTGGTGCACTGTAGTTTGGAGCTCGGTCACCTGTAGTTGGAGATCTGCAATATCTCTCTCCGAGGTCTGTACCCGGTCCGTGATTGCTTTCATGTCCGTTTTTATGGGAGCGAGTTCTTTCGCCAGTATCTTATGAAAGTCCGTTAAGAGGACCTTCAGGTCGTGTCTGGTTGTCGGTGTGCAGTCGGCGGGTTCCGCAGGCGCCATCGGGTGAGTGGCTACCGATCTATCAGCCCCAGTTTGCTCGTCTAAGTGTGTGGAGGTGTTAGGCCGCGGGGTAGTGACAGGCCGCTGAGCCTCTGAAGGAGCGGGTTGGGGTGGCGCTGGCCGCTGAAACATAGTCCCAATATCCCTGTTATCCATCGCCGTGTTCTTCTGTGAGCGGCGGCCCATAGCTGGCATGTGGGCCAGGGTGTCGGGTAAGATGTGAGGGTAGTCGTCGCTCACCTGCCGCGTGAGCAGCGTCTCCAGGCCTGAGAGGGATAACGCGGGGTAGGCCCCAGTTCTCCTCTTCCGTCTTGGCTGGGTCTTTGGTTGAAAAAAGGGCATCTATCGCCTCAGGAGTCGATGCTCGTTGTGGCTGGCTACTTTTGCGGTCAGTATGGGTTCCCACTTTCGGGTTATTTGCGTTTTTGGGTGTTTGCGCTGAGGAGCTCACAAGCATGGCGTCCGTGCAGGATGGTGGTCAAGCTCCGCCCCCGAAAAGGGTTTTTTAATTAAAGATATCTAATGGTTGTAAAATTATTTTTGTTTTTACATTTTCACTAGTTTTGTTCTCCCCACATCCTGCATTTACATGCCCTACAGGGCACGGTGTCTAAATGTAACCCCTGCCGTGTACAAATGGCGCATGCTTACACACAGCACTGCTTAAGGAATTCCGGAGTTTGCATGTTCTCATATGGTACATTTTTTTGTAAATGCCCGAGCGTACATAAATATGATCAAAGAATCATGGCTCGACAAAGTCCCCCACAGCACAAAAGTGCAGCACTTTTTTGTTGCTACAATTGTGCTTACTGGGGTGTTGGAACATGGAACTGCCACTTCCAGGAAAAACACTATCCCACTTTATTGTTATCAACTTGAGCATGAAAGTATTTTTTTTAGAATCCAATATTGAAAATAAAAACTGCACACCAAGCTTGACAAATGTATGTTTTCTAAAGCTGTATAGAATACAAATTAGTCTCACCTAAGCAGCTGTGTTCACTGGTAACAAAAGGTATTTAATGAAGAGTGGGAAATACTTTTGTCTCCACATTATCTCATTCTCCTTATGGAGGGGCCATGTGTAGAAGTGATTGAAACAAATGTTTGCAAACTACGTTTACCCAATATAAAACTTTTACCATGATGCTCAGTGCTCAACACTGAAATAGAGGACAGGGCAGAGTTCAAATAGCCAAATAAGGCAGATGGTAGGTGGGATGGCATTCAGACCAGATCGAGGGCAACACTAGTTATTTAGAAAGTGTTCAGGGTTATTCAACAAAGTGTGAATTGTTGGGAAATCAAAGAAATGTTCAAACTTTTAATCAAAACAGCCCACAAAATATACAGCAAGCATGAAGAATATTTCCAGTTTGATAATGTTGATGTAAAATGTGAAATTCACGTTGAATTCCAGATAATTTCTGTTTTAGTTTAACATGCAAAACGATCTTGTTACAAGGCTACACATTTAATATGTTAAGAGAATGTGGAAAGATTATAGGGGCTGTGGAGAGTGGGGAAAAGCACGTTGTATGGATACTGTGGCACTACAGATGTTTTGGACTACATCTCCCATGATGCTTTGCCAGCATTATGGCAATAAGAGCATTATGGAAGATGTAGTCCACAACATCTGTAGTGCTAAGAGTTTCCTATCCCTGATCTAAGTGGTTATGAACTAGGTGTGAATATATGGGTTCATTTAGTAACAGCTGTTGGCCATAGATATCTTTTAAAATTATTTTAATATATCACAAAGGCAGGTAGCAAAATCACATTAAAGTCCAAATTGACAAAAATAAAGTATAACATGGAATTTCCTGAGGTAAACATAAGCTGCAGATGCATCTATTACATCTCAAAGTTAATGACTGCCATTTACTACCCTCATCCTTACCACATGATTCAAACAAGAGTTGTTACCAAACGGAGCACCAATTTGGAGTTTAAATGGCAGTTTCTCTGTGTTAAATCCAGTGTATGTACTAACATTTGCACAATACAGAACTTTTTTTTACTGTAATATAACACAATGTTGTGGTACGCTGCAGAAAATGTACACAGCTTTGTTGTTTGTGGTCAAATACCAGCATTCCTATCAGCTCTTATCTTAAAATGTTAAAGCAAAGTTCACTTGAGGAGATGTAAAGGCGGGAATAATATTTAACATTATGAAATACTGTACAAGCAAACACACGCCTTGCCCATAGTACAGCAACACATTCCTTTGTTTAGGGATTAATGCTGAAGCTACTGACATTTCTACCAGAGTTTAATTCGGGGCACAGAGGGAGTGGAAAGAGAATGGGCACAGAATTCATACGCCAACGTTTCTACCATTAAGGCATCAACATTAAAATGTTAAAATGTCTTAAGGCAAAGCTTGTTGCAGTTATCCATGCCTCACTCAGATAATAAATAATAAACCGTAGGACAGAAAGGAAATGAGGAGAAAGTTGCACATATTGGTGTTTAATCACTAAATGGTGAATTGACATATAAAATCCAAAATAAAAGGTAAAATAGCAGTCAGAAAACTTCTCCAAATCAGATGAGTCAAACAGTATTTGGGCTAATTTGCTGTATTTTACAGTTAGTGCACTAAATAGTGAATACATTAAATTGTCGTCTTATATGTTATTCAACATATATATATATATATATCAATATTAGGGAAACCATAAATGTAGATCATAGTTTGTAAATTTGCCCTTTGCTGTGTTCTATTGGAAAGATGTATTTGGACTTGATTAACTTTGAAGAGAAATGAGAGACCGTTTATTATACTGAATGGGTTACTAGACTTAAACAGTCACAATGACTCAGCTCCAGTAATAATGCAAAGAGAATTACCGTATGTAATCATCTTTGCTGATTTACACAGACAGTCATATAATCCCGTAATCGTTAAGGACGGAGGTAATCTGTACCAAAACCAAACCCAGAATTTGTGCTACGTGCTTGTTCGGGTTTCTCTTTAAATGCACCCATACATATCATATATCGTATCCTTTATGTATACCTAATACAGCACTAAGTATTGATAAAATGTTTAAAACGGGGGGGATGGAAAAATTTAAAATGTATTATTTTTTTTTTACAGTTTTGCTTATAAACTAAAGAAAAATAACTAAAAAATAGAGTCACATATCAGTCCTAACTGATAAATACCTTATACATCTAGGTTCTAAACTCCTTTTTGTAGATTACAATTAAAGGAGCACTATAGTGCCAGGAAAACAAACACTATAGAGCCGCGTGCACATTTAAACCGCCCATAGGAAAGCATTACTCAATGCTTTCCTATGGATGTCCAGCACCTTCTCAGTATGATTTGAACAGTGAGAATCGCGGAAGCGCCTCTAGCGGCTGTCAGTGAGATAGCCACTAGAGGCTGGATCATGTGAATTTTTAAGCTATTTTTGGGGGGGAAATAAGTGTGCAAAACCTTACCTGGCTTTGTCAAAGAATTTCCCTGTGTATGCCATGCCACAAGCTGCACCCAAACCTTGTCCCAAGGATCCTGTGGCCACATCTACAAATTCTTGTTTCTAAAACATAAAGAAAAAAGTTACAGATCAGAAGAATATATAACACAGTTTACATTGTTTCTGCGGTGTAATAGAATGTAACTGACTTCCTGTTTTACAGCCTGTGGCTCAAGAAGTGGTCTGAATAGAATATGTAAAAGCAATTGTTCAAAGTGGATTTCAAATGTTAAGAAACACTATAGCACCAGGAATACTAACTCCTTAACGTCCTAGTCAATGTTAAGGTGACCGCCATCCCCCAAGGGTTAAAAAGTTGTTTTACTTACCTTTTATCCCATGCCGTGCTGCTCTTTGCGGCTTGCCCGCCTCTTAGCTGACATCACAAGCTTGATGAACTCCCATAAGAAAGCATTGGGAAGCTATGAGCATGCAGCGCCAATCAGATGTTCTCTATGTGACCATTCGATTGAAATAGCCCAGTTTTACTCTGCTGTTTCAGAGCCACTAGAGGCATTGTAAGCACACAGTGTAAGCACACAGCAATGTTTTCACTTGCAGGGTTAAAACAAGGGGAACATGTCTATCATGTCCCTTTAAAGTGCCACGGTCACTCCCCCCTCCCCCTGCAAAATGAGTGTTTCATACAGGTGGAGTCTTTATGAAATCCTCATATGGACTGTGTTCACTGAAATTCCAACTCCGTTATAAAACATACTGCGAGAAAGTGGGGACTACTTTGTCTCAGTAATTTTCTTACACCTGAAACTACAAGTGTCTACAAGTGTCCATCCCCCAGCAATTGGCTCTGTCTATGGAAGTATCACGGGACCCCCATAGACATCAGTGGTATAACTCCCACGCATGTGAGCAGAAGAGACTGGCCAAAAAAAGATGGCGATGCCCACGAGGGACATTTTCAGGTAAGTTAAAACTCACTTCTGGTTGTCCCTCTAGTGGCGATGTCACCGCTGGGTGTCTTTGCAAATTACAACTCAGCAATATCGGATTTCAAGTTCATGGTGTTCTAATAAGGTTCTTAAGTGGAATTATCATGGGCTAGCTTGAATACACACACAAAATGCATTATAAACTAGCTTTAAAGCATACGCAGTCAATAAAACGCCTGCCTAGTTACAAAATCATAAATTGCATACGCCTGACACAGAGGCAATTTTCCAAGTTTTTGGCAGGTCCTTTTCTATCCTAACATAATTATTGCTCATATAGGATTGAACCACTTCATGGCATATCCATGATCTGAGACCATCTGCTGTTCAAGCTTGTAACAGAGCCCTGTAATGAGGTACCTATGACAGGAAGGGAGTAACATCCGAGGATTTGGTTAATCTTCTAACATAACATATAACAGGAAGGCATCTCTCACCTGGATATTCAGACATCATTATTGAGCTGAAGGACCAGTAGATCCAACATCAATAATATAGCACACTGCATTCCAAACTATCTTTAACCCCTTAAGGACTTTCCGTCATGACTCCCTTTTATTCCAGAAGTTGTGTCCTTAAGGGGTTAAAGCCAGTAATATCTTGGGTACAATAATGAGGGTTACCAAAATTGTCTTACCTAAGATCAATGTATTGAGAGTTAAAGCTAATTTGGAACTGATATAGACAGACAGAATAATCCTATAAGGACGGCTAAATGTGTGATTTAAACAGCAAAACTGAGAATCTTCTGTAACACCTTAAATAGCAGATACTCACAGGCACTGGGTGACCTTCAAGGATGGAGTCAATTTTCCTCAAATTTAGAAGCTCAGATTCTGGCAGAAAACCAGCTTCTGCCCAGGCAGCATACAGAATCGGAGCTGCGTGACCCTGAAAAATACAAGAAATAGTGAGTCTAACTTTCTCACACCACGTTTAATCATATTTTTGTGTTAGCAAAGACAAAACATAAACAGAAATTTGTAGACAGAGAGATATGGTAAAACAAACAGATTACATTCCACCAGTCTACAGTCATAAAAGGATTCCCATGCGATGGTTACAGCGAAAGTAAACAATCTGCACTAGTATTGCCATAATTTAGGCTTTAAATGTGTGAGATGTATTTATGAATTTATTTGGACTTCTGTTTTATGCAATAGTTCATGAAATGACAGTATGAACAAGTCAACTTTCTCACAAGATGTATCAACAAGAAAATGAAAGTTCATACATTAATGGTATGAACCGTCCCCGAAGAACTGAGATTGTCTGACAGCATGTGTCAACAAGAGATTATTAGCAGACTCACAGTACAGATGTTGTTCGACACAATTTCAGCAGACATACAGTGCTGAGCTTTGTAACTGTATGAGCTATAGCCTTGTGATTTAGAATATTGTTTTTCATGCAGGCAGTAAGGATTCGATTCTTTGTATACAATAAACTGAAGGAGAGACTGCAATCATGCCACAGTAGTAATACATTGCAATATTACATAGTTGTTTAGCTTGAAAAAATAATAAAGTCCATCAAGTTCAACCATGAAAGGCAATTCTTTTGTGCTGTTGATCCAAAAGAAGGCAAAAATCCAGTTGTAGCCATTTTGAATAATGATACAAAAAGTGAAAAAAATCCTTCTTGACTCCATAATGACAATCAGATTTCTCCTTGGATCAACAACCTGTTTACATACACATCAATTGTACCCTTGAATATTCTGTTTATGCAAAAAAACATCCTTTATTTTATCGCATTCTTTATTTATTATTATTAATTTTATTCTGCATATAACAGAATGTCAAGAATACTGCATTTTTTTACGTTTAAAAATACAGAATAAACAGCAGGAGCACAGATCTATTTCAGAATAACAGAGCGATAGAGAAGCTGTAACACAGAACTGTGTATATAAAAACCACTGGATGAATTAACTAAGAGAGGTGCTCAATAGGGTACCATGGTAAACACTTAATAGCATTGTTCTAAACATGGAAAGCAGAATGCCCATCAAGATTATGAATGAGGGAGTCTGGCAGTGAGAGAGGTCTGTGGGCAAGCACACTCGCAGTTCAGCAGGCTGTGCAGTCAGAGCTTGCAGCTGCCGAATATTGCATTAGCGGTGCCATGAGGAAAAGGCCTGTGTAGCGGGTGGGCCATGTGGAGAGTGAACGTGCCTGTTGGCCTGGATACGGAGTGAGTAGTACCGGACACAAGGGCCCGAGTGTTGTGGCACTGCCGTTCGCATTGCCTCCCTGGGAACGCGTGGGGGATACCTATGCAGGTGTTGTCGCCCTGCAGAACGGATCCGCAGAGCCTCAACTAGGCCAGCAGAAGTGGAGGTAAGTCCATGCGCACAAATCTTTGCCCAGAAGGTCGCACAGATCTGATTGAACCCCAAGAGGATCGTTCTACGTGTATAGATGACTGTGGGCAGGCGCCCCTGGTCATAGGCCCCAACGGGGCTATCTTAGGAACCAGCTTATGGTGCTCCTATAACGCTGCCAGAAGAGGAGCAGAGGTGTTAATTTCTATATGAGCAAAGAGAAATGCTGCACATACAGACTCCACTGCAAATCAATGAAATGGTCATGTTCTTGGAGTAAGCGTTTAAGTGCCATTTGGTAATTTTAAAACATGGAATATATTTTTTTTAGCGTAGAATCCAACATGTTAAAGGTTTTCTCCAACCCTTTTACATGGGCAGTAGAATAATGCCCATTTGGCATTATTCTATATGCTCCTCCCCCTACCTCCCAAAAAGCCTAAAGAGTGTTTTAAACTGAATTTTACTCACCTTAATCCAATGCTGGGACCAGCTCTGCAGCGCTGCTCAGCACAACCCCATCAGACCTCACAGGAGCCGCATAGAGGTCTCATAGAGAAGCCTTTGATTGGACCATTTTACTGGTTTAGGGCACAGTGTTCTAGGCTGCCCTAATTGTTTTACTATGTCTTTAACTAACCAGTGTGTAATGCATACTTGAAAAATACCTAATCAGTACAACAAGGTGCTTAGAATCCCCAGCGATCATATCAAATCACTTTATGAATGCTCTAATATAAATCGGGATCCATCCTGGTGTTGAGGGACTGCCTTCATCTTGGGTGCATTGATAATGAGGAATTAACTTTGGACAAAATTCACCCTGATAACACGATATAAATTCTGCATTATCAAACCAGCAAGAAGGGGTTAGTCCTTCTGTGGCAGGAAGTCAGTGTGTGAGGACATCTAGCAAGCTGTAGTCATTTGGTTGCTTAGAGTACCTCTTTAAGCTTTAGTGAAAATGCCGAGAGAAAGCTATATTTTTATTGGATTATTGGTGAGAGCCTAGGACTATGCAATCTACAGTGTGGGCACACAGTTCTTGTTTGGGCAAGAAAAGAGAGAGGTCATTGGCACACAGAAGGCATTATAAGAAATTGATATTAAACAGCTCGCCATCACAACATACCTTAGACATCACAAAACGGTCATTGCTTGGGTTTCTTGGATCTTGGGCTTTATACTTCATGGAATGAAAAAACAGCACAGACATAATCTCGGCCGCACTGCAGCATGATGTTGGATGCCTAAGAGGTTAAAAAAATAATAATATATGAATGTCTGTACAGAATTTTAATTATTTGGTAGATAATACTCCAAAAATAAAGGTCACATTATTTCTGACAATATTCTCTCAGCTGTACAACAATTCTTCAGGAAAATAGATCATATAATCAGTACATTATGGCATGCAGTACCAGGCACCTACTTTTCCTATGCAAATAGGAATAGGATAGGTGTTTAATATTTTGACGGCATAACCCTTGTGGCTGCAAAGCATCACATGATTTGGTTCTACTTGTTGGAAATGCGTGATTTAGGCATTTAAAAAAAAAAAATTCACCAAAATGAGAATGATCATGAATTAAAAATGAATTCAAATAAATTCTGAATTATATTAAATTTAAAACCTACTTGCAAATTTAAGACTAATATAGTCAAACTGTGAGAACATCCGAGTCGGAGAATTTGTGACGTTCAATTCATTAGAATATAGAGTTTTGTGAATGTACTTCAAAGTGAAGCCTGTAAAAACTGATCTGGAAAAACAATAAACCAAATCATGTGTGTTTTTAGTTAAAAGAACATGCCCTCAAGTTTGAAATTCACTATGAATTCCTGTCATACTTTTGTGAACAATCCTGAATGTTTTATTTGAATGTATTTTCGAGTATTGTATAGAATACAAAATATAAGGAATAAAGGTTAAACAGCAAGTCGACAAATGAATGCTTAGCTTTATGTGTATATGATCCTTTTATACCACAAGTGAGTTAGGTGGCAGAGAATTTTGGTAAATGTAGTCCAAGAATAGCTCATAGACTATACTTGGACACACCTGCTTTAAATACGTGTTTAACTATACACACCTTGATTTGCTTTGGACCCAAAACTAATACAGTTAAATGAATATTCAATACAAGGTATTATACATATGTTCTGATAGCCTTCATGCAAGTAAAGACTAGAATATACAATTCATGCTGAAAGTAATTAGTGCCCTTTTGTTTAAAAAATGATTACTCATCCTTACAGTACAGAGAATGAGTCCGTTCCAAATCTTGCACTGCAAACAGTTACTTTTGTTAGCAGAATTCAACCAATGATTAGTCACAGCACTCAAAATGCGGATTACCATTCCTAATGCTCCAAATGTCACCATACGCATAGCCATGTCACTTTATGAATGTAACCAATCTGAAACAGTGAACACATTAAAAAAAAAAAAAAAAAAACGTAAAAACCATACAGACGACTGAAATCTTCAGGTATAGTTTGACAATACGGATTATTTCATTGGGAATTGTTAAATAACTTGCAAGCTGCATGGATGCATTGGTGTTAATGCAATAGCCCATTGTACCATTACCTGTATGCATCCCTAAATTCAATTATACCCACTCAATTGCAGCAAGTGCATTCAAGTTTCTAATCTGCTTCTCTAACAGTGAGAATCCAGAATATACCCCTCCATTGATTATATTGTTCCAGTGGAGAGAGGGATCTATAATATACTTCATTGTGTGCCTGCCAGCAAGTTAATCGTGTGGCCTGTATTCAATAAGGGCAGCAAATTAAAAGTTGCTACCTGCAGTTTGTATAATTCATATGCTACAGGAAGAAAAAATGGCTACTTCAACCCTTATAATCACTATAGCCCGCTATAGCTTTAGCCCCATAACGTTTTTTGTTTTAAAGTGTTACCCTGCATATAAAGCCTCGCGGTACCATGACCACCTCAAATCCCTGCAGTGATACCAGTGCGTGGAGTAACCCTTTAAATAACAAGCGTCACCTCGAAATAGGTTTTAATATTAAGATTCTTTCATCAAGCATTGAAAGAAATAGATTTGTGTAAATGAGGTATATGTAACAAAAAAAAAAAATTGTGAAAAACTTATCACTACCTTTAGTATATAAGCATCCTCGTCATATACTGTACATACACTTTGGGTCGCAGAGTGTTAGAAAAAAAACAAAAAAACAGTCGTTGTGGTCTCCCCCGCTAAACTCCATGCACTGAGACAAGGAAGACCATAGAGAATAACTAGTGTCTTTTTGTTTTATTTACATAGACTTCATTTCAAAAATTCTATTTCCTTTCAATACTTAATGGATTATTAAAATAATTTTGAAGTGACAGTTTATACATGCAGACCACAAACATAAGGAAGTTGTGTGTATTTAGAAAAACATAGTGTATATGGCGACACCATGTTTCAGTGCGGACATTGAATGTTTCAGAACATGAAGAAAGTTCTTCAGCGATTGGATATCAGTGGAAATATTCTAGATGATTATCAGAACAGTTCATTTCCATTACAGAGGACAAATTATTCCAAACTGCTTGTAATCACATAAATGCAGACTCAGGGTGAATAGCATTTTTTCAACAAGACACAAAGAGAATGTTTATTTAGAAGCCAGTCTACCCACTGGGCATGAAAAAAGGAGGGAAAAAAACATTCAGCAAACCTTGCAGAAACAAAAGGGGAGGGGGGTAGCGGGGGCCTTATTAAAGAGACAATGCCCCTACAATACAGTTTTAGGGTAACTTTAAATGAGCTAGGAAATTGCTAATTTGTATACAGTATATACATTACACCTCTATCGAATGAAACATTTCAAGTTCATTTCCAAGATCTACTATATAGCTGGATACACAATACCGTCATTCTGATGAGGAGCTCAAGCCTGATTAAAGGTAATAAATAATATTTTTAAAATAAATATGACATAATGTGAATATTGTGTATGAAAAGAATTGACACACACACACAAATATTTTTTTTTCTATTATTTTTAATTTAAGTCTACCCAGCCTCCCTACCTTTCCCAGGGTCCAATGGGGGGCTTGTGTTATCTCCATGCTCTTCCAAGTACTGCTCCCTTGCACGCTGTTTAGTAACGCTGGAGCCGGAGTGATGTCATAACCCAGCTGCCACTATCAACACAGGGCACGAGAGGGAGCAATGCTGTAAGATCATTGTATACGGAACACAGAAGATACATTGGACACTGTAATTGGGCAGAGTAAACACCTGACGTCCTAGGTTGCAGGTCCGAACTCTGCCTTAACACACAGCCAGCTGTCTCCTGTGGTGCGCTAAGCTGGCCAGCTCTTGGCGTATTGCCTGCCTTTAGTATTCACACCCCCTGTGGTATGCGTACCACTGGTTGAGAAACAAGGCAGTAAACCACAGTGCGCTAGAAAACAGAAGGTGTGTGTTTCAAGAAGGAAAAGCATTAATTAAAGGACCACTATAGGCACCCAGACAACTTCAGCTCAATGAAGTGGTCTGGGTGCCAGGTCCAACTAGGGTTAACCCTGCAGCTGTAAGCATAGCAGGTTCAGAGAAACCCTAGTGGCTGTCTCACTGACAGCCGCTAGAGGCGCTTCCACGCTTCTCACTGTGAAAATCACAGTGAGAAGACGCTGATGTCCATAGGAAAGCATTGAGAAATGCTTTCCTACAGACTGGTTGAATGCGCGCGTGGCTTTTGCCGCGCATGCGCATTCAGTCCTGACGTTGGAAGAGGGAGGAGAGTTCCCCAGTGCCGAGGGAGTCCTGCGCTGGAGAAAGTGGGACCCTGAGGGTGGGGGTCCTAAAGACCCGAGTTTGTTTTCCTGGCACTATAGTGGTCCTTTAAGAAGCAAATCTCTTTCTGGGGATCTTCTCTATAAATACATTTTTCGCACTACTGCACCAGATGAATCATACATATTGAAGGGCAACACTTTTCGTGTCGCCACTCTTTAAAAGGGTCCATGGTGAATCTTGCAGCAAAATGCAGAAGCTGAGGTTTTTAGTTGAAAAGTATCTATACAACATTTCAGCACTGGTGTTAACATCAATATTCTCTAAATATTAGTATGTATTTGTACAAATGACTATTTCCTTCTGCTCACTTCCCCCCCAATTGCACATATTACAACGACTCCATCCCAGTATTGCATGTGAGATCTAATTGTAATCTGCCAATCTGCTTCCCTAATAGATATTTCCATGGGTTGTGGTTTATTGCATTGTTACTTTTTCTCTTTTGAAAGAATTACTTAAGGTTTCAGACACACTGACTTCCTTTAAAATCCAGATGTACTTTCTGGTCAATAATAAAATGTTAGACTGACATTACAGGTAGTGTCAATATCAAGTCACAAAAGTGTATGGGGATACAGGAGTCTAGAATAACTATTGTATGGGGAACTTTAAACCAAATGAAAGCAGTTTACCTTTAAATGTCCGCTCCTAAATAAATTCTGTAAATTGTCCCTGAAAGCAGTCAAAGTTGCAAGATAGACATAAACAGACACAGAACATGAACGTATTCACTAAACACTAAATTATAATTATTTATATAGCACCAACATAATTCACAGCGCTGTACAATAGGCAAAGCAATTAATTTAATTTAATTAGCAAAATAGCCTAGATTAGGAATAATTCTCTATAGCCACAAGCATCATGGTATTGAATTTGTATCATTATTTTTTGTAATCTGTTTTCAATGTACTACAGTTTGGTCTTTTCTGGGTAAAAGAGATATTCACTAAAGGGAGAATTCAAAGGGAACTCTAAGTGAAGCTAAGCTTCTAGTTAAACTACTCTGGCATAATATTTAAAATTTACTTTGATTTCTCAATTTAGTGAATAATTCTGATAGTCCCAATGAGCAATTCACCAAAGTGTGAATGGTCAAGAATTCAAACTGAATATCACATTTTAGGCCGCTTGGAAACATTCTCCAATTCAACTGTTTTTCATCTGTTTTCCCCTAAAATATTACTTTGAATTACGAACCTTTCACAATTTATTGAGAAAAAAAACCTTGTGTAATGACTACACATGCAAATTACTTTTAGGAAGGATGATTCAGATAGTAAACGGATATTTAGTTTTTTTCATTTTTATTATTTATGTTTTAAGATTCCTAGTTGCTTACAATATTATTTTCTTTTATACCTAATTTCAGAAGTAAGATGAACACAAACTATAGGTAGGAGTCGTAGGACATACAGAAGTCTTTGAAAAAATATGGTGACTCCCTGTTGACAGTTCTATGTGAACACACTAAATATTAAAATACAACAACTAAAAAGAAAAAGGCAATATAAATGAAGGTAAAAAATAGCTATTACTTTTCGATATGCTAACCTACTAAAACAAATATAACTATAACACATACTAAGACTTGAAAAAAGAGAAGTGGAGATAGCCAAGTCTCATTCTCACATGAACAGGGCACCCAAGGCCAAAATATCTGAAGCTGAAGGACATCACTGAGTGCTTGTGTTTCCAGGGCAAATCACTTCACCATCTTGAAGGGTAGTATTTAAAGGATTACTATAGGGTCAGGAACACAAACATGTATTCCTGACCCTATAGTGAAAACCCACCATTTAGGTGGCTTGCCCCCTACCCCCCTCGGTTTCCTTAAAATGAATTAAAACTCACCTTACTTCCAGCGCCCCGCAGGGCTGCCAGTGCTGGCTCTGCCCCCTTGGTGACAATCAGAATTGCCGATTTTTAGCCAATCTAATGCTTTCCCATGGGTAAAGCATTGGATTGGATACAATCGGCAGGGGGAATGCCGTTTTGGCCAATCAGCACCTTCTCATAGAGATGCATTGAATCAATGCATCTCTATGAGGAAAATTCAGCGTCCCCATGCAGAACGTGGAGACGCTGAATGGCAGTGCTGCCTACTGTGCAGCACTGAGCCACGAAGCACCTCCAGCGGACATCTGAGGGACACTACCACTTATCTAAACTCATCCTTAAGAACAGTTCTGCTTAGCTCAGTGCAGGAAAATCCAGAAGCAAGCAGTGCAGACTCAGGTGCCAAGATAAGCTGTCAAACCCTTCTTATATGGTATGACAACTAGGGGGACTCCTGGTACCATAGCCACTACAGCCAGCTGTTATGCTGTTTGCAGCGTACCTTCAGGAACACACTTACAACGTTACAAGTCTATTGAGCACAAAGAATATAAGCATCCAGAAGGCTCCTTGTCATCTCTTTCTGATTGACTGCTTATGGGATAAAATGCATTATTTTCAGGGGCACTCTAAACATGATGATAACCCATACAGCTTACTGCAGTGTTTATGGTGGAAGCAGTCTTTGGGTTAAATCCCATATTATTAAACTCTGTGCATTACATTTATAAGAAGAAAAAAAGATAACAAAAACTGTATTTTATGTTTGATTTTATCTTTGCACCCATCTGTGAAACATGGGGCTGCTTGTTACACAGTGGAACCTTTAGCTCTACACTGAAGAAACAGAAGGATCAGAACATATTTCGGCTGTCTGGAGAGGGATACACTAATGCGTTTAGGCAAGGCAGACTATTCAGAGAGGCCGGAGGTTGCCGTGGGCCATCTGGCAAGCCTTTGTGTACTGGGCATCTCAAATTCCTGTTGCTCACCTATTTTGACTTTGGTACAGAGCGTTAAAAAAAAATGCTGAAATGATATTGCCCAAGGTTAGAATTCTTCTGTTTTTATTTCAGCTTCAATTCTTTGTTTTATTTGACTTGCAATGTGTTACCCGCCTTTATTTCCATCCATTAAGCAGGCTTTAACCCCCTTAAAGGAGATTGGTGAAGTTTTAGTTTAAATAAAGATAAATTGGCAATGGAATCTGTTGGGATTTCAAGTTTTTACCTTTTTAAATAAATCAAAGAATAGCTATATCTAGTATAACTAGTTGTACAGCCATAGATCTGTCACCGATGTAAGCCCTTATTCATACATGGCAGTTATCACAGACATCTTTCTACACAATGTGCACCATTCGCCTGTGATTACGCCAAGATGACTAGATATCAGCATGTATTGCATCATTTTGAATAAACCTCTGGCTCTAGAATTGTGTACCCGCAACAAGAACTAACTGGGACTCCTGGCACCCACAGCTGCTACAAGTTGGCACAAGATGGCACTGACAGTCTGCCATCGAGTTTGACTTGACAAAGACTGGTTGTAGGGCCGAAACGTTGTTTGTACTCATGCACTTCAAATAAAGTCTGCCTTTTAAGAAACATTCGGGTGTGCATAGATATTGAGGTTTCTACCAATGAGTTTGAATGAATTTACTTTCTCCCCTACAGGTGTCCGGTTCTTGCTTGTGTGGGTTTTTGCAGAAAATCTAAAAATGACACGGAAGACAAGTCCACTTCATGGCCTGTGATGGGTTATCCAATCATGAAATCCAAAATGGCCTGTTCCGGCGCATGCACAGCGATAAAAATAACCTACCCTGTAGGCATACCACATAGTCGATTCAGGTGCATGCGTAATACTACTGTGAGCATTTCCTACGCTAACACTGCGCATGCGCTGCTCAATGTCATAAATACTCGTCCCCTGTACACGCATTTACAGCGTTCCTCCACCAGAGCTCGTGCTGTACATGCAAATGGCACACAGTGAAAGTCCCATACCCCCATGTGAGATTAACCGACCTACAGCTCACTTCTGGTGCAGACACATAACCGGAAGTGGCGGAGTAGGTTTTTTGAAAAAACACAGGGGCTAGTGGCATACTCGGTACTTGTGACTTTGGCAGCCTGGGACTCAGTTCCAGACTGTCAAATGTCAATTATGTGCAAAAATAAAGCCTGCTGTCAGCGCACACTGCACACTAGAAACAGATAATATGATTCTTCATTTGCAAGTGGACTGTGTGTGCGTGACTCGCATGCACACAGTCACCTGGTTCTGCCTTGACTAGCCCTGCCTGCCTCCACAGTGACACTTTGTAAATTAAAATATTACCTCCCTCCCCTTCCACGTCTCATTCCTTATATTTCTAACACCCTGACTCTGTGAGATTCCCTCCTCTTATCCATCCACCCCCTCTACCCGTTTGTTTAGTTCCCTGCCTCACTTCCTCCTTCGATGTGCATGCGTCCATGCCCAATCAATGATCCACTATGAGGGGCATTTTATTGGGAAGGCGACAGGAAGATGACGTAGCGCCACGTCTAAAGAGGGACAATTTCAGATAGGTTTTAAACTGTTTAATAACCTTGTACAATGAAAATAGAGGGACCTAAAGGAAACTATGCACAAGACTTAATAAAGCACAAAATGGTTACCCCATTAATGTGTTGAAGTATCCCTTTTAATGGTTTATCACAAAGACATTATTATTTCTAAAAATCAGAATTACACACTGGCAATATGTTCTTAATTTATAATAAATGCTGCACTCCTACAACCGCACCTTATCTGACACTCCTTTACCAGGAAAGACAATCATTTTTACATGCAACATAATATTTTTTCCCCCCAGCATTGCGAAATGTGATATAAAATTAGGTTTCCTGTTCATGATAATGAATGGATGCTTCCTGCTGTACAAGTTTTTTTAAATTGGCCAATGAAGAAGTCAAAACTTCTGGCATTACTATGGTTAACAGCTTGGGAATGTATGAACATACAATTTGTACGTATTAACCCCTGCATTATATGTCCTTTAGAAAATCCAGAACAATCCTGCAAGTCATCATGAACCAACACAAAGACAAAATGAACAGTACCATGCAACACTTTGGAGTTTACTCACTACACTGGGAACGTAGAGACCATAAAAAGAAATATTCTTAAATGTAGCTGTTTTTTCCAACTCAGCTATTCATTTGTCAATTCTATTTTTATGAATAAATCTCACACTCCCTGATTTGAATAATTTTCAGAAGAGAATAATTTAATAACTTTTTTCTATAGCCATATCCTGATTATTTTATTTCTTTGTAAGTAAACTGCAAGTAACAACTCGCGAACACACATGTGTGTGCCTGGAGTCTGCCAAATTTGTGACTGTCTCTAAATGTGCTGATTGCTATAGAAAGCAGAACTTTTATACTTAGTAACAGAAACACCCCCGAAACACACACACAGTGATCTTTTCTGTTTCACTTCCATTAGCGCCACAGAGCTAACAGAAGAGACAGGAGACTGGGGTAGCGCACGCCTGGCTTTCTCCCTTCTCAATGAGCGGTTTTACAGCTCACAGAGTAGTATAGACATACCTTATTCATGCATGCACATGAGCATTCTCAATGAGAACACTCGGATTGGACTATTCCTTGACACAGACTGAAATACAGCAGGTCTGTAGCTTTTGCAAGCTATTTTTTTAATATACATTCATGTTTTCTTTGAGGGTATATGTTCTAATTTTTTTTTTTATTATTATTATTTTTTTTTTAGTGCAGTGTCCCTTTAATACAGAAAAGTAGGAGTCGTGCTCCATACAGATAATTTAGCTTCAATTTTGCAATAATTTAGCTTCAATAGTGCAATTCGGTTTCCATCTAACTGCAATTCTCACGTTTTGTGTTTAGCTGTCTTGGAAGAGTACATACAAATCAGCAGACAGAGTTAAGCATTAACAAAACAAAACAAAAATATTCAAAGCCTAGGCACAGTGTTGGCAGCGTGGCATTTTGGGTAATGCTAGCCAAAGGCGTCTCTTGCTCAGTTCTCCAACCGTTACAGAAGGTGTGTGCAATGTTTTGGAGAGCGCCCAATAAAACAAAACTTATTTTAATGAATAAACAAGGGTGGCACCACTACCGTACATTTCAACCCTGGCAGCTGAATTCAAAAGTTGCAAACTTCATCACAATTTGCTAAAAAAAAAAAAACAGTCAATATTAATATTAGGAAGCTGCATTATTCCCACCTTTAATTTAGCTACAAATATGCTTTCGTAAGGACTCTATGCAGCCCGGAATGAAGTGATAAACAAAAAGCTAAACATTCCAAAATACAGCAGTGCTAGCTTATGTCTATTATAAATAAAGTGCATGACAATAGGGGTGTTGATTTTAATAAAGTTATCCTCCCTCCATTTGTGAGCATAATATAATTTTGTCTGTTTTACAGGTAAATCTGTGGGTAAAGGGGTTATTCGGTAAATACGAAACGTGAGGAACTCTAAGCAAATTTAACATTTTAAGCCAAAGTAGCCAAACTAAAAACACTGCTGTAAAAACAAAATAAAAAAATTCAGCTATTTTGACCTAAATTTTGAAAGTCTCTTTGAATGTCACTGAATTCCTGATGCTGATTAATCCTCCAAATGCCTGATCACTTGTCATGCAAGAGTTAAAATACAGACATCACATCAGGACCAGTAGCCAGTCTGCTGTTCTTTGTAGAACTTTAGCATAATTCTAGTTTATTTTGATTCCATGAAATACCCAGACCTTATGTGTAGCAGTGCATAATAAATACATACATTTAATCTAAATTTACTGATTAGTAAAGTGTAGTATATCTCCTTGCACAGCTCTAAGGAATATGATTTTATTAAATAAATAACACGATTAAACCAGGAAGTGAAAAGATCTGCATTTAGAGGCTTAGGAACTATATTTCCCATGATGCTCTGTCAGCTTTTAAAATAAATACAGTTTTTAAACATGTTTATTGGAACGACTATCTAAACTCATTCACCCACTGGGAACATTAAAATGAATTTCAGGTATTATTTTAAAAACAAAAAGCATTATGTTAAAGGTATTTTACATACTGGAAACGAATCATTCCCCATATAAAATGAGATTATTGCTACACTTTCAATTTTCACCCCAATGGCACAACAGAGGTGAAAACTGTGAGGGATACCTGTGAGTGTGGCTCTGGGGGGTGTGACTCTGGTAAAAAGTTACCTGTAGTCTCCTTCCCCAGCACACCTTCCCTCATAGTAGGAGAGCACACAGACAGTACAGGAGAATGAGTGCCATGTGCTTGGAACACAGTGCAGCCCGCATCTCCCCCCGGGGGTAACCTGCAGGTGGTTCGCTCCATTTCACACCTATATAAAGCTGGGTCACTCACCCTGAGCCCGCAGCGGTGGTCGCCCTGATGGACAGTATCCGCAGACGGTTCGCCGTGTCTTTCAGGCCCTGCAGGGTCTGCTGGTCGGGTTTGTGATAATCCGCCATGGAGAAGGCTGATGCCGGGGATTAGGAAGGAGTGTGCAGGTAATGAGCGTGGAGTCCGGGCAGCTGGAGCAGACAGAAGCAAGGCACAGATGTGGGCAGCTGGGAGGGCGCTATAAAAGGATTCACAGAGGGGAGGTACTGACTGGGAGCGGGTGGGTACTGACAATGAGAGGGTGGATACTGAGTGACTGGGAGGAGGTGGGTACGAGAGAGGGCAATAGAGAGGTGGGTACTGGGTGACAGGGAGAGGGTGGGTACTAGAGAGAGGTGGGTACTGGGTGACAGGGAGAGGGTGGGTACTAGAGAGAGAGGGTGGGTACTGGGTGACAGGGAGAGGGTGGGTACTGACAATGAGAGGGTGGATACTGAGTGACAGGGAGGAGGTGGGTACTAGAGAGGGCACTTGAGAGAGGTGGTACTGGATGACAGGGAGAGGGTAGGTACTAGAGAGAGACAGAGAGAGAGGGTGGATACTGGGTGACAGAGAGAGGGTGGTACTAGAGAGAGAGATGGCACTAGAGGTGGGTACTGAGTGGTAGGCAGAGGGCAGGGATTTTAACTGTAAAAGGAGGGCAGAAAGATGAAGGAGAGGGAGGGGAGCTTTGAAGGACAGCCAGGGGAGGGACAGACAGAGGATCTAAATGGGGAGGGCCCTGGTGACAATGAATGATAGAGGAGTGCATGGGGCGAAGAGGGAGACAGCTACAGGAGACAGCTACAGCTACAGGAGACAGCTACAGGGAGACAGCTACAGTGAATGTGAAGTAAACATACTGCAGATAGAATGATATTAACCCAGATGTAGAGTTGGTGAATGAAGAGAATGGGAAACGAGCAATGAGACTGTTAGAATAAGTGAATGGGGAATAGTGAGATAAGAGAATGGTAGAAATAGTAAAGTGGTGTAGAAGAAAGACATAAAACAATGAACGAAAGATGGATTGGGGAATGAATGGGGCAGTGAATGAGGAAGAGGTTAGTGGATGCATTGGGGGACAAGCTGTGTGGGAAGTAAAACATTGAAACAGCAATAGAACGTTACTGGCAAATGTAGAATGTTCCAATATATAATTTTATTCCTGGAGAGACTGAGTAACAAAGATTGTTATTAATACTATATTTATTTTTTTTAGACTTTTTTGACAAAATACCAAAACATATCCACAATTTTTATGAAAAGCTCTTTTTTACGGTCTTGTTGCAATTCCAGCGCAATCAAAAGTTGTGTTGAGATTTGCCAATTGCAAGAGCTTTCACCACCACATCCTGTCACTTCCCATCAGCCGCTGGCTGCGTCTGCTTTTGCAACTAGGCACCATCTTGTGAGATGTTCAAAAGTCGCTTGTGACATCTTAGTGTACATGTGCGAGAGTACAATAGTGGTGTCAGCTGTTCGCAGGTGAAACCACTAGTAGAATCATGGAAGGGAGAAAATAGCAGCAAAAAGAAGGGAAAACGTAAGACATTCTGGGCACCAATACAACTTTAATGCATTTGATGGATTTTGGCCTCATTGGTAAGCTGTATTTTTGCATGCTCAAATCTTTATAGTTTTTGCACAAATAATTAAAGGGACACTGTAGTCACCAGAGCTGTACTTGGACCCATTCTCTTTAATATTTTTATTAGTGATATTGCAGAAGGTTTTGATGGTAAGGTATGGCTTTTTGCTGGTGATACTAAGATATGTCACAGGGTTGATGTTCCAGGAGGGATAAGCCAAATGGCAAATTATTTAGGTAAACTAGAAAAAAGGTCAAAGCTGTGGCAACTGACATTTAATGTGGATAAGTGCAAGATAATGCATCTTGGACGTAAAATAGAATTTTTGATAGAGTCCCAACCTCAACATCTGAGGAAAGGGATTTAGGAGTAATAATTTCAGATTATTTAAAAGTAGGCAGACAATGTAATAGAGCAGCAGGAAATGCTAGCAGAATGCTTGGTTGTATAGGGAGAGGTATTAGCAGTAGAACGAGGGAAGTGCTCATGCCATTGTACAGAACATTGATGAGACCTCACTTGGAGTATTGTACGCAGTACTGGAGACCGTATCTCCAGAAGGATATTAATACTTTAGAGAGAGTTCAGTGAAGGGCTACTAAACTGGTTCATGGATTGCAGGATAAAACTTACCAGGAAAGGTTAAAGGAACTTAACATGTATAGCTTGGAGGAAAGACGAGACAGGGGGGATATGATAAAAACATAAAGGGAATCAACACAGTAAAGGAGGAGACTATATTTAAAAGAAGAAAAACTACCACAACAAGAGGACATAGTCTTAAATTAGAGGGATAGAGGTTTAAAAATAATACCAGGAAGTATTACTTTACTGAGAGGGTAGTGGATGCATGGAATAGCCTTCCAGCTGAAGTGGTAGAGGTTAACACAGTAAAGGAATTTAAGCATGCGTGGGATAGGCATATGGCTATCCTAGCTATAAGATAAGGCCAGGGACTAATGAAAGTATTTAGAAAATTGGGCAGACTAGATTGGCCCGAATGGTTCTTATGTGCTGTCACATTCTATGTTTCTAAAACGGTCTGGAAACCCTAGTAAACGTTATTACAGTGTTAACTGGTGTGAATAAAACAGCAGAGGAAAACAAAATAACCTGGATACCTGTACTGCGCTTCCTCTCTCTACTCCAACCTATGATGCTTTAGATGCACTTATGCATCCACACCTAAATACCATCCAAGCACACACACTCTCTTGCTTTCCTTCAGCAGTGCAATACTTGCACATGCATACAGTACAGCAGTGGTTAATCCAGTTTACATGCCTATTAAGGGTTTAAAAAAAATGGTAACAGATTTTTTGCAATTCAGTCATGCAAAACACTCACATGTGACAGTTACGTTTCAAGGTAAGTATCCCCCAGACTACTCACCTTACATGCCAACATCTCATATTGGGGGATCTTTGCAAAACATGTTTAACCCCTTAAGGACACATGACATGTGTGACATGTCATAATTCCATTTTATTCCAGAAGTTTGGTCCTTAAGGGGTTAAAAAGGTTTCACATGAGGAATTGTCACTCTGAATCACCGCTACTAAGTACCATGCCCACTGAATATTCATATGCTTCTAATTTGTGTTCCCAATGTTTATTCCCTGGTATACTATGTTTCCCCATGTGAACTATGATGTATTTGTATGTTTTACCTGCTCCCCATTCGGGAGAGCTCATACGAACGGATTCCGTTCGCCTCCCCACCAGGGACCACCCTGACCCCTCATTTAGAATGTATATTTAGAGTGTTCACACCTTGTAATAAACAAGCTTGCCCTGGGTGTCCACCGATTCGTATAATCGAACGCAACCCAGGGGCAGCATTCGTATCCTGAACCAGCTTGCACACACTATCTCAGACCTCCCGTGTCGGGGATCATCCTACTCGCTCCCAAAAGAGCTGTAATCACTGTCCACCCTCCTCCCCTGGCCGGGTGCTACAAGGCTAGGCTCGTAGCTGCCCAAGAGAGCACTCCCTCTGGTGGATACCTGCGTGGAGATATCCACCGGAGATATCCTCCAGCAGGGAATCTCTGGAGCTGTGAGTCGGTCTCACGGCCGCAGAGTCCCGCTAACCGCATGGAAGTCCATGCGGGCCAATGGGAGAGGGCGCGCCCATTCAAACTGGGTTTGCGCCATTCTCCTGATTGGTCGGCGCGGACACTGGGCGCTGTTTATTCGCTGTGGGGTGCAGGCAACCAATCATAGAAGGAGCGCTCTTTCAAACGGGGTTTCACACCTTTTCGTGCCGAAACCCCTCTCCTCCCCTGAGCGCTGATTGGAGTGATTTGGTTTGCACCCTTTCAGGTGATTGAGTTTTGCATGGTTTAGGCGTGAAGTTTGAATTCCCCGGACTAAACCAAGCAACTCCATAGAACCTATTTCGGGATGTACAGAGCCTCGAGCCCCAGACTTTAGATGCTGATATATTGGGCTCTGTACATCTGATAGCCCCGCTATTTGCAGGGATCCTAGATGGGAACCAGGGCTATCTAGTGATATGGGTTTTATCCATGTGACCCCTCCCCTTCCCAGGGCGCTGAGCACCAAAATGTACCTCCCCTGTATGTAATGTGTTTGAATGTATATCCCTGTGTACTGTTGGTATCTCCCAGAGTGGGAGATGGCCATCTGTAACCCAACCCCGTCCTGCCTGGGATTGTGTTGTATTGAATGGAGACCCCCTGTGGGGGTCTGTGCATAAAAGAAGCCGGTTTCCAATAAAGATTGTTCTGTGTTTTAACCTCCAAAACGGTGTGTCGTCAGGATATTGGAGGAAAGTAAGAATTAACCCCTGTGTCTGCTGTTCCAGCTTACAGGTAATGAAGCAGGAAAAGTCCTTGTAAGGACTAAGAGAGCTAGTTCCCCATCCGTTTCGCCTGGTACAGGTTGGAGGCAACCCCTCTAGCGGAGGAACCCAGTCGCGGTACAGGGAGCTCCGTTACAAGTTCTCATTTAATTGTAGCATGTTATGTGTGACCTTATAAAATAATGACGAATAGGACTAGATTAAAGCCACCCGGGTGGTGGGTTGACTAAAATATGGTAGCTCTTGTTCCCAATACAAAATAAAACTGAAAAGCAAATTGCTGAATTTAGGACAAAATGGTGGATTTCAGAATATGATCCAGCTATGCTACAGTCACAGTATAGACAAATTTGTATGTTGAATTTTACAGTGAATTCTAAACCAAAGCCACAAATCCCCACCACCATTGAGAGAAATGAAAAGTAAAATTTGTATTTCTCAATGGGTGACAAGTGATAGGCTAAGAGTGGATACAGAGATATTGAGGATCAAATTCAGTTTAAAACCATTGAAAAATACTATTATACTAACTACTCTTGACCACTGTTTATTCCCACATATTCGTCCAATATACATTCTTCTTGTTTTTGCAGATATATTTAAATTGTGTGCGTATTATAAATATATGCAAATTAGGTTATTAATTAAACTACGAATTGTGGAGAATATGCATAGCTTAGGCTGAATATAGCCAAGCTGTAAAACGAACAGTCAGATTCATCCTCCCTTCATCCCCCTGAAATTGTGCTATTTGTGAGTAAAATGAGCAATTTGCTTTGCTTGTTAATTACCAAGTATTTGGATTTTGTCAAATCTAAAAATATTTTCTAGAAAGTAACTCTTATTATGAAAATCAATGCTGTATATAATAACCAAGAAAACCCATGCAGAACAAATTTTTAAAAAAATTGACATTTCTTATTTTGAAGATTTACTAAAGGAGTAGTAATTATGGATAATTGATAAGGGAATTTAACATTTTAGCATAGCTGGAAATTTTACACAGTAATTTTGGTCAAAATGGGCAATTTCTTGTTCTCGTAATTAAACTCATATCTACAGCTTCAAATTCTGTTTGTAAACACTTGTATTAGCAGTCTAAGTAGATAGGGGTTTGCAAGTTTGGTTTTTGTTCAGCCATGGTTTCTGTAAACTACTGTTTAAAAAATAAATAAAAAATACTGGTCTTAATAAACAGCACAAATAAAACAACAAGTGTGTTTTGTACTCCATAGTGCATGCCCCAATGTCATTTGTCATCATGAAACGTTTTGACACTATTGTCAATATGTTTCTGCACACAGATTATTTTATTGAGATATCATTGTGTAAAATATCTACCTTCTTTAAATAGTTTAACTTGCTTAGTCATCCTAAATAGCAGATTCAAGATCTCTTATAACCGAGCTTGAACCGGGGTGGAGAATCTGATTTAGCTGTACACAAACCGCTTAGCCAAGACTAAGCTTAAAGCAGCACTGTCATGCTGAACTTACCTTTCCTCAATCTCTTCCTCTTCTCCCCCTCTCTCTCAGGATCTGTTATTCTTTTCTTCCTGTCTTATTTAGTTTTCTTTAAAATCATAAGACAAAGTAGGGACTCTGTCTTATGGAGGATTCCTCCGCTTGACCAGCTCTGACCAGTGGAGGAGCAAAGTGTGCTTCATTTCTGCTGGTCAGAGCAATTTTCCCATAATTCTTACCTTTCCTCTGTGTTCCCGCGATGCTTCCTGTCATTTTAGACGAAACTGCCGAATTGCGTTCTAACTAAATGAGAACAGTATGTTTGTTTGTTTTAGAATGCAATTCGGCACTTTGTTCGGATCAGAATTTCATTCGAATGAATGAAACTCCGATCCTATTCATTGCTGTGGCTGCATCTTGCAGCCGCTTAGTAGATAACTCCCTAATTCCCACGGTATCAGGGAGCTGTCTACTAAAAGGCTGAAAGACTTAAACTGGTCTTTCAGCCACATTTACTAACACTAAGTAAAAATGACTTAGTATTAGTAAATAATATGCCCCTACTCGCTATACCGCGAGTAGAGGAATGTCTAGTAAGCAGTGAGCAGCCTGTGGCCTGTGGCTGCTCACAATAAAAAAAAAAAAAAAACGACGGGTGGGGGCCCTAAAGTAAAATAAGGGAGGGACACCTATTGCCCCCCCCCCCCGGCCCCCACCCCTGAGCGGTGGGTGGGGGCCATAAAGATAACGAGTGGGGGGGGACTTACTGTCCTCCCCCCCCCGGCCCCCACCACTGCGCGGTGGGTGGGGGCCATAAATTACAATGGGGGGGGGACACAGCTACTGGCCTCCCCCACGGCCCCCACCATAATGGTAATAAGGGGGGACACAGCTACTGGCCTCCCCCACCGGCCCCCACCCCTGGGCGGCGGGGCCATAATGATAATGGGGGG
Source organism: Pelobates fuscus (assembly GCF_036172605.1). NCBI lineage: Eukaryota > Metazoa > Chordata > Amphibia > Anura > Pelobatidae > Pelobates > Pelobates fuscus. The sequence goes on from NC_086323.1 coordinate 168,993,009, forward strand.
GGCCTACTGTCCTCCCCCCGCCCCCACCCCAGGGCGGCGGGTGGGGGCACTAAGTCAATTCCCCCCCATCAAGGTGACAAGGGGTCCCCAAGCCCCTAGTCACCCACCCCCCACCCAAATAAAAATGCCCCTACCTACCCCCCTCACCCTAAAAAATAGTGAGGGGGGAATAAAATTGCTAACCTGTAAAGTAAAATTAAACTTACCATTCAACGTCTTCTTTTTTCTAAAATCTTCATTTTTCAGCCCCCAAAAAGGCCAAATAAAAAACCATCATACCCGTTGAACTAAAAATAAAATAAACCCGAGCGTAGATTGGTATTTCAGCATGACAATGACCCAAAACACACAGCCAAAGCAACAAAGGAGTGGCAAAAAATAAACACATTCAGGTCCTGGAGAGGCCTAGTCAGTCTTCACACCTTAATCCCATAGAAAATCTGTGGATGGAGCTGAAGGTTGGAGTTACCAAACGTCAGCTTCGAAACCTTAATGACTTGGAGAGGATCTTCAAAGAGGAGTGGGACAAAATCCCTCCTGAGATGTGTGCAAACCTGCTGGCCAACTACAAGAAACATTTAAACTCTGATTTGCCAACAAATACTAAGTCAAAGGGGTCAAATACTTATTTTACTCATTGGCATGCAAATCAATTTATATCTTTTTTGGACATGCGTTTTTCTGGATTTTTTTTATTTTTTATTGTTATTTAGTCTGTCACTGTTAAAATACACCTACCATTAAAATTACAGGCTGGTCACTTCTTTGTCAGTGGGCAAACGTTCAAAATCAGCAGAGGATCAAATACTTTTTTCACTCACTGTTGCTTAAACAGTCTGGCAAAATACCATCCCCAACCCAGCAGCAAGTAAGAGATCTAGATGGAAGTAAACTGAGGGGGAATGGGACACAATACTAATCGGCAGACACATCTCTCACTAGCCCTCTCCCCCCGCCCCCCGGACCGGTGGGGGGTACCTACTGGACCAGCTACTTACCTTGGCTGACTCTGGAAAGCAGGAACTTCATCACCTCACACGACTGCAGGATCACCAAAGATGGCGACAGTGCCCTTACCTCATGGGCACAAGCAGCCCTGGTGTATACAGCAGAGTTATGATGAGCAAACATTAAAGCGACTGGACGAAATCTTTAACCGTTTCTGGGCAGCAATTGAGGCTCGCACAGCACCATCCCCAACCCAGCAGCAAGTAAGAGATCTAGATGGAAGTAAACTGAGGGGGAATGTGACACCCTCAAACCCTGACCACATGCAAGAGGAGGTTGAGCTGGGGGGAATTCCAAGCTCCCAAGAGGGGTCCCCGCTGCTAACATGCTTCACAACATTGCCACTCACCTTCCTAGGCCGAGAGCCACACAGCTTCACCCACAGGTGTGGAGGATCACTCGCCACCGGCTGCCCGCAACCCACAGATCCTCTGCATACCCCAGGCGGCGGAAGGATAAGGTCTTCAAGAGAACCAGAACCCAGACGCAAGCTCTCACACAGACCTGGGGCCGGAAGAGCACTGTGCCCTGGTGGGGATATGCTGACCTCCACCTGAACTTGCTGGGCTACATGAACTCCCTACAAGACTTTCTAGTGGCAACTGTGAGCCCCCAAGCCCTACGCTTGCCTTCCCTCTGCTTCCCGGCTCTAGACATAGGCTGACTGTTCGCTTATCTTTCTGGGCTGTTCTGCAACACACACCCTGAGACTTAACAGCATGATGTCGTGGCTAAATGGTCCCACATAGCCCTTGCGGCTACTTTAAATTTGCCTGCCAGCGACCCCTCCATAACCACTTTTTAAGTTTGCTGAGGTTAGACTATAACATACTTTCATCTCATTTGTCTAGATCTTCTCCTAGGCTAGCTAAGTGTTATATGCTCATTCACTCTAGACATGACTAAACAGCATGTTATAATTAACATTTACTAAAAATGTGCGAGAAAACTGAATGCCATGACATTGTCATAACAGGTATATTACTCATTGGTTTGTCCCGCTTTTGTGGCGTGGCAAACTTGTTTTGTTCACTATTTGCACAATAAAATAAAGAATGATAAAAAAAAAAATGCAATTTACAGAGCAGGAGGTAAAAACATCTAAAGAAAGTTAACATTGGATTTAAAATTAAACCATTTTTGGAGAGGTGTGACTAGGGCTGCATAAACAAACACAAATGATTTAACTCCTAAATGGCAGAGAAGTGAGCAGTGAGGCTTTAGACCAGGCTTCCTCAAACGCTGGCCCTCCAGATGTTGCTAAACTACAACTCCCATGATTCTCAGCCTATTTCATTCAGAGAATCATGGGAGTTGTAGTTCAGCAACATCTGGAGGGCCGGAGTTTGGGGAAGTCTGCTTTAGACGCATGAGCTATACACCAAAACGCCTTCCTTAACCCCTTAAGGACACATGACATGTCATGATTCCCTTTTATTCCAGAAGTTTGGTCCTTAAGGGGTTAAGCTGTTTTGGTGACTATAGTGTCCCTTTAAATCAGTAGTTGTGGGTGTAGTATACAATGTTATCAACACAATTAAAAACAAAACACACAAAAAAAGACACTCAAACTTTTATTTCTAATTTTCTTAAAAAAATAGATTTGCCAACATAAAAGTGGAAACACATGTACATGTGTGCAATAATTACAAGGTTAGGCGGACAAGACATATTTCCTTAATTTGTATGTGGAAAAATAAAATGTAATTCTGAAAATACAATTTTTATCCATACAAATTATGTATTGAAATTCGTCAAATTGTATTTTTCCTTACAAATAACACATGCAACTATGGAATATGTTCAATGGGCACAAATCCAACGTAAAACAGGCTTTAAAGAAATAGGAAAACAGCATTACACCAATATATTGTAAAAGTGATAGTAACTTTGTTCAAAATGTAATAGTTAATATCTATCAAATAGAAATGTATCTACATTTATCTTGAACCTTCTACATGTTTATAACAATATGTATATACAGTATTCTTATTTAGATACTCTTTTTCTAGCCATCTGGTTTCATAGCTCTTTATATGTCAATGTTAACATGCTTGTAAATGGAGACAGTTTCAAATCTTTTGTAAACTACTAATCGGTCTACACATAATATGTGCTTATACTAAAAAAGGATTAACGTGAACATTGGGTTAATTTGCGTATTAAATGAGTGTGCCATGCAATCTGGCCATTACAGCTGTAATGGTTCTAGGAAAACATACCTTTGAAATGCTCAATCCTCTCCTTCAGTTGCAGAATCTGTACTGTGAACATACACAGCACAAGTTCCTTCTTAAACTGCTGTGAAAAATATATTTAAAAAAAAAAAACACACTTCCATGATGCTTGGTCAGTCTAAAGACATGCAAAGCATCATGGGAGTTGTAGTTCTACAACATCTGGGGATCAACTTTTTGGGTACCCCTGCTTTAAAGTGTGCCTGTCATAGTGTGTGTGTATATATATATATATATATATATATATATATATATATATATATATATATATATACACATATACACACACACACACACACACAATCAGTTTGAATTATAATGGAGGAAAAAAACATGGTACTAGGAAATGAGAAGATGTAAAAAAAATAAAAATAAATAAATAAAAATAATCCATAACATTGTCCCTAAACCAACTGTCAATCAATTTTCAAGATTCAGTGCAGACCCCTATACAGGCAACAGAGTGTCAGGGAAAGCAAGATAGGGTGTTCTGCTGTTCTCTGCCACAGATCGTTCACCAAAGGTGTACAGGAACAAAATGATGTCAATCAAAGCATGTCGGCATCATTAGACAAACTAGCCCAAGCAGGGGCGATATAATTGGATGGGGGGTGGTAAGAAGGTGTGACACCGGGGGGGAGGAAGTGTTGTATTACTTTAAAGGAACAATATAGCATTAGGAATATAAAACTGTATGCTTAACGTTATAGTGACCCTCTGCGCTTAAGTTATTGTCCGCACCCCCGTGTTAAAAAGAGGCAAGTGTAGGGGCGTGGCCAGTGTAAAAAAGAGGCAAGTGTAGGGGCGTTGCTAAACGGACGTGCTGCTGCGGAGCTCCGTTCCAGAAACAATAACAATAGGCGAAAAGTCCCGAAAAACGGCTCACACAAACGGCCACACACAAACCTCCCACCCAGAGACACCAATGGGGCGAAAGAATAAGAAATTCCAACTCCCGGAGACGCCAAAAAACCCCGATATTCGGCTTGCATTTGCAAGGCCCTCTCCACTGGCTCAAGCAAAAATTGCACCTGCAGCACTCAGCAAGACCTCGGACGACTCTCAGGAGGACAGAGAGCCTTGCCTCGCCTCCAACAGATAATGGGGCGCACTACCAAGAGGTGGGTGATCTCCAGCAGCGGCTTACAGTGGTGGAATCCAGAGAGGTAGCAAGGGATCACCAGCTGCAACACTCCAGTGATATGGTACAAGCCCTCAGGTCCAGTCACTCACACGAACAGTCACAACGCTGGAATCCTGGCATAGACGGCGGAACATCAGTTTCCGAGGCATCCCAGAGAGTGTAAAGGGAGAAGCATTGTTGCTTCACATACACCAATTACTCACAGTGATGGGCATAAAGGAGGGCGCTGAGCCTGGCCTGATACAGTCAGCATTTCGGATCCGCAAGGCCGCAACAGCGACTGCGGATACGCCCAGAGACACAATAGCATAACTCTCGCAGGCCCTAGCAGCCACACAGCATGGTGTACGAGAGAGCATCCATGGGACACTCGATCTAACAGAGGTCCACTAGAGCCCCACACTACCCCAGCTCCTGTACACGGCAGCTTTCACACACCCCTGAGTAACACACCAGCAACTGCATAATGTCCCTGTAGCCAACGTTATATGTCCCTGCTTACCCTTTGCAGCCATCAGACACATATAGCCAACAACCTAAGATAGTTAGTGCCAGTTGCTCGCCAGATGAGGTTGATGCAAAACTGGAAAACTCTCACTATATACATGCAAGAGTGATGTTACTTTCATACGAAATTGTTACTATTCACATGCTAAGTAACCGTTTCAACACATACCTCTCTCCAGCAACGTAATGGGGGTATTATAATGCACATGTGTGGCAAGTGCATTAGACCATCCACATAGGAAAGCATTGAATTAATGCTTTCCTCTGGGGGATTTAAAGTCGTTGAATGTCCTCATGCAAATCGTGAGGATGTACAGTGTAGTTCCACAGAGTTTCCAAAAAGTGCCTTTAGTGACTATATGGGAGACAGATACAAGAGACATTCTTAACCCGGCAATGTTTTACATTGCAGGGCTAATGGGACAGGGACACCACACCCTTACCACTTCAAAGTGGCCTGGATGCCTATTGTGTGTCCCTTTAACATCCATGAAGTTGCCATGATGACCACACACTTGCCATTAGATAGAAGCAGAGTATTCAACAATATAAGATTTATATAAAACTAACAGCCCAGGATAGGTTACTTTTAGCACCAATCAAGAACAAGGATTAGAGAATATATATTAAAAATAAAAAAAAGTGATCAAATAAACAAAAAAAAAATATTTTTAAAGAAATTTGGTTTATGGATCTTTCACCTGCATCTACCACTGTATCTTTGTTCATTATTTAGTAAGTGCTCCCAAAAATTTAAGGGTACATGTAGCACAATATTTTGCAAAGCAATGTATTCAGAAGCTATACTTGTGTTCTCTTTGTAATGACACAATATGCAGATAGATATAAAGCTGTATCAATGTTCTGCTTTTTTTTTTCTATGACCTTGTTAAAAAAAACAAAGTTTCCGCATCTCACTTGGTTTAATACAACCTACCAGAAAAGAAACCGCAAATTGTATTGTGTAGTATAAAATCACTAACACTGAAAGTGACACATGCGTAACCTCAAACCAGTCACAGTAAAATAGGTTTGTGTGTCAGAATCCAAACATCTGGTTTGACACCCACAAAGAACCAATAATGGATCAATGACCCTACGATGTGAGCTTTAAAAAATACAACATCAAAATAGTAACTTGGCAATCATTTTGTGAAATTGGCTAACAAGTTGACCCCAATAGCCACAGATTTTCTTGAAACCTGTCCATTTTAGCCACTGAAGAAATGATTCGCTGCACTGTAATCAGGCAACTGTTATAGACAATACATCCTCCAAACCAAATAACTGTCAGCGAGTGCTCCTCCTAAAATGTACATCAGATACTATTTGGTGTCACACAATAAAGAATAAAAATTCAAAGCAAAATTGCCAGCAGATGCATAGTTTTTAATGCTGTGCTATCTTCATGGCAGCAAATATTACGCTTATATAGTGTTCATGGACTGCTGCTACCACACAACACAAGCAACACTTAGCTTATTATCTCTGTCAAGCTATTTACTAACCATTTCTCAACAATATTTAAGGTGAACTTATTGCCCAGACTTTTTGTGTATGATCGGTTTTAAATGCTAAACATGCAAAAGGGACCAATAACATTAAATAGAAACCAAGATCAAAAATAAAGAATGCTCAAAAGGGATTGTATAAGCACAATAACCCTAACAGCATTCTGTAGTGATTATGGTGTCAAAACCCAATCCACATCATAATTGCCAAACAGCTTTCACAGTTTTGATACTTAGTCCTCCAAGTGTGTCTGGTCCAGCCTCCTCTTCTGATATCGCCAATGCAGAAGTACCTACTTCCGAATTAGGAAAATCATTTTTGCTCGTGCGTGTGCAGAATTTATTAACAATATTGTCAACTGTGTTCTCAGGCAATGAATTACATCCAAATATGGATGAAAAGTATACATCTAATGCAGAGGGAAAACTTTACTTTTAGATACATCAGAGGAAGGGGGCACATGGGGGACCCATGTACACATTAAGCCCTTCAATAACGATGTAACTACTTGCCATTGTATGGGAGCCAGGAGACACCTCACTGTAACCACTAAAGTGTTCTGTAGTGTTTATGTTTCCTAGACTGACTAACTTTTTCAGTTCCTGGGGTGCACCACTAGAACACCTAGATAAGTCTTTGATTATTACATATTACACAAAGATCATTTCATTTTTTTTTTGGCCAATAAACATTTTCAAATTTTATTATGACCGGTACTTCGTATAAGGCTAGCAAAACAAATTTAAGTTTAACTCACGCAAAATCAGCAGGTACAATCTGCTAGTTTTAGGACTGTCCAATTTAATAAGAAAAAAAAAAAAAAAAAAAAACAGTAGCTATACAGCCACTTATATCAACAATCCGAAACAGAAAACTAATCTGTGAATACAAGTAATGCAAGTTCATACTAAATGTCCTTACAAAAAAACAAAACTATTTTAAGTTTAAAAAACAAAGAAACACAAACCATAAACTTAAAGCTTCACCAACATTTGAAGTTTGCTATATCATGTAGCTTCAGAAGTAAAAACGATCTCAGCTAAATGAAAAGTAACTATCAGAATTGATATAATAAATTTAAAATTGTAAAATATTTAAGCTTTCAGGGACCACTAAAGGTGCCAACCACTTCATCTGAATGAAGTGGTCTGGAAGCAGTGGTCCTGTCGTTTCAACCCTTCAATGTATAACATTGCCGTTTTGTTGAAATTTGAATGTTTATATTTAAAATGTTAAGTACACCTCTAGTAGCCGTCTCTGCCTGACAGCCACACAAAGTACTTCTGACTCCAGACCTGTGTCAAACTCTGTTCTCCAATCAAATATTGCTCAAAGTAGCATTTGATTGGAGGAGCGCGGCAATTTACTGTGCACTGATATAGTCGCCGATGCTTCGATGAGATTGGACAAAACGAGGAAAATCAGCAGCCATGCTGACGAAGATTGTGGCGGAGTGAACGGCTGCAGACTGAGTTTTGGCCCTGGGAAATAGGCAAGTAATCTTTTAAAACACTATAATGGGGGTGGAGAGAGATCACAGCAACATAAGGGAACTTATAGTCCCAAAAAAACAACTTATTTACAGGACTATAGGTTCCCATTATTAATACAAAGAGCTGCAAGTTCTGCTTTACATTTACGCTTAAAGAGACACTATAGTCACTAGAACAACTACAGCTTAATGTAGTTGTTCTGGTGAGTAGAATCATTATATGCAAGTATTTTTATGCAAACACTGATTCAATGCATCTCGATGAGGTGCTGATTGGCCAAAACTGTGTTTGGCCCCGCCCTTGCCGATTTTATCCAATCCAATGCTTTCCCCATGGGAAAACCGTAGATTGGCTAAAAATCTGCAATTCTGATGATGTCACCAATGGGGGGGGGGGGGGGGGGGGGGGGGGGGCAGTGCCAGAAGACATGCACAGCCCTGGAAATAAGGTAAGTTTTAATTCCTTTTAAGGGGGCAAGCCACCTAAATGGTGGGTATTACACTATAGGGTCAGGAATACATGTTTGTGTTCCTGACCCTATAGCGATCCTTTTACACCATAGCAAAAACATTTTCTCAAGTGCAAGATCTCTACAACTTAAACATATCAATTGGAATTTTATTGCTTTAGGAAATATAAAAATAGGCAGAGATTATTTATTCTAATAATATAATAATAATGTCATCTGCATTTTTATTGGCTTCAGTGGATTTGGTCAATTTGTTTGTATTTGTTAATGTTAATAAAAAGGACCCCCTCAACCATGTTTTTTTTAACTGCTGACTATTTGTATTGGCTTGTTCCCTAAAATGTGAATTGTATGGAATTCAAAATTAACTGCAAAACAGCCCAACTGAAAACATTGTCAACTATCAACAATAAATTTAAATTCACTCTAAATATCTGATATATCACACTGAATAACCCTCTATGAGTAAGCTATCAACAAGATAGAATTATGGTGTGCAAACAAGCAACCAATACATCTCTGAAAGATGCATCATGCATATAAGGGAAGGTCGAGAGAGAGTCAATCTGTCAATAAATTCAATAATTTTATTAAAATGCATATAAAATTAGGGTAACAATTTTAAAACAAACAAAAAAAAGGCTTTGCCACTTAAAAAACAAACAAAAACAAAAGTATAATATTGATATTGAGGATTCAAATCCAATGCATTTAGATGGTATCTGCTTTAAAAACAAAAAGGTACATAAAATTCAACGTTAATAATCACCTCTACCAGTAGCTGTAGTACAGACAACCATGACTTTTTTTTTTAGTACACTCAAAATATGCCGGTAAACAAGAAATATTTCTGTTGCCCTGCACATAGTTTAAAATGAATCGATTGGACAAGTTGCAGCATATATTAAACTGAATGGTCAATGCGTTGTTCCAAATGTATTATCCAAAACATTCCTCTATTTTCCCATGTAGCATTGACCTTGTTTCATGCAGCTTGGTTTTTTTTTTTTGGTTGTTGATAGTTTTGTATAGAATGACCAACAAGTAGGAGACCATTGCTTTTTTATTTATTTTTTTTGTATTGGTATTTCATCCTTTAAAGCTTGACTTTATCTGAGGTTTTTGTAAGGGATTGTAGATAGACTTCATGGACTGTATTGAGAAAACTTGAATCGTTCTAAAAAAAAGAAATAAATAAAAAATAATTATAGATCCAGCAATCACAATAAAATAAGCCATATACCTGTACAGTAACCAAAAGTATGTTTTTTAATGTAAAGTTGAGGTTTAGATACAGAATGCATGTAACCAAAAACTGGTGCATAATGATTCTGTTGGTTTTCAGGGCATCCCATTTATTATTTATTTACTACATGATGTATTATAAAAGGCTACCTGCTTGCTTTATATTTTGTTTTCACTTAAAGGAACAGTCTTAGTCCCTCAGCACTATGGTCTCACTAAGGCCACCACTCTATTTAGAGTTACGCAAGAATGGCACACACAGTCTATACATGCTTTCCCCCCCCCCTCCTCCCTTTATCTCTCTGATAAGGCACTTGACTTTGCAGTGTGCTGCCTCTTATATCTTTCACATGGATATTGGAGACCTTTTTAAACAATACTGTTTTCTGCTAATACCTGGATTGTGTGGATTACATGAAAATAGATTCAATTTAAAGGTACACTATAGTCACTAGAACAGCTACAGCTTATTGAATTTGTTCCGCTGAGTATAATCAGTTCCTTCAGGCTTTTTGTACTAAACACTGTCCTTTCAATGCTGTTAAATTGCACCTGCACATCCTGGAAAGATTTAAAAATAATAAATAAAAAAAATAATTAGAAATCCTAACCAAATACATGCTAAACACCACTAGAGCTTTAAAATCGGGTTGCTCATTGAAATGACATTTAACCTCCCTGGCGGTATGATTATGTCAGGAATTTTGTACCAAAAGCGGTACCATTTTTTTGCATGGAAATTTGGTGTTATGTATTGTAGGCCAGTAATTACTTTCTTAAACCTGACCAAAAGTACTCTCAGATGTGAAAGTTCGAAACATAAAATCATGAATTATAATCTAATAAATAATATACCGGTTCCCATTTTCTGTTCCTGGAAAACTTGCTATGCAGAGTAGCTGATTGCTGCTCGTTGTAGCGATTTGTCTCCGTGACAATCTTTTCAATGACGTCATCTGTGAGAAATAATTTTAGGTATGCCAAAGGATCATTGTGCTCAACGTCTACCTTCATCCCAGGTGATCCAGTAAACGGAAATCTTGGCGGCGGTACCTCATCCATACCGCAATCAATAAGGCACCAAGTGCGCACATCACTGAGCTCGGGTGCAGAATCGTCGCTGTCGCCACTTCTCTGGTCACTGTCAGAGTCAGATGACGAATCTTGCCACGAATCGCTATCGCAGTCGCTCAATTCTGCGAGGGGCTCTGTGTCGCTGCCGCTGTCACTCATCTGATCCAAACCCGCTTTGGAGATGCTAAAGTGACGCTTTGATGCCATGGTAAAAAATTTATTTTATGGGCAGAAATTACAGCAAAAAGGGCAGGCAGGGCAGTGTAGGATGATCAAATTTCAAATCTGAGGTGATACAATGTAATCTGACAGGATTTCACTGTATCACCTAACTATGTGTGTGTGTCACTTTTATGCTTGAAACATTTGAATTACCCGCCCAGTTCCGCCCCCATGAGCCTCTGCGGCTCACAGAGACGGAACCAGGAAGTCAGATGGAGGCATCCGCCGGGGCTCTCACCGGCAATCACAGCGCGGGGACATCGCTGGATCGCAAGGAGAAGGTAAGGAGACTCCGCTGCCAGCTCTGTTATCTACCCCGAGCGTGACTCGGGGTTACCGCTTCTGGCAGCGAAAATTAACCCCGAGTCACGCTCGGGAATACCGCTAGCCTGGTTAAGCAATGTTTTCAGCTATAATAGATGGGAAACTATAGGCACCCAAACGTTAGCTTAAAACAAAGCAGTTTTCCTGACACTATAGGTTTCTAAGGTGCCACCTTCCCTCGCGCCATCCTCCCGCTGCGCTGAAGGGGTTAAAACCCCCTCCATGACTTGCCTGAATCCGGCGCCAATGTCCCTTGGTGCTGGGACATGCTCCTCCCTCGCCGACATCAGCCAGCGAGGAAACCTGATGCACATGCGCAGCAATGGCCGCAATCGGCCATTATTCAATGCTTCCTATGGTGGAAAAAAATGACTCTGGGAGGTCCTCGTGCAGAGCATGAGGACGCCCTGAGTCAGATAACGGACCAAAGATTGACTTATCTTGTAGATGGTGTAGTGCATAGTGAAACTGAAGGGTGAGTCAGTATTGCTGTGAGCTAGGTTTGTGCATTGAGCTTTGGGTTAGATTTAGGGATTAGGGAAGATTAAAGTTACTGACAGGTTAGGGTCAAGTAAGAGTTAATGCTGGGCTTGCGTTGTCATTTTAGGGTTAGAAATAAGGTTAGGGTAGGTATATGTTTAGCGTTAGTATAAGCATAGGGTTAGGGTTGGTAAAGGGTTAACATTGGCAAAGGGTTAACTACCAAAAATGAATTAAGATCCTAAACATACGAGGCATTTTATCATCAGGACTGAAAGAGGAATCTATTTTGAGTTATTTTTCTTTAGTTGAATTGAATGTTTAAAAATGAGGTGCAAAAATTTTTCTTCAAAATTGATAAAATGACCTTATTTTAAACATTCACACCTAATGCAGTGTTAAGTATAAATATATATCAAATTATATAAAACCCCTTTCTGTCCTTTAACAAAACAGTATGTATTGTTGGGGCACTTGAGGAAAACTATAAGTTACAGTGGAAACATAGTGGTTAGGACCTTTGCATCTGTCCTTAAGCTAAAGTTGTTCTGGTGCCTGTAGTATGCCTTTAATGTGCAGGAATGACAAGCTACTACTGACTAGAATTACTTTAAACCAGAACAGTGTGTTCTAAGAAGTATTCAAAGAGGTTTTTCTATTTTCGTTTTGAATTTCTTTTCGTTCTAACATTTTCTCTCCCATATTTTGAATTACAGACTTCGACAATATTTAATTGAAATATTGATCTGCCAGATTGTATAGGGCACTCCATTCCTGTTTTTCGTACATGATTCAAAAATGAAGAAAAAAAGAGCTAAAAATAAATAAATAAAAAATACGAACTATTTTCTAGTTTAGGGAGAAAAATTGTCTGTGGTATAGAATCCATCAGTTTCTCAGAGGTTGCTAGTGAAACAGAAGAGAAGCACTAGACGGTGTAACATTTTAATCCATACCAAGATTCCATGGATTTGGGACTGTGCCATTTTTGTTATGTGTTTGTTCAACCAAAAATTTTATGCTTTCTCTTCAAGTGCACCCAAACATAGTATACATGTTTCTGCTTTTAAAACACAAATAGGGTGTTCTCTTCGGATACCATATATGTATACATAACAGCATTAGAGAACACTACAGTGATAGAAATGCAAAGCAGTTTCCCTAACACTAGAGTGTCCTTCCGCCTCCACGTCCCCCCACGACAATTGAAGAGTTAAAACTTTTTAAACACTTACTTGATTCCAGCGCTGAAGTTCCTCCGACTTTAGTGAGAAAGCCCTAATGCGCGTGACTGCTGCGCACATTTGCCCTTCCCTTAGGAAGGCATTAAAGTAATCATTTTTCAAAGGATTTTCACTTTTTCACTTGGCCTTTTCATCACCGATTTAGGATTTCAGTTCTAAAAGTTCTTATTTTTTTTTTACATACATACTGACTATCAATGGTGCATTTCACAGGCCTTGTGCATCCTATTTCAAAACCCCAGATTTGTACTCTTACATCTCTCAAGTATGGAGAAGCCACACGTATACCTGGAAGTCCCTGCAATTGCGAGGCCAGTCGTCTAGCCTCCACAGTGCTATTTCACTGAGATCTCAACTGTGAGATATCAATAATTATCCCGTTCTTGCTGCTTTTAAATGGCGCTTAAATGCAAAGAATATACATTGTAGGTCCTTTGTTATTAAGGGGTTAAAGAAAGAGCAGAATAGCAACAAAATCATAATAGAAGGACAAATCTGTTCCTTGATTCCTTATTCATCGTCTGTAATTACAGACACCACGAAAGAAGTGTGTCCATTCTGCTTTCTTATTCGCTTTGGCAAAGGGCAATTCCTCTCAGTGACTGGTGATAACCCAGACATTTTTTCCCATAAATTGCCTGCAAACCTGGAGGATTTATTTAAAAGTGAGATCCTAAATGTAACGTTTACTAGGGAACCCTAACTTGCAGACAGGACAGAGTAGAGAAAATTGCAATACCGATCCTTAGAATGGCCGGGTTATGCAAAAAGGAATAGTCAAAACACAAGCCGAGGTCAAGGGAAACAGAGAGATGGAATAATGAGAGACAACACGTGGAAGGAGTTTCTTCCCTCCCTTGTGGTTTCTGAGGTCCTCACTGTGTGCCGGGTCACATGACTGGGTGCAGCACACATCTTGAGCGTGCACCGTCAGACACACTGCCAGTCTGGAGACAGGAACCAGATGACGCCGCTCGCTGTGATGAGGTTAGTAAGGTCACCGCGAGCGGCGCGGGGGCAGGGTACCCGACATTAAATGTATGTGCCCTTCCGCCCCAAACGCTACAGATCCATCAGTATCTTTTTCAATATTTTCACATCTCTCCCTCGCTCAACGTTTTTTGCTGTTGGACTCTACTCTTTTCAATACTACTTCAACAGTCTGATTGCAACACTGCAAGTCCCACACTCCACAGCTATAAGTCATATCAGCTTGTGCTCTCGAATACAAATCATTTTCCCTGACAATACACCTATTTTAGTCCTATTCCACTAACATCCTACAAAAACTCTACATTGCAAGAATATGCTCTCTCTGGGCCCTGACTCTTTACTATTCTCTGCACATTCTTTCATGTGACTACATTACCACTTCCTATGTGCTAGCTATTAAGAGGTACGGTTTCTGCCTGACAGATGCATTGTTCTTATTTATGTCCTAGTGGCTATGTAATCTTTGGTGGATCATGGTCTACAGTAAAACATTGCAATCTTTTGTATGATTTGTGTTAACCAAATTTCACTGAATCATGTCAACAGAAACAAAAAAAAGAAAGATAAAGCTGAAATATCAAGAAACCACAACAATATGTGAAATGTAAGATCCTATAGACTAGTGGTAATGAGAATGTATTTCAGTTGATGTATTCATTTGCATTCAAAGAGCACATCCTCCCGTTTTGGTAATGCTACACAATTTTAAACAAATCCCCCAAAACAGACCTTAGTCCAGAAGTACAAAATGTACTTCTATGAAATCTTGTGGTAGTCTCTGATATTTTGCATAAAACTGTGTACTTTAGAGAATTCTGCAATCAACGTGATGGGTTTATTATTATAATATAAATACAAACATGAATAAGTTAAAAGCACACACAGGGAACCAACACCTTAAATGCTATAGATGTTGGTCTCTCATATTTCTACACAATTCTTTTCACATTTTAACCTCTTTATATTTTCCTTCCTCATGAGAAGTACTCTGAAAACATAGAAGTGGTTTTATCAGAGTCCATACAGATGTTCAAACAGCTACTAGATGCATACTTGCAAAGACAGAATATTCAAGGATATAATCTTTCAATGTAGGGTAATAACTGCTTGATTCAAGGATAAATCTGACTGCCATTCTGGGGTCAATAAGGAATTTTTTGTCCTAGCTTGTTGCAAAATTGTGCTTCAAACTGGGGTTTTTTTTTTTTTTTCTCTTTTGGATCAACAGCAAAAAACAGGTGTGAGGAAGGCTGAACTTGATGGACGCAAGTCTCTTTTCAGCTATCTAACTATGTAACTATGTAATATACTCAGATCAGTATTAGCAGAGTTGCTGACAAAACTGCAACTCAACCAATCCCTATCCTTGTATTACCTGTACCCTTAACACTGTGAAGTCGGCTTTTAAATACTACACAGATCCTGTTTTACACCATGTATCCACTACTTAAACCCGCATACTCCCGAATTCTGTCATACCGCGACTGTTTTCGCACCTAGACCAGGTACCTAAGCTGCGCCAGCTAACCTGGCTAGACAACCAAACCGCACACGACACTGGGACACATAGTGGATAATATGCTAATGGTTTACAAACACAGCACATTGACGTGTCCATAGTTCCAATCCCGGCAACTAACTAATATAGGAGCGCAGTTGGCTCGCTCACCCCCCCAATTGCTAATCTCAACAACCGCCTGGTATAAGATTTGTCCTGCACGAACCACCAATATCATCCCCACCTAGACAATCATACACTGATCCTAGACCTATACCGCTACTCTCTTAGCTTACACGACGGCAGTGGTCAGGCGGTAGTGCACATCTTAAAGAGCCATGTTTCAGACCACAAATGGAGCACTACTAGCCCTGTGTGCGCCCTCTGGTAACACGTTTGGTCCAGTCTCTGCTGTTATTAGGTAGTGTTACTATTTGTTCTTTACTATTTATCTTTCATTCTTGTTTTTCTTTACTCATGCTGACTAAGTGATTACTATGCTCTTTGCTGTAAAAGGGTGCAGGTCCTCTACCTACCATGGTAAGCACTGTAAGATGATAATGTGCCGGCAGCTACTGGCATGACGACAAGAGCTGGTTATTAACGCCTGCACGATAACAGCAAATCACAAACAAAAAATGAATATCACTGTTAATCTAACATTTTGCTTCACAGGCACCAAGACGTTGATAACCGACTTTTACAAACTTAGATAGATATACAGTAATGAGTCCCTCTAACAGCCCACTTAGCTAAGGATTTGTTATTATATTGAGTCCAGAGCGTACTAAACAGCAACGACTGACATTAAGTTAATCAGCTAAATACATAATATATAGCTGTGCGAAGTTTCCGCTTGTTTCCGGCTACACTTTTAAAAAAATATGTGCAAGCTTTTTCTGTAAACCACACCATTTGTTAACCATGTATTGAGTTGTTTATGTCAACTGCTGTTGTGGCAAGACATAACTGTTTGTTCACTTCTGCGCAACAAAAATAAAGAATTTCAAAAAACAAAATACTACACAGATACGAGGCCAATGATTGGCTGTAGGACAGAGTTTTTCCGGTGCCTGGAAATTCCCTTTAAATTATTAAGGACAGTTACCTTAATAAGATGCACTAATGTCTCTTGGAGCTGAGATCTGCTGAGTGCAAACATTGGTAGATCAGTGGTCACCTGCATAGGTGGTGACATTCTTGCTTTATCTTCTGATTTTGCAGATTTTTGGACAGATTGCTCAAAGACACTAGGTGACAGAAGGACTGAAGATGCAGCAGTGGTTGCAGGGGTCACAAACTGGGAAGCCTACAACGAGAAAAGGTTATATTATTCAGAACTAGAGATCAGGCATACACTGTTCAGCCACAACATTAAAACCACTGACAAGTTAAGTGAATAACCCTGTCAAGGAGTGGAACATGTCAGTTCTTCAATTTCATATGTTGGAAGCAGGAATAATTGGCTAATGAAAAGATCTGAGTGACCTTGACAAGGGCCAAAGAGTGATGGCATCCCCAAAACGGTAAATCTTGTGGTGTGTTTCAAGTATACAGTGGTGCAAGGAAGGACAACCGGTGAACCAGCGTCAGTATCATGGATGACCAAGATTCACTGATGCACATTAGTCTGGTTTGATAACACAGAAGAGCTACTGTAGCTCAAATAGCTGAAAAAAGTAATGCTGGTCATGATAGAAAGGTGTCAGAACACACAGTGCATCACAGCTTGCTATGTATGGTCTGCATAACCGCAGACCGGTCAGACTGCCCATGATGACCCTGGTCCACCGCCGAATGGCTGGACTCCATTATTTTTTTCAGTGAATAAATAAAAGTGATTTTTACTATATTCTCTGGTTGAAGTGATTAACTGGTTTTCACCAATGTTTGGAGAGGAAGATCTCCTAGCTAGCCTCCAGAAGACACAATCATCAGATGCCAGGCAAATCAATTTGTGTTCTGAATGTTAACTGTACTGCTTTTCCATTATTTTCCTAAATTTATTTCTCTTCCTGGTGAAAGGAAATGAATGTGTAAAATTAAATAAACACATGTTTATGGGACCTGGTGTGAACAAGTTAAAATGTTCTTCTTCCAATGTTCTTCTATTCAGCTCCTACATTCACAGGTTCACTCAGTTCTAGAATTTAATGACAGGGGATGTATTGAACATAGTGGGTACCAGGATACAAGCCTGTGAAACCATGTACAGAAGGTAGAAAATCCGCTTTTAGAAAACAAAGCCATCAAATGTAATTTTCCTGCAGTAACAAACAAGTGACCGATTTGCCAAAGTAAACAGTTATCCCCAATAGGCTGTTTGCGGACCTCGTTCTATATACTCAGCAATTAATGGTTTCATCACAATCCTTTTCATGAATTCAAAACGGCAAAAACGCCTGCTTTTGTCAACACCATTCAGAATACATGATGCTGCTGGCAATAACAGAGCTTGTTATCAATGTAAAAAAATTACTTTGTGTTACCACCTTGAATAAACTTCTGGGCACAGCAAAGGACTGGGGCTCTCTTGTTCATGTACATTATGCATAAAGAAAGATATCCAGGGAGTGGCTCAGTATCTGGGTAACGTTGTATACTCAGCGGCTAATCATTGCATTCAGAGTAAAGGGGCTGCCAACTGCACTCACCACTGGAGTTATGTCCAATGTGCTTCAAAGACTAATGAACGTAAAGTGCACGCTTATTTTTTTAGTGCCTGCACCAGTGGCGTAACTACCACAGTCACAGGGTTAGTTATTTGATAATCCCTACAGTGCTGACAACTTACCTGGACAGGTGCTATACCAATGCTGTTCATGGCCTTCATCGAATTTCCTTTAAAACTCTCTGGTGTTGCTAGCTGGCTCGCTGCACAGGAGAATTTAGGTGCAATACAAGCTTTGCTGACGGGCTGCGGCTGTATTTGGTCTACTTGAGAGGTCAACTTTAGCTTCTGTAGTAGCTCGACATCTGACGGAGTCGTGCTGGACACTTTACCAAGGCTAACAGGAATACATGGTGGAAGGATGGGTGGATTTGAGGTAGAATTACTGAAGTCTGAAAGTGGCTGGCTCATAAGAGGGGACAACTGCCTGCCAGTATTTTGCATGACATGTCTGATGCAGGTTGTATTGCTGGAACTAAGGGAGGTGGATTTAGTCAGCACATCAGATGCAGGTGCTGAACAAAGACTAGGACTTAACCTTATAGGAAAGGTTTGTATTCTCTGGCAGTCTGGTTGTGAGACTGGAATTTGGGGTATTAGTACTGGATTAAAGGCAGGATGAGCACACTCATTGGAGCTAGAGCTAAATTCTGCAGGCTCCGACTTCATTGTCAGTGGTTGGAGCAGCTTGGACTGGTCAGAAGAAAAAGGCAAATAAGCACTACGTGCTGCTTTCTCTGGCAGCAGCTCAGATGTTTCAGAATTAAGATGAAAGGAAGCAGTTTGCTCTTTAGATAAAGAGGTCCCAAAGAGTTCTTCCACAGTCAAGTGTTTCTGCACTGCATGGAAAGACTAAAAAAAGAAATTAAATAAGAAAAGATTAGAGAAACAAAACATTTTGACAGATTAAAAAAAAAGAAAAATTCACGATCATCACTTTTTCTGTTCATATCTGATCACATTTGCTACACACACTCAGCATTATACTGGCAAACTACAGCAGTTCAATAGTGATTGAGAATCATGGATGATTTTGTATAATTATTGTAAAAATTTATTTTCTATAAATATTGTTTAAGTTCCATTTCTTATAATAAATATAAATAATACAAATAAAGTGTGTTTAGCACGTTGATAAAAATACATTTGCAGTTTTATCTTTGGCCAGGGGAGCATCTTTTGTTAAGTGCAAACCAACAACATACACGAAAATCGTTAAATGCTTTCTGCATTAAGATGCTTGAGTTAAAGGACTCGATATTCATCCATGAGAAGCAGTGGATTAGGAGCAAGCAAGGAAGTGTCGCCTCCACGTTGATATCGTGGGAGGCAAAGAAATGAGCAGCGCAGAGGATGTTTCAGTGCTGGAAAAAGGAGAGTCAAGACCTTTATTTTGGGGGAAATGGAGAAGGGCTGAATCTAATGAGGGAGAGAGTCACTGCAGTGCTAGGAATACAGGTTTCTATTCTTAACACTATAGTATTCCTTTAAATAAACCTACAGTTCTGCTCTAAAATGCCTAAGTAGCAAATATATTGAAACATTTTGCTTCTGTTCAAGAAAAAAAAAAAACCTCTGTAAAGCTTGCTCTCTGCACTAGGTGGCAGGAGTGCACCATGGGTCCCTCTGCAGAGCACCGTGAATTCATAGCAGAACTCTCTCAATGCCGGATAGCTCTCTGGGGGATGCTTGTATAACCCTATAACTGAGTGAGTGGGAATACTACTTTGCAAAGGTGCCGCAGAGAGCAAGAGGCAATTACTTTAGTCAACACAGTCACATATGGATGTGTGCATTCTACTGGCTAATCCTTACAGATGGCCTAAGAGTGTATTTTCACTGAACTCAACAGAGTAAAAACACATAATCAAAGCATATTGGACATATGGTAAAACCACACACGATTAGATAACAAGCACAGCTTCACAACATGATACACTGACCACTGGCTGAAAAACCGCATGCTCCCAATTAAAACAAATATGCTTCTACTGCTTCTCAAAATTATCCCTTCCATCCTGTTGCTACAACAACAACAAAAAGGGACATAAAAATGCTCCCACTTCATATACGCAGAGATGGATCTTCAGAATAATCTCAATAATACTGCATGACTTCCCACTAGAGCAGTCATTAGAGAACATGGTTAATGACAATGGGTAACTGTTTGAAGCCCAATTCTATTAACAGATACAGCAATTCGAATGTCCTTAAAAATCTTCATTGGCATTCAAGGTCTTTTCTTCTCTAGCAGCCACTCTGCTACTTAAGGGTTAACTTAAAATCCAACTTTGGAAACCGATAATATTTTCAGTCTTTTGACTGATCACAATCCATTTTATTGCCCATAACACAGCTATAGAAAAGAATTGTGGGTCAGAACCTGTGATTTATACATATATTTTGGAATGTTGAATCAATAGACTTATGAGGTTGATCGGAAAACCTGGCTTTCAGATCAAGGTTTGATAGCCAAATATGCAATAGTAGGTCACTAACCTGATATGTGGTACCACAAACACTAATTTCCCATACTGCTCTTGTGTATTTACAGGTTATTGATTTCACTATGTTACACTTTAGTTACAGAACTCGTGTGTCCTTATTGTAATTCGTTGAAATCACAGGTGCCCAAAAGAAAGATCCCTAAATTTTTTAAAACTACAGCTTCCAGGATGCCTTGTTATTCTAAAGGCATGCAAAGCATCATGGAAGTCTAAGTTCTACATCATCTGGGGATCTACCTTTTGGGTATCCCTGGTTTAAATTATTAATGGGGAATGTTATTTGTGCTGTCATGTCAGGGCAGGTGTTCATTCTGCTGTTGTGCAAACACTTTCAGGGAATTGGTTAATTGCTACATATGTGTTTAACCCCTTAAGGACACATGACGTGTGTGACACGTCATGATTCCCTTTTATTCCCGAAGTTTGGTCCTTAAGGGGTTAATGGAATTCAGTACCTAAAATGACTAAGTGTTGATAACTCCTCTATGGTAGAATTGCAACTGCTGAAACTTGAGGAGTGTTTATTGAAAGATATAGTGCCCTTTTTCATGGTTCCAATCAATAGAAAAGTGTGGTTGAAAAGTCAAAGAATATGTATCATGATTGCATCAAGATGGCGAATGGCTTTTTACAGAGCTTTACATTCGAAGTCTTGTATAACCAAGTTCTTTCACACCACCAGGATCGGGAGTGCATTGCACTCTCACCAGGGGTGGATTTTTACTCACCGATGGTTAGTAGTCAGTGGAAATACTGGGAGCAGATAATGGGTTGATAATTACAAAAATACTTAAACTGAATTTCCTATTACAAACAAATTACAAGCAAGGACCAGAGTATTACTGGACATCCAGAAACTCAATGGGTGCCCACTCTTTGGGGGATCAGTCTGTCACTGTTAACTTCAGCTTCAACAAGGTTGTATAGTAATGAATTTGTTTCCAAGGTATAACAAACCTGTCAAATGAATTAATTCAAATGGTGTGGTTTTTGGCACTCTTGCTATTTTTTTTTTGAGTTGCGGGTCAGACAATAATAATAATAATAATAAAGTTGAGAATTTTTGTACTTTAAAACCCAAAATAAAAAATGAAGACTTCTGTTTTTTGTGTGTAATATGAACATATATATATATATATATATATATATATATATATTTGTTGAAAACCTTATTACCCAAAAAAAAAAAAAAAAAATGGATTTTTTATTATTATTATTATTATTTTTTTTTTTTTTTTACACCATTGCAAATATATGGAACAGAAAAAAACAACAACATCCATATAAGTATAAGTATTCAGACCCTTAACTCCGTACAAGCACCTTTTGCAGCTATTACAGCCGCAAACCTTTTTTTCTGTCATTCATCTGTGCAGATCCTTTCAAGCTCTGACCCTTTTCAGGGCTCTCCAAATCATGTTCGATTGGTTTCAAGTCCGAGCTCTGACTGAGTCATTCAAGAACTTTCACAGAGTTGTCCTAAAGCTACTCTTGCCTGTATGTACTTGAGGTCATTGTCATCTCAAAATTAATTACCGTATCAGCCCAGGCGGGGCGGTGTGGAAAAGAAGAGGAAAAAAAATAAATATTTTTTTTCAAAAAGTAAAATCCCCTTTAATCTCTGGTGGGAATGGTACCTAATGCTGCATTCCAGCACTATAGTGTCAGGAATCACCAATGCTGAATTCCAAGCGTCATAGCAAAGAGTCTGAATACTATGTCAATGTGATATTTAAGTTTGGGTTTTTAAAGAATTTGCAGTGTTCAATTTTTCATTTCAGCACAGCTTCAAAATAGTTTTTTTTTTTATCTCAAATGATCGTCAATTTACCACTTGGTACTTCCTCCACACCACTTAATATCATCATACACTTTAAAAACATGAAACTAGCTACACAACATGGTAACAGAGTTCATTCAACACACCAAAAAAATAATAATAATACAATTTAATAGAAAGAAGGCAACTGGCAAATTACAGGTAAAAACAAATTGTTATGACTTTTGAAAGCCATGTGTACCTTATCTTGAGAAGAACTAGGGGGTTCTGATGTTTCCACAGGGTCTGCTTTGATCATCCTTACATTCTTCTGTACCCCAGACGTTGTAGTCTGATCATTTACTACATGACCCTAAAGCACACACAAAATATATATTTTTTTTAAATGTGCATATTTAAATTCATTGTGTTGAGATTGCATTCAATTCAACATTTTCTCTTACCTTCTTTCCTAATTCCAGGATCATGTTTTAGTACGAGAGAGTGGGGGACAATAATATGAATGTTTAAATTAAAGGAATACTTTAGACCCATGAAGCACTTTAGCTTGCTGAAAGCTTTGAGTGCGAAAAGTATGTCCTCTTTATTTTGCAAGAAGTGCAGATTTCAATAGAAAGTGACACTTTTATAAATCAACCTGGTTACACCCCATTGACTCTGAATGAGACAACTGGTCCTGTTAACTCCTGGTTTGGTTAGCTCAATAGAGCTAAACTCAAGAGGCTGCAATTGCCCAGAGCACCTGCCCTGGAAAGACTTCTCATTGAGCTCCATTGTGACATCTGTGATTGGACAGCCACAGAAAGGCGTGTTTAGAAGGGGAGGGATTGCAAAGGCAGCAGACAGGAGGACTGCAGGTTTAGCAAGCTGCGTTTAGATAAACCCCCAATTTAAAAAATAAACAAAAAAATTATATATATATATATATATATATATATATATATATATATATATATATATATATATATATGCACTCAAGTTTTCATTGGGGGTATATCTACCAACTAGTGATTTCTATTTATTCTGTATTTGTTCAGTGAAGTAGTACCTTATGCCAGCCATTCATTCACCACTAAACATTGTTAAAATGTTAAGCCGAAACTACATTTTAAATAAATACATTTTTTAACAATCCTTAATGTCCACACCACATCAAGATTGTAGGCGAAGGGCTTCATCTAACTAAAAAGGTGTAAAGTAGTGGTTATTACCAGACAGCAGGTACTGACGTATTAGATACTCACATGGCATGTTAAAGATATACAGAGCCATTTTAACCTCCCTGGCGGTATGATTAGGTCAGGAATTTTGTACCAAAAGCGGTACCATTTTTTTGCATGGAAATTTGGTGTTATGTATTGTAGGCCAGTAATTACTTTCTTAAACCTGACCAAAAGTACTCTCAGATGTGAAAGTTTGAAACATAAAATCATGAATTATAATCTAATAAATAATATACCGGTTCCCATTTTCTGTTCCTGGAAAACTTGCTATGCAGAGTAGCTGATTGCTGCTCGTTGTAGCGATTTGTCTCCGTGACAATCTTTTCAATGACGTCATCTGTGAGAAATAATTTTAGGTATGCCAAAGGATCATTGTGCTCAACGTCTACCTTCATCCCAGGTGATCCAGTAAACGGAAATCTTGGCGGCGGTACCTCATCCATACCGCAATCAATAAGGCACCAAGTGCGCACATCACTGAGCTCGGGTGCAGAATCGTCGCTGTCGCCACTTCTCTGGTCACTGTCAGAGTCGGATGACGAATCTTGCCACGAATCGCTATCGCAGTCGCTCAATTCTGCGAGGGGCTCTGTGTCGCTGCCGCTGTCACTCATCTGATCCAAACCCGCTTTGGAGATGCTAAAGTGACGCTTTGATGCCATGGTAAAAAAATTATTTTATGGGCAGAAATTACAGCAAAAAGGGCAGGCAGGGCAGTGTAGGATCATCAAATTTCAAATCTGAGGTGATGCAATGTAATCTGACAGGATTTCACTGTATCACCTAACTATGTGTGTGTGTCACTTTTATGCTTGAAACATTTGAATTACCCGCCCAGTTCCGCCCCCATGAGCCTCTGCGGCTCACAGACGGAACCAGGAAGTCAGATGGAGGCATCCGCCGGGGCTCTCACCGGCAATCACAGCGCGGGGACATCGCTGGATCGCAAGGAGAAGGTAAGGAGGCTCCGCTGCCAGCTCTGTTATCTACCCCGAGCGTGACTCGGGGTTACCGCTTCTGGCAGCGAAAATTAACCCCGAGTCACGCTCGGGAATACTGCTAGCCTGGTTAAGAACTCTGGTTTTCTAGATGCTACACGGGTCCTATACGACCAACGCAATTCTGTCATTGTGCTTCAGTGAAATTTAGCGTGCAATGAGTCAAGCAGCTAGCATTCACCCCTGTAGCGCTTTGACAGTTAACATCCTGCTTTAACTGTTATTTCTCGGACACACACTGACAGTGGGTTGAGTACAGAGTTAAGCTACCCATGTCCAGACATTTTTGTAAAATAAACACACAAAAAACAGTCAAAAACAATTGGCCCCCGATTGCACGTCTAACACAATATCTTTTTTGTTACGATGGCAGGCATGGTTTCAAAGGCCTCAGAATGACACTCCTGTTTGCACAGGGACAGCCTGCAGCAAGTACTTGGAGGATTAAACTGTATTTGAAAGTTTAGATTAAGTCACTCGGTCCCTAATAAATCTCTGTGCCTTTGTGGCATTGCCAGTCTGACACTGGGCCAATCTTGCGTGGGCGGCTCAACAGGATTATTTTATGATCCATCTGGAACGTATCGGCTAAGTAAGCACTTCCCTTACTCATTGCTTGCCTTTAATTATTACAGCCAGTGCAGATTTGTGCTTTGCTTAATGAGACCCCTGCATGGCTTACATTAAACAAAACATTAAAAATAAAGAGGACAAGAAATGCAAATTTTTATGACAGTACGATACAGAATTTCCTCACAAAAATTTAGAAAAATATATTATTTTGCAGTAAGACATGTATATTATTTAATACACACATATCTGCACACTAGCATTAAAAAACATTAAATAGATTACTTGGAATGTACTGTAAATAGCTAAATTTTAATATTAAATGGACACTATAACTACTACAGCTTAATGTAGTTGTTCTGGTGTCTATACCTTGTCCCTGCAGACTTTTGCTGTTCAGAGAAAAGGCAGTGTGTTTACATTACAGCCTAGGAACACCTCTAGCGGCCACTCCTCAGGCGACCACTAGAGGGGTTTCCTGGGTCAGTGCTGCACAAGTTCAGCGGCTCCACGCTCTGCTATGAATTGATTAAATACATCTCTATGAGAAGATGCTGACTGGACAGGGCGGCATTTGGCTCCACCCCTTGGCTGAGATCATCAGAATTGACAATCTTCCTATAGGTAAGCATTGTGATTGGATGAGGTAACCTCTATTGGGTCAGCAATACAAATTTGTGTTCCTAACCCTAGAGTGTTCCCGTAAGGTTTTAATTTAAATTTTGCAATTCTGCTTCCAATTCACTACAATTCAATGTTTAGTGAATAAAATGTTTTCAGATTGATAGATCCATCACCAATCTTTTTGAAGTTACCTGGATCTCTATGGCCAATATGTGAAATATCTAAATGGGTAAAGTTTGTATGTAATAAAAAAAATCAAAAAAATCTGTATAGACGCTGTCAGAATGGAATGAAATGGAAACTCCATAACCATAAGCGTTTTGGCTTACTGTCTAAGTAACTCACTTTGTAGGGCAAGCATGTCAAACTCACAGCCCACAATGAATAGCTTTGCGGCCCAGTGAGCTACGAGTTTGACATGTTAAGGCAGAGTAAGCACCTGCTCTCCCCACATTGCTCTCTCCCCAATTTTACCCAGCCAGGAGGAGAGGTCGCTGGCGGCAGCGAGGGAGCTCAGTCTTCCTGCTCCTCATTGCTCCCTTGCCCTTTGTAATGATGCCTGGTACCGGAATATGACGTCATTCCGGCCCGGCATTCCTAAACTGTGCGCTTGCGGGAGCAGTGATGAGCAGGAAGGAAGACCCCAGGGAGAGGCCCCACACCAGCTTCCAAAGGTAGAGAGCAATAAATAAAATAATTTGTGAGTCTGTGCAAGAATGTGTAAATGTGTGCGTCTGTCAGTCAGTCAGTGAGTGAGCGTGTGTGTCTGTGTCAGTCAGTGTGTCTGTGTCAGTCAGTGTGTCTGTGTCAGTCAGTGTGTCTTTCAGTCAGTGTATGTGTGGTTAGATAGTTATAGGTGCAAAGCCCTAAACGTACCAGTAGATCTAATACCAAATACTTGCATAGAGAGAGATATAGCACAAAATAAAAGAATGAATAAATATAAATAATATAAAGGGTGGAATTGGAGAGACACTGATAAAGAAAGTGAGTGAAAATGAAAAAAGTGGATGGGTAAAAACAAATAAAGTATGAATGGACAGTGAAAAGGCAATAAAAAGCAGAGGTCTGATGAGAAGAATAAATGTGGGCATAAAAATAGGTGGAAAGATTATTATTATATTATTTATATAGCGCCATCAGACTCCGTAGCGCTGTACAATGGGATAAGAGGAATACGTGGGGGAAGGCAAACAGAAAATAGCTAGGGGGATGATTAGCTAAGTGGTGAATGGGATCTGGAATAGCAGCAATAATAAGTCACAATTAAATACAATAGAAACTGTAAAGTACAAAACAGGGGGCGGGGCCGGACCGCCAAGCTGAGAGGCAGCAGAGCAATATGCCTCCCGGCCTGAAAGCGGAAAAAACGCTAAAACTCGGCATATAAACAGACTTAATACCGAAATGACCGACACATCCCTATCAAGCAGCATCCAAGCTTCAGGGAGAGCCCAAACAGGGCTGGGTACCGAGTCAGGAACACCGCAAATACAAAAACGGGCCTACTTACCATCACAGACATGGAAAATGGCGGCTCTCAAAGACGCATCGATCACTGATTGGCAGCCAACGAGACGGCGGACTGCCAGCTCCGCTGCCCACAAGGAGGACCATACCGTTACAAGAGGCGGTCTGGCCCCGTTCCCCCCCCACCGGCCGGGGGGGGATACAGACCCGGCCACATGGCGGAGGCGCGCCCCGGGCGAAAGATACCGCGAGGGGTTCGAGCAGACCGCCTGCACGGGCAAAGGCAACCGGAATGGAGCCCGCCCGAAGATCTGCCTCAGACAGAGAGGCAACAGGGAGCCAACCATGGGCGGCTCACACGGGCCCTGGTAGAACCGAGCGCTAGACAGATCCCCCGTGCTGAGTCCCTGACCGCCGGAGAAGTGGATACCCGGGCTTCTGGGTCTTGGAGGTCCCCGGAGAGCCTTGTCCCCGATGCCGTGAGCCCGGTGGGGCGGGATTGTGCCACCCTCCCGACGGACCGGTGGTCGCGGGGGTGGAGCACCGGCCCCAAGCATGTGGCCGACACTGGGCGAGACGATGGAGTGTGCACTTCAGGAGACCCACGTAGAGCTGGGGAGGTGCAGGGAGCGGATGCCCCAAGGACTTTTGTGGTGGGGTCTGACGGACAGCTACTACTCCTGAGTGCCCACAGCACAGTGGGGATCCGACCGGTGAGCAGAGACCGACATGGGGAAGAAGGACGGAGGCCTGGCGACCCAGGGACGGTGTGGTTGCAGCGCCATGGGAGACCCCCTCCAGACGGCTAGATGGTCTGACAAGGCATTGCTGCCGTTCGATAGTTCACAATTCTTTATTTTCCTCTTTTGATCTTCATTGTGTATTTAATTTTTTTTATTTTATTTTTCTTTTAATTTATTATTTCCTCGCCTGTATTTACAATTTAAGCAATTAGCATCAATGTGCAATTAGCATCAATGTGCAGGTCCTCCACGAATCCAGAGGCCGTTAATAAGCCCAGTAAAACATGTACACTGCTTTCATAGCTCCGCTAATTATTACACACAGTGCAATATTGTCCCTAACTAGAGGCTACAATGATGTAAACAGGATATATTGATGCCTCAAGATGCCTGACTAATTTAAGTTAATGCACATATACTATACCAGACAACAGCATTCTATATAGGGAGTCCGTTTAT
The DNA here is from genome assembly GCF_036172605.1 of Pelobates fuscus. Classification (NCBI taxonomy): domain Eukaryota; kingdom Metazoa; phylum Chordata; class Amphibia; order Anura; family Pelobatidae; genus Pelobates; species Pelobates fuscus. The sequence goes on from NC_086323.1 coordinate 169,021,504, forward strand.
CTACCCTCTACCAGCACTGCACTATTAGCAACAGTCTATACTGACCATACGTTATAAGCTATTTTAATGACTACCTACATGCTTACATGTTACTGAGCATTATGTTTGGCGATAAATATGAAAAAAAGGGGGAAAAAAAAAAGAGAAACTATAATATAAAAATTTAAAGATAACCAATGAGAAACTGGTCGGACAGTAAGGTCTTGCCGATATGATATAATTTAATGCCAAATGGTCACTAGATGCTATAAAGTTTGGACAATGCCAGACCCGGACCAGGCAGCTAAGACCTAATGTTCTGTTTATACTGCTTACCAATTGCATACTGGATCCTGCAAGCATGCATCCTCTAATTGTTGCCTGAGTAATTAACCTGATAAAGGCCACTAATGGCCTACGTATAGTTGAAATGGTTGACATACAGCGCCTTTCCTCTTGCAAAGTTTAGATACCTTACATTTACTTCAATGCCTGTTTATTTCTATATTTATGCCTCTGCGCAGGCAACCGAATGTTATCTCTATGAATCCGTAATGTGCCTGCTCACAATTTATTGCGACTTCAATAAAAATATTCAAAACAAAACAGAAAAAGAAAAAAAAGAAAAAGAAATGCAAATAGATCATGATGATAAAAACTAGGAATAGAAATACTGGTAAAAAATACTGTACTAAAATTAGAGAGTCCAATAAACGTCTATAAAGTGAAGTAAAATAGCAGCACATAATGAAAAAAACAGTCCAGTAAGCTTGTTAAATCTGGAGTCCAAAAGCAGCATATAATCTATACAGACAGTGTAACAGCTGATACAGGATGCTTATAGCCAAATATGGTTGGCAACAGCCACAATGTATCAATAGCTGTTATAATATACCCACAATGGTACATAAGAGATACATCCGTTCTGATAAAGCAGCAAAAGCTATAAATCACTATTTAGATCACTGTAACAGATCTATAGTGTCAGGATCGTCCCATCTGGGATCTGTCAAAGACAGCAAACACCCATAGTGTTCATTTTTTTAAATACCAAATTTATTTAAATAGGAGTAAAACTCACAATTTGCGTGAATTTCAAAATTGAGATTTAGTCCTTAGGGATAAGCAGAGTCTGGGCAGTCTGTAATCACTTTTCCTCCGGCTGGTCAGAAGGTAAAGGTCAGTGTGTGTGCGGGTCAGTGTGTGTGCGGGTCAGTGTTGCGATGACCGCGGCTGGACAGTGGAGGACTTGGAGGTGCAAGGAGGCACACAACGCCACGTCACACTCAGACGCGACGTCAACGTGCTCCACCTTCAAAGGGTTTCAAGGAGTAGCGGGAGGATCCACTATGGCACAGGGTGCTGACGGCGCTATTGGGGGTATACCAGAGGCTGGACTCCGGAGTCGCATCTGGCAGCAGCAATGTGAATGGAGTCTGCTTGTTGGCCAATTTTCTCTCTTTTTTTTTTTTTTTTTTTTTTAAAACAGCTTTCATACTGTGGTTACATTTTTTCAATTTACAGTTTAGCAAGATGCACCAAACATTCGCAAGGTTTGATTTATTATATTATGCAAAGTTTTACTTCTACATAAAAAGATTTCCTCACCTTTTCATATTCATTCTTGGCTTTACTTAGCATCTCCAAGATGTCAATTGGTTGGTCTGCTCCACCATTTGTCACGAGGGGACTGGTCCTCGCCCTCACTCTCTCAGATTCTAGCGATACTACACTGAAGATATAAAACATGAAATAAATGATTGGTGTTCTAACCACAGTCATCTCAAACAAAAATATGGTAACAGAATAAATAAAAAAACAAAAAAACAATAAGTGCAACAGTATTATAATAGATCAGTTGCCTAAAAATGTGTCCATATGAATCAAAAGACCAAAAAACAAAACAAAAACAAAAATTAACAGCCTAAAAAGTCTATTTTACATTTTGGACTTGATCCAGAGCTCCCAAAAGTGTGAGTCGCGTTGACCCATGCATCCAGGGCCGCCAGTGACTGGCGACAGAGTCAGCAGACTGATTAGTAGGTCTCTCTGTCCATGACCGAGGGCCTGTCACCAAGAGGGGGCACTGCAGCTTACAATGTGTGCCTCCGGGTGCAGAGCACAATGGTAACAAGGAAAAAGCCCTGCACATCAACTGGTGGAGGCAGAGCTGCAGACAATGAATTAACGGTCAGAGAGCTCGACCAATCAGAGCTTTGCAGCAGATTACTGTGGCAACGCTCTAAAACTTTACATGCCAGAGCTCGCAAGACAATATCTGCATGGTCTGCAGCTGCAGACAGGAGAGCAAGGGCAAAGGCCACCTGATCACTAGGTAAGAGGGATGGAGGGGAGACCACTGGATCACCAGGGACTGCACAAAAAGTATTGTAATGGCTGGCCTGGTCACCATCACCCTCACTCTTCTTTCCTCCCACCACACTGTCACCCTTACCTCCACTGTTACTCTAACCCCTCCCACACGGTCACCCTAACCTTCTCCATACGGTCACCCTCACCCACCTCACAGTCACCATCACCTCCCCCTGCACACACACTGTCACTCTCCGCCCCTGTCTCTGTGTGTATGTTTATCTGTGTGCCCTTTTTGTCAGTGTGTGTGTGTGTGTGTGTATATTTGTGTGTCCGTGTGTGTCAGTCTGTATCTGAGTGTACATGAGTGTGTGTGTAACTTTGTGTCATTGTGTGTGTCTTTGTGTATTGCTGTGTCAGTGTGTGTTCAAACACCTATATTCACACACATACTCCATATAAAAACACAAACACTGCTCACAAATACAACCCTGCAATGGTGGGCAAATGGTAGATCCCCAGCTGGCATAGCATTGTTGGAGTTATCCTAAAGATGAGGATCTACCACTGGGATACTCAACGCGAGATGCCTGGATGAAACAGAGGGACACAGCGCTTCGGATTCTGCCCAAGTCCGTGAGTAACCAGTTGTATGCCTCTGATTGCCATGATATCCCAGAATTATGCCTCTAAAACAGTCATATGTCATGTCAAGTTTCTGCCTCTAAATCTGCCATGGTATACCAAGATGATGCCCCTAAATCTGCCAAGTGTATGTATCTGAAGCAGATTGCCATGGTGTGCCAATTTTATCCATCTACAGTGGGTTGCCATGGTGCACCAATTGTATGCATCTAAAGCTGACATTATGTTCTAGTTGTATGCATCTAAAACGGATTGCAATTGTGTGCCAATTGTATGCATCTAAATGTGATTGCCCTGGTGTGCCAATTTTATGCGTCTAAACGAATTGCCATGATATGCCTAGTTTATGCCTCTAAAGCGGATTGTCATGGTGTGCCAATTTTATGCATCTAAAGTTGCCATGATGTGCCAAGTTTATTCATTTTTAAAATATGCATTAAAAGCAAGTGGGTCTGGAAAAATTCCTGTTTTCAAAAGTGGGTCATGGCCTATAAAAGTTGGGGAAGCCCTGATCTAGCAGAAATGGATCTTACCTGAGCTCTACTGAGATATGTGCTCCAAGATATACCAAAGGATTGACCGTTATTCTTTGATACATAGCAAAAGCTTTTTGACCCAGTGGGGAAGAAGTCTAAGGAAGTAGACAATATGATCCTAAGAAATCTGAGATTTGCTTCATCAGCCACAGTTGCTGAAATTGTCCAAGATGGAACCCGTATAGGAAACCCATATGGCTTCAGAGAATAATTTTGCATAAGACCAACGAGAAAAAGGAGGGCGTGTTGTAGTTAAAGATATATCTGCATCTATTGCAAAGGTTTAACAAGTTGTTTTGAGGGAAGAAAGCTCTTTAATTATTGAATAATATTATATATAAATGTTTGTTTTTTTTTCTTCATAGTTTACAAAATGTGGTCTCTGCACTCACAGTGTTTCTCTAGGACAGTCATGTCCAAAGTCCGGCCCGTGTTCCGGTTTAATACGGCCCCAAGGTTATTTGGCTAATCTATTTGTTGTGGCCCCCAGTGAATCCCCGAGCGCTGCTCAAGATCTCTGGATCTTTGAACGCCGCAGTCCTGAGCGGCACGCGGGGCTCCACTGGGTGTCAAAAGATGGCAAGAACGCAGACGGACGTGCAGTGACCTCAGTCTGAGTTCTCGCAATCTCTTGGACATCGCGGGATTTGGTTCCTTCTACCTGGAGGCAGAGAATGAAGGGGCAGAATAAAAGAGGGAAGGGGCAGAATAAAAAAGAGGGAAGGGGCAGAATAAAAAAGAGGGAAGGGTCAGAATAAAAAAGAGGGAAGGGTCAGAATAAAAAAGAGGGAAGGGTCAGAATAAAAGAGGGAAGGGTCAGAATAAAAGAGGGAAGGGTCAGAATAAAAGAGGGAAGGGTCAGAAAATAAAGGGTCAGAATAAAAGAGGGAAGAGGCAGAAAATAAAGGGTCAGAATAAAAGAGGGAAGGGGCAGAAAATAAAGGGGCAGAATAAAAGAGGAAAGGGTCAGAATAAAAGAGGGAAGGGTCAGAATAAAAGAGGGAAGGGTCAGAATAAAAGAGGGAAGGGTCAGAATAAAAGAGGGAAGGGTCAGAATAAAAGAGGGAAGGGTCAGAATAAAAGAGGGAAGGGTCAGAATAAAAGAGGGAAGGGGCAGAAAATAAAGGGTCAGAATAAAAGAGGGAAGGGGCAGAAAATAAAGGGGCAGAATAAAAGAGGGAAGGGGCGGGGCCTGACTAGCAAACTAACAAGACGCACTCGGCACGAGCTCCTGCTGTCTGGACTCTAATTCTGTTGACATCTTGGGGTACAGCGACAAAATCTGCCCACTACACAACCCACTGGACTGGGGAAGTAAGCACGAACCTGCTGACACCTCACTCGACAACCGGAATGACCGGGAACCGCAGCTGCAGAATGAGGCCTACCGGAGGAGACTGGGAGGAAGGGCGGCCGCCTTCCTACTCAAGGCTACGTCTCAAGCGACTGCAAGCTACCTCCCCCCCTATGGACCGGCAGGGGTTATCCCGGTCCTCGCCAGACGGAGTGCCCCAAACACCACACGACAGGCCCTACAACTGCACTGAGCAATGTGGCACTGAGGGCCTCCAAGATGGCGGATTTACACGCGGCAAAGCGAAGCGGGCGGCAACAGCAAACTGCTACAGCACATACCTGTGGACACACAGGGGACCCCCTGGAAGCAATCTTCAACCGCTTTTGGGCCAAGCTAACGGCGAGCTTACAGCCAGTGGCACCTCGCCGCGCACTACCCAAGCGGGATGAGACCGAAGGTGAAAGGAGGTTTGGAACTCCTCTTCAGGGCACCACTAAGCCCCACGCTACTGAATCCCACATTACATGCCTTCCCGGGCCGAGAGCAACAGGGCACAAAACCCGAAGGTGCCAGCCCCATAGGCGGAGAGCAGCAAAACGACGACCCAGCTCGACTACCAAGACTCCCCGCACCATCCCAAAAGGGACAACCCTGGACCAAGACGGTTCCCAGGCTCGTGGCAGGAGGGCACCAGCTCTCACAAGGCTCCGGGGCAGGAGAGGAGACCCGACATCAAGACACCATGCATCTCCACAGCTGGGGTGGAATCCCGGCGTACGGCCTAAGCCTGGCGGTCACCAAGTACACGGCAGGGAAGTAACAACCCAAGTGCAATCTAAGGGCTGGAGCATCACTACACACCTCACCGGCGGGGTTGCCTGCCTCTACGGCCTGGGCCCACAGGACAGCTTCGATCAATCCCCCGGGCAGGCAGACCAGGCCTCCAGAGTAGGGATCGGTTGACATAGCCTGGACTAGCTCGGCGAGGGGCCCACGGCTGTCTCCACAGTCATATAGAAATGACGCCCAGGCTACCCATATATTGCTTTACCTTACTCTGTTGCATAACCTATATATGTATGTTCCTATCAAGGTATTAACTAGCCTTTCCTTATCTGGCAAATCCACATAGTTAGACACATACTCATTTGCCACAGTCAAATAAGTGTATTATGTTCCTTGATTGTTGATAAGCTTGTTTTGCATTTTACATGCCCAGTGTACACCAGCCGACTAGCATGCTTACCCTACCTGTACTGTTGTATACATGAACGTAGACCACATAATTTTCCTAGCTTGAACATGTAAAGTTACATTTAAGTTTGAATTCACGGTCACCTGACTACACCTAATGTTAGCTAATGTATGCATAACCTGCTATCTACCTTGTTTCTGACGTATTTTTAATTTTCTTTTTTATTGTGCAAGGGATTTAGCTTGAATAATTCTGACATCTCTAGGCTATATGTGTGGGCCATAACGCCTCCCAGTGGCAGTTTTTTTGGTGTTGCACCGTCATGATTATTTTGTGGAAAGCTTAAACTAACCAAACTTACCTTAATCTCAAATCACAGTTAAACCCAGCCTGTATTACTATGTTAGACTGTTCCCTTAGAATGAACAACTGTTTAATCAACCTACTAACATAACGTTCTTTATGATATAGCAACAAAAAAAACAAAAACAAAAAAAGAATAAAAGAGGGAAGGGGCAGAATATAAAGGGTCAGAATAAAAGAGGGAAGGGGCAGAATATAAAGGGTCAGAATAAAAGAGGGAAGGGGCAGAATATAAAGGGTCAGAATAAAAGAGGGAAGGGACAGAATATAAAGGGTCAGAATAAAAGAGGGAAGGGACAGAGTATAAAGGGGCAGAACAAAATAGAAGGGACAGAGTATAAAGGGGCAGAACAAAATAGAAGGGGCAGAGAATAAAGGGGCAGAACAAAATAGAAGGGGCAGAGAATAAAGGGGCAGAACAAAATAGAAGAGGCAGAGAATAAAGGGGCAGAACAAAATAGAAGGGGCAGAGAATAAAGGGGCAGAACAAAATAGAAGGGGCAGAGAATAAAGGGGCAGAACAAAATAGAAGGGGCAGAGAATAAAGGGGCAGAACAAAATAGAAGGGGCAGAGAATAAAGGGGCAGAACAAAATAGAAGGGGCAGAGAATAAAGGGGCAGAACAAAATAGAAGGGGCAGAGAATAAAGGGGCAGAACAAAATAGAAGGGGCAGAGAATAAAGGGGCAGAACAAAATAGAAGGGGCAGAGAATAAAGGGGCAGAACAAAATAGAAGGGGCAGAGAATAAAGGGGCAGAACAAAATAGAAGGGGCAGAGAATAAAGGGGCAGAACAAAATAGAAGGGGCAGAGAATAAAGGGGCAGAACAAAATAGAAGGGGCAGAGAATAAAGGGGCAGAACAAAATAGAAGGGGCAGAGAATAAAGGGGCAGAACAAAATAGAAGGGGCAGAGAATAAAGGGGCAGAACAAAATAGAAGGGGCAGAGAATAAAGGGGCAGAACAAAATAGAAGGGGCAGAGAATAAAGGGGCAGAACAAAATAGAAGGGGCAGAGAATAAAGGGGCAGAACAAAATAGAAGGGGCAGAGAATAAAGGGGCAGAACAAAATAGAAGGGGCAGAACAAAATAGAAGGGGCAGAGAATAAAGGGGCAGAACAAAATAGAAGGGGCAGAGAATAAAGGGGCAGAACAAAATAGAAGGGGCAGAGAATAAAGGGGCAGAACAAAATAGAAGGGGCAGAGAATAAAGGGGCAGAACAAAATAGAAGGGGCAGAGAATAAAGGGGCAGAACAAAATAGAAGGGGCAGAGAATAAAGGGGCAGAACAAAATAGAAGGGGCAGAGAATAAAGGGGCAGAACAAAATAGAAGGGGCAGAGAATAAAGGGGCAGAACAAAATAGAAGGGGCAGAGAATAAAGGGGCAGAACAAAATAGAAGGGGCAGAGAATAAAGGGGCAGAACAAAATAGAAGGGGCAGAGAATAAAGGGGCAGAACAAAATAGAAGGGGCAGAGAATAAAGGGGCAGAACAAAATAGAAGGGGCAGAGAATAAAGGGGCAGAACAAAATAGAAGGGGCAGAGAATAAAGGGGCAGAACAAAATAGAAGGGGCAGAGAATAAAGGGGCAGAACAAAATAGAAGGGGCAGAGAATAAAGGGGCAGAACAAAATAGAAGGGGCAGAGAATAAAGGGGCAGAACAAAATAGAAGGGGCAGAGAATAAAGGGGCAGAACAAAATAGAAGGGGCAGAGAATAAAGGGGCAGAACAAAATAGAAGGGGCAGAGAATAAAGGGGCAGAACAAAATAGAAGGGGCAGAGAATAAAGGGGCAGAACAAAATAGAAGGGGCAGAGAATAAAGGGGCAGAACAAAATAGAAGGGGCAGAGGATAAAGGGGCAGAACAAAATAGAAGGGGCAGAGGATAAAGGGGCAGAACAAAATAGAAGGGGCAGAGGATAAAGGGGCAGAACAAAATAGAAGGGGCAGAGGATAAAGGGGCAGAACAAAATAGAAGGGGCAGAGGATAAAGGGGCAGAACAAAATAGAAGGGGCAGAGGATAAAGGGGCAGAACAAAATAGAAGGGGCAGAGAATAAAGGGGCAGAACAAAATAGAAGGGGCAGAGAATAAAGGGGCAGAACAAAATAGAAGGGGCAGAGAATAAAGGGGCAGAACAAAATAGAAGGGGCAGAGAATAAAGGGGCAGAACAAAATAGAAGGGGCAGAGAATAAAGGGGCGGAATCAAAGAGCTGGGGCAGAGAATAAAGGGGCGGAATCAAAGAGCTGGGGCAGAGAATAAAGTGGCAGAATCAAAGAGCTGGGGCAGAGAATAAAAGGGCAGAATCAAAGAGCTGGGGCAGAGAATAAAAGGGCAGAATCAAAGAGCTGGGGCAGAGAATAAAAGGGCAGAATCAAAGAGCTGGGGCAGAGAATAAAGGGGCAGAATCAAAGAGCTGGGGCAGAGAATAAAAGGGCAGAATCAAAGAGCTGGGGCAGAGAATAAAAGGGCAGAATCAAAGAGCTGGGGCAGAGAATAAAAGGGCAGAATCAAAGAGCTGGGGCAGAGAATAAAGGGGCAGAATCAAAGAGCTGGGGCAGAGAAGGGGCAGAATCAAAGAGCTGGGGCAGAGAAGGGGCAGAATCAAAGAGCTGGGGCAGAGAAGGGGCAGAATCAAAGAGCTGGGGCAGAGCTGGGGCAGAATCGCAGAGCTGGGGCAGAATCGCAGAGCTGGGGCAGAATCGCAGAGCTGGGGCAGAATCGCAGAGCTGGGGCAGAATCGCAGAGCTGGGGCAGAATCGCAGAGCTGGGGCAGAATCGCAGAGCTGGGGCAGAATCGCAGAGCTGGGGCAGAATCGCAGAGCTGGGGCAGAATCGCAGAGCTGGGGCAGAATCGCAGAGCTGGGGCAGAATCGCAGAGCTGGGGCAGAATCGCAGAGCTGGGGCAGAATCGCAGAGCTGGGGCAGAATCGCAGAGCTGGGGCAGAATCGCAGAGCTGGGGCAGAATCGCAGAGCTGGGGCAGAATCGCAGAGCTGGGGCAGAATCGCAGAGCTGGGGCAGAATCGCAGAGCTGGGGCAGAATCGCAGAGCTGGGGCAGAATCGCAGAGCTGGGGCAGAATCGCAGAGCTGGGGCAGAATCGCAGAGCTGGGGCAGAATCGCAGAGCTGGGGCAGAATCGCAGAGCTGGGGCAGAATCGCAGAGCTGGGGCAGAATCAAAGAGCTGGGGCAGAATCAAAGAGCTGGGGCAGAATCAAAGAGCTGGGGCAGAATCAAAGAGCTGGGGCAGAATCAAAGAGCTGGGGCAGAATCAAAGAGCTGGGGCAGAATCAAAGAGATGGGGCAGAATCAAAGAGATGGGGCAGAATCAAAGAGCTGGGGCAGAATCAAAGAGCTGGGGCAGAATCAAAGAGATGGGGCAGAATCAAAGAGATGGGGCAGAATCAAAGAGATGGGGCAGAGAATGAAGGGGCAGAGAATGAAGAGGCAGAATAAAAGAGAGACGGGACAGAGAATGAAGAGGCAGAATAAAAGAGGAAAGGGGCAGAGAATGAAGGGGCAGAATAAAAGAATAAAAGAGACGGGACAGAATAAAGAGATGAAATTAAAAGTATGCTGTTTGCAATATTTTGCATTTAATTTTAATTGTTCAAAGAATGTCAGGCAAAATGGTCGGCCTGCATGCATGTTCACTTCATCAAATCTGGCCCTCTTTGAAAAAAAGTTTGGACACCCCTGCTGTAGGAGAAGCATTTTATGTGACACTGCACAAAAAAGGAATTTAACTCTGGGCAAGAGGTTCAATCAAGTTAGCTGTAAAACCTTCAGAAGAGTCAGGAAATTAGGTACCTTTGAAATTATTTGTAATTTTATTTTAAATATAATTTTAACTGCCTTGCATAATAAAAATAATTGAAAACAATTATAACCCAGACCATCTCTTTAGGCACTAGCCCCTCTGAAAAGGGGTTACTTTTTTGGAGACACATAATACCTCTCACCAATGGGTCTTACCTCTCACCAATTTGCTCACACATCATATATTAACTATAAATTCCTAATCTTAACGCTGGAAGAAGTCAATGGCAGCAGCCGCCACGAGGGACATGTTAAGGTAAAGTAGAACTCACCTTTGCCAGTCACCCAGGCCACTGGCGATGTCACAGTCAGGGTCTTTGCAAATTCTGCAAAGTCCCCAAAACAGTGACAGGGCCGCTATAAAGGGACACTACAGATCCTCAGACCACTTAATCTCATTTAGGTTGTGTGGATGCAGTGTCCATGTCACTTTAGCCCTGCAGCTGCAAACATTGGCCTTTCAGGGAAACAGAAATGCCTAAATTCCAGAGTTAAACCTGCCTCAAGTGGCTGTCTACTAGACACTACCAGTCCTTCCTGGCCTTTCATGAAGTTTTACTTAGTGAAATGACACTTTACATCCTCATGTTTTGAATAACGACGTCCAACGTCTTCTAAATCCCCATAGGAAAGCATTGATTCAACATTATATATGATACTACAGACACGTGCAAACAAATTAACTAGGAATTTAGATATTAGATAGCAATCTAGGCACATATGACATGGAAAGAATTAGAAACACCTGCTCAATGTAGGTTAGGAGGGATCCTACGCACTGCGGCTGCTGTAATGGCATCAGGCACAATTACAATAAAAATGTGTCGACAAAGTTGGTTAACACAATACATAGGTTACATTATGCAAAGTTGAAAATGTAACAAAATGTTCATTTTTAATTACAGCTACATATTATCAAGTTCAAAAAATCCCTAGCTGACCTGTTTCATCTCCCCCCACCCCCCTTTGCCTCTGCGTCACTAACTAAAATCTTTAACATGACAAAATCTGACCATGACAATGTACGGGGGTGGACTGAGACAAAAATAAATAAATAAACCAAACACAAAACACCAATCGTATCTCCATTATAATCCTCTTTAATAAAACCCATATTAAATCAACAAAACAAGCGTAGCGAGGGAGAAGCATGTCATGTCTGATGCCTTGTACAGAACAGCTGATGGCGAGCCCAAAACATGCCGTCCAAACAATTATTATATCCATCAATCATTCAAACTGCCATCTCTGCGGGTCTTAGAAATCCACTGTATTCATTTGAGCTCAGAAGAGAAAGAGCTTGCAGACTGACTTTACAAACTCAAATTATTATGCTTTGAAAAAAAGAAAAAAAAAAAAGGCACCTCAGTTTCCGATATGCGTTTTTGCTTTATTTTTTTTTTATTTTTTTTAATTTTTTTTAACCAAAAAGGTACCATGAACCAAGACACCAGGGGCACGGATATATCATGATAAGTAAATACAAACATCTACTTGTTCAATGCAATAAAACAGTAACCCAAGCTACATGTTCATCATGACAATCTACTGAAAAAAAATAAAAAATAAAAATAGAAGGATTATGGTTCTTGCCTAAAGCCTGGGACAACAGAAAAATTCACACAAAATAAATACGAATAGAAAAAATGAGGCTGATCTAAAGAAAAGAAAAAAAAAAAGTCTCCAACTCAACCACACTGACAACTTTATGCACTCAAATTGTAGATTACATTTTATGTAGAAAATTCCAAAGTTATGCACTTCGGGGTAAAAAAATAAATACAAATGCACAAGCAATTTACACCCTAAATGGTAGTAAAGTAGACCACACACGAGAAGGATTTGGGCATTGTTACAGACAGACTATGCAACTTGCGCCGTTACAGTCCATAATGAATGCGGGTGCGAGGCTCATCTTCCTGTCCGCCCGCACCTTCCACACCTCACCCTTCTGTCAGTCCCTACATTGGCTTTCTATAAAATATATAGAGCTCAATTTAAAATTCTGGTTCTTGCTTTCAAATCTCTACATAATGCTTCTCCACCTATCTTTCCTCCCTTATACACAAGTATGTCCCGGCTAGGCCCTTACGATCTGCTGAAGACTTACGTCTATCTTCTGTCCATACTCCCACCTCTGATGCTCGCCTTCACGATTTTTCGAGGGCTGCACCATTCCTGTGGAACTCTCTTCCCTCCTCCGTTAGATGCTCACCCAGTCTCCACTCCTTCAAAACATTGTTAAAAACACACTTCTTCATAAAAGCGTATCAATTGAACTGTTAATAGCTCCTAACTGATTCCTCTTCTGCAACTGTCGCTTGTCTAATACTATCCTTACCTTTTTGTGTCATTTTACCCCACTCCCTCTAGCATGTAAGCTCATTGAGCAGGGCCCTCAACCCCTCTGTTCCTGTGTGTCCAACTTGTCTGGTTACAACTACATGTCTGTTCGTCCACCCATTGTAAAGCGCTGCGGAATTTGATGGCGCTATATAAATATCATAATAATAATGCAACAATATACAATGTGAATCCGCAGTTGCTGAGGTCAGTAAGGTATTGTCCTATATAATGGGCATAATATCTATTGTAGCATATATCATATATTCTATGATATAATATGGGCATTAACTCTCGGAATGAAAATATAATTTTGCCTCTTTATAAATCACTGGTAAATCACACCTTGAATATGCTGTGCAATTTTGGCACCTGTTCTAAAGGAGGATATTATGGCACTAGAAAAAGTGCAGAGACGAGCTACAAAATTAATAAAAGAGGAGCCGGACATGTAATGCACTAGCTGTGGCTGGAAAACCCTGAAAACTAGCAAATAACCCACTTAGTCCTGCAGCAAATGGCCCTACACTGACCTCGGACCACCCCCTTACTAGGGATCGACCGATATTGCCGATAATGCAGACCAGGGCCGCCATCAGGTTCCTAGGGGGCCCAGCACACTCTTACCTTCCCTGCAGGTTGGGGGATATCCCGGGCCCCACTGGACACTTGTAGCTCGATAGGGGTGAAACACTACCCAGCTAAACAGGAGTCAGCGTGGTGCACTTGCGGTGGCTGCCACACTGGAGTCTTGGCGGGAAATCTTTTAAGTCAAATCTGATCGAATTTGCAAAGCTTTCTGGACTCGAGTGCAAAACTACCGTGCCTTTGCTGTGATTCCTCCATCTTCCTCCAGACAGGAGGCCCAACAACTGTCCTGACCAGACTGCCATCCAAACACCCAGAGAGGCTCCCAGGCCAAGTTAAACACGACGGGGGCACAAGCAACTCCTGCACTCAGCACGTGACCGCAGCAGCAGAGTGGTGAAGTGAGCAGAACGGGGTCAGCTACACACACACACACACAGACCCACAGCAAGCTGATCACTACACCCCACCAGAGAGTCCTTATGTGGCGGCCTTACAAGCTTAGCCCATGCCATACAGGGTACCTTGCTCAGCATGGCATGCCAGGCGTAGCAGGGGGACTCCAAAACCTTGTCTCTGTGGTTGGCTATTATCCACAGGATCATTTTGTTTAATCACATCTGCTGATTTAACTGCTACTCAGACTCACCTAATTTCTGACATATCTTGCAAGAACATATTTACTAATCTTTAAAAAGTGTGCGACCTACTCCATGTCATGATATGTAAGCTTCATGTTGCCTGAGATTGCTATTGTGGCATGTCAGGCCTGACTGTAATTTTATCGCACAACAAAAATAAAGCATTTAAAAATAAAAATGAATAAAAGGAATAATAGATCATTTTAGTTATGAAAAAAGGTTAACAAATATAAATCTTTTTAATTTAGAAAAACAGCACCACAGAGGGGATATGATAGCATTGTACAAATATATTTACAGTCAATACAAACCATTGTCTAGAAATCTATTCATAAATAGGACGCAATGTCACACATTTGGAATAAAGGAGACAATCTAAAGGCAAATTAAATTTTTTCTTTATTTTTTTACAGCAAGAACAATAAGGAAGTGGACTTCTCTGCCTGAAGAAATGTTTTTATCAGAGACTTTATAGATGTTTAACCCCTTAACCCCTTAAGGACACATGACGTGTGTGACATGTCATGATTCCCTTTTATTCCAGAAGTTTGGTCCTTAAGGGGTTAAGGACGCAGCTTCAAAAACTGGACTTACCCTTAAGGACACAAGCCATTTTTGCATTTTTTGCTGTTTGTTTTCAAACGCAATTCGCAACTCTGTCATTTATTGCACCAACATATATTATATACCGTTTTTTAGAGGGCAAAAAAGGCATTAATTTGATGTCACATATACATAGATAAATTCTCATTAATTATGACAAAAATGGGGGAAACTTTTTACGTAGCCATTTCATTGCCTATCTCTGCTAAATATTGGCGTAAAATTTTGTTTTTTCTTTATTTTGGCATACACACATATAACAAGGTTTTTGTAATGTGTATTTCGTAAAGCTGATGTGTGCTATTCCTGCACAGAACCCCATATTGTGTTCAGCTACATCTGCTGATGATAATACCCCCATTGTATGCCTTCGGCACTATTCTGTGAAGCTACTATGCCATATTAAAGACATTTCAGTTTCCACAGGTTAGAATTTTCATAGATGGATATGATGGATGCCTCATGTTGGGGTATTATAGCTGTTTGACTGTTCAAATAACCCCACAAAGGGTTTTCAGAAAGCAGACATCCCAGGGTATCTTATATGGTGTATATTGTGTCTTAACTTGTCACCATTTTTTCACCAATTTACGTCAATGTTTGTTGTAAGGGGGAGAAAAAATTGCATGTTTACATACATGTTGCATTTTTGTATTTCTTACACTTGATATGTGCCACTGTCATAAAATCCCTCAAATTATGCTCAGTTACATCTTCTGAGAAACAAAAAGCCCAATGTATGACCTAGACACTATTTTGTGAAGTTACAGTGCTGTAAAAGAGACGTGACAAGTTCAGGTTTTTAAGTGTGAATTTTAATGGAGGGTTTTGATGCTTCTGTATCCCACATTGGAGCACTTGAGCAGGCTACATATTCTAGCTACACCAGAAAGGCATACCATTTCTTAAAGAAGACATCCCAGGGTTTTTCAAAAGCCATATTTTGAACTTTAGCGTGGGATTATTTTTCAGCTAGCTTGCACGCACCAAGTGTAGTAGTAATAAGCATTTTTCTGCCTTTTTGACAAAGTGAGTTTGCACAGTATATTTTGCAAACCTTATGTGTGCTATGACTGTATAATACTTCATATGTTGTTCAGCTATGTCGTCTGAGTACAGCAATACCGATAGAGATAGAGATATGGACCTGCTAGGAATAGGGTACATTGATGTTGTGGCAGGCTTATGCAATGTATGATCATATACTGTAATTAAACCCTAATGATTTTTTGCCTAGGTGAGGTGTTTTTTTTTTTATTTTGCAAACTATTCAATTTGGTGAGATCTGAAATAGCTGTTTAGTGAATGAGCGAGTGCGCTGGATTTTATATGTGGTATAAATTGGCCCCAGCAGCACCCTATACTGTATGCATGACCAGGTTAGTGCAGCCCTCTGGGTGTGCGTAATTTTATACTATATATGCTGAAGACAGATGTTGAACATGCACAGAATTGATATTAGCCACCCAGAAATCTTGTACCGGGCTGCCTAATGACAACCCAATTAGGCTACTGGAGGTGGATTTACAACTCTGGCAGCAATGGGGGGTAAACTCAGTATGAGGGAGAGGGAGAGGGAGAGGGAGATTTTGTTACCAAAATAAATATATATTAACAAAATACAGTTAGAATGAAATTACATATGTATATATATATATGGACTTCCATAGGAAAGCACTGAGTAATGCTTTCCTATAGGCGGTTTGAATGCACACGCAGCTCTTGCCGCGCATTCGGAGCAGACGTCAGCGGGGAGGGAGAGTTCACCAGCACCGAGGGAGCCCAGCGCTAGATTAAGGTAAGTGGCTGAAGGGGTTTTAACCCATTTCAGTCCATTGGGAGGGGGGGGCACCTAATAACACGATAGTGCCAGGAAAACAAGTTTGTTTTCCTGGCACTATATTGCTCTTTAAAGGACCACTCTAGTGCCAGGAAAACATACTCGTTTTCCTGGCACTAAAGTGCCCTGAGGGTGCCCCCACCCTCAGGGACCCACTCCCGCCCGGCTCTGGAAAGGGGAAAGGGGTAAAAACTTACCTTTTTCCAGCGCTGGGCGGAGAGATCTCCTCCTGCTCTCCTCCTCCGATCCTCCTCTTCTCCTCCCCGTCGGCTGAATGCGCGCGCATTCAGCCGGTCACATAGGAAAGCATTCTCAATGCTTTCCTATGGACGCTGGCGTGCTCTCACTGTGAAAATCACAGTGAGAAGCACGCAAGCGCCTCTAGCGGCTGTCAATGAGACAGCCACTAGAGGACATAGGGGGAAGGCTTAACCCATTCACAAACATAGCAGTTTCTCTGAAACTGCTATGTTTATGAAAAAATGGGTTAACCCTAGAAGGACCTGGCACCCAGACCACCTCATTAAGCTGAAGTGGTCTGGGTGCCTAGAGTGGTCCTTTAATGCAAAAATTTGTTTAGAAATTGTGTTACTTTTTCAAAACTTTAACAATACAGAATTTACGATCAGTTATCCGCAATCAGCCTGAAAGGTGACCGGTCAATCCCGGTTGAAAGTTTGGGGATTCTACAAATCAATATCTTGATTAAGAAGTCATTGTGACTTTAAGAGGTACATTTTGAATGTCTAAATTCAAACTTTTTTGCACATGCTCTACCAAACTACTATATATTCCAAGTCTCCTGCAAAAGAGCCACTACACCCTGTTCCAAATTATGCAAATTATATTTCTCATTTACCTAAATATTTGATGTAAATAACAGTAAGGATAATTCTCATGTAATCAACTATTAAGAGTACAATGTTATTGAATAAACCTCCTAATGATAACAGTATTTTTTTTTTTTTTTAAACATAAAAAAAAAAAAAACTTACAATGCACTGTTCCAAATTATTACGCACATCAAGTTTCAAAACACTTTATAGGTTGTAAAGAACTGAAAATTGTCATTTGTTGTGTTTGCAGCATATTTACTGAAATCAAAAGCTATTTCAATCAAACTTATAACATTTTAACTTTTTAAACATTTTAGCAGGTCACGTTACATTTTAACATAGGACCCATTATTTGATAGCAGCTTCACAAGTCTTGCATCCATTGAACTTGTGAGTTTTTGGACAGTTTCTGCTTGAATTTGTTTGCAACATGTCAGAATAGCCTCCCAGAGCTGCTGTTTGGATGTAAACTGCCTCCCACCATCATAAATATTTTGCTTGAGGATGCTCCAAAAGGTTCTCAATAGGATTGAGGTCAGGGGAGGATGGAGGTCACACCATGACTTTCTCTCCTTTTATCCCTATAGCGGGCATTGATGCCGAGGTATTCTTTGCAGCATGAGATGGTGCATTGTCATGCATGAAGATGATTCTATTACGGAAATCATAGTTCTTCCTTCTGTACCAGGGAAGAAAGTGGTCAGTCAGAAACTCCACATACTTTGCAGAGGTCATCTTTACACCTTCGGGAACCCTAAAGGGGCCAACCAGCTCTCTTCCCATGATTCTGGCCCAAAACAGGACTCCACCACCGCCTTGCTGACGTTGCAGCCTTGTTGGAACAGGGTGGCCGTCCACTACTCCATCCATCTGGACCATCCAGGGTTGCACAGCACTCATCAGTGAACAGGACTGTTTGAAAATTAGTCTTCATGTATTTTTCTGCCC
Source organism: Pelobates fuscus (assembly GCF_036172605.1). Classification (NCBI taxonomy): domain Eukaryota; kingdom Metazoa; phylum Chordata; class Amphibia; order Anura; family Pelobatidae; genus Pelobates; species Pelobates fuscus. The sequence goes on from NC_086323.1 coordinate 169,039,453, forward strand.
AAAGCAGCCGTTTCTGCTTGTGAGCATTGGTTAGTGGTGGCCGAATAGAAGGTTTATGCACAGTTGCAAGACTGGAGGACTCTACACCTTTATGTCCGTGGGACTCCAGAGGCACCAGCAGCTTCAAATATCTGTTTGCTGCTATGTAATGGTAATTTAGCAGCTGCTCTCTTGATCCGATGCATGGATCTGGCAGAAATCTTCCTCAATGTGCCTTTATCTGCACAAACCCGCCTGTGTTCTGAATCAGCCACAAATCTCTTAATAGTGCGATGATCATGCTTAGGTTTTCGTGAAATATTTAATGTTTTCATACCTCGTCCAAGGCATTGAACTATTTCACTCTTTTTCTTCCCCATTGTCAGGATTACAGAATGATTCAGCGCGTAGAATTGTGTAACACAGAGGACTGATAGGCAACGTATACCGGACCTTAGAATGCCCGGACTAACGTACCAAAGAATAGTCAGGAATAGCCGAGGTCAAGGGATACAGAAAGAGACACAACAATAAGGAAAAGCCAGGAGTCAGGGATGCCAGAAAACAGGGAAGTCAAAAACAATGCCAAATAACCAGAATAACCATAATCAATATCGCATTCTCGGACAACCACAAGGGAAACCACGACAGGGCACTGAGCAGGATGAGAACTGGGCCTAAATACCCCACCTCAAACTGATAAGCTGTAACCTGCCTTTGACCCCAAAGGCGGTTACCAGGTTCCCATTTGCATAATTGCTGCTTAGCATTAACCCTTCTGTGGATTTGGTTGCTGCTCGGCAGAACTTTTCCTGTGTGGACAGTAAATGCCATTAACCACATTTTTATAAGCGGATGAATACTTGACACCCACATTGCATGAAATGGGGCTCTGCTTAATAATGTGGAACACCCTCCTTTAGTAGTTTTTCCTTAAATTGGGCTCACCTGGTAATCTAATTATCACAGGTGTCCGAGATTGTTTTCAGTGACCAAAAGAGCCCTGAGACACAATGCCATCCATGAGTTAAACTGAAAAACAAAATATTTAATCTTTGTGACACTTAACCCCTTAACGACGAGTGACGGACAAGGTCCGTCACTCAGGGGAATGCGTTAATGACGAGTGACGGACCTCGTCCGTCACGCGTTAAAATTAACGCCGCGATCGCGCAGTGCCGGCGATCGCGGGGTTAATGCTGTTGCTGGGTCCCTCCGAGTCAGGGGCAGACCGGCAGCAGCAAATCCGGATATCCCAGCCCATGTGATCGCTGTGATAGCCAGTCACAGCGGTCACAATGCTGCTGGGATATCTGATCCGCCTCCCTCCACCTCGTGTGGGTTTGTGAAGTGGAGAGAGACGGATCGGTGCTACATTGTGTCCCTGATTTATTGCAGAGTTATACTTAAGTATAAAATTCACTTTTGTGGAGTTAAAAAAAAAATTAACCCTTTCCCTGCTGCTTGATCACTGCTAGCAGTGATCAATATACAGGTCACAGTACTCTACTGTGATCTATTTTTTTTTTTTACTTTCAAGGGTTAATTTTTAGGTTTTTTGTAACCCTAAGGGGTTAAATTTTATTATTTGATTTTATTAATTTGTGATTTAGTTATTTTGGTGGGTGGAATTTAGTGGGAATTAGGGTATAAAAAAAAAAAAAAATATATATTTTTTTTTTGTTAGAGTTTTGTTAGCTGTGTTAGCTGTATTAACAATGTTTAGAAAGTGTAGCGCGGAGGAGGCTTATGCCCTGTTAGCGGCAGACTCAGAGGCGACTGACACTGCCTCAAAGAGTGAAGCAGGGAGTGACGCAGGGGATGCAGGGGACATGGACTATGTGCCAGATACTGCAGGACCATCAGGAGAAATCGACGATTCCCCTAATGCTGACCATGGCGCAGATGACTGGGTACCCCCTAATAATTTTTCCCCAGACATCCCAGTGTTTACAGGCAATCCTGGCATACAGGCGGACCTGTCTGCCTATAGTGCGCTGGATGTTATGCAGCTGTTCTTGAGGGATGAGATTTTTGGGGAGATAGTCACCCAGACTAATCTCTATGCGGAGCAATATCTGGCACGCAATCCAGACTCTCTTATCTCTAGGAAAGAGAGATGGTACCCAACCAGTGTGCCAGAATTTAAACAATTCTGGGCACTGACCATGTTAATGGGGCTAATTAAAAAGCCCACAATTAGGATGTATTGGGCTAAACATCCTATTTGCAATACTCCTATTTTTGCCGAGACAATGACAAGGGAAAGATATGAAGACATACTAAGATTTATGCACTTTAGTGATAACAACAAGTGCCCCCCAAAAGGTGATCCGCAGTATGATCTTCTTTACAAACTACGCCCTTTAATTGCCCACTTTAACAGTAAATTTGCCGCTATATATACCCCCAATAAAAACATTTCCATTGACGAGTCCCTAATGAAGTTTAAGGGAAGACTGGGGTTTAGACAATATATCCCATCCAAAAGATCCCGATATGGGATCAAATTTTATAAACTATGTGAAAGTGGCAGTGGCTACGTATACACCTTCCGTGTATACGAAGGAAGGGATAGCCACCTTGATCCCCCAGGTTGCCCAGATATAGTAGGGACAAGTGGAAAAATTGTCTGGGACTTAATAATGCCACTACTTAATAAAGGTTATCATCTATACATCGATAACTTTTATAATAGCATCCCACTGTTACAAATGTTGTATTGCTTCGAGACCGTGGCCTGTGGCACTATTCGGAAGAGTCGCACAGGTTTCCCAAAGGCTCTGGCAAACAAAAAAATGAAAAGGGGGGAAACAGCAGCTCTCTGCCAGAATGAACTGCTGGCACTCAAGTACAGGGATAAAAAGGATGTTTTCATCTTAACCACCATCCATGGTGAAAACACTCGGAGGGTCGCAGTTCGTGGCAGAGACGAATATAAACGGGTGCCAGTCTGCATACGGCAATATAATCGGCATATGGGGGGCGTTGACCTGTCCGATCAACTGATGCAGCCATATTTGATCATGAGAAAGACCAGGGCATGGTATAAAAAAGTGGGCATATACCTTTTGCAGATGGCAATCCACAATGCCTTTGTTATTTTTAAAAAGGCAAATGCTGGGCTGAAAAGCACTTTTCTTTCTTTCCAGTTTGAGCTAATTTCTAAGCTGCTAGAATGCCACACAAGGAGACCATCAGTGGAGCCTAGCAGAAGAATGGAGGCAGGTCACTTCTGCTTTAAGATTCCACCAACCCCTAAAAAACAAAACCCCCAGAAAAGGTGCAGGGTGTGTTACAAGAGGGGCGTAAGAGTTGAGACCAGCTATTACTGCCCTGATTGCCCCTCTCAGCCCGGCCTATGTATTGGCCATTGTTTTAAAAATTTTCACACCCAGGCCGAATAAGTAGACCAGTTTTGGGGTGTGATTTTTGGTTACCGAATCTTGGCTTTGTCTACCGTTTATCCTGTCTTCTCTGATCCTTGACCTCGGCTTGTCCTATCGTTGTTCCGTTTCGCTTTACTCCTTTGACCTCGGCTTGTACCTTGACAATTCTCTGCTTGTATAGCCCGGCCATTCTAAGGACCGGTATTACAAGTTTCTCTCTCTGTGTTCTCTCTCTTTGTGGTCTGTCTGTGTTTTGGTTTCGGAATCCATGACAGCTTTGCCCGGGACGCAGATAACTGTGTACTACCCCCGGATAAGTTTACCCCAACTATTCTGTATATGGGGGTATCATTGCACTAAGATGACATAGCTGAGCAACATATTAGGTGTTATACTGCCGTAGCACACATAAGGATAGCAAAATATACAGTAACATCTCCAAGTGTGTGTCAAAAAGGCAGAAAAAATGCTAATTGCAACTAGACTTGGTACAAACTAACAAAAAAATGATCCTACACTAAGGTTTAGAATATACCTTTTGAAATACCCTGGGGTGTCTACTTTAAGAAATGGTAGGCCTTTGTGGGGTAGTTTGAATTTAATACCTGCTAAGATGCTTGGAAATTGCACATAGGCCCAGCGTCAAAATTCAAAGTTCGGTAAAAACTGATATGGCTTGGTCTCCTATATGGCACTGTAGCTTCACAAAATAGTCCCAAAGACATACAATAGGGGTGTCATTTTACTCAGAAGACTTAGCTGAACATAATTTGGGGGGTATGAACTTAGTGGCACATGTGAAATATACAAAATGCCCAGCACAAATGCAATCCATATGTAAAAAACGCACAAAATTATTTTTTACCACATACTTTGGCATCTATTGGTGAAAAAATGGGGGCATGTTAAGGCACAATATGCACCTTATGAGATACCCTGGAGTGTCTACTTTTACAAATGGTAGGCCTTTGTGGGTTTTTTTTGAACAGTCAAACTGTTATAATACCCCAAATGGAAGCATAGGCTCATTAAATCCGTCTCTCAAAATTCTACTGTGAGTACAGAAAAGGACAGGTCTCCTTTATGGCACTGTAGCTTCACGAACTAGTGCCAAAGACATACAATGGGGGTGTCATTTTACTCAGAAGACTTAGCTGAACATAACTGTTATAATACCCCAAATGGAAGCATAGGCTCATTAAATCCGTCTCTCAAAATTCTACTGTGAATACTGAAAAGGACAGGTCTCCTATATGGCACTGTAGCTTCACGAAATAGTGCCAAAGACATACAATGGGGGTACCGTTGTACTCAGCAGAAGTAACTGAACACATAATAAAACTTTGTACAGGAATAGCACACACCAACTTTACAAAATACACATGAGAAGTTCTTTGTTATAAGTTTGTGTGCGAAAACCCCCAAAAAACACAATTTTACTCCAATATTTAGCAGAGGTTGGCGGTAAAATGGCTACGTAGAAAGTGTCAAAACAACCTTAGGTAAATAGCCTGTGGTGTCTACTTTATATAAATATATACTTTTGTGTGGCAATTTTGTTTTCTTTTATGGCTATTAGGCTTACAAGACAAACATACCAAATTCTAAAATCGCTCCACATAAAAAGTGTATTTTACTCCTTGTGCTTTGTGACCTGTAACTACCAAAAAAAACTGAAAATCCCAGACACATTATATATTCTGTAATTCAGAACAACTAAATGAATTTATTTTTAATTACTTTCCTTAAAGGGACTCTATAGTCACCATATAAAAGCAAGAAAGACAGGTCCCCCAGCCTTCCTTCTTGCTTTTATATGAACTTTCATTCATTAAAAAAAAAAAATCGGTGTTTTTATATTAAAAACTTACCTCCGTTCCAGCGCCGAGCTCCCCGCTAGGCCGCGCCCCCTTTTTCGTCAAAATGACGAAATCGCGGGGCCCAATGGGACGGCTTCGCGCTGGACCAATCGCGTTCTTCATAGAGCGGCATTGAATGCCGCCCTATGAAGAACCTGAGCGCTTTACCGCGCATGTGCGCGGAATGCGCGTTCGCGAGCTGAGCTGTCTGACTGACAGCTCAGCTCGCTTTCTAAAATTATCAATAATAATTTAGGGCCCCCACCCGCCCTGTGCGGCGGGTGGGGGCCCTAAAATTATCAATGAGGGGGGGGACCTACTGTCCCCCCCCCGGCCCCCACCCCTGTGCGGCGGGTGGGGGCCCTAAAATTATCAATGAGGGGGGGGACCTACTGTCCCCCCCCGGCCCCCACCCCTGTGCGGCGGGTGGGGGCCCTAAAATTATCAATGAGGGGGGGGGACCTACTGTCCCCCCCCCGGCCCCCACCCCTGTGCGGCGGGTGGGGGCCCTAAAATTATCAATGAGGGGGGGACCTACTGTCCCCCCCGGCCCCCACCCCTGAGCGGCGGGTGGGGGCCCTACAATTATCAATGAGGGGGGGGACCTACTGCCCCCCCCCCGGCCCCCACCCCTGAGCGGCGGGTGGGGGCCCTAAACTGATCAGTAAGGGGGGGGACCTACTGTCCCCCCCCGGCCCCCACCCCTGTGCGGCGGGTGGGGGCCCTAAAATGATCAATAAGGGGGGGGACCTACTGTCCCCCCCCCCCCGGCCCCCACCCCTGAGCGGCGGGTGGGGGCCCTAAAATGATCAATAAGGGGGGGACCTACTGTCCCCCCCCCGGCCCCCACCCCTGTGCGGCGGGTGGGGGCCCTAAAATGATCAATAAGGGGGGGACCTACTGTCCCCCCCCCGGCCCCCACCCCTGTGCGGCGGGTGGGGGCCCTAAAATTATCAATAAGGGGGGGGGACCTACTGTCCCCCCCCCCGGCCCCCACCCCTGAGCGGCGGGTGGGGGCCCTAAAATTATCAATAAGGGGGGGGGACCTACTGTCCCCCCCCCCGGCCCCCACCCCTGAGCGGCGGGTGGGGGCCCTAAAATTATCAATAAGGGGGGGGGGACCCTAGTTAACCCTCCCCCCCAAAAAAAAAAAAATATCTCCCTACCTACCCCCCTCACCCTAAAAATAATGAGGGGGGACCATTAACTAAAAACCTGTAAAAAAAATGAGATAAAATCAACTTACCATTCGATGTTTTCTTTCTTCTAAAATCTTCTTTCTTCAGCCCCAAAAAAGGCCAAATAAAAATCCATAATAACCGACGCAATTAAAAAAAAAAAAAAAAAAACCGAGCGCAAAAAAAAATAATCCATCTTCACCCATGGAGGGCTCCGCGCAGACTGAGCTCCGCAGGGCGGGGGAAGGCTTATAAAGCCTTGCCCCGCCCTGCAATTAGGCTAAGAACACTCTGATTGGTGGGTTTAAGCCAATCAGAGTGCTCTTTGTCATTTTACAAGCGTGGGAAAGTTCTTTGGAATTTTCCCACGCTTGTAAAATGACACAGAGCAATGTGATTGGATGGCTTGAAATCCATCCAATCACAGTGCTCTGTGTCATTTTACAAGCGTGGGAAAATTCCAAAGAACTTTCCCACGCTTGTAAAATGACAAAGAGCACTGTGATTGGATGGATTTCAAGCCATCCAATCACATTGCTCTGTGTCATTTTACAAGCGTGGGAAAATTCCAAAGAACTTTCCCACGCTTGTAAAATGACAAAGAGCACTCTGATTGGCTTAAACCCACCAATCAGAGTGTTCTTAGCCTAATTGCAGGGCGGGGCAAGGCTTTATAAGCCTTCCCCCGCCCTGCGGAGCTCAGTCTGCGCGGAGCCCTCCATGGGTGAAGATGGATTATTTTTTTTGCGCTCGGGTTTTTTTTTTTTTTTTTTTTTTATTGCGTCGGTTATTATGGATTTTTATTTGGCCTTTTTTGGGGCTGAAGAAAGAAGATTTTAGAAGAAAGAAAACATCGAATGGTAAGTTGTTTTTTTTTTTTTGGGGGGGGGGGGGGGGGAGAGGGTTAACTAGGGTCCCCACCCCCTTTGTATTTAGGGCCCCCACCCACCGCTCAGGGGTGGGGGCCGGGGGGGGACAATAGGTCCCCCCCTATTGATAATTTTAGGGCCCCCACCCACCGCTCAGGGGTGGGGGCCGGGGGGGGGCAGTAGGTTCCCCCCCCCTTATTGTGAATTTTAGGGCCCCCACCCGCCGCACAGGGGTGGGGGCCGGGGGGGGGACAGTAGGTCCCCCCCCTATTGTGAATTTTAGGGCCCCCACCCACCGCTCAGGGGTGGGGGCCGGGGGGGGGGGCAGTAGGTCCCCCCCCTTATTGTGAATTTTAGGGCCCCCACCCGCCGCACAGGGGTGGGGGCCGGGGGGGGGCAGTATGTCCCCCCCTTATTTTTTATTTTAAGGCCCCCACCCACCGCACAGGGGTGGGGGCCGGGGGGGACAATAGGTCCCCCCTTATTGATAATTTTAGTGCCCCCACCCGCCGCACAGGGGTGGGGGCCGGGGGGGCAGTATGTGCCACCCTTATTTTTAGGGCCCCCACTCACCGCTCAGGGGTGGGGGCCGGGGGGGGGGGGGGGGGGAGGAGAGTAGGTCCGTCCCCCCACTCCCTTCAACCACTATTGTGGCCAGACAGCATCCCTGTGGGTTCGGGCTTCAGCTGTCAGCTGAAGCCACGCCCACAGCAGTGCTGACAGGCTGTCAGCACACAAAGCGCGTTCACAGTGCTTTGTGTGCTGATAGCCCGTCTGATGCATTCACCCAGAATGCATCGGACGAGAGGCCTTTTTAGGGCCTCTGAACTCGGAAGTCCCTCTGGTGGCCGTCTGATTGACTGCAACAAGAGGTGTTCCAAGCTTCCAATGTAAACACTGCATTTTCTCAGAAAATACAGTGCTTACAAGAAAAAGGCTCCGGGTAGCTGTAGCACTCACCTAAACAACCTCATTAAGCTGAAGTTGTTCAGGTGACTATAGTGTCCCTTTAACCTGCACTAATTATGTACACATTATTATTGCAAAAACTGTAAAAAAAACACACAAAAATTCATTTTTTTTGCATATTTCTGTATTTTTGTAATAATAAATAAGCATTTATATATATATGTGTTACATCAAATTAAAGCCCTTTCTGTCCTTTAAAAAACGGTATATAATATGTGTCGGTGCAATGAATAAGTAAAAAGCAAATTGCAGTTGAACGCAAATAGCAAAAAATGCAAAAAATGCCGTTGTCATTAAGTGAAAGACAAGCTTCTGAAGCTCTGTCCTTAAGGGGTTAAATAGAATTTGCATAATAATTTGGAACAGGGTGTAGGTGTTGGAAACCAGTTTTGTATAATCGACATTGTATTAATAGGCCTTATTTCCAGGTACTCCAGGAATCGTTCCAAAAAAACATAACCTCTTAAGAGCATGTTAGATTTATTATTTAACAAACATTTGTGAGTTAGAGAGAAGACCACCTACTGTGATTTTTTTCTTTTCTTTTTCAATTTATTCTTTTTTATGAGTGGTTGGAACATCATACAGTACCAAGTACAGAAAAGTTAGGTCAGACAACATATCAGCGAGGTAAACATGGCTCATATACGTATGTGATTGGTTGTACTCTGAGTTTGTCATCAATGTATATTATGCTCTTAGTCTCAATGGAGTATATCATGTCAGAGAGTTAAAATATTGGTCAGCAGAGAGCCTAACATTTCCATGCAAGGTCATCACTCATTTTATAAAAAGTACATGGCTAGTAGCAGGTCAGTCAACATTAATGACACAAAGAGAGGCAAAAATGAGAGAAAACAAGAAAGAGGTGCACCCGGTAAGTATCGTGTGCGTATCATGTCTTGGTGTGTGGGGTGTTGTGCGAAGTTCTGGTGGTCCGCAGACGTGTGCTGAACAGATTCCTGCTGGTGTTATACCAGAGGTCAGCAGCCATTCTTAGACTGTTGCTATCTTACTGCCCGGTGCGGGGGCTGTGCAGCGTGATATGAGGTGGGTGAGTCAGTGACGCTATGTGTATATTGAATATAGTTTCTGCCGGGTCTTGCGGGATGGCGCAGTGTGCAACCCAAATCGAAAGGGCATGAGCGGGTTCAGCGGGAGTTCTCCCACCTGCGGCAAGTACTTTTGTTTGGTGATCAGCCAATATTTTCACAGTTTTTTTTAGCGTTTTAGGAGATTTGTAGAATCCTGCTTTTTAAAACGAATACGTTACTGACATCTGCTGCAGAAATGAATCCTACTGTGATTTTCCATCATCATTGCAAGTGAGGCTGCCAGATACATCACTATTCATTCATCAACAAGGAACACAATTAACCAATGTTTATGCGGTTAACTTATGGCGTGTTTCACCACTTCAAGACCCTTAACATTCCAGTGAGAATGAATTTGTTTCAAAAAGGTGGACACAAATAGCAGTGGAAGGAAGGAAACATTCTCTGCCTGTGCCAATGGGGAAGGGGTCAGTGAGCACAAAATTAATTTTAAACCTTCCATCTATATCCAAGGCACCTTGGGACCGTGACTGCTGTCTGCAGTGTCCTATGAAAAACTACCAAATCCACCCTATCAAATGCCTTTGCTGTGTCCCTCAATAAGAGAATAAGTGGACTGAATGAATGACTTCTAATTTCTGGGACATATGATTAACATCAAGGAAGTTAAGAAACTCCTAATAAACATCCTCTTTAAAACTGTTATGGGGGGCGGGGCCGGACCGCCGAGCTGGACGGTCGCACTCGACACCAGCTCCTGCAAACTAGGCCTAAATAGGCATTAAAACAATGCAATTTTGGGCAGAAAACCGTCCAGCACTGGTGGCCCTCAGCGGGCAGAGAGCCCTGGATCCAGGGAGAGGCTGGCCACACGGGTTTCAGTCCCCAGGAGGAGGGTTCCTCATTGGCACTTTCAGGCCTACTCAGGAGGAGAGCGGGGTAGACGGCCGCTGCCCCGCTGCCTGCCGATCAGCGCTCAGCCAAGAGTCAGCCCTGCGGGGAACTGGCCCCAAACCCCCCCCCTTTTTGGACCGGGGGGGTGATCCCGGTCCTCACCCTCTGGACCTGAACACCAAGACGCACCTGAGGCATTGTAGCTGGGCCGCCAAGTCCCGCAACCCCAGCACTGTAATCAAGATGGCGGAGGCCATGGGCGATGGCACAGAGACCACCTGCATACAGCCTCGAATCTAAACACGATACTCACCACCGCTATGGCTGGAGTCTCGGAGGCCTTCTCCCTCCTCTGTGCAAAGTACAAGCCGACTCCCCGATTCGCTGGCTGCCCGCAATTATCACCACTCCGCGGGGCTTACTGACACGTGGTGAAACAGCAGTCAAGCAACCATTTACACCCCTGCCGCCGAGGAGATCGTCATATGCTGTAAAATCCCAGCAGAGTACCAGCCTAGAGAACAGCATCCAGCGACTGGAAGCAGACCGGGTACCCTGGTACACCAAACCTATGGCTGAAAGAGATCTACACGCCAAAGGCTCCAAACGGCACCGGCTACACGTGGCACCCCATGAGCAGAGACTTTTCATCAGTAGAGGACTCTGAGTAACACTCACTGCTTGTAATTGTTTTACACTTGCATTCTGCACTCCGGCATGCATAAGACGTGCTTCTAAGTAGCCTGTCATTTATTACTATACTTATAACATACCTACCTGCCTAATCGCCTACATGTCTTACTCTTAAGTCTGGCTTTTAAACTGAGATGCCCACAGACTAGTCTAAGCACTGTTCTAGCCTATTAAACATGTAACATTACTATCACAACTGAAGATTAACCACTGAAGTCTCAGAGCTAGCTAACTACATGCAATAGCATACTTATTGTAATCTACTGAAGTCTCATAGCTAGTTAGACTTATTTCTCTGCGTGTCTATTACTCACTGCATATGTTTTATAACTTGTCATTCTCTAACCTCATATAAAAAAAAAAATGTGCTGTCTACTCTGCCACAATTTGAAATGCTGATACTATACCTGCAACGGCTGTTGTGGCCTTGCACGTCTGTTGTTATTCTAAGCACAAATAAAATAAAGAATTTAAAAAAAAAAAAAAAAAAAACCGTTATAACCGTTTTAAGACGGATACTAGAATTAAGGTAGATCAATTAGTTCTTTTGCTACCTTCTAACCAACATGTAACTTTTTTTTATTTTTTTTTTAAATATATGGTTATGCAAACATCAGTTTGACAAGGTTAAGGGAATGAAATTATTTGAAAGACTTTAGTCTCTTAAAGAGACATGCGTGTCTTAATATACACATTAAGTTCAATAATAAATGTAATAAATGCATTCTTTGCTTTCAAGAAAGGGGGCAGCAGAATTGTGGATATTTGCGGGGAACAAAATGTCTGCAATAGTAGAACTGCTCCATAGACACTGTACTTACCAGAGAATCTAATTTCATTATGAAAATAATATAGTTGCAATGTTACTGAAATTATAAACACAATCAGAATGAGACAAAGTACCAACATTGTTGGATGTAAGAGTGGAATATTGGCAATGGGAAGACATTTATATAGCGCCAACATTGTACAATGCTTTAAAATAATTGATTTTGAGAGGTGAAGAAGGCCCTGCTTATGCAAGATTGCAATCTATGAGGATTTTTAGGTAGGCGGCTATTTATATTATGTGTTTTGTTCAATGACACTTACAGGCACAGTGGATTGACTGGGATATGAACCTATGTTTCTCAGATCTAAGTGAGGTTACCATTGCTCTGCCCAGCAAATCTAAGAAATGCAGTCACACAGTTTATGACGGTCGAATGCTGGCACTCAAACTGCAACTGCTGATGTAAGCAGGAATCTTTTTGCAGGATGTGGCATCTCCAGAAACAAGTTTTAGTCTCTTGTACATGTCACTCTAGCGCCAGGGGACCCTAGCAGCTGAAGCCACCAGAAGTTTAAGACAGAGCCAAAGAGGAACATGAGGCAATCAAGGAGAGATTTTATATATAAAGTTATCACAATAAATACATGGTCAACAAGGGAAAAAAACAGTGCTGTCATCAAAGAAGGGAGAGGGGGTAGTCCTGTATTTTGTTTTATACCAATTTCTCTAGTAAACGTTCTACCTATTGATAAGTATATGGTCTAAAACAAGAAACTACAATATTTACCCCTGTACTTACTCGGTCATCAGTTTGGCAATGCGCTTGCAGTCGTTCTTGTCATAAAACCAGATACTGTAAATGGACACTGAAACAGATAAAAGCAAATCAGACATGAGATTAGCTTTACAATCACTACGAATATGGACTTTATCAAGTCACACATGATTACTGCAAACCACTCATGGACAGAAGCTACTCAATGTTCCTATCAAGAGCACCGTGATAAAGAAAAAAATACTTACAAACCCTACTGCTGTCCTTGCATACGTTAATACTGCTACAACATATTACCTTAAGTGAAGAGGCCCTGGCGGACCATTGCATTAAAAGGAACACTATAGAGTGAAGAATGCAAACATTTATTCTCAATGCTATAGTCACCTGTTCGGTGTTTAGGTTTCCGGCACTTCAGCAGAAGGTGATAATTTTGATTTATGTATGTATCCCTTTCTTCCTCGTCGCTCTCTGCAGCTAGTCCCACATCCAAAACCAGTGGGAGGCTCTTGAGCATGTGCGGCAAAGAGACCCAGTGCACCAATCAAAATCTTCTAATTGAATCAATGCATCTCTATGGTGAGCGTTCAACATCTCCATGCACTGAGCCAAAGTCCTGCACACTGTGAAGTACTGTTTTAGAAAGCACCCATAGTGGCCGTATGAGTAACTGCCACTAGCAGTGTTACTAGGCAGCAATGTAAAACAAATTCCTTTTCTTTGAAAAGGCAGTATTTACAGTGCTAAGACTGCAGGGACAGGCTATAGACACCAGAACCACTACATAAAGCTGTAGTACCAATAGCGTTCCTTTAAAGGGACACTCCAAGCGCCCAGACTACTTCTGCCCATTAGGTCCCACTACCCTTAACCCTGCAAGTGTAATTATTGCAGTTTTTTATAAACTGCAATAATTACCTTGCTGGGTTAAGTCCTCCTCTAGTGGCTGTCTATCAGACAGCCACTAGAGGGACATCCATGTTCTAATAACACGAAAAGTGTTTTAAACAACGCTGGGCGTCCTCACGCTATGCATGAGGACCTCCAGTGTCGTCGGAATTATTCAATGCTTGACTATGGGAGGTCTAATGCGCGTGCATTGCTGCGCATGCACATTAGGTCTCCCCAGCCGGAGACATCAAGGGACATCGGCGCTGGATTCAGGCAAGTCACTGAAGGGTCCTGCAGTGCCAGGAAAACGGATATATTTTCCTGGCACTGGAGAGTCCCTTTAATGTATCATAACAGATACATTCAGATTAATTAAAACTAGTTTCCTTATATATGGTTATCAGTTTTTCAAAATACCCTTGCTTTTGGCATAATAATATTTTCTTTTCAAGATCCGTATTTTAACAGTTTTTATAACTTTTGTGGCTTTAAAAAGAATCCCATATGTTATCCCAATAAAAATTAAATATACCCTTTTGTATTTGGTTAAAACGAGATTCCTTTACAAACCAAAAGAAAAAAAAACCCACACACCACAAACCCATACACACATTGATCATTGGCTAAGTCACTAGCATTTTACTTCATAGCTTTTTGATTGTAAGAGCTTCAGACACCTAGAATGCTGAAAGCTAAAGGCAAGGCACAAGCTACGGGTAATAAAGTTGAGGCTGGACAGTCTTAGACTGGTTGCTTTGTAACAGAAGATTTTATTTTGACACAGAGAAGGTTCAACAAATCATCTATGGTGATAAAATGTTCTGCAGACAGCAAATACCTTGATCTCAAAAGCGAAAACATAAATAGAGGAGTTCAACGTCTTCCCCAAGCATATAAACACAATCCTGCGTGGTCACCTACACACCATCACTAAGTAAAAGCGACACTGTCATGTGGGTTTGGTTTTGCTTGTTTTATCCCCCTTTTAGTTACCCATTCCTTGTACCCGATTCTTCTTCGTAAACTTTTTTCATTAAAAGTTTTCAACGGGATGGGCGGAGCCAACTGCCGAACAGACTGGTCGCATCTGCAGGGAGCTCCTGGCGATATCGGCCTAAACGACCTAAAAACTTGGGAAAATCACCCCCCAAAGTAATCCAGCTGCCCCCACACGAAGCACTAATGGGTAGAAAAACCAAAAAGCCCAAGCAAGATCTGCCCAGGCAGGGCACTAGCATAGGAGACCTATGGCGGCGAGCGCATAGCGCAGCAGAACCCGACATGGCTGCCTACATCAACGACTTTGAGGATTCAGACGATATGCTTTCTGAGCCAGAAGAGCTCTGTACGCCCGCAGTAGGGCCACCCAAGAAACCCAGTACGAAGCCTACCGTGCAGCCAGACACAGCCCCGGTCACGAAAGTCGAAATGCGGGAGCTGTTGGCGGAGCTCCGCCGGAACATTCAGGAGGATGTGGCAGACATGCGACGAGACATAAAGGGCCTTACGGGCCGCGTGGAGGCCGTGGAGCAAAACTCCCAATCGCACACCAGACAAATAGCCTCCCTACAGCAGGAGATGCAAAGGCTGCAACAGCAACACTTAAAAGCTGACCAAGCCCTAGCAGCAATGGAGGATACACGAAGAGCCCAGAACTTGAAGATCAGGGGCATCGCGGAATCTGTACCAGACTCCGAACTTCCTCACCTCCTGAGGCGCCTGGTGAGTAAACTACTACCACCAAAGCAAGCCAAGGGAGTAGGCCTCGACGGCGTATTTAGAATCCCAAAGCCCCCAACGGCCCCAGCTACAGCGACCAGGGACTTAATAATCAAGTTCCAGAAGCGACAGGACAAGGAAGCGATTATGGCCGCCGTCAGACACACTACCCCGCTCAATTTTGAAGACATGACTCTCTCTTTTTATTCGGACTTGTCCAGGGGGACTATGGCCTGGCGCTCAAACCTGCGGCCCTTCACCACCCTGCTCCGCGAGCGCAACATCATCTACAGATGGCGCTCACCCCACAAGCTCCAAGTGCTGCAGGGAGACTCCACATACCTTATAGCCGATCTGCAAGAAGCGGAGGCTCACCTTTCCACCTTGGGTTTTCCGGAGGATGCCTTGCGACGACGCCACGCGACCTTCAAACCGCATAGGTGGAATCCGGCTGCCACAGAACCCTTTGTTCCCGGAGGACCAACACACACTACACTGACTGCAGCCACCACCTGAGTGCCTTAGTAGGGGAAACCCAAGCCTAACCGGACACTAATACCCTTACCATGGTTTCTTTCACTTTTCCTTCATTCTGTCACACTGCTACTAGGTTTATACTGCGAATGGGATCATCCCGCTGATATGAGTGTGTTGCTAGTGTGATTATATTACTACAGAGTTTATTTTGCTAGTGGGATTATACTACTAATGTGATGATGTTGTCAATACGTTAATACCGCTAAATATGTCAATATTGCTAATGTGGTAAAGCAAGATCTGTATATAGTTAGGGATGATGCCTACTGGCAGAGCGCAATCGGGGGACATATTAAGTATGGAGGTTCCCGCTCTCTAGGGACGGCATCTCAGTAACCACACGTGACCCTTCCCGCCATCGGGAAAGCCCGGGCCGTTCAGACAGCGGAAACCCGCACATAACCAGACACAGCGACTCCCCGTCTAAACTTCACCATACACGGCTGTCCTACACGCATAGAACGGGGTATCCCGCAGCCTTCCCACATTCCCCACCCAACACTCGGGCCCTGAATCTGCCACTGGTGCACACTCCTGCAATATAGATATTATTATTATCATTATTCTTTACGCTTACAGCCCTCTCAAGTTTAAGTTTAATTTTCTTGCCTGTAACCAGTTGAATGGGAGATATATATAATTTAAGTACCCGGTCAATTAGCTACCTATGTACGATTTGGGCGCATGTCCTAACACACCATCCTAGGACTCAGCTAGCCGCAAGCGACCCCGAACCTTATGCCCGCTCTGGGTTAAGCCTATCCTGCCTGGGCTGCATATTTTGTAAGACAGATAGGACATCTCGATATGTTTAGTTATAGTTTTCTCATTTTTGTCTTTTTCTATGTTTTCTATTTTTTTTTTTAGTTTTACCAACATGTACCAAACCTGTTATGTCTAAAAATTTAAATGTGCTGACTACTCTGCCATGACTAAGTATAAAGCTACTGTTCAACCTCTTTCACTTAAAAAATGTATGCATGCCCAACTTGCCACAATACTGTTATCATATGACTATGAGAATTGAGCCTGTTAACGCTGTTGTGGCGACACAGGAAATGTTGTAACTACCTGCATACCAAAAATAAAGAATTTAAAAAAAAAAAAAAAAAAAAGTTTTCAACGGGCATACAGAATGGTTTAAGTGCTTGTGTTTCAGTATTATTATCTCACAGGGAGCAAAGAGTCTTCAGCTAAAACACATTCAACTGGTAAGAAATGGAAAAGGGTAAAGAATGGCAAAGGATAGCAAAAAAGAAAAACCCCACGGCCACATGGAGGCAGCCCTGTACATGATCAATTGTGGATAAATTATGTTAGTTAACTGAAATGTAAATATCCTTTAGCGCCACCCATTGGTAAAGATCACCCTCTCCCTAAGAAAAAGTAGCACATAATTTTTCTTACTGTATGGAGAACAAGAAAAAAAAAACCACAACAAACACCCTGTGATAAAGATAGAATATGCTTTTTGTCCATGGTACAATAAACTTGTTGCCACGCCTCCTCCCTTGTTTGGGGATGTTCCTCTATTATTCTATGCACTTGCCTGGTTATCCTACTCTCAGCATACAGATTATGGGCCCACAAGGGATGCTGGAAAACTATGAAGCAGGCGGTGCTTCAAAAGAGTTGAGAAGGGGAGCAGGGCCTGGCCGCTGAACTGAGCGAACGCAGGAGTGTGTTGCATTTTGCTGACTATAAGCCGCCCACAGCCCTTAAAAGCCGCAAATGGGTCACAAACCGCGAAGTGATATCGAGGGGCACACAATGGCACCAAACAAACAGCCTACCCTGCAGGACTCACCGGCGCAATGCTTAAGGTCTACAAAGATGGACGGCGCCGCCACCAACAACTACAATCTTGAACACCCCCAGGCGGAGCCAACCAACCACAAAATGGCAGAGACCACCATCAAGCATGACGACGCAGCCCAGGGGCTTGACATCCAAGCAAGGCTGGAGGCTATATTCGCAGCTTTCTGGAGGAGGCTCAAGCTGAGAGGAAGGCAAGCACTCACAGATCCCAGACGGGTACACACCTGTGGCACTGCCCTCCTGCTCTCATCCGAGAGACACAAATAGCCTGAAGAAGCAGACCCATAAAAGGCGCCAAAAAGGACACTACGCACCCGCAAGCAAATGCGCGCATCAGCGCAGAGAGATGACTGCTACCCCACGCAAACAAGCAAAACCCCAGTTCAGCCAACCGACAAACAAAAGAAGCCTGAGGAACCAGCAAGCCTATTCACACAGTATTCTTACAACAGCGAGGAGGATCCATCGGGCCCCGATGGGCAGATCAGGCCCCGAGCACCCCAGGACAAGCCCTCAAGCCAGAGGGCAGATGGGCACAACACTGGAACGCTATGCATTACCCCCCAGGGGCATCGGTTGAACTTAACGACGAGCAGTAGCAGCTCCACTTTTATATTGTTTCTGGTAGCTTCACTTCCCTTGTTTTTCTTTTTCCCCTACTCTAAACCCTGCTTGACTCGTGTATACTCACCGCAGATTGGGGTCTCACACAGTGTGCCAGATAGGCCCCCCACGTTCAAATTGAGGAACGACTGTAGTTTCTACTGCATAACAGCTCACACTCCACTAAGGTCTTTTATATACCTACTATTGTGGCAAGGTGTGCTACCTGTGAATTTCCTTGCACAAATAAAATAAAGAATTAAAAAAAAAAAGTTGAGAAGAATGAACTACAAGTTATAGGAGACAAAGTTCCCGGGACATCTGCAGTTGATGAATCTTAAGGAATCCCTCATAAATGACTTGGATGAGGAGGATAAAGATGAACATAAGAATGAGGAAACATATACTAAGCCAATTAAATTTTTAGAAGATCTCTTTAGTCATGACAGACAGCTGACAGTATAAACACCTAGCCAGCGCCCCTTCAAAAGTGCATTACTGAGAAAAAAAAAATTATATAAAAGTGTAGTGGTATATGTGGATGTTGAAGGGGGACATTTGAGACGCAGCCATTCAGTTAAAAAAATAAAAAATAATAAAAATCAGATCACAGTAAAATGTATACCCTGCCAATTGATCACTGACTACAGTGATCAATTGGCAGGGATGGGGTTAATTTTTATTTAAACTGGGTAAAGGGGGGTGGGATTGTAATTTAACTTTATTTAAATTTTTTTTTTAACAGGGAGAAGATCAGCACTGATCCGTCTCCCTGCACTTCACACTGAACCCGGAAGTGCAGAAAGGCGGATCGAGAGTCCCTGCAGCACATCACTGCTGCAGGGGAAGAGCGATCGGGTGCTTCCGGTCTGCTTCTAATACTGAGGCAGACCGGAGGAGCGTTAACCCCGCAATCGCGGCAGTCTGGGGTTAACTTTACAGCATGACGGACCTGGTCCGTAATTCTTTAACGGTTCCCTCGCCATGACGGACCAAGTCCGTCACTCGGCGGGAAGGGGTTAAAGGATCACTATAGGGTCAGGAACACAAGCATGTACTGGAGACCCTATCTTCAGAAGGATATTAATACCTTAGAGAGAGTTCAAAGAAGGGCTACTAAACTGGTTCATGGATTGCAGGATAAAACTTACCAGGAAAGGTTAAAGGATCTTAACATGTATAGCTTGGAGGAAAGACGAGACAGGGGGGATATGATAGAAACATTTAAATACATAAAGGGAATCAACACAGTAAAGGAGGAGACTATATTTAAAAGAAGAAAAACTACCACAACAAGAGGACATAGTCTTAAATTAGAGGGACAAAGGTTTAAAAATAATATCAGGGGGGGGCGGGGCCCGACAGCCGAGCTAGCCAGACGCACATGCAGAGAGCTCTGACTCAAATCAACCTAATATTGGCTAATATTGGCCAAAATCTCGACTATAGCAGTCTTGCTCAACTATAACTACTGTCTGAACCGAGTAGGGGAGAGTGGACACCTGAATTATAATCTTTTACCGAGAAAAACCACACTCCACAAATGCGGCCTAGCAAAGAAAGCGGCCTAGTGGTAGGGGGAGGCGGCCGATCTCACACCATGGGGACCGCTATAAGCAGCAGCTCTCCTGACACCCCGCATCCACCCCCCCCTCTGGACCGGTGGGGGTCATCCCGGTCCCCACTGGGGAATCTTACATACCTACTCGAAATGGCTGACCCGCCGGAGTGGGGACCTCAGATCAGGCCAAAGATGGCCGCTAAGCAGCAACCCCTGCAGCCAACACCAAGCCCTGAGATCCAGACCTGGAGAGAGCACTTTGAGGCTCGGTTTGATCGAGTCTGCCAGGAATTCTTTAAACGCATGGAAAATAAAGCCACCGCGCTATAATCTATTCGCTGTGAAGGGGAAAGAGTTTGCACCGTCTACTTACCGATCCAGCGCACACAAAGAAACACACCCCTCCTGCAGACAGGACCGCCGGCAGACACTCCAGGCACCAAATCGCAAAGCAGCACGCCATCACCGACCACTCATCCTACCATCTTGCAGTGGCTTCTCTGCACGACGCTCCAAACCACTCCGTCGCAGGGTTCACATTAGGCAACGCAGATCAAGAGCACAGAGTAAGCCCAGAGACCAAGATCCAGCTACAGGACTCGAGGGACTGTCGATTAGGGCAGTACAGGAGCACACAAGCATCTGGGACCGGAGGGGCTCTCACCTGCAGAACGATGGACTCAGGTCCCCCCAAGGCTAACAACCTACCATCAGCAGGCATTGGTTAAGCACTCGCTGGCAGAGACATACAGGCCCCTTAATGCAAAGCTTTAATGCAAGGCTATGTTGTTGTTGCCTTTTTCCTTTTTTTTTTTCTCTGTGTTTTACTTCCATCCCTTAACAGTCAGGATAACTGCCTCTGCAGTATCTCTCTAAGGCAATGCAGATGTACAACCAGTGGAAACTGTGCTTTAATTATATTTCCTTTCCATATTAGTTTTACGGTTTTCACTGGTTTTATTACTTTGATCCAGCCTTAGTCTTCGCCAACATGTTTCCCTGTCACTTATGATAATTCAGTATGTTACCTACTGTTCATAACTAGCAAATGCCATGCCCAGGGATTATTTATGTATAAAATAAGCTATTTCTTCCCCTGCAGCAGTGATGTGCTGCGGGGACTCTCGGTCCTCCTTTCTGCACTTCCGGGTTCAGTGTGAAGTGCAGGGAGACTGATCAGTGCTGACCTTCTCCCTGTTAAAAAAATTAAATAAAGTTAAATTACAATCCCACCCCCCTTTAGTATTTGAATCTTTTACGTTTATCGAGAGGCCAACATCCTACCACCACATTTTGTGGCCACGATTGCCCTTGGTCCAAATCATAGGTAGAGCCTCTCACCGCCACTTGGCTATAGTTAAGTTCTTCGCCTCGGCAATAGTAAGCAAGCCAGTTCTCTGAAGGACTCGTTCTTCCTTCCCACACCCCTACCTAATTTAATTCATTATTCCTTTTTCAGAACGCCACAAGAATCCATTCCCATTGATGACCTACCATTGGATGAAGTACCCATCACGACAGCCAGGCCAGGGTCCCCAGAAGAATACCTCACATCCTCTACCCACAGGTCCCGGAGATCATGGACTATCCCAAAAACTGCAGCAGAACCCAGACTCAGGGGTATCCCCTTTCCAGCTACTGCCAGAAAGGCAGAGCTACACAGACTTGACAGCTCAGGCCAGCGAGCATAGGCCCGGCACTAGCTCACAAGGGCTGTCTACCAACACCTCCGAATCTACGCAGGAAACCCTGACAGCCATACTGGCCAACCTCCAAACTCTGAACAGTAGAATGTCAAAAGGTGGAATCAGCCATTGCCACCCCAGGTGACCTACCAGGCCCTTCAGGTTCTCCCCTGGTAATCCCTGATCTGCATAGGTGTCCCCCCCCCACCCACAAACACTACCCCATATGACTCACCTGTTCACTCCGTCCCAGAATCCATAAAAAAGGAAATATTGGATGGGAAAGACGTGAACTTAGTTTTCCTACTCACTAATCACGCACCGTTTTTTTTTTTTGCATCTTACCCTATTAAGAACATACTCGACACTTTTCTAGAATCTCATCATGCACACTTACCTGACACCTCACTATTACTAATTCCGAGCATAAGTTAAAAGGCCATTAGGCCTGCATTTGTTCAAGTCGTTCAAGCTGATTGACGCCACCCACCTACACCCATCTAAATATTCCATTTCACCTTGGTGGGCCCTCTTGTTACAGGCCTACTCGTTTGTTGGTTGGTTTCGGCACACCTAAACCAACTATGCATCTTATACAATGCATAACCTATTAAATTCCAGAGCCAGATGGGGATGAGAATGTGGAAGCCACACTGCAAGCACTGTTCCAGGAAATATTGGGGGCTGAGGCACCGACGACCATAGAATTCGACAGAGCACACAGGGCCAATAGAGCTCGGGCGTTGGATAATTCACCACGAGACATAATTTGCTACCTACACACTTACAAGCTAAAAGAACAAATAATGAATAAAGCACGCTCGAGACCAACATGGAGATTCCGTGACGCAGAGGTGGCACTATATCAAGATTTATCCCCACTTTGAAAGCCCGCAGGGCCCTGCGACCCGTCACATCACTTCTTAGAGAAAGGGGTATCCCGTACAAATGGCGCTTCCCCTTTATGCTACTAGCCAGTCAACAACGAATGGACCCCCTTACGCTGGTCAGAAGAGGTACCTAGATTTCTACAGAGACTCAGCTTACCACCAACAGAGGTTGTCAATTGGATACTAGGCCCCGTCGATCAAAGACAGGGCCCACAGACACCAGGACAACAGAGGAGACGCAGAGATGGCACACTGAGGCGCCCACAGGTCCGCAGACAGCTCGCACCGACAGACCCAGAGGAGTGAGAAAGAGGACCTTCCTCCCTCACCCTACCAGACAAGAGCAAACCATCTGTGATCTGCACGCACCGACCCAGAGGAAAAACCCATTGAGAGACCAGAGTTTTCCGGCCTACAGGACTACCCAGATAAGTACTGCTTACATTACACGAATAGGAAAGGGCGCTGACCTGGGCACCCACACGAGGCTTCGGGGCACCCGTATGGTGTAGCATGAGGTCAGACTGGACACGCTACCCTGATTTGGGAGGGGGCCAGGTGGGTGGGGAGACCATCACAGGTCATGTCCACAGCAAGACTGGGGAAGAACACCAACACGACCAGGCGGGACACAATGCTTGGACACCGAACTCAAAATTTGGCACACCTACGCATAGAGATATAGGCAGGGGGGGTAAAATCTTTTGAAATAAGGGGACACAGATCCTGGAGGTGTACAATATCATAGCACATACAACTTGTCACATGGTGCATTGTCTTGATCTCTGGTGGGGGGAGGGGAGGGGGGAGAAGGGAACCAGACACCGAAGCAATATTACATTGACGTAAAGGGCAACACAGATGGAAGCAAAATACGAGACAGGGAACGCTGGAGCCAGCGGGGGGGGATGGGAAATCCACGGGAGGGGGGCGGGAGGTGAAGAGGGGAGGGGAGTGTATAACGGTGGGACTAGGCCGAACATAGACCAGTTGAGGGGGGTGATGTAGAGGAGGCTGCAAGGGCACCTTCTAGATGAGAAAAGGGAGCGGAGAAATAACGAGGACATCTAAAAATGTGATAGGCACCCACAATGCCCACACCGCACGTATCCTAGACACCGAGACCACGCATACTAAACGTGGGGCACGCACACTGAGGTGAGGACCCAACATCTCCCGGAACACACAGTGCACTATACAGTAGGTTCGGAGGAGGGCCATTCAAACTCCGATCAACCACACCCATAAGACGACAACTATGCCCCACTGGGCGACATTCTCCCCCCCCCACCCGCAGTGCCCGGTCCACCACGCCGCCCTGACATGTCCCAATAGACAAACTTAACACAGAAATGACCACTTACCCTTGGGTTCAGTGTCTGACGATGGCCAACCCGATAGTGGAAGCACTGAGAACACTACCTACCAAGAACACACCGTGACCTTCCAATTGCACCAAACAACAGAGATCAGCTAAGACAAAAGTGGGGTACGGGAATCTCACTAGGACTGCCAAACACAACATCACAAAAACTAAACTCTATTCCCCTGCGAACCAGCAGGCAAAAGAAGAGTACAGCGATTGTACTACTCCCCCCAGACCGTCTCACTCCCGTGGCTGCCCTAGTTACTACTCGGAAGCGGTACAGGCCTGAACTCCACCCAGTTACACAGGACTCCCTCAAATTGAGGGACGCAACACCCAGGGAACACACCTGGGAGTTCAGATAGCGGGAGACCTCCCGGGGGGGGCTAACACCGGACACAGCTTAAAACGCAAGCACATCAGTCGCGACATCCCTTGTAATAAAGAGCCCCACCTCCTAACACTACAACAAACGCACTACATTCTTCATCACCCCCCCCCCATCCCCATCTTCTGCCCCTCCTCCCCCTCACCCGACCTCGGAGCACACCTGGGTACCGGGGGGAAAAGCACTTATGAACAGGAAACCACCTGGACACTGCCAGAACACACACGCTCCCAACCTGGCATACACGACAGCACCCTTTCGTATTACAACACAGAACTGCAGAGGACTGAACGCGCCAGAGAAACGCTCTCACCTCCTACGGGACTTTAGACACGGTCGGTTCTCCGTAGCCATGCTCCAAGAGACACACCTCAAAATGACAGAAACACAGACTGAAAAGCAGAAACTACCCGACCTGCTTCCACAGCGCACACCCCACTGCACGCAAAGTAGGAGTAGCGATACTCCTAGCTAACAGCGTCCAATTCACCCTAACAGACCAACTAGCCGACCCAAATGGCAGATACCTCTTCATCAAGGGTACAATATCGCAGAAGACATACACATTCGCCACTTTATATGCCCCTAACGCAAAACAGGCGATGTTCATTCGCAAGACGATCTTTCGAAACTTGCCAACTTTACAGAAGGAGCGCCGGTCCTGGGTGGGGACTTTAATGTGCCCCTGGACCCTTTGTCCGACTCCTCAACGGGACATAGCAGTATCCCCCATTCCGCAATAAGGACAATACAGAAGACCTTGAGAGACCTGAGACTGGTAGATACCTGGCGGACCTTACATCCCTCCGACAGACTACACGCACTACTCCGCCATCCACAGGAGATACTCGCGCATAGACTACCTCCTGATCCAACAAGAGGGCCTACAACGGCTGCAGAAGGCGGAGATTCTCCAGTCACCATGGTCGGATCACAGCGCAGTACACATGCTTCTGGACTCTCCCCTTTATAGGCCCACACGAACGGCATGGAGGCTGAACGAATCGCTATCCGACCCAGATGTGAGAACACAACTGACAGAACATCTGCACAATTATTTCGCCGAAAACAATACAGAAGATACATCGCTCCATAGAATATTCCGGGGGACGCCAGATACCTGCTGGAGATGCGAAGCATAGGCAGGTACGCTGCGTCACATTTGGTGGGACTGCACACCGATCCAGGCATACTGGGCAGAAGTAAAACAGGAAATCGCGACAATCCTGGGTGACATACCCGAACTCACCATAGAAGCGGCGCTCCTACACTTCACCGGAAGCACAATATCCCAATATAAGAGATCGATATAACGACACCTGCTCAACGCGGCTAAGGCACGAATACCGGCCAGGTGGAAGCAGACGCAACCGCCCACCAAAGCAGAATGGCTACAGAGAGTAGAGGAGTTTCACACAGCGGAGGCAAGATACGCAGAACTGATAGGGAAAAGCGAGAAACACACGGATCTCTGGAGACCATGGTACACTTATATTTCACAAAGCAGAACGTAGGAAGACGCAACGTGACCCCTTGAGACCCAGGGGTGCTGCGACATACACACACACACCCCCCCCCCTCTTTTTTTTACCTTCCCCTCATCTCATACACTCATAACCTTGCGGGCCATTGCCAACGTCATCATAACATGTGTCCGTGGCGGCCGGGAGGTACTGAGATCTGTGAAACGCATCATAACCAGGACACGTAAAAAATACCTACACACAAAATCAAACCGAGCAACCACATAAACACTGATGAAGCAACAATAGACAAAGGATAAGGAGGTCTACACACCAAGACACCATCCATATGGAGAAGGAGAGAGGACAGAGGCACAGTCAGACTACCACAGGCAAACCATAAACAATTAGTCTTTTGTAACACACGCTAGGAAATAAAAAGACACTCTCACAAAGACAAGCAAAACCAAAACAAAATTGCCTGAGTGAATCTGATCTGATTCAACCCTAGAAGGAAGCTTACTTCACACATTGGATAGCAATGTATACCCAACCGCAAATAGTAACCCGAGACGCAACGCACGCTTAGGCGCAGCAATCGGAAACACACCAAACATAGGGAAAGGGAACGGGGACAAGCTCGACACGAGACACATCCCAGTGACCCAAAAGCAGACAGACCCCAACCAACCGAAGAAGCTAGCCGGCTCCACATAACACAAACCCACGCACAACTCCATAGACGAGCCAGGTTACTTCCACGGGCAAGGACAAAGGATATGAAAAACAAAAGAAAAGTATATACACTAAAGGTGAAAAACGTATAACTGGAAGTGATCCCAGGTGTACTTCACAGCCACCTAAGAAAATATGCACATATATAAAGAAGTGGAAACCACCCAGAATACGTTAAGATATATGTATAAAAATAGAATGACCTGTATTGAGGTAGATTCTCCAAGCATGTGCTCTGTATAAACAAATCAAATGGCTAACATAGCGTAAAATTGTTTAAATTAGGGATATAAATAAATGTGGTATGAATGCACTCACAAACAGATGAGAGAATCGAGCCTTTCACCCACTCAGGGGTACTGTGATGAATATAAGATGTAGTTTCTTCCAACCAGATATGTAAAATAAAGGAATCAAATATGGTGAAGTAGGTTATAAAATAATATAACACATTTTATTGGTCGCACTTACACTTAGGTAGTATAAAACAGCATATCTCCAAATAATTATGGACCTCTTGGTGATGTAAATCCAGAGTTGTCACAATGGGAGTCCAAAAGCAGTAATTAAAATACAGCAAAACATAAAATAAACAATAAATAAAAAGGTTCACAGGGAATAAATCCAACGCGTTTCGTCCGTTAGAATGCTGGACTTCTTCAGGGATTTCTAAAGGTTCTTCCTTGTGAGTCTTTTATAGCTGGTAAAATTTCCGGTTCATCCGGACAGCTGAAGGTTTGGCGTGCGTTTCAAAGATGGAACGCAAAAAGCGCGCCGAATATCCGGAATGCTTGACTAGTATTTCCGGGTGTGAGGACGCATGCGCGCAACACGCGCATGCGTAAGCAGCAAGTACCGCAACCTACGAGGGATATAAAACATGAGGCGAAAATCGCCTGAGAGTCTGCTACAGAAAATGTGATATAATATTAGTATGATCCCACCAGAACCATCAATGCAAAATAAGGGACATGTAAATAAAAAAATGGATATATGTAGTAAAAAAGGGAATATGAGATTTAACTAAAATAAAGCTTACTAAAAAATTAGCTTACTAAAAAAAAATATATATATATATATATATATATATACACACACACACACACACACACTATACAATGCAGCAACTAGTCCATTTAGCATATAGTGTTCTGATGTATCACACCAAGCACATACATATAATTATATCCAAATACAACCATATATTAGAGAGAACATATATACCAAGTATAAAAATTATTAACTTGACCAAACAATATGAAAGTAAAATCCATTATAGCCCAACAGACTTTCATAAAAAGGATCTATCAAGGGATATATATTTAAATGCACATACATAATTGCTTATGAGGAATACAGAAAAACATTAAATAAGTCCTTGTAAATCAATTTCCTGATTTAATCCCAAATCCAGAGTTTTGAGGTTAAAAATCCAAGAGGCTTCTTTTTTGACTAGCTCCTGCATTTTGTCTCCTCCCCTCCATCTTAACTGTACAGAATCAATTCCAAAAGCCTGGAAAGAATTCCAACTAAAAAGGGGGCATGAATTGCAGTGTTTTGGAACACTATGGTCAAGTTTATTTCTCTTTATATTATTAAAATGTTCCAAAATTCTAGTGTGCAATTTTCTGGAAGTTCGCCCCACATATTGGGCCCCACAGCCACATTGCAACAGATAAATGACAAAGGAAGAAGAACAATGAATGTGTTTTTTGATAGTGTACATTTTTTTGGTATAAGTACCCACAAAATCTTTGACTTTTCTTTTTTGGTATTTTCAAGTCGAGCAGTTGCCACAGCTAAAAAAACCTTGTATCGGAGCTTTCAAAAAATTATTACAGGGAGGTGTACTAGGTAGTAAACTGGGTGCCAATTTATTTTTTAGATTAGTGGATTTTTTATAGATGACCATTGGAAAATCAGGTATTACGTGTTTTAAGATATCATCTCTTTTCAGGATGTACCAATGTCTTTTAAGTACTTTTTCTATCTGTTTTGCTTTAGACAAAGGATAGACTGCAGGGCAGAGTACGAATACGGAGGGCACCAACCTCAAGAATACACACGCACGACGCAAAGTACTAACGTGTTCCACGCTCACAAGCACCAAAAACACACAATACTAGCAAAACGGGGAACGGTCAGTTACATAAATAAAATAACGAAACGCATCTCCCAGGAGAAATGTCTTCACAAAAGTTAACTTACAATACTCGGGACCTGCGTGTCCGTCAACTTTGTGGGCCTGTGAGCCTGTGAGCCCGTATGAACGTTTGCATTAACTAAAAACTACTCCTGCACAGGTGGTACGAGAGGTATGGGAGAAATAAAGCTTTAATAGAAATGAGAGCCTTGAAGCTGCTCATCCCTGACACGCTAAATGCATATGTGGCAATTATAAATGTTACATGAACTTCGTGAATCAGATTAATCAGAGGTCATGCAAGCTCGGACAAATACTCAATGTTCTTAACTTTGTCTCCGCACAAGTTGTGCATATTATATGATATATGTTACGCTGATGGGGACCTGCGAGTCCCATAGTCATGGCTCAACCTTGTTACCACAAATAATCGTATCTACAAAAAAAATTTTAAAAAATAAATAAATTTAAAAAATCACATTTTTGTGTGAATTTGAACAAATAAAATAGCTTACTACACATCTACCTGTGTGTATAATTAGGTGTATGCTGCAATAAAATACTAAATACATTTAAAAACAATTATACCTATAATTAATATATATATACATATATATATATATATATATATATATATATATATATATATATATATATATATATATATATATATATATACATACATACATACATATACATACACATACATATATATACATATACATATACATACACACACACACAGAAAATGGGCATTGATCATGTGCCACCACCTCCTAGAGGCAGTGATGGAAACAAGGAATTATGGGAGGCCTTTCGGACATTCACATTGGATATTTTGGCTCAGAGGGATACATTGAATAAACCCTCTCACTTGTTTTTCTACAAACTAGAAAGATGGAAGTCTGCAGAATTATATGTTCTTCTTTACATCGAATATGAATGTACACCACGTGGTTACAGTTCAATATTAATCTGCTCACTATATCTATTAAATAAGACAATATGGGCAATGAAATACAGAAAACTGTTTGTTGAAATCATACAGTTTATTCATTTCTAAATGTCCTGTACTCTCCCCCACATCCCCAGATGGCTTGCCCATCTTATTCAGAAGATACAAGACTGTATTTAAGGAAGGATGAAGCTCTTTTGGCAAAAAAAGATTAGAGTTCGGTGATGTACCACAAATCATTTTGGAATGGAGCTTACATGAAAAAAAAGGAGAGAAATAGAATAAAAAAATAAAAAAAAAACACTCTCCATTCATCTAGATATTTGCTTCCCGGTTTGAAATGTGCCTGAAGCTCAGCTGCCATAGTAACTGCAGTTTTCAGAATTGTCATCCAATTCTTTTCATACACTAAAGACAATCAAATCAGAAAATACTTTAAAATCTTGTCTGAAGACATTTGGCCCCTGAAGATGTTGGTTTGTCCCTTTTGGCTTGCCCCACATAACTTGTTATGAGTGAGCGGATATAAAGACCACAGCATAGATACCAGTTGGGTAATGTTCTTTGAAGTCTTCTACATTGCCTGCAAACCATTTTGTCAAACCGTC
Source organism: Pelobates fuscus (assembly GCF_036172605.1). Classification (NCBI taxonomy): domain Eukaryota; kingdom Metazoa; phylum Chordata; class Amphibia; order Anura; family Pelobatidae; genus Pelobates; species Pelobates fuscus. The sequence continues at coordinate 169,069,247 of NC_086323.1, forward strand.
TGGTGCCGAACAGACCATTCTGCTTTCACGAGTATCTCACCTAGCAATGCAGAGTTTTAAGATGCCGCAATAACAGACTTAACTCTCTAAATATCCTCTAATTGCAAACTTTGGCATGCCGGACTTCCTTACATATTACTTTTAAATTACTGCAGTTTTAATGTAGCATAGATAAAAAGGAATACTATATCTTAATGTAGTTGTCTGAGTGCCATGCCCCTGTTACACTGCAACTAAAAACCATGTCTACAAAGTGGGGTTAAAACGTGCTTGGGCACAAACAGAGTGAACTCTGTTACCTCAATCAGATGGTTTCATACAGACCAATTGATTGGCACAGTGCAATTTTGCTGCGCGTGCACACGAGTTCCCTATACTCTCCTATGGGAATGCATTTAATTATCCGAGAACACAGAAGCTAATTAGAGGGAACAATTACAGCACAGAAACTAGTGCTATTCTATGAAACACCCTCACTTTTAATTCAACTTTGAGGAAGTGCTCAAAGCACGTGAAGAAGGCACTTCTGTCTCCTTGAGAGTTGGGAGGTGTTACCAAATGGGTTCAAGGAAGGGCGCTGTACTTTTACGACTGGTTTAACCCCAAAGTGGTCCAGAAACGACTGGTTTAACCCCAAAGTGGTCCAGAAAGCTTACACTCATCAGGTCCCTTTTGCGCTTCAATAAAGAACACTCTGGCTGGGCACTGGTGAGCTTTCACGGATTTTCCACTGGAAAAAAAAAAATGCATGAGAAAAAACATGTACACTGCTCATGCATTTTTCATAAATGGGAATCCCAGTCTGAGACTTCCTATTTAAGTAGAGGTTGGAGACAGAGTAAGAGGGATCTGGAGGATGGCAGCTGTCTGGACCACTTTAAAGTAAAACCATTCATTGAAATTATATGGTGCTGGACGTGTTCCATTAAAGTGGTCCTCTCACCTGCTGAATTTTTGTATTGTTTACATTTGTCCAAGAACACATATCTAGTACAGATCAGGCTGACAGCCACTGGAGTTACTTCCTCCTTAGGCATCATCACACTTAGCAGGACAATATTGAATACTGCTCAAAGAAACCTTGGATATAAGGCCACTTGATAAAATGATTCACATTGGTGAAGTGTGGCAACTGAAGCACAAGAGCTGTCTTGCTTAGAACGATACAAGTGAGAGAGAGTAATACAATCTTGAGCTTTTTTCAAACGGCCATCTCTAGGTTTATATGGTCAAATAAGAAACCTAGAATTTCTCTGATAACCCAAAAATCAGGGCAAAATGGAGGTCTGGGATTTCCAGACATATTTGTTGTTATCAATGATGTCTGAATGCTAGCCCATTTTTTAGCTTGGGATAAAAATACTAATGATGTCAATTTATGGAGGGATATTGAAGCTCATGAGCTTAAAACAGAAACTCTATGAATGTTTTTGAATAGATAATCGATGTTCTTTATATAAAATTATAACAAATCCAATCATTAAAGCGACACTGACCACGATTAAAAACATAAAGGTAAATGTTTTATCTAACTAATGGATTGGCTTTATCATCACCCATAGACATAGAAATTAACCGCTGAAAAGATCTGAAATTGAGGAATTGGAGGAGGTGTGGGATCAACCAAGTATCGAACATTTACTCGAACGGTATTAGAATACATTTTCAATTATTTCAATCTAATTATTCCCTTGCTCCTAGCATAGTGTTCACATACTTGAGAGTTAAACATTCTTTTGATTCAAAACAAAATTATAGTCAAAATTATTGACTTTAGATATTCACTATTCTCTGGAGAGAATATCTTGTTCACTTTGATTTCTTTGTATTTCTGAAGCTTTTATTAAAGCGCTTCCAATAATAAAATGGGAACTTGACCTCTAAAATTCATTTGAAATTCAATCCTGGAAACAGTTTAAAGCGGGTTAAACAAAATACACACTGTGTAAATTTGATCGAGCTCTATTAGAAAATATTATACAGGTGGTACATGGTTCCCATAAAATTAAATAAAATACATAGTGATCATTCTGACCAATGTTGGAGATGCAAAAACGCTAAAGGATCTCACTTCCATATTTGGTGGGAATGTTCAGGGTTGGATATTTTAAAAATAAACTTCAGAAGACTTATAATAGAAATTATAGGGAAAAAGTTCTCCTTGACCACACATTTTCTTTTCCATTTAGATCTCCCTTGTGAAAAACCTTTCTTTCTTAAAAGGAAAACTCCAGTGCCAGGAAAACTATAGTGTCAGGAAAACAATCAGTTTCCCTGGCACTGCAGGTACCCTCTCCCTCCCACCTCCCATCCCAGGTAGCTGAAGGGGTTGAACCCCTTCAGGTCACTTACCTGAGACCTCGCCGATGTCCCTCGGCGGTGGTTTCGGGTCTGCGTCGCTCCTCCCACTAATCACATCAGCCGGTGGCCGAGACTGATTCCGCCCGCCGGCTGACGAAACCTAATGCCGCATACGAGCATTAGGTCTCCCCATCGGAAAGCATTGAAAAAGATTTTCAATGCTTTCCTATGGGGAATTGAGCGACGCTGTAGGTCCTCACACAGCGCGAGGACGTCCAGCAACGCTCTAGCAAAGAAAATCTTTGCTATGAATCAGGAAGTGCCCTCTAGTGGCTCTCTTCGAGATAACTACAGTTGCAGGGTTAAGAGTAGTGGGAGTTGGCACCCAGACCACTCCAATGGGCAGAAGTGGTCTGGGTGCCTGGAGTGTCCCTTTAAAGGATCACTATACGGTCAGGAACACAAACATGTATTCCTGACCCTATAGTGCTAAACCCACCATTTAGGTGACTTGCCCACCCCACCCCCCCATAAAAGTTTAAAACTCACCTTACCTGGCTCCGCACCCTTTGTGACATCAAAATGGCCGATTTTTTGGCCAAGCGCAGGGCCAAGTGCCATTTTGGCCAATCAGGACCTCCTCATAGAGATGCATTGAAGCAATGCATCTCTATGAGCAAAATTCAGCGTCTCCATGCAGAGCTGAATGGCAAGACTGCTTACTGTGCAGCCCTGAGCCAGGAAGTCCCTCCAGTGGTCACCTAAGGAGTGGCCACTTGGAGGTGTCCCTAGAGGCAATGTAAACACTGCATTTTCTCTGAAAAAGCAGTGTTTACATGAAAATGCCTGAAGGGAGCCATTATACTAACCAGAACAACTACATTAAGCTGTAGTAGTTCTGGTGACTATAGTGACATTTTAATGATTCATTTTATATTTGCAGCAAAAATTTGCTTAGGGAAAAATTGGAAAAAGCAAGGACATCAAAATTGGAATGAAATAATAAAATCAATTAAACCATTAATGTTCAATGGAGAAAGGATATTACTTAATGAACAACCAAGGGAGTCTACAGGGCAGACCCGCAAGGGCCAGGGTAGGACAGCACACATCAACCACACACTTGGAAGAGGTCCTCGGGCGACCAGTGGAGCGCACAATTGACAGAGAGGAGAGGGACCGCGCCCAGGGCCCCCTACATGGGTCAGTCTGAGACCCCACACGGCCCCACAGGCATGCCTCCGGCTCACAACCCGAACAGCTACCCACATGCGACCCAGACAGGTGGGGAACACTGAACGGACAGGGAACACAAGAGGGGACAACCACCACAGAGAGAGGGGACAGGCAATGAGGGCAGAGGTCATAGCTGGACAGGACAGAAAAAAACCTAGAACTGTGACTTAGCGCATCACTTTAGAGGGGAAACAGGTTATCACACAATACGACCGGGGACATAGAAAGCAGATCACATACAGCGGGGATGCCTCAGACCATGTGTCCTTACCACGTTTAGAATTAGATTTTTTTTTTTCCTTTATCTATGTCACACTTTGACTTGAATTGCATTTGATCTCTATATATCACTGAAAATTGAGACAATACAAATTTTATAAAATGTGGCATGCTCGACAACTGTTATTTTACCATTTTGCTGCCACAACCACAAATAAAGAATAAAAAAAGAAAGAAGCGGGGCCACAGTCACTAATTATTGTGGGCAGGTGACTTAATTAATATGATGAGTCTCTTTTTTTGTCTCAACCCTCTGATTAAGGACCAGTGATGTAATGACAAGTGCAGACTTCTTTTAAAAGTATATTTTCCTTGAATAATATTTCATTAAAAAGCCGTTTTTCTCCAGATAATTATTTTACAAAGTTGCAACGGTCTGCTGGCCAAATTGACATTTCACTTATCTTTATTATTATCTAACAATTTATCTAAGTTGAATGTGTTTCCAAGATAAAACTATACACACTGAAAACATTTAAAAAAAAAAAAATAAATAAATAAAAAGGAAGAGGGGTGTCTGTCCCATATGTGCCCATGAGAAGCATTAGGCTGCACAGAGTTCTTCAGTCATCAAGGAAGGGAGTGGTACTGAGAAGAGACGGTCCTGGAATACTGGCAAGTTCAATAACTTTAATAGAAAGAAAACCTTTTTAATTATTCTGCATAAAATAAGGGGTCCTGAACATACCACAGAATAAAGTCTTTAAAAAATATAAAACGTATTGTTCTTTAAACGGTGTTCATTATTTCCATACTACTACAATCTATGCAGTCAATAAAGCCACCACTTTTTCTGAGTTTATAACTAGAGTTTCCGCATCAAAGATTCAGTAGTTATCATGTTGCCCTAAAAAGACTATGCCTAGAGCAGGTCTTGTTTATTTATGAATATACTGAAACAAACAAACCACAACTAGGCCTTAAAGGATCACTATAGTGTCAGGAAAACAAAACGGTTTTCCTGACACTATAGTGCCCTAAGGGTGGCCCCACCCTCAGGGTCCCCCTCTCGTGGCGCTGAAGGGGTTAGAACCCCTTCAGCAGCTTACCTTAATCCAGCGCCGAGATCCTCTGCGCTGGTGACCTCTCCTCCCCTGTCGACGTCAGCTCCCGAGTGAAGCAGAATGCGCATGCGTGGCAAGTGCCGCGCGCATTCAAACTGACTATAGGAAAGCATTTCTCAATGCTTTCCTATCGATGTTCTGCATGTTGGAAGCGAATTTCGCATCCAGCGTCGCAGATGTGCCTCTAGCGGCCGTCAGGAAGACAGCCACTAGAGGTTGGATTAACCTTGCTAGGTTTACATGTGAAGGGTGAAAACCTGAGGGACCTGGCACCCAGACCACTTCATTGAGCTGAAGTGGTCTGGGTGACTATAGTGTCCCTTTAAAACTAATATAGTAGTGGGAAGGAAAAAAACACAACCACCCCACGCACATGAATGCATCTCAACTTCACAAACTATAACAAGCCACTTTTTACTTACAACTGGCATTTCGGTAGAGAAGAAAGGGCTCATGGAGCTGGAATTCTAAGTCCTTGTTAACTGGCTCCACCAGATTGTTCATGTTAAGTCTGTTCATGATGGTGAAGCCATGGTGGGGAGATGCAGACCTGCAAAATTGAAGAGACCATATATAATCGTGACAAAGTAATTTGCACAGTGAAACATGAAATAGCAAACCTCCTACCAAGCTTAATGTAGAAACCGGTTTTAGGCAAATTATTTACAAAAAAAATAAAAAAATAAAGTACCAATTTTGATTTATGCAGGGTATAAAATTAAGTGCATTTTAAATACATGTTTTACAATATTCTTATTTGAGAATCACCCAATTATTTATTTATATATATATATATATATATATATATATATATATATATATATATATATATATATATATATATATATTTTTTTTTTTTTTTAAAATACAGAAAAGCTACATATTGCTAGTAATATCTGGAGCCAAAAGATTAAATCCCGGTACAAGCCAGGGAGTTAGGGTATATGATAAAAATTAGGATGGAGCTAATGGAATCATTAGCACCCCATGAAGAATCGTGGAAAAGCTCCAGTATCTGGAAAGTGTCCCTAACCAATGATAACTGGGAAGGGAGAGGAGAAGAGTTGCTACAATAAAACCTAATCCTAAAGGGCTGTGTTCAGTTAGCAGTTAATGATCAAACAGTTATGAGCCATAGAATATGGTATATAATGAAGTAACAAACAAAAATAAATGTGTAACAAACAAAATCAAGTATTTCTGCTATTCTAAGCCAGAGTCCAACCCTGCAACTGGAAAAAAGGGAATTACTCTCTGCAGTTCCCAGGAGTTAGTAGTGCCCCAAGGGTCCACACTAGCATCAACAATCCCTGGTGATAACATGAATATGAGGGGTAGGTGGAATATCAGTACTTGCAATTTTATTACATGACAGGAGGCTTCGTATTTTGCATATCTCTCTTTACTAAAACTCCATAGCAGTAAAGAAAGTGATAATAAGAACCAATCAAAAAACAGTAGGAGGTATAGTATTCCCAGTGAACAGGCTCCTCCCCCTCTTTCTTTACTGCTCCATCAGCAGACAGGTCAGAATATTGAGCTCCTCATATTTATTCATTATTGGTTTTATTTGACTTTGTTATAACCTTGTTATTTACTGTTTACACTCTTATTACTTATTGCCTCACTTTGCTTATACCTTATTGCCTCATTTTCAGATTTTTTCTAAATTTGCTTGGGGCTCCTTTATTTACCTTTGCCCTTTTTTACTCTGGGCACCCTGCCTATCCCTCCCGGTTTCCGTTTTATTCCGGGCATTTTCGCTGTTTTTTTCCCCTTTCACGAAGGAATCCTTGGCTACACAGCCCTTGCCACTCCCGGCCGCCTAACCGCGCGTTTTAACGCTCCGGATCTACTTTCCCACACTTTCAGTGTGACGGCGGCCATCTTGGATCTCGCGAATCGCGAGACCCGCGGCCGCCATTTTGGAGCCTCATACACACTCGGTTGCTGAGATCTGCATCTACTCGGAACCTCCAAGGTAAGCATATATATTTATATATTTTTTCTGCTCAGGTTTATGTTAATCCGCCTGTTGTCACATCCAGTTGTTCATTCCTATCCCCTTACTATTGCAGATTGCTATCAACTCACATTGCTCTCATCCAGGCAGGGGTCCCCACAGACAGTCTCTGTTACTCCTGTGGTATATGTGCACTATAGGGCTCAATACCCTGTGCTCCTTGGGGTGAAACCCCATAAAGGTGAATGCCTATCAGAGCTCTACTGTTGTAACCTTTGTATACTGGGTGCTGCCCAGACTGCCTATCAGAACTCTGCTATTGCAACCTCTGTATACTGGGTGCTGCCCAGACTAAAAACCCAATACTACCCTGCTGGGGTTATATATGGTACTGCTGGTACCATAACTACCGTAGGATACTCTCCTACCATTGACCCTTGCCTTACTGCCCTCTTACCAGTGCCAAGTCCTTACCAAACATTATGGAAGACTCACAAACTACCCCAGTGGATTTTCAATCCATGGTTAATGCAGCAGTGGCCGCGTCTATGGAAAAGGCCCTATCACACATGATGGCCGCTCAACCAGAACGCTCCAAACCACGCCACACACGCCAAGACACGGAGTCTGAAGACTCTGAAACCCAGTCTAAAGACGACACCCGGGCTAGTAAACGCCATTGGAAAGGGGAAACAGACCCCAAACTGAACAAAGGCAAAAGACCCACCAAGCGGAGCAAATCGACGACAAATGTCGCCCCTGCTCCTACCCAAGTACTATCCTCAGAGGAGGAAGAAGATATCGATGGCACTATGGCCATCTTGGATGAATGGCAAGCTAACGCGTCCCATTCTGACGACGACGCCTGGGACTCAAGATCTAAACCCTTTCATACAGGGGATTCAGACTCTCTTGCTGCAGAATGGCAATGGACAGGGGACAACACCCTGCCTCAGGACGAAGCTATTCTGGACCCCATGGGCCAGACACTCTTTGATCCACGTAACATCAGACACCCCCGCTCGACAGACTGGACACCACCGGAACACCTGGCTAAGTTTATGCACTTATGGATGCGTAAACCCATGGACAAGGTAGTTCGCAACCGACTGAGATCGGAATGCGACACCTGAATTCGACCAAGTAATCACTACTTTCATGAGTAGAGGCGGTCACAACCCCCGCCGCGGGGTGGAGAGGGGATTCAAAGGAGTCCAAAACAAACTCCTAGATACCTCCGGACCCCTATCACGCATCATGCACCTGGCAGACGATGCTTTCCAACGGGCAGACCAATTCGATGCCGATATGGTCAGGGAATGGGCTCATGATATCCGCGAATGGGCTCAACGCGGTTTTTGTTTCCTCGGAAACGCAAATGTGGCCCTCTCATCTGAGAGGCGTAAGGCAGCACTTCTCCGAATAGACGGGAAGTTGGTGGCACAGGGCAAGTTATTTGGAGACCCTTTCCTAAAGGAATTGAATCGCCACGTCAACGTCTTCACCTCATTGAGTAAAGCCCAGACCTCAATGAGGAGGGTTTTCAGACAATACCCCACTAGGGGTGTTTTTGGACGGGCTGGCCGCCACAGGGGCCGTGCTGCCAGCCGTTTCTGGCCATCAGGCCCCCGATCCTCAAGACCGCAACCCTTCTACACAGAAACGGGATACCGCCAACCTTTCACCTTCTCAAGAGAGGTTCAGACAGGGGACGCAGTACCCGAGGACGTGGCAGATCCCGCTTCACTCCAGGTAAGCGATCATCTACCTATGACCACCTTGCATGCAGGTCGTCTCGCTCTTTTCTTTCAGAACTGGACGACCATTTCATCAGACGCTTGGATACTCAAGACGGTACAGGGATACATCATAGATTTCGTCAGCACACCCTACCAAGAGTCCCCACCACGACCGATCAACTGTTCGACAGAGGACTCACAGCTCATCCAAGCCGAACTTCAAGAACTCTACAAAAAGGGGGCGATAGAACCCGCCACAGACGCCGGAGGATTCTTCAGCAACATTTTCTTAGTGAAAAAGAAGACAGGAGACCTCCGACCGGTCATAAACCTACGTACACTCAATGCTCACGTGGTCTACCGCCACTTCAAAATGGAGGGAATCCACCTTTTACGGGACCTCCTACAAGACGGCGATTGGTTCACAAGATTGGAACTCAAGGATGCCTACCTTTCAGTACCGGTTCATATCGACAGCAGATGCTTCCTCCGCTTCCTGTGGAACGACCAGCCATGGCAATTCACTTGCCTCCCTTTCGGCCTCAGTTCGGCCCCATGGTGTTTCACCAAACTGTTGAAGCCGGTAGTTACTCATCTGCGCGCAAGAGGAATTCGCTGCATTATATACCTGGACGACCTCCTAATCTTCTGCTCCGTCAAATCAAGACTCAGACTACACACACACACACGTTTTGCCATGGAACTTCTAGAATCCCTAGGGTTTACGATAAACCATCAGAAATCTGCTACAACTCCGTCCCAAACCATACAGTTCCTGGGCTTCGAAATCGACTCGGTCTCCAGCACGCTCCGGCTACCGACGACCAAGATCGCAGCGATTCGGAAGGAAATCCGCAAGACGATCCGATGCCAATCAGTTCCTCTACGCAATCTAGCTCGAATCGTAGGCCTTCTCTCAGCATCCATCCAGGCCATCTTCCCGGGCCCGCTTCACTACAGGGCGATGCAACGCCTCAAGGCATTCTTCCTCCGCCGGAACCCCACTTACGATCAACCTGTACCAGTGACGGCAGAAGTCCGGGAGGAACTTCAATGGTGGCTGGACAGCATGCAGGCCTGGAACGGCCGAGCTATCTTCGGCGAAACCCCAGATTTCGTGCTGGAATCGGACGCCAGCCTTTGGGGTTGGGGCGCCACGAGCGAGGATGTATCGACAGGGGGAACCTGGACTCCACAGGAACTCAACCTACACATCAACTGCCTCGAACTACTGGCAGGCTCCTTCGCCATACGCAGTCTGGCAAAGGACAAATCGAATTGTTGCATTCTCCTCAGGATGGACAACATCTCAGCCGTCCGCTACATCAACCGCTTAGGCGGAGCCCGCTCAGGACTCCTATCCAAACTCACGAAAGAGGTGTTCGACTTCTGTCTCCCACGCAACATTTCCCTCAAGGCGGAATATCTCCCAGGGGAGACGAATTTAACAGCCGACTGGTTCTCTCGCCATTAGAGAGACGGCAGCGATTGGATGCTGGATCCAGAGATAGTCAATGCCCTCTTGAGAAGGAGAGGACCCTTCCATCTAGACCTCTTTGCATCCCGCAACAGACAAACGCCAGACTTCTTCAGCTGGCTCCCGGACCCAGAAGGCAGAGCAGTGGACGCTTTCCTCCATACCTGGTCCCCCTTCGGCGCCTACGCATTTCCCCCATTCGCCATGATAGCGAGGACTCTCCACTATCTGAAGACACACCAGATCTCTCTGCTCCTGATTACCCCCCTATGGCAGAGTCAACCGTGGTTCCCGCACCTGCTAACACTATCCTACGCAGATCCACTCTTACTGCCGTCCCATCCGACTCGCCCCAAGGATCCGAAGGGGAACCCCCATCTGCTAATAATGGAAGAGAGACTCTCCCTGGTGGCTTGGACTCTTTCCGGGGCACCTGGCGAGTCAGCGAACTATCGCAGACTGCTAGGGACCGCTTATGGGAGTCGTGGGCACCGGGGACGAGACTATGCTACCTCTCTGCTTGGACCTCCTGGTCCTCTTGGTGCTTGGAACGGGACCTCAATCCACTTACGGCACCTATTCCCACCGTCCTGAACTTCCTGACGTCACTTTTTACAACAGGAAAATCTTATAGGACTATTAACGTAGTCCGATCAGCGATCTCAGCGGCCTATACCCCCATCCAAGGAATTCCGGTGGGCAAGGATCCTATGGTATGTAGACTACTGAGGGCCATGCGACTCAAACGCCCTCCGGCCCCCAAATACAATCAACTATGGGATGTGGACCGCGTCCTCAACTTCTTAAGAGAATGGCTGCCTAACGACAGACTCTCACTCCGCCAACTTTCAGCCAAAATGACGGTGTTGCTCTGCCTAGTTTCCTTTCGTCGGGTATCCGACGTTAGAGCCTTCGAAGCCAATGCCTTTTCAATGGATCCTGAAGGGGTGACATTCCATGTCTCCCGATGCACCAAATCTAACTCTACCACTATTTTTTATCCCTTTTTCCACACGGAACCTCAATTGTGCATGGTCGCAACCTTACGGAGCTACATGACGGCTACCGCCTCTCTCCGCCCGACTCCCTCCGGTCAACTTCTGATCTCCTATGTCAAACCTCACAATCCAGTTTCCTCTACCACTCTCGCTAGATGGGTACGCTGGATCTTATCACTAGCAGGTGTAGACGCCTCTTTCGGGGCTCACTCGGTGAGAGGCGCGGCTGCTTCTTCGGCCATTTCAGCCGGAGCTTCACTATCAGATGTCCTACGCACGGCTGACTGGTCCCGCGAATCCACTTTCCGGACCTTCTACTTTAGACCGAACTCCTGCGCGGCTTTTTCCTCATTAAATCAGCGTTAAAAATGCAAAATACGAAGCCTCCTGTCATGTAATAAAATTGAAGATTATGCTAGCTTTAGTGTACTAATAATCTTAATTTTAATAAAGACAGGAGGCGAGTATTTTCCCACCCATACCCACCCTTTCGGTCTTCTAAGTTTTCTATACTGTCCTTCTCCTATTCTCCTTTCTTCTACAAGGAACTAGTCTCTGCTCTCCCTGCATATTCGACTGTTCTACGTATTCTGTAGATATCTTAGGTCTTGATTATTGTGCCATGTATGTATTTAATTATATAATCTTACATAAAAATACTGTACGAAAGTCTCCCATGCTTTCAAAGTCTCTCGATTAGTACCTAACCTATTCCACACTCTCGTTTCAGCGTAACTCAACGTGGACCTCCAACTATCGCTACGTGGATTATCCCAAGTTTATCCTAACTGGTTTGGATTGATTCCCCAAGTTTCCCCTACACTCCACATGGATGGTCCTAAGACTCTCGGATTTATTCTTCTGTTACAGACCCAAGACTGGTTTCGACTCAACATTATTTGAACTTTGCCGTCTGCGATGTCGCTAGTTGAAAGAGGGGGAGGAGCCTGTTCACTGGGAATACTATACCTCCTACTGTTTTTTGATTGGTTCTTATTATCACTTTCTTTACTGCTATGGAGTTTTAGTAAAGAGAGATATGCAAAATACTCGCCTCCTGTCTTTATTAAAATTAAGATTATTAGTACACTAAAGCTAGAATAATCTTCAATTGTAGTATGTGGCTGCTGAAACTTCACAAAAACCAGAGTCTCTTTTCTGGTGGTACGATGGATGTAGGTAGTCGGATCAGGTAGCAGCGCCTGTGAAGGAGTTCCCACGCTCAGAGCGATATGGAGGAGGGAAGGAAAAAGACACGGATATGGTGTAGTATATTGAGATCTTAAGTGATGGTAAATGAAGGGAAAGGAATTGCACTTACAATCTCCAATAAAGATTAAAAACAAACCGTAACATAAAACACTTTAAAAAAAAAAAAACACGCCTCTTTGCAGGAGAAACGCGTTAGTGTTTTTTAAATCTGATATACCCTACCACTACTGGAGACCCCCTTTTTGAGGACATCAAGCACCATCTACATATCCATAGGCAGGGATTGTACCGTCCAGGCGCACATATCTGGAGCTGAGTATAGGCTCCAGAAAATTGTAAGTGCAATTCCTTTCCCTTCATTTACCATCACTTAAGATCTCAATATACTACACCATATCCATGTCTTTTTCCTTCCCTCCTCCATATCGCTCTGAGCGTGGGAACTCATTCACAGGCGCTGCTCCCTGATCCTACTACCTATAACCTGAATATGGTTGCCTCAGATGGAATAGTAGCCTTGTACATCTTCCAATCCTTTGATACGAAGAGAGCTCTGGCAGTTGTCATCCAATTTTTCAAACCAACATTCCATATAGTTGAGTAAAAGGGCTCATGGTTTTCTCCACAGGAGGGTAGAACGGGTTAAATCGCTACAGAACGAGTGGTTGAGACTCAAAAGAATAAAGGGTATTTTCCTTGTAATGCAGTCATAACGCAATGCATATTAGAGTAGGATTGACAGCAGACTTATGTCCCTGGGAGTTGTAGAGTATGCAGTATAGGCTTTGTTAACTTGACAGATCCCATTTACAGCTCGGTTTTTGGCTTGATTCAGGAGTCTCAAAAAAAAATACATTTTTGTATTTTATTTAAAATGGGGGAGTTCTTCAGGCATCATCACCCTTTGTTAGCTTTGTTCTGGTGAGTATAATCAGTCCCTTTAGGCTTTTTTGCCATAAACACAGTCTTTTAAGAGAAAATGCAGTGTTTACATTACAGCCCAGGGACACCTCCACTGGCCACTCAGATGACTACTAGATGTGCGTCCTGCGGCAGTGCTGCACTGACGTTCAGGGTCTCCACCCTCTGCATGGAGACACTTAACTTTCCTCAAAGAGATGCATTGATTCAATTCATCTCTATGAGGAGATTGGCCAGGGCTGTGTTTGGCTTGTACCAGCTCTGCCATTGATCTGCGTCTTTGACAATGTCAGCCAATCCTAAGAGAAAGCATTGTGATTGGCTGAGATCACCACTTCGGATGAGGTCAGCCAGGGAGGCAGATAAGGGGCAGAGCCAGCAGCAGCAGCCGACTGGAATAAAAGGTAAGAATTACTATATTTAGAAAGGCCAGGAGGGCTAGATGGTGTTTTTAACACAAACTCATTAGTAATACAGGTTTGTGTTCATGACCCGATTTTAATTTTTTTTTCTTTTAAGCACCCTTTTATCACAATAGTCAAGTGTAGGAAAAATACATAAGACACCATAGTACCTAGTTTTAGGTTTTAAAGAGAAAGAGAAAAATGAAGAAAATAACAGATTGTGAAAGAGGAAGAGAATATGAATCAACAGGAGAAAGGTAAGTTTGAGGTGGCAGAGCTGCTTTAGCATCTACGAATCACCTACCAATTTGGTTAATTTCTACAACATGCAATAAGCATTGCAATGCCAAGGACAGAATAGGGCTATGTACAAGGTATTCATACCACCAATGATTCTTTCTTAATCGTGCTGACAGCAAATTGAGTAAGTAACATGAGAATGGAATCCTCCTAGCTGATCTGCACGATTACAGGATGGCAGATGACCTAGCCTTAATTTGTGCAAGCCTCACTGCTTTCAATAAATTGTGTGTGACATTCTCCCCCAAGCCTGCAGCTCTACGCCTTTACATTTAAAGCAATAAGACACAGGAAGTCAAAGCAAATCTTCAATATACAGAGTCTTTCATGTTCATTTCAGCTCAAGTAAAACACTTAACATAATGTGCATATAATGTTTGGCCCACTACAACTGAGAGAAACATACAAGTTAAAAAAGGACACACCAAGCACATAAACTGACCCTCTGTCATGTGTATTGTAGTACAATGACCAACCTTGCTCACATCTTGAAGCAAAGAAATCAGCAAGATTCTATTAGTTTGAGAAGTATTATTTTATAATAGAGCCAGGAGTGTCCATCTTTTCCACAGAGCTGCACAGTGGGTTCAACTCTATACTAATTCTTCTTAACCTCTCGGCTGCCTTTGACACGGTTGATCATGTCCTCCTTCTCCAAATTCTTCAATCCCTCGGTCTCTGTGACACTGGTCTCTCGTGGTTCGCCTCCACTCTATCCCCCAACTTTCGTTCAGTGTCTCCTTTTGCAATGACACCATCTCCACTCGTCCTCTCTCGGGTTGGAGTCCCCCAAGGATCTGTTCCTGGTCCCCTTCTGTTCTCCCTTTATAGTGCCTCTCTTGGCAAATTCATTAACTCCTTTGGATACCGCTACCATCTATATGCCGTTGACACCTAGATATATCTCTCTCCTCGGTCCTACAACGTGTCACTGCTTGCCTTTCTTCAATCTGATTGTATGTCCTCCTGCTTTCTGAAACTCAATCTCTCTAAAATTAAGCTTCTTACACACCCCCCCCCCCCCCCCCCCCCCCCCCCCCCCCATAATTCTGATCCCCCTCCTTCGCTTTCCCTGCAAGTTGATGGTAATTGCATCAGTCCATCCTTGCAAGCTCGTTGTCTTGGTGTTATCTGGCCTCATCTCTGCGCCACATATCCAGCATGTTGCTAAAACCTGTCTATTTCACCTTAAAAATATTGCCTGCTTCCGCCCATTTCTCACGCAAGATGCTGCCAAGGAGCTAGTTCATGCTCTGGTAGTCTCTCGCATGGACTACTGTAATTCTCTCCTAGTTGGTCTCCCCAAAAGCTGAAGAAAAACAAGTTACCTGCGCTCTCTCCTTAATCCCTATGTATTTTTAAACAAATGGAGGTTTTTTAAAGTTACCTCCAATGGCCATGAGAGGACAAGACCACCTGCCAACGTCAAGGCAGACCCCCCAGGTGGGTCCTAACTAACCATTCACCTTGCTTCCTTGAGCTTCTGGCAAAGATCTCTAATGAGACAGGAGTATTTTTTTGTTACAATGCAGCCACCCATCCCATGTGTTCCCTATTAAGGGTTAATATATAGGGGTGTATATAAAAAAAAAGTACCCCTTTTTGCCTCCGATATCTTTGCCAGAAGCTCAAGGAAGCAAGGTGAATGGTTAGAGTTAGGACCCACCTGGGGCGGAGGAGGGGGGTCTGCCTTGACGTTGGCAGGTGGGCTTATCCTCTCAAAGCCATTGGAGGAAACTAAAAAAAAAAAAAACTGTTTAAAAATACATAGGGATTAAGGAGAGAGCGCAGGTAACTTCTTTTTCTTCGTTTTTTTACTATATATTGGGGCTGATGTGTACTGTAGTCATTGCTGCCGCCCAGTGATGGGAGTAAGCGCAGGACTTATCTTTATGCATTTTTCTCACCAAAAGCCGGACTGCCCTGCTACAATCAGTAATGAATGCTGTCGCCAGGCTGATCCTTCTCACCCGTCACTTTTTTTTTTTTTTTTTAAAGATATGGTAGCAGCCAGAAATATAGAACAGAGGATGAAGTTGTCTTTGTGAAGTGTCATTGTTAAAGGGACACTATAGTCACCTGAACAACTTTAGCTTAATGAAGCAGTTTTGGTGTATAGAACATGTCCCTGGCGCCTCACTTCTAAATTCTCTGCCATTTAGGAGTTAAATCCCTTTGTTTATGAACCCTAGTCACACCTCCCTGCATGTGACTTGCACAGCCTTCCATAAACACTTCCTGTAAAGAGAGCCCTATTTAGGCTTTTATTGCAAGTTCTGTTTAATTAAGATTGTCTTATCCCCTGCTATGTTAATAGCTTGCTAGACCCTGCAAGAGCCTCCTGTATGTGATTACAGTTCAATTTAGAGATTGAGATACAATTATTTAAGGTAAATTACATCTGTTTGAAAGTGAAACCAGTTTATTTTTTCACGCAGGCTCTGTCAAATCATAGCCAGGGGAGGTGTGGCTAGGACTGCATAAACAGAAACAAAGTGATTTAACTCCTAAATGACAGTGAATTGAGCAGTGAAATTGCAGGGAAATGATCTATACACTAAAACTGCTTTATTTAGCTAAAGTAATTTAGGTGACTATAGTGTTCCTTTAACTAAAGATCTAAAGTATGAGCACTGATGGCAGAGTATTGAACCTTTATGGGTAGATACAGAGAAGAGAGGCAGACAAAATACTTTTTGGTGAATACTCTGAGGTAAGACCTGGTGTAAAAAAACGCTTTTGGAAGTACATTTCGACTTTAACCCCTTAAGGACACATGACATGTGTGACATGTCATGATTCCCTTTTATTCCAGAAGTTTGGTCCTTAAGGGGTTAAGCTTGGGTCTAAAATCCTCCTCAAGACCATGAAGCTTCAGGATCTCAGATCACATGTGACAAAGTAGAATTCCTCCAGCTGATAGGTTTGCAAACAATTCTCAAGAATGTTAGCAGAAGAGGCTGTCTCCAATGACTTCATCTGCATAACTTAAGACAAGCTGCAAACAAAACCCTCTTGAGCCAGAAAGAAGTCACCAGTATTAGTGAAACATGATCCACATAGAACATATCTTCATTATGATTATTAGTGTTAAAGGGATATGCATCACTTTGAGACAACTGTCTCTTTCAAAAGCATTGAGGGAGAGACAGCGGGAGATAAATAGGTTTCACTTTCATATTTACCAGCTTCTTCTTTCTTATGCATTCCACACAAACACCAAGTGGAACACTGATCTAACCAATTAGTGTTGCTAGGAATGCTTAAAAAGTGCAATGGGCATACATGACACATACACACACGCACACACGTGCAGTTTGAAGATCTCTTCACCTTGCAACATCCTGACAGGGGGAGAAGAAAGGACATTTGATTAGTGTGATTCTTGCAGAGCAGGCCCTCTGTCCTGCTGCTGCACAATGATGCCCCATTACAGTCATTAGTGGACTAGTCTGAAACGGAAATAGGTGGGTAGAGGTTAAAGAAACGGAGAGGCGTGCTGAACAATGCAATCAAACCAAGTTTATTAAATACTTTTTAAAGTTGTTTTGCTTTCATTTTGTTTTGTATATTGGTTTAAAAATGGTTGCTTGATGGTTAAAAATAAATAAAACAATTAAAATGAATAGTCAAGTAATACACGTCCCTTCATGGCTAGACACAAGTAGGTCTTCCGGAAGTATTACTGTGAAGACATTAATTTCTCTGGAATGACTGACCTTGCAAAAGCAGTCAGTCAAACTAAGGAGGCTTGGACTTTGAGTAACCTAAAGATATTTTTTCCCCAAAGAAACCAAAATAAAATCTGGAGACCATTCTGCTTCTTAAATATAATTTCTGTTTAAGAAGGGTCATGGTGAGAGAGTCTCCACAGCAATAAAAAGCCAAGACAGAAGTGCAGCAAAACTACATCATAGTGTATGTGTATGACCAACAGAAGATTGAAAAGATTAAAAGGAACATTATATAGTGTCAGGAACACAAACTTGTATTCCAGACACCATAGTGTTAAACTTACTATTTATATCAACAGCCCCCCTTGCATTACTTTTAAAACATGATTTTACTCAATATTTTAGCTCTCTGTCCGAGAAGGTGATACAGAATCGAGGAGCACGAGGACCGCACAGTATCTTGATGATCCAGTAAGTAGAGCCTTAGCTTCCACTCTTCTAGCCTCCTCCAAAAGTGTGTGGCTAGCTCCTCATAAGCCATCAGAAAGGCCTCCTCCCACCTCTGGTGCGTCTGCACTGTCGATTACTGCAAAGATGCAAAAGTAGCCGCCATCTTGGGTGTTTCAAGACTTGCCAAATTAACAGGAATCTTGCAGATGTGCATCTGAAGAGCAAGTGTATGGCAAAACAGCAAGGCGAAGGCTATACACCTCAACCTTCACTCGACTAGGCCTCAAGCTCCAAAGTCTTGTTACAACGACCAGGGCTTTATAAGTACTGGATTTAAGCCTTGCATCGGCACTAGCAGTCTCCCAAATAATAAAATCACAGCTTTCTAGCTCCAGAGAGCTTGATGTACTAGCTTGAGTAGCACATCTCAAGCAGTTCCATGGGGTGAGTTAGTGGCCTTAGGGAGGTGAAAGCAGAAGTCAATCACTAGCAGCTTAGCTTGCTTTGGTGTCAGAGTGGTGAAGAGTCTTTGTATATAGTGAGGGAGTTCTGTGTTAGTTACCGACTCAGGTATGCCGCATGTTCGCAAATTGCGTGCTTTGGTCTGATCTTCCATATTAGCCATTTGCGCTGTCAAATCAGCACGTTTGTAACGTGCTTATTGCAGCATCTGTTGTAGTTGTAGTTTGTGCTAGTCTGCTGTCCTCCACATCTTTCTCTATTGCCACAATAAGGATGTTAAGGGTGGAAAATTCCTCTCTGACCATTGCCATATCCCTCATGGAACATAGCTCTAATGACCAGAATCATGTCAGCCTTGGTAGATGGTGCAGAGATCCCCATCTCTGGAGACATTTGTGCCACTGTGTGTACCTTTGGGAAAGCTGGAGGTTCTGCAGATAGGCTATCATCATCCATTGTATTTGACAGTAGGCCTCAGCCATCTTGGGAGGCTTAGGCCGTGGGGCCGAGCGCATGAAAGCTCCAATATCTCGGGAGTCAGATCCTGGAACTGCTCGCTGCATCTTAGGCTTTCTTCCCAATAGCGTAGGGCACTTGGGCTGCCACTTCAAACACGAGTAAATTGTCTTGAGATGCTGGGAAATCAAATTGAGAGAAGTAGGAGCACTGAGCTTCTGCATCTTGTTAGTTTAGGAGCTGGCTCTGCCCCCCACACAAAAAGCCAAGTAAAGTTGACATTCAGGATTAAATGAAGAATCCTATAAAAGGCTTGAAAGACTTGAGTTAGTTGCTGTAGAACAGGAATTCATACCCCAAAGAAACTTTGGTACAATAAGTGGGATATATCCTTGTAACAGCCTTAAGTGATTACATGACTATAAAGAGATTGACTGCAAGAGGCCTGGTGTCGTTGCACGTACCAGGAAGAAAATCTGTGGCAGGTCTTGTATATTATCCTCACTCTTACCTACCTAGTTTATTCTAGCACACTACACTATTTAGTGTGTGGTAATTGTACTATATGTTTTGTTGAAAGAAAGGCGCTTGTTGTAGCGCCAAAACGCGTTAGGCGACATTATTATGACAATGATTTTATAATCACTGCACTTTCATTTCTTCACTGTTTGGGGTGTTTATTTAACTATGGGGAGTTGGAGCCTTACTTGAGAATTGTATATAGGAGAATCATGCTTACCAGATAGCCATTCCTATTCAGGATGCTGCAGCACTAGAGAGTATGCTACATTGTAGTCATTTTAGCTCTAGATAGTGTGTCAGATTGCAGCACCGATTTATAGTGCTCTTTACTTATTCATTCATTGTTTTGTTTTTTTGGGCACTTTGATGGGCTATTACAACTGGGGCAGGAGGGAGGTCTAGTGGCAGACACTAGGCTGACTAACTATATAAAGCTGGAGCTATTTTGCTTTTTAATAGGGAGTTCTTAGCGGTTTGAGATTTTTTCTTTTATAGATTGGGCAGTCATATGTCTCTCAGCTATACCTTCATACCAGCCATAACCTTTATAGCTCAGAGCTCCTTTTTCTCTTCCCATGGTTTACTAGTGTGTTTATTATTATTATTTTTTGTTTATTATTTACTTTCTATTCATGATTATGACCAATAAAATTATGGTTTTAAACTAGCAACATTGTACTCAGACCTGTATCCACTTAAGTGTATCCTAGGTTCTAGGACCACTTTCTTCCCCCTTTTTCTTGTTTTTTGAGTTTATAATAAAGTTTCTTAGAGATTTTTAACAAATTTTTATTTTTTGCTATCAAATTGGGACAGATTTTCTTTTTGCCAGGTCTTGTTATACTTCAAAAAATATAAAAATGTTCTACCTTTAACCCCTTAAGGACACATGACATGTGTGACATGTCATGATTCCATTTTATTCCAGAAGTTTGGTCCTTAAGGGGTTAAGATGGTTTCAGTTAGTGGGAAAGCAGAACCTTGCATCTTTGGATTTCCCGCTCACCTGCCAAAGCAGTCAGATGTAGATGTTAGAGATACGGTTTTCTCTATTTCATTCAGAAATACTGTTCCTTATAGAAGGTGGTGTCTTCTGACTGGCATAAGTAAATAATCCATTAAACAATATTCCATTTAGCACATATACCCCCCAATAAAAACATGCATGCATTTATTCATGCATTTTTATTTAAATTGGTGGTATATCTACAAGAAATAAAAAATAAAAAAACTTACAAAACCTAGACATCTCATCTGCTGCCTTTGCAAAGCCTCCCAGTCTAACCCCGACAGACTATGTGTCCAGTCACAGACTTCCCAATGCAGCTCAATGAGAAGTCTTTGCAAGGCAGGTGCTCTGCTGCCTCTTGAGTTTAGCTCCAAGGAGCCAAAACTATCAGAAAGTTACAGAGCCAGTTGTCTGACTGACAACCAGGGGGTGTACCAAGGTTAATTTGTAAAATTACCAATTTTAATGGAACTCTGCACTTTTTGTTAAAATAAAATGTAAAAAACACACTCTTAAAGAACAGCAAGCTAAAGTACATTAGGCGTTTTGATTATTCCTTTAAGAAGGAGCAATTATCATAATTTCAAAATTTGAGCAAGTTTTAAATGTCATTTCTGACATCAATTGCTAGATCCCCATTGAATAGGAAAAGGGAGAAGAATTGGCTACATTTTGCGTTGTAAGCGGACATTACAGGGATATTACTGGAGAACAAAATGTATCAACGCTTCAAGACGGAGATCCTATTTTCTGGGCAGTAATGATTGCCTGCATAATAAAAAAATAAAGAAAATACTGCAGTTTAACATTTCTTAAATATGGACAGTTTGTAGTTTTTTTTTCACGATGGCTTCAGCCCATCACTCAGTAGCTTCCCTGCTCAGGTCTCAATGGTTCAGATTCTTTTGGCAATGGCACAAAAAGAGCTAGAACTAGCTCATCATATTAAAACAGATTTAACTCAAATCAAAAGTCCCGACTCAAAATGCTGTCAGGCTTCCACTGCATGAGAGACACAGAAACCCCAGACAATTGGTTTAGCCTTGGTGGGTCTCACCTGTGAGGTGTGGCTGATACCCCTACCCCTTTAGGCACAGCGAACAAGCCTTGATTACTTATTTACCTTTAGAAGAATATAAGTGTAACAGAACTATGCTTTATGCCTGGACTTGTAATATAAGTGAACACAGTTGGATTTATCCGAATACATATTTCATGAGAAATGACATTACTGGAGAATGCAGCCTAAGCTACCGAACATCGGACCACCCAAGGGAACAGTTAAGTGATACTTTACCTCCCAGCATTGTAGCAGCCGTTCGTATGATTCCACACAAATTCTTTGTGCTCTGAATAGGTGGCTGCATTTTGGGACTTTACACGTGCTCGCGGCCATCTTACGCACGAACAGCGTAAAAACGGATATGCAAACAGGCGAACACCGCTGAGACCTCCATGAGCCCATAACTTTGTGCTGGAACTACCGAACAACCAGCCGTTCGGTAGTTATACTTAAGCTTACATAGGGATTCCAGCCAACACCAGGAATACTATGGATGGCAAGGGGTTTGTGGGGTTTTAATACACGAACAGAGACCGACCGCAGGGCCAAAACTTATGGAACTCTTTTCGGTTAGAGAATCTGTGCGGTCGGTCAAAACTTCAAAGACCCATAACTCCCGAACCCCTCAACCGAATGAGCTGGGATTTGGATATGTTGTTCCCCTGAATGCGAGCGATCAAGCGGTACATCCAGATCCTTTTTTTTGTGGTACATCCAGAACTTGAGTAAAATTGTGTATGTTTTAATTGTGTTACATGTTATCTGAGGGGAGGAGACGTGGGGGTTGTACCATGTATGTGATTGGCTATTTTATACCTCCCACTGGGTGTGTTCTGTTTGTACTTTACTGTAATAAAAACCAGGCTGGGTGTTCCAGCACTCAGTTCTTCTTGACCCTTCAAAACTTAGAATTGTCTCGTTCATGAAAGGGAATTATATTGGATTATTACTCTGCTCTTTTTACAGCTGAACCTGACTCTCCCTCTGGATCTCGTGGATGGGATTATACCAGTTTTACTTTTATGCAGCAGCTTGCCAGGGAATAGGACGTCTTCAACGGCTTATACCCTCTCACTACCTGGGTAGCCGTTACAATAAGCAATTTGCAAACAAACCAAGAATCCTTGTTAACTGGGTGTGACAGTTGTCACCATCACCAGGCGCTTAAGGAGGACAATTCAATTGGGTCTCTGGATGATTCCTATGTAGTACCAGGAAAACGGGTTGGTTTTCCTGGCACTATAGGAGCCCTTTAATTCATCCTGTGCCCATTGTGGGTGCAAGGTTTGTTCAGTGTGGTTGTTTAGGGTTACATTTTCTCCTGTCGCTTTCAACCAACTAGGTGGATTTGACTGTGGAGCCTGTACAGCACCATCTCTTGGTTGTAAGGGGTTTGAAACACCAAAATGCATGACCTGAATAGCAAAGCTTTCTAATTTGCATGTTCAGGTAGATTTGTATAGTATGAATTCTGCAGGCAGGGGAGATTTCTTGCTATTGTCTTCCCCACCCCTTTATAAATATGTCAATGTGTGATTATAAGTTCCTGTAGGTTTTAAGACATTATTTAGCCAATTGTATTTTATTGGGTTTGTCACAGCAACTTTGATGTAATGAGTATTTGGGCTAGCCCCAAGAAATATAAAGCTGTGTGTGTTGTGTATAATTTGTTCAGGGACCCCAGTAACAGAGTCTTCAGACCTGTTAGATGGCTGCATGGAACAAAGTCAAAAAAATTAGGGCCGATAGCCGAAAGTGCCTTTATAAAAGGTAGGAGCTAATCACACTGCAGGTAGAGGTTTCGCTATCTGCCTGGAAAGAGAGTTGCAGAGGAGACAATACCTGCCTGGAAGGAGAGAGCTGCAAACTGGTCGAGGAGCAGAGCTCTGGAGACATCCCAGCCAAGTTTCCGTGAATGGGACTAGATGGATGTACTTGGTCTGAGTAGGGGAGCTCTGTCACACTGGGCATAGAGAGAGATACAAGCCACACCTCACTGATAAGGCCCAATGAAGTCCAAAGCGATCATCTGGGGTTGATGCATCTCTCACGCATATAGCACTGGCTAGCATTTTGGATCTTGACTGCTATTCGGGGTGGAATCTGCTAAACCATCTTGAGAATTGAGTGAGGACCCACCAAAGGGGCAATCCATTTGTGTATTCTATCCTCAATATTATCTTTCTTTCTCTGGTTGATGATATACAGAAACCCATCCCCCCAAAAATAATATGTGGCTAACCTTGTAGTTGCAAGAACAATGCTACACAAAAATACATATATCGAGTATAAGGCTTGAAAATTTTATCTTTTCATTATACTCTGGTGGATTTATATTGTATCTGCACTGTGGCAAACACAGCCACTGTATGTTGTCCTTTCTGTATATATCCTGTTATTACATGTGTATACCCCTTTAAGAGAACCAAGCGTATATATTATGTGTATCTTGTCCTTTAAATATATATCCTGTTATTGCAGGTGTATATCCCTTTAAGAGAACCCAAGCGTATGTATTGTGTGTATCTGGTTCAGGGAAAACGATAGAAAATAGAAAATCGCAAGCATTCATACAATCGTTTCACGAACGGTGAATTTCAACACCATTCGTGTAACCAACAAACTACCGAATAGAAGGTCGTGTGGCTCCCATTAAGGATTGCAACATTGTTGCAATCGGTAATTAAGAGGATTCAGGGTGGCAGTCGTTCGGCTACCGACCACGCGGCGGTCGGCCATCTTGGATCCTTTGTTAGCCCAGCGGTATTTGGTCGTCGAGCGCCTGGAACTAAAATCGGCTACTCGGCGGCACGAATACCGCTGGACTTCCAAGCCATTCGGGAGCCCCGGTCCTGCGGTAATGTTTTTCTATGGAGTCATTCGGTAGTTTGAAGGGAACTTAGAAAATATGTGTATCTCGTGCGGCGTTCGGTTATTTAAGCTGGGATCTGAGCGGTACTTACACGAATTGTGCGCTCAGACCCCAGCTATCTACCGAACGTCCATTCGTTTAAATCTAACGAATAAAAAAGTTAAGTTATGTATTTTTATGTGAAATATGGTTTCTGCTGCACGAGGGGATAATCCACTTAACTGTATATTCCAGTGGGAGTGTCCCTGTCGTGCAGCAGTGTATTATGGGAGAAATGTCCAGGTTGTTAAGTTCCCCATGTAGTCCCCTACTGTACAACCCCTGTAATGTCAGTAGGGAAACCCCTTGCATGGGGATTCCCATAAATACTGTGACCTGTGAATAAAGAACTCAGTTGACTCCCAGCCTATGTTTCGTCTAGTTCTTGGGAGGGAAGAATTACTACACGCTACCGGGATTATTGTATGCTGTACCTGCCTATGTGGATTAATACCTGCTTTTCCTGTCTACCAGCGGAGACCTTGTGGATTATACTACCTCTCCACTACATGCACTATTCCTATTAAACTGACACAGCACGGAATGCTTCCTTTATTTCTCTATATATTTTCACCTGAGAGAAATGTACAAACTTTACATCTTATTTGACGATTTTCAAGAATTGAAGCACATGGGATTTGACTATCAATTAATGTTTTCAAAGTAAGTGAATAGGTATGTATATATAGATCATTTAGAAAGTTACAATGTCCTAATAAAATCTTTGGTTAAACGGCTGGAAATGCTTTGGTGAGACCAAATTATTGCCAACAGCATCATACAGCCAGATGAAAACCCTAAACCTAAGTTAATGCAAGACGTGCATTAGAGATTAGAATGTTTGGAGGCACAAATGCTTAAAGGCACCAACACTGCGGGCACCAATGCAGCTTTAAAGGACCACTCCAGGACCATACACCACTTCAGCTGTATCCCTTTAAAAAGGTCCATTTATTCATTTCACAGTGAAATTGGCATTTTTATCTTTAACAATAGGAACGCCTCCCCCATTCAGGTTCTACTTCTGTTAGCTCAATTGAGCTAACAGAAGTAGCAAGTGTGTTCTACTAGATCGCGCCTGCAATCCCAATTTTCCTGTATTTACATTTTTTTTTTATTTAATGTTAGGGCGTGTGTACAAACACGCGCGGGATCTCCAGCCCTCCATTCCTCTTGCATGCAACCTCCTAGACTGCCAGCATATAGAAACCTATAGAAAGATACTGATAAATATAGTTATACAGACACACACACACAATCCAAGTATATATTTTATTTTAAACCGTGTTTTAACTTTTTTACAGGCAGCAGGGGGGACTCCCTGGGATGTCAGGCAAGTCCCCTCCACTGCGATCGCCAGCGAGCAGGTAAGTGAATAGGACGGGGTGGAAGTGCTGTTCCGCCCGCCGGCGTTTAGAGCTGGGTCCCCAAGGACGGCATAGCACGCCCGCTGTCCTTAAGGGCTTAATATCCTGTATTTTAATATGCAAAAATATAGTTTTGTATTTAAATATAATTTATTTAAATTAAATCTTTAAAATTAAATTCCATAAAAAGACTTCTTGGGGGGCGGAGCTTAGCTGCCGAGCGAGCCAGACGTCTATGGCGAGAGCTCCCGCATCTGAAGCCCTGATTCTGGGCACTACGCCCGACCACCAGATCGTGCCGGCTGCGGATCACTACCCTCCAGCTCAGGAGGGGATGCTCAAGCTGGGGATACCCGACACGGGGCTCCCCGCCGCTAAAACTACCACACCGCAATCTGCGGCCTACACGGGTGGGAGCCGCGGAGAGACCGCCGCTCTCCCGGTTCTCAGGCTGAAGAGGGGACAATCGCACACCGCTTCCCTCCCCACCCCACATGGACCAGAGGGGGTTATCCCGGTCCACACCAACAAGGAAAGCCAGAAACTCAGGCGAACAAGTGGATGCTGGTGCACACTCCAGCTGCACAGAAAATACAAGGCCCAAAATGGCGGACAGGCCTGGTTTCAATACACGCGGTCTGAATCGACAGCAACCTAGTGCAGAAAGCCCCACAGCACAACTGACAAAACTGGCGACACAGCTCTGCACCAACCTTTGGACAAAGTTCCGAGGCAGAGACCGGCCCTTCAGACTAGCGGTGCAGGCGGCAGCAGCGTGGATCCGCCCGGCCACTCGACGCCAACTGTGTGAGTACACACCGCGAGGCCCCAAGGCACCCTCCCAAGGGAGACGACTCCATAGATCTAATTGGCGGGCAACGGTGACAGGCCTTGCGGGCGCTAACACCCACACGCTCACGCATCAGCGCAAGACCGCTGGGCACTCACGACCCATTCATCACCCAGCAATGCCAGAGACCACCGAGGCACCACCCGAGCAGCCTATGCGCACCCCAGCAAGCGACCAAAGTTGTACCTCATTCAGACCTGGCGGTCCGGATGGGAGAGAGAAGGTGCAATAGACCGCGCAACCCACCCCAGCACAAGGACAAGCAGAGGAAAATGCTGCTGGGACCTATCGTTGGCCCTCACCAACGGTCTGCAGGACTCCTGGGCACACCGATCCGACGGGATGAACTACCCCACCTGATAACATCTGTGCCGAGAGACCTGAGGTACCGAGCCATGCTGCAGGACTGTGAGGTGCCCACACAGGGCATAGGCTGATGAAGGGGTATACCACCACAAGCTGTCCGGCTGGACACAGCCTACTTAGCTTGCAATCTATAAATTTAATGTATTATGATTAATGTTCATTCGACGCTACCTAATAAGTACCACAAGCATGCCTCTGTGCTGTACCTTCAAAGTGTGATACAGGACTTAGTACCAAAACATGATATACTCTGACTATGCAATCACCGTAGAAGCTATATTTTCTGTTTATATGACCCACTCATGTTTCCTTTATAGGAACAAGCATTTATATGTTCTCTTTAATCCAATCTACATCGCTGTACTCAGTTTAAGTTTGTTGATACTATGTTGTGAAGAAACCCTATATTATCCTTGTAACGCAACGGGGCATATCACCTGTATAACGATTGCATGAGGGGTTTGTTTTCTTATTTTATTGTATTTTCGTTTATGTTTAAACTTATCGATGTATGCCTATAGCTGATATGTTTGACTTAAAGACGACACAACTACACGCCACATTACTGACAGCAACGTCCACTCAACCAACAGGCTCACTGGCACTACGGCGATGGCCCATCACATAGGTGCAGCTGACTTTAATTGAGCCTGTTCCTAATTGAACACACACACACACACACACACAACTTACCCACCAGACACGACAACCCAGCCAAAAAGGCGACAGGCGTAATAGTACACTGCAGCGATCACCTGGTAGCATTCTCTCTCACCTTTAACAATACCTTTGGGCTACAGCAGGTCCTCATCCTTTTATTACCACGCGTGAGACGCAGGACACTGACTAGCAGGTTCATAATACCCAAGATTTTCGTCTGCCACTGCTCACCCATACACGCGTTTAACCCACGCTGACACCAGTACAACTCCTCACACGTAAACAACCACAGACAGACACGACCCATATATTGTTATTCTTCAAAGTACATAACCTGTGTTAAGTTTCTTGCATGCATGTTTCTTATAAAATTTGTGCAGTACTAACTCACACCATATACTGTTTAACCTTGAATTGCTGGTATCAGCTGCTGTGGCAATATCGGCACACATGTACCCTCAATGCAGAACAAAAATAAAGAATAAAAAAAAAAAAAAAAAAAGACTTCTTGGGGCGGAGCCTGGCTACAGAGCAGCCCAGACGTGTGCTGCATGAGCTCCTGTGTCTGGCACATTAAATTAGACGAAAAAAAACAAACTAAAAACCTACTGGGCTGCAAAGCCATACTCAACTTGACCCTGACATGCCAGCGGTTCATGGGATACCTCTTGCAGACCTCTCCTCCGCTGGCAAATCCAACTCGAGGCTTTGCGGCTTCTCTCCTACAGTTTCAACTGGAGGCGACACTCGACTAATGTGGTCAGCCCCCCCCACCCCCCTGGACCGGTGGGGGTCACCCCGGTCCTACCTGGCAAGCATGAAGTATCCAGGCGGCAGACACCTGCCACATGGAACAACAGGCTGATACAGACCATCGGCAGCCACAATCCTCCGGGGTGCCCAAGATGGCGGACGCACACGCCTTGCACAAAGCAACGCACTTCGTGGAGCAAACACTCCAACACATAGATGAACTATTTGCTCGATTCTGGGCCAAACTGGAGAGGAGTGCGCGACCCACACAGCGGAACCTAGAAGGGCCTAAGCCTAGAAACTGATGGCCATCAAACAGGCGCAAAACACAATCGGCAAGCTGCCAAACCCAGGACCAGCCCGCACAAGCCGAGGGCCACAGGGGCCCTCACACTGCAGCTGACGCCACGTGGACGGAGAACAATCCGCCGCAAGCAACGAACATGCTACAGTACCCTCAGCTGCCCGCGTGGCGAGCAGGACTTGGACCTTCTGAGCCCTAGGGCCCGAAGAAGCCGGCCCTCAAACCGGCACGGGGCCGAAAGGAGGGAGAGTGCTGCCCCCACCGCTCCACAACCCTGGAGAAGCCATCAGCCCGCGATCAGACCATGCCTACCATGGGTATCGGCTAAAGCAAGCACCGGACTGATTACCTGAGGCGGGCGGCCGCCGGCTGCACTGGACACTGAACTCAGAGTTGTAAAACGCACATAGAATTCGGTGATCTCCCCCTCTATTGACTCTTATGCGCTATGCAATCTGCCAGTAACCTGTTTTGTTATACATATGTTTATCCGCTTAGCCAGCCATACAACAATCCTAGGCATCTCTTCTTACACTTATGCAGCCTCAGATTATATGCCTAGACCCACAGTTTAGCCTACCTACTATGCCTATACAAATAAGCACTTGCCTCATATGATAGATATACTAGCAAAGTTACCCCCTAGCACTGTTAGACATTGACCACCTAATCTCACTCTGATAACATAACTGTTTGGAAAGCTTGATATACCTAACTAAAACTGCAACCTCCTAATTTGTTAAGATGATGAACCAACTCAGCATGCTACTAACCCAGGTCAGTCATGTCTATTAACTTCTTGTACCCACAACCCTTGCTATTGTGACTTGCATTTACTAATAACCTGCTCTAATCAACTTTACCCTAACGTAGAAAAAATGTGCCGATAATCCTAATGCTCCAACTGTTTCGCTTGAAAATGTGCTCGAGGAATACTATTGGGGCACCAAGAGCTTGTATGTTATGTCAATCAAAGCACAATAAAAAAATTTAAAAAAAAGGACTTTCTTATCAAATGTATGCATGTAGATCAGTACCGGACATCACTAAATGATCTGTAAGGACACTTTAGGCACCCAGACTACTTCATCTCATTGAAGTGGCCTGGGTGCATTGCCCATTTACCTTAACCCTGCAATGTAAAACAAAACATATACATTGCAGAGTTAAGACTGCAGACGCCTCTTGCAGTTTAACTCCATGAAACGAAGCTGGACGCCCTCACTGTAATGAGTTTTCACTGACTAAATAATATAATGCGTAAGTGATTTAGCCCTTTCCTCAAACACCAGACGACACTTGGTGAAGAGTAAATGTCGTGTTTATCCTTGACTCCTTTAGAGTTGCCATGTTACCATTAGGATGTGCCATCTGCTGGGTCAGCTGGGCTATGACGATATATACCTTCGGAGAAGACTCCAGGTCTTTACTGTACTGCACAGATTTCCTGGAATTAAAGACTTCCAATTCCTCACCATTGCAGGAGGTGGCAGGGTGTATAGATCAGAATCTGATTCCTAAACCATTTAGTTCTCTTTTTTCCTTAAATTAAATTAAAGGGACTCTCCAGGCAGCAGTTTTACTCACCTGGTTGCAGCGCCGGGAGCCTCGTGAAGCCGCGCCCCCTATTTCGTCAAAATGACGAAATAGGCGGGCGCGAGCAGGGAGCAATCAGACTCTTCCATTTGGAAGCGTCATTGCTCCCTTATGCGCATGCGCGGCTTCGCCACACATGTGCACATACTTCAGAGGGTGGCATTCATGCCGCCTTCTGAAGTCCTGAGTGCACTACCGCGCATGCGCGTGGCCGTGAGCTGACTGACAGCTCAGCTCGCGGTCTTTGCCCGCCCCCCTCCTCTGCTGACAGGATGGAGAGAGAAGGCGCGCACACAGTGCCTTCTCTCTCCTGCACACGTCAGACGTATTTTAATACGTCTGACGTGTACAGGGCCTTTTAGGGCCCTGCATGATAGGAAGTCCCTCTGGTGGCCGTCTGAGGGACGGCCACTGGAGGTATTCCTATCAATCAATGTAAACACTGTATTTTCTCTGAAAATACAGTGTTTACATTAAATTGCCTCCAGGGAGCTATAGATCATATCTGAACAACTACATTAAGCAGTAGTTGTTCAGGTGACTATAGTGTCCCTTTAACCCCTTAAGGACCAAACTTCTGGAATAAAATGGAATCATGACATGTCATGTGTCCTTAAAGGGACACTCCAGGCACCCAGACCACTTCTGCTCATTGGAGTGGTCTGGGTGCCAACTCCCACTACCCTTAACCCTGCAAGTGTAATTATTGCAGTTTTTCATAAACTGCAATATTTACATTGCAGGGTTAACTCCACCTCTAGTGGCTGTCTATTAGACAGCCACTAGAGGTCACTTCCTGGGTTTTAGCACAGGTTTCCTGTGCTAGAGCGTCGCTGGACGTCCTCACGCTGTGTGAGGACCTCCAGCATCGCTCAAAACCCCATAGGAAAGCATTGAAATGATTTTTCAATGCTTTCCTATGGGGAGACGTAATGCGCATGCGCGGCATTTCCGCGCATGCGCATTAGGTCTCCTCGGCCGGTGAGCGAGATTAGTCTCGCCCACCGGCCGACGTAATCATTAGGAGGAGCGTCGCGGAGGCGGAGACAGCGGCGAGGGACATCGCCACTGTCCCAGGTAAGTGACTGAAGGGGTTTTCACCCCTTCAGTAACCGGGGATTGGTGGGTGGGAGGGAGAGGGACCCTCCAGTGCCAGAAAAACGGATCGTTTTTCTGGCACTGGAGTTTCCCTTTAAGGGGTTAAGTAGGTGGCAGCTCACACAGCTAAGGACCTGAGTTTGGCAAAGGATTGTCTCAAACTATTCTGTAATCAACAGAAAGCAACATTTCGGTTCTTGGTTTAATGTCGGATGCCAATTTGGAACAAGAATTGCAATCTCAGAGACATGCAGACTGCAATTTGCGTAAACCTGGCTCTTGGTTTATGAGGTAGCTTTGCCTTTCTCCAAAGTGGGTTCCAAAGTGTTGCATAAATGAGAGAGAGAAAGCAAAAGTAAATTTTTTTTTTAAAAAAAAAATTCCTCTTTTTTTTTTTTTTTAAATGGTACTAAAGGGAGCGGAACATATAGAGGATTTTCGGTAGAATTGTCATTTTGATAGCCGCTATTCGGCCCAGCCATGATAAAAATTTATGTTGCCATGAATGTAGTATATGTTCTACCTCTTTGGCTAGTTTAATGTAGTTAGTAGCAAAGAGGTCTGTGTGTTTTTTTTGTTAATTTTATGCCCAAGAATGTTAGGAAGTCGTCTCTCCAGTCATACTCTCCTCTCCAGGAATGTAAGACGATATATCTGTTCCTCCTTTTTGGGGATGTTTATGCACATGGCCTGGGTTTTAGTTAGGTTTAGCTGATAATATGATTGTCTGCTGTAGTCTTGTATTTCCTTGTGCAGGTTTGGAGTGATATTGATGGATTGGTTAGGGTGAGTAGGATATCATCCGCGAACAGGTTAAGTTTATATTCTTTGCCTCCTATGGTGACCCCTTTAATGTCCTGATTTGCTCTGATAGCTATTGCTAGCGGCTCCAAGGCCAGCACATAAAGCATTGGGGAAAGGGGGCAGCCCTGTCGCGTGCCATTGGTTATCTTGAAGGGGGTGGAACTGTAGAGGGCCCTTACTACATTGAGAAATTCGGGGGGGAATCCATATCTATTCATCACGTCCCGCAGAAACCGCCAATTCAGGCGGTCAAATGCTTTTTCAGCATCTAATGAGAGGAGTGTACTTTGTGTTTTGGAGCGGTCGAGGTAATGGAGGATGTCTAGGACCTTCCTCGAGTTGTCTGGATCTTGTCTGCCTGCCACGAACCCTACTTGGTCTGTGGAGATCAGACCCGGTAAGATTGTCTTGAGTCTCTCTGCATATATCTTAGCGTACAGTTTTGCGTCTGCGTTTAGCAGGGAGATGGGCCTGAAGTTCTGACATAATGTTGTAGGTTTTCCAGGCTTGGGCAGAGTTATGATATGTGCTGCTAAGAATTCGGTTGGGAGGTTGCCTTGTTGTGTAGCGTGATTGAAAGCCCTTGTTATGTATGGGCCTAGTGCAGGGGTAGGCAACCTTTTAGCAGCACTGTGCCGATATAGGATTGTGATGTCCCGTAGCGTGCCGGTCCTATTTTTTTTTTTTAAATTGAGGTGTGTATGCTGCCGTATTCTGCTTGTGTTATTTTTACTGTAATTGCTTTGTATCGTTGTATTTGTGCGTATAAGCAGGGCCGTCTTTAATATTGACTGGACCCTGGGCAAAGCATGTGTTTGCAATCACGTCCTCCACCTCAACACAGTGGCGGACCTAAAGTAGAGAGGTGCAAGAATTTTTTTGGGCCTCCCTGTTGCACGAGTGATTAAAAGGTAGATCCCCATCTGTCGTGCAACTCCAGTAATGCATTGACAGCTGGGGCTCTACCATTTACCCATGTTTCCAGGTCTTAGCACTAAGCGGTTTTTGTGTGGAATATGTTTGTATGTGGTGTTGACGTGACTGCAAGCATGTATTTGTGTAGTGTTGGTTTTTGAATGCAGGGGTGAATTTACATATAATTTTGGTGTGTAACACAGACATGTGTTTGTACGTAGTGTTGAAATTTGAATGTAGGGGTGTATTTGTGTGTAGTGTTAGTGTGTGAATGCTGATATGTATGCACATATACACGCACACAGAGATATATATATACACACTGAAACACACACACAGACATACTGACATACTGACACATGCACACACAGATATACTGACACAGATTTACTGACACACACACAGACATACTAACACACACACACAGACACACAGACACGCTGACACACACACACACAGACATACTGACACAAAAACATACTGACACATACACAGATATACTGACACACAGATATACTGACATACTGACACAGACATGCTGACACACACACACTGACATACTGACACACACAGATATACCGACACACACAGACATACTAACACACACACACTGACAGACATACTGACACAGACATACACACATACAGATATACTGACATACAAAAATTACACTTTTAAACCCACCCTCCAGTTTCCTACCTTTCCTGCTGGTGGCTGAAGGTGTTGGGAGTTGAGGTCTGGCTCTCTCGGCTAGCCCCCTTCCACTCTGCCTATTCTTCTTTCCCGCACGCTACTCTCTTTGTGGGATGAAGTGATGCACGGCCGTCACTTCCTCCCAGCCTGTTGCCAAAAAGCAAGGGGCCCGCTCGCGCTGTTAAAGCGCCTCAGTGCGCCACCGGGACCCTGCTGACAGAAGCCCACCGGGTGGCCCTTTGTGCACGGGCCACCCGGTGGGCCTCCTTAGTGTGCGGATTACCGGCCGGGGGTTAGAAATAGTTGAGGCCAGCGGGGCTCACGGTGCAGCTGCCTAGTTTGCCCCACGTTAAAGACGGCCCTGCGTATATAAGCTATTATATTGTATATGTTCATGAGTAGTTTATGGTATTGTGTATGATACATATGAATGTGAGTTGTGTATGGGGGCTGCTTGTGGAATTGTGAGAATGGATATATCACATTGTGTGTTTGGTAGTATGTGTGGGGGCTGTTTGAGGTATTGCATGTGAGAGGTTGTGTGCATGTATGTGGATTGTTAGTGGTGTTGTCCAGATTATGAGTATGTTTGTGTGTGGGCTGTCCGTACTATTTGTATGAGGGATTACACAGGAATGCAGGATTCTGCATTCCTGTGTATATCTAGCAGTCTGGGTGGCTTACCTGGGTTCCAGTGGGGGCCAGACCGGCCAGGTACATGTCAAGGACAGGAACTGCAACAGCAACTGCGAGCTGCTCTACTACAGTGTGGATTCCTATTCACAAGTGCTGTGAGAAAATGATCTGAGATCACTTTCTCTACGTGCTGCAATGCATACATTGAGGATTGTCCTTCACCACCTTTTCGGATTAGCAGATATCTGAAGTTTTACTGGGACTCCTGATAGGCCAGAGCCAATTTGTCTCTAGCAGCCTTGAGTGCCGTGCAAAGACACCTCGAGTGCCGTGCATGGCACTAGTGCCGTAGGTTGCCTACCTCTGGCCTAGTGTGTGTTTCAAAGTTGCATAATAAATATTGGTGAGACCGTCCGGTCCCGGTGCCTTTCCTTTCGCCATTGACTCTATAAGCTGCATTATTTCTTGGTCTGTAACAGGGCTGGTTAGGTGTGTAATATCATGTGATTGGAGTTTAGGTAGGTCTAACCTGCGTAAGTATTCTTGTATTGTGTCGTGGGTGGGCTGGGGTGATTGTGAGTTGTTCTTGAGATTATAAAGAGAGCTGTAATAAGTAGCGAACTCTTCACAGATCTTTGTAGGTTGGGTCACTTTGTGTCCTGTTGGGGACAACAGGTAAGGGATTCTAGTTTGTGCTTGTCTCTGAGTCTTTGGGCTAACGCTTTGCAAGCTCTGTTTCCTAGGACAAAAGGTAGTGGCTTTTAATCTTTTTAATGCGTAGCTTGCTTTTTGAAAAGCTATATAGTGTTGATTTGTCTTTGCAAGTCAGCTATTGCGGTTTGCTTGATGTTCGAGGGAGAGATTTGGTTGGCTCTATGGAGGTCTTGTAATTTTTTAAGAGTTTGAATATGTGCCTGGTGTTGCCGTTTCTTGAGGTGGGAGGCTCGTCTAATTAGAATTCCCCTAATGACTGGTTTGTGAGCCATCCAACGAGTGAGGGGGGAGATGTCATTAGTGTCGTTAGATTGGAAGTATGTATGCAGGTCCTGTTGCAGTGTAAGGACAAAGTGGGGATCTTTGAGGAGCTGATCATTTAGCCGCCATGGCCCACGGTTTTTGTAATTGTAATGATATGCTATTGTGAGTTTAACCGGGTTATGGTCTGACCAGGTTGAGGTTACTATGTCGCAAGCTATTACTCGGTTGAGGTGCATGCTTGGCAGCAGAAAGCTGTCTATCCTTGAGTAAGTGTTGTGTACTTGGGAGTAGTGTGTGAATTCCTTTTCATTCGGGTGCAGTGTGCGCCAGGTGTCATACAGGCCGTATGATTGTAATAGTTTGGTCAGAACCTTGCATTGCTTGTGAAGTATTTTGGCTCGGTGGGTTGTGTGAGTTGCTGATGAGTCTAGCATGGGGTCTTGAAACTGATTAAAGTCTCCACACAGGACGGTGGTGCCTGTTTGGAGCTGTGTAATGAGTTGCAGTAGGTTTCGGAGGTAGTCCCCTTGATTTACGTTAGGCTCCCTGCAGATACCCCTGCCACAAACTTACCTACAAAAAGACTACAACCTAGCCTGATAAAATTCAGCTGAGAGGGGGGGGGGGGGAAGACACGTCCCAGGGTCCCTAGAACCTTACTTATGAGAGCAACAGACAAAGGAGGCCTCGGATTCCCAAATCTGAGGGCATATTATGTGGCAACACAAACAGCTAACATCTTGGCTATGCACTCCAACACTTACACCCCCCAATGGATAGGGATAGAAGCCAGCTGCAGTGGGACATCGGACCTCGCGGCGAACATGTGGCTACCAAGACACTTGGGGCGCATACCACCAAGCACCCTGCCCACCACCAAACTGCTGCACAACATGTGGGATAGCCACAGAGACGCGCTTTGCTCCGCCAGACCATGGTCCCTGGCAACGCCACTACACACAATTAACCTCTGCAACGATACATTCCCACATAAAGCATGGAAGGCGTGTAACATCACACACCTACACCAACTGTGCAGCCCGCAAGGCATACACACGCTCCCGACCATACAGACCACACACGATTTACCACGGCGGCTAACGTTTTCCTACTGGCAACTCAAAACATTAAAGACACAGACCCCGCACCCACGTTTGACACCCCTCTCACCTACTTCGAGAGGATGTGCCTACACCAACTCTCGACCCGAAAAACGCTGTCAGTATGTTACAATTTAATTACCGCACACAATTCTGAGCCTTAGTAGAGGTTCCAATCGGACTGACACAAAGATATAGGCAGAGACCTCACACAAGATGAAGGGAACCACATCTACACAAACCACAAAGGTCTCACTTCGTGCGCCTCCCTTATGGAGTCAACCCGTAAATTACTCTATAGGTGGTACATGACACCCACACGACTCAAGAAAATGTACCCAAACACAAGCAACAAATGCTGGAGGTGCCTAACCCAGGAGGGGACAATGCTCCACATCTGGTGGACTTGGGTCCCGGCCCAGACATACTGGAGACAGGTAGAAAAGTTGATACGGGGGGCCACAGGGTGCATCTTAGAATACAAAGTTGAAACCTTCTTACTCAAGCTCTTACCTCCCAACATGCCACGGTGTATAGCTAAACCAACATTCCTCATCCTCTCCTCGGCCTCCATGCTACTGGCACGTCAATGGAAAACCCCAATGATCCCCTCCATAGCAGAGGTAACCACACTAGTTTCCACAACACTGGACTATGATATAATAGTGTGGCACCAACTGAAAGCGGGCATGGGGAGCACCACAGCAAAATAACTTTGGACAGCTTATATAGAGGGACGGGTCCCTAGTTAATTCCCTACAGCAACCAAAAGAGACAGAACAAAGACGACTGAGCAATGAGAGACTTCCCAGCGAAGACAAACTAGTTACATAGTTAGACCCAGGTACTGCCCCCTCCCCACCTCCCATATGGTAGATAGCCACAAAAGATAAAGTTATGACCCACCAGCATGGGAGCGCAACGAGGAAGGATAAGCCTCCACAGCACGAGCGCCAGCGACTCACTCACTGACAGACAGGAAAGGGTAGCGGGGAAGGGCACATTCGCAAACTAATCGAATTCCTTCACTGGACCCATCGCCATGCGCCACCTCTCCAGTCACCTGCGCCCCGCCCCCACTCTGAATTAACGACAATATACAGAGGTTGATCACCTAACGTTACAGAAAGTCGGAAGTCGACTGAACATGTGTTGTTAAAACTATGCCATAACAATGGGTCGTACCGATGTGATATACTCTGGCTTACCTGAAATTTCCCCCCAATCCCCTCTTCCTTTCTGTACCCCCAACGCAACAAAATAAAATATATTAAAAAAAAAAAAAATTAAAAAAATAAATAAATAAAACAAAGAGACTGCACTAAAGGAGCCAATACAGCCAATAGACAAGGCAAGACTGATCAAGCCACATCAGCGTCACTTAACTGATAGAGCCGCAAGGCTAACACTACATTTGGCTGAGATATATACTGTTGACCGAGCTTGTATGACTGTGCATTGTATTGAT
Source organism: Pelobates fuscus (assembly GCF_036172605.1). Lineage (NCBI taxonomy): Eukaryota > Metazoa > Chordata > Amphibia > Anura > Pelobatidae > Pelobates > Pelobates fuscus. Next base: position 169,107,276 of record NC_086323.1, read on the forward strand.
GTAAAATTGATCAGTTGTTAAAGATACCACCAACCCCAACCCTCTTTCCTTCTGTATCCCTCGAAAATCTCAAAAATAAAAATTGTCAAATTGAAAAAAAAAAAAATGGTACTAAAGACCTGAAAGAACGCTAAAAGATCCAAGGAAAATGAATAGGTAAACAATGCATTCCACATTAAAGGGCAGAGGTCAATGGGGCTTGGTGAACTGATTGCAGCAGTAATTGGAGTTTAAATAGGATGTTGCTTGAATTAAACACAAGAGAACATTCTAATTTACACTGAAACTAAAGCAATCTTCCTGCATAGGACTTAAAAATGGTATAACACACATGCATTCCAAAGCAAGCACAATCAACTGGATATCCCACAATGAAGAATAACCCCCCTGCAAAAAAAATAAATACCATTTTAAATCAAAAACACAACCTTTGGATTCATGAACCCTAGACTCACCACCAGCATTGTATCACTATTAGGAGGCATAAAGCAATATACACCATTGAGACTCTGCTGACTGCCTAAAATTAATAAAAAGCCAAGTACCAGACAGATATTGGAAAGCTTGGGTGTCTAGTTGCCTTTTACATAGATGGAAGGGCAAGTCCCTCAAAGTTTTCATTTTATTATGTCATCTGCCTGGCAAGTGAGGCAGGGCACAATCTAGTTATTATTACTGCTGCTTCACGTCTAGAAAAAGATGAACAATTAATAATATTAAATAAAACAATCAAAGCTCTTATCTTGGCCTCAAATTTGCAATTCTCTTTTCATTTCGTCACAATCCCCATTTGAAAGAATAAACCGGTCAGACTTCCAATACTACTACTGAAAGAAAACCTATAAATCCCATTAATACTTTGAAAAACCAACCTTGTATACACAAACAGGGTGCCTTCAATATCCGTCTTCTCCTAGAATGAAAAGTAAAAGTTCAAATTAAGATCATGAATAATCTGCATAACTATATAAAAAAAAAAAAAAAAAAAAAAAAAAAAAAAAAATCGCCCTAATCACTTGAAACCTCTGATTAACAAAAGTAAATAGACGCGACCGCCAAATGGTCAAAACTCTTTAACCTTGTAAAGAGAGGCTCTATTAACAGGTTGCAATGTTGTTTACCAATCTGAACAACACTTCTGATGTCAGCCAAGGCAGATCAGGGGCAGAGCCAGCAGCAGCAGACAGGAATAAAAGTCAGATTTTACTAAGTCAAGGGGGCCAGGAGGCTAGACGGTGTTTTTAGCACTATAGGGTCAGGAATACATGTTTGTTCCTGACCCCCTAGTGTTCATTTAAGGGTACCTTCCTTGATGGCAGTGGTGCAGCTTCTTCTTAAGAAGTCACCCAGTCTAGGAGCCAGACGTGCGAATCAAGGTAAGTAAGTTGTAAAATACTTTTATGACTGCAAAGCTGTATGTGCACAAGAATATAAACAAGTAGACAAAATAGCTGAAGATCCCATGCATTTTGTTCTATACAAAGAACTTCTTTAGGGACCATCATGTAAAAACAATGCCAAACATAGGCTATTTTGGGCATTCGTTTGTTTTTACGTCATGGTCCCTAAAAAAAAAATATGAATGAGGAAACTACTTGAAGCATTCGTTGTGTTGAGCTATTTCAGTTGCTTTTATTTGATTTGTTCATTGCAAACAGATGAAAGTCAGAACATGTTGATAATAAACCTGATTTTCAAGTGGGTTGAATACTTTTGATTAGTATGTAGATGAGATGTATGACGGATTTTGATAAGTGACTTTTCAGATATATCATGTTTATAGAAAACTTCATTGCAGACATAATTTGCAGTAATTGTACATTTTTGATTTATATAGTTGTTTTTTAAAAAAAAAAAATCTTTCAGTTTTCGATTTTTATTTTTTTCTTCAAGAGATAGGTTAGTTAAGTACATTACAGCGTAATAGGAGATGCAGATCAGAGAGACAGCACAAGCCAAATGCCGGCCTGGCCAATCAGCATCTCCTCATAGTAATTAATTGAATCAATGCACTCTATGAGGAAAGTTCAGTGTCTCCATGCAGAAGGTGGAGACACTGAATGACAATACTGCACAGTGTGCAGCACTTCCCCAGGAAGCACCTTTAGTAGCCATCTGAAGAGTGGCCAGTGGAGGTATCACTAGGCTGTAATGTAAATGCAATTCTCTGAAAATACAGTGTTTACTGCAAAAGGCCCTTCTGGCTTTTTATACTCACCAGAATACAATAAGCTGTAGTTGTTCTGGTGAATATAGTGTCCCTTTGTTTTGTGAGTAAAATCCAGTGAAAGTGTCATTTCTGATTTTATGACAATATAATACATTTTCTTTTAGATGTTAAGCTGTATCCCAAATTTCTATATGTTTGTATATTTGGCATAGTGAGTGTTTATCTACTGGGAGGTGACCTTGGGAAGCTGTACTATTTATGCAAAATTAGATTAATTTGTTTGTCGTCTTGCAATTGTGGGTGTTGTTAGGTGATTTTTTCACACTTTGGTGGTCATCTCTGTCTGGTGGTCTAGTGGGGGTTCTGGAGCATCTGTACCTCCATATGATGCAGACATCAGTAATCACTCCCCCACAGTTCAGACAGCAAGTCAGTATGTTGGACCGCGACAGACCGATAACTGAGGTCTGCACGTGTCACAAGTACAGACATCAAGATCCCAGCCCAAATTCTTCCCAAAACTATTAAAAAAGAAAAACAACACAGAGCCCAGAATTACTTGACCCTGGCGGTATAATTAGTACATCCCCCCCTCACTCCATGGCAGGTGGGGGTGTATCCTCTTTATAGCCCCCCTCACTCCATGGCAGGTGGGGGTGTATCCTCTTTATAGCCCCCCTCACTCCATGGCAGGTGGGGGTGTATCCTCTTTATAGCCCCCCTCACTCCATGGCAGGTGGGGGTGTATCCTCTTTATAGCCCCCCTCACTCCATGGCAGGTGGGGGTGTATCCTCTTTATAGCCCCCCTCACTCCATGGCAGGTGGGGGTGTATCCTCTTTATAGCCCCCCTCACTCCATGGCAGGTGGGGGTGTATCCTCTTTATAGCCCCCTCACTCCATGGCAGGGGGGAGGGGGGGTATCCTCTTTATAGCCCCCTCACTCCATGGCGGGGGGGGTATATCCTCTTTATAGCCCCCTCACTCCATGGCAGGTATAAATACTGAATCCTCCTGGCTCTGTCAGTGCTCACTCACCCATTCTCCTGTCCTGGGGCTGAAGCTGTAGAGAGCCACCTGCCCCGTCACATCCACGATAGTATTGATATAGGGGTCTGTGTGTCTGAGAGCCGCCAGACTCATCTCATGCCGCGCTCTGCCCCGAGCCTCCATCTTTCCTCAATGCACACAGAGCGGTGCGACACCTTAAATCACCCTCCGAAAACCAGCCCCACCACAGCAACGTTCCGGCCGCAGAAAGGTTCCGCCTGATGGTCCTCAGACAGAAGGGGGGGGAGGGGGGGGGTAATGCAGGACCAAATAAACAAACAGCTCAGAAAATGTTTACTTTTATTACACAGGAGAGACATGTGTGTGAGCTCCCCAGCAATGGCTGTCACAGTAACCTGTGATGTATTCAGTGTTGGCAGAGCTCAATAAACATGTGAGGGTCAGGGATTCCAAGGGTCTGACTAAGGACCATAACTATTTGTATTACTGTATAACAGTACCACATGGATACCACAGTCAGAACTAGGGGGTATTAGGGGGTACTAATAATTTACACCAGCAACAGTAATGGGTACGGCGAGCGTGCAGACAGAGTTCACGTTAGACACCTCTTAATTTTGATATATCAACTGGTTAGTAGATAGGTCCCCTATTTGTTATCTTTATGTGGGATTGCCATACTTAGTGACACTGCAACAAAACAGATTCACAGGCACTCCAATTGTGAAAGCCGCAGGCAGATTTATTGTCACAAAATGAGCAGCAACGTTTCGACCTGACACTAGGTGTTTGTCAAGCTTGACAAAGACCTATTGTCAAGTCGAAACGTTGCTGCTCATTTTGTGACAATAAATCTGCCTGCGGCTTTCACAATTGGAGTGCCTGTGAATCTGTTTTCTTGCCTTATCGTATTGGGATTGCTGGTCCTTATTCCAGAGCACCTGTGGCCGCTGGGAGTGAGTGCGGTTCCTGCAACCTACTTTTGCTATATTTAGTGACACTGTCACACACCCCCTTCACTAAGAACTTTAAGAAATACTAAGTTTGACTGAATTCTAACCCTGTCAAGAGACGTACTGAGAAAAGGAAGGGCCCCCTTTGTCTCTTTATATTTCCTCCGCATGGCACTGGACAGAGATACGGCCATCTAGAAGTGTAAAACTCAGTCACGTGGCATGAAAGCCCCAAAGGAAAACATTGAATGAGGAGCATTGGATTGGACCATCGGCTGAGAAGGCCTTGCCTCCTCCTTGACATCGATGGGGGAGGAGAGCTGAACAGTGCAGAGGGAGCCAAGGTAAATAAAAGAGGGTTTTGTTTGGAACACAGATTTCATTTTTTTTTTCTAGCGTTATAGTGTTATTTTAAGAAATTATCTTTTCTTAATGTTGATCACTCACCTGTTTAGCAGTTAACTTCATTATTTGTTATCCTTTTGTGGAATTGTCAAATTAAAAGGACCACTATAGTCACTCAGACCACTTCAGCTCATGAAAGGTGAGTGTTTAACCCCCTTCAGCCCGGCGGGAGAGGGGCCATGAGGGTGGGGGCACCCTCAGGGCACTATAGTGCCAGGAAAACTAGTTTGTTTTCCTGGCACTATTGTGGTCCTTAACCCCTTAAGGACACATGACATGTGTGACATGTCATGATTCCATTTTATTCCAGAAGTTTGGTTCTTAAGGGGTTAAAGGATACCAAATTAGAGAGTTATCTACTAAACACATACACATTTTCATGCACACACACAATCACAGACATACACACTTAATCACAGACGTACACACCTAAACACAGACATACAATCACACACATTATAACAGGCAAGCCACACACACATAATCACAGACACACATAATCACAGACATACACATATAATAACAGACACACACAATCTCAAACACACCCATAATCATAGACACTTATTCACATAATCACAGATATAGGCCCACACATAATCATATACATACACACAAACAAACACACAAATAATCTCCGGACATGCACACATTTATACATACACACATTTTTTTGGTCTGTCTTTCTCTGGCAGGGCTGAAGTGGATCCTCTCCCTGGTGGCAGTGGTTGCTGCTGGGATCACTGTGCTCTCCCTGCACAGGTCCCATAATCACAGACACACACACAAACACAATCATAGACATTCACACATATTCACAGACATACAACAAAACCACAGCCACACAATCACAGACTCACACTCATAATTATTATTATTATTATTATTATTGCCATTTATATAGCGCCAACAGATTCCGTAGCACTTTACAATATTTTGAGAGGGGGGATGTAACAATAAATAGGACAATTACAAGAAAACTTACAGGAACAATAGGTTGAAGAGGACCCTGCTCAAATGAGCTTACAGTCTATAGGGGTGGGGTATTAGAAACATTAGGATAGGAAATATCAAGTAGGAGTGAAGCAGAGCTGGAGGAGAGAGCAAAGCACTGTCCCATAGGAGGGAGCAATAGACAGGTATGTAAGGGAGAGATTACTCTGGGAGGCCATACGCTTTCCTGAAGAGATGGGTTTTTAGGCCCTTCTTAAATGATTGAAGACTAGGGGAGAGTCTGATGGCAGTAGGTAAGTTATTCCATAGGAGAGGAGCCGCCCGTGAGAGGTCCTGCAAGCGCGAGTTGGCCGTACGGGTGCGAGCAGCGGTCAGGAGGTGGTCGCGGGCAGAGCGGAGGGTACGAGGAGGGGCATACCTCTGGATCAGTGAAGAGATATAAGAGGGGCTGGAATTGTTCAGTGCTTTAAATGTATGGGTTAGCACTTTGAATTGACTCCTATAGGATACAGGGAGCCAATGTAAGGACTGGCAGAGGGGCGAGGTGTGAGAGGACCGACTCGAGAGGAAAATCAGTCTAGCTGCAGCATTCATTACAGACTGTAGCGGGGTAATACGGCTTTTGGGGAGACCAATCAGGAGAGGGTTACAGTAATCCATGCGGGAAATTACTAGAGCATGGACAAGCTCCTTGGTAGCATCTTGCGTAAGAAAGGGGCGGATGCGGGCTATGTTTTTGAGTTGGAACCTACAGGACTTGGCAACAAACTGGATGTGAGACTCAAAGGTGAGACCAGAGTCAGGTATGACGCCAAGACAGCGCGCTTGTAGGGATGATAATCACAGACATATACCCCTAATCACAGACATATAGACAGAAACATAATCAAACAATTATAGACACATTCACGCACACACACGTTTATTTATTTAAAGGTCCACTCACACACACATAATCACAGACACATAATCACAGGCACATATGTCACTCACCTACCTCGCGGCAGTGCGGTCAGTGCAATCACCCACGCCGACCGTTCACGTTCATGCAAATAGCACCACTGTTCACACAAACGCCACATACCTGATACAGAAAGAAGAACTCCATGCGTAACAAAGCCATCCATGTTCATGCGTACGCTACTCACCTATACTACAGACAGAACAAACGCCGGCTCCCGAACACAGCAGTAACTTAAGTCTGTTCGTGAGAACGCTGCTGCTTCTACATGCGAGCACACAGAAGGTACAACTTCAGGATAATCAAAGGGTGCGCGCGCGCCTACACAGAGCCTTTTAAAGGTACAGGAGGTGGAGACCAGGGTGGAACCTCAATTAACAAGACTACCCACTTCCCCTTTTTAAGTTGCACACACCCTTCATTCTTTGCTCATTTGTACTGTGCTCCTGATTGTGTAAAGACCTTCAGAGACTCTCCTGTTGTATCCTGATGCTGTTCCTGATTTTGACCCTTGTCTGTATCATCGCTTCTGAACCTGTGCCACCTGTCCTGACAGTTGGCTTTCTTGACTATTCTCTTTGTCTTATCCTTTGGTACTGCGAACTTGGTTCTTTGCCTTCAGCAGCTATCTGCATCTTGGGCTCCATCAACTAAACTGTGTTTCCGACAGAACAACTGAGCCATAAAATGGAGCTTGCAGACGTGGCTGAAATGCTTGATACCCTAACGAGGCAAGTGTCCAACCTGACTCAAGCAGTCCAAGAATTTCAAACACAAGCAAGGGCACCAATGTTTGCTGCAACCGCTCATCTGGTGATCCTTCCAGAAGATACAGCTATGGCACCTGAACCTCGGATCACCATGCCCGAAAAATTTACAGGTGATCGTTTAAAGTACCGGTCCTTCATTACACCACAAACACACATGATCACAGACACACACATAATCACAGACACACACATAATCACAGACAAACACACACATAACAACTGACATACACATAATTGCAGACATGCACATACATAATCACAGATATACATAAAATTAAAGACACACACAATTACAGACCTACATACACTCAAACACACACACATAATTAACCCCTTAAGGACTGGCCTGTTTTTGCGATGTTTGTACGTTAAGGACCAGAGCAGTTTTAACACTTTTGTGGTGTTTGTGTTTAGCTGTAATTTTCCACTCTCTCATTTACGGTTCCCATACAAGTTATATATTGTTTTTTTCAAGACAAGAAGTGCTTTCTTTACATACCATTATTTGTATTATGTCATATATTGTATTTAAAAAAAATAATAAAATATGGTGAAAAATTTAAAAAAAAAACATGTTTTTGGACTTTTACTTGAAAAATCTTTTACTTATCTACAAAAGCTAATGAAAAAAACTGCTAAATAGATTCAAAATTTTGTCCCGAGTTTAAAAACACCCAGTGTTTACATGCTTTATTGCTTTTTTTTTGTGCAAGTTATAGGCCTATAAATACAATTAGGAAATTGCTGTTTCAATATATATATATATATTAAATGTATCAATAGTGACATTGTAACACCGTTATCTGTCATAAATCCCCGAAACACACCTAACATGTACATATTTTTTTAAAGTAGACAGCCCAGGGTATTCAAAATGGGGTATGTCCAGTCTTTTTTAGTAGCCACCTAGTCACAAACACTGGCCAAAGTTAGCATTTATATTTGTTTGTGTGTTAAAAATGCAAAAAAACGCTAACTTTGGCCGGTGTTTGTGACCAAGTGGCTACTAAAAAGGCTGAACATACCCCATTTGCAATACCTTGGGTTGTCTTCTTTTGTGTTCGCTGAACACAAATATTAGTGTACCAGAACAGTAAAATGTATCACAGCAATAATATCCTCAGTGAAAGTGCTGTTTGTGTGTGAAAAATGCAAAAAACTTCACTTTCACTGACAATATCATCGCTGTGATATGTTTTACTGTTTTGAAACTGTGTTCATTGAAGTCTCCTGAGTAAAACAGTACCCACATGTACAGGTTTTAGGGTGTCATAGAAAGTTACAGGGTTAAACACAGTGCTAGCAAATTAAATTATCTGGACTTTCGGCCTGGGTTGGCAGGCAAGTCCCTCAAATTGCAATCATTAAAATTACTTAATTAGGTAAAAATATTACATAAATACGCACGTAGAATTTTAATATATATACATATTTATATATTTGACGTCTACGTGTATATTTATGAAATTATTTATGTAATTATCTATATGGACATATGTATATTTCGTATTATTTTTATTGATTTATTTATACATAGATATATATATCATTACATTCTAAGTGTATTTTGATATAAATATATATTTATCAATATCAAAATACTGTTAGAATAAAATTGCATATATATATATATAATTTTTTTTTAATTATTAAAAATGATTTTTATTTTTTGTTATTTCTTTTTATTAACATATTATTTCTATTTTATAATAACATATATATACCATATATATAGTAATTATACATATTGTATATATTCGTGTGTAATTTAAATATAAGTGTATTTTTATATTAATATACGTATATATAAATATAAAAATACACTTAGTATGACATTATATATATATATATGATACATATACATATATTATATATAGATATAATACATGTATATATATCATATATATATATATATATATATATATATATATATATATATATATACATATTATTATTTTTTTACACTGATTGCTTTATTTTGCAACTTTATTTTTTATTTTCCACTTGCAGGGAGACTGCCTGTCAGCACAAACAGTCCCCCTGCAGGCAGACACATGGACACCTATTGCGGTCATGTGATCGAGTGATCACGTGGCCGTGGGGTCTTGATCTGCCGAGGGGAGACTGCCCGGGCAGACAGGCAGTCCCCCTGGACCGGGAGGAGCGCTGATCGCCGCCAGGGGACCGACGGCGATCAGGTAAGTAGCCCCAGTGTTGCGGTCACCGGCCCGCCGAGCCTCACGGCCGTGCCCGACCGGCACGGCCGCGCCGACAACACGAGCTTACCTGCTCGTCGGCGAGCCGGGAACCGCTCCTTCCGTTCTTCCGGGCATCACGCCCGAATCAAACATGGCGCCGACCACGTGGTCGCGCCTAAGAGTAGCTCCGCCCCCGAGAATTATACCAACGTATGCGTGACGTCACTGTCAGGATCGGGACAGGGATCCAACACGCAGAGTACAAACAGGTGGTAGGTACGTATACCGGACCTTAGAATGGCCGGACTTAACGTAAGGAGTAAGTAGAGAATGGTCTAGGAACAAGCCGAGGTCGAGGGAACGAGAGGACAGGTAAGCGAGAGACAAGCCGAGTCAAAGGGTAACAGAGATAAACAGGGTAGTACAAACAAGCCGGGTCAGAACCAAAGAGACAACTAGAATACAAGAGCACTGAGTGACTAGACAGGCTAGAACCACGACAGGGCAATGAGCAGATGCCGAAAGCCTTACTTTATACCTTGATTCTAGAGGGTAATCACGCCCCCGACGAGTCCTGATTAGTGCTCGGGACTTGACTGACAGGTCGACCCGGGTTGGCGTCATGATGGACTGGAGCTTATCCGGGTCCATCTTAAACCCTTCCCCAGAAATCACATAACCAAGAAAGTTTATCTGGGATTGGTCAAAGCTGCATTTCTCCAATTTGCAGTACAGGCCATGTTGAAGAAGCTTGCGCAATACCCTTCTGACTTGTCTGTGGTGAGTCTCAATCTCTCTAGAGTGTATAAGTATATCATCCAGATATACAATAACGCAGTCATGTTGAAATTCCCTAAGAACTTCATTGATCAGGTCCTGAAATACTGCCGGTGCATTACAGAGGCCAAAAGGCATTACTGTGTATTCATAGTGCCCATAACGGGTATTGAACGCCGTCATCCACTCGTGTCCCTGCTGAATTCTCACCAAGTTATACGCCCCTCTGAGATCTAACTTGGTGAAAATATTGGAGCCTTTTAGACGATCAAAGAGCTCGGTAATCAAAGGAATTGGGTAGGCATTTCTAATGGTTATTTTGTTCAAACCTCGATAATCAATGCAAGGTCTTAGTGTACCATCCTTCTTTTTAACAAAAAAAAACCCAGCCCCGGCAGGAGAGGAGGATCTCCTAATGAATCCTTTTTCAAGGTTCTCACGAATATACTCCTCTAAGACTAAGTTCTCTTTAGTGGACAAAGGATATACATTACCCCTGGGGGGCATAGTACCAGGTAGTAGATTAATCTTACAATCAAAAGACCTGTGTGGAGGTAAAGTATCAGCATTCTTTTTGTCAAATACTGCCTTTAAATCCAGGTACAGGGGCGGTATTTGTACCTCTGTAGAGTAGGTCGAATTAATCGGTGTGTTAACTGCGCAAAGCGGTGACACTGTCCGTAAGCACCTGTCCTGACAACCCTGACCCCATGAGATTATCTCCCCTAATTCCCAATCAATAATAGGGTTATGTTTTTTTAACCAAGGGTACCCCAGGACTATGGGAACAGAAGGAGAAGAAATAAGCAATAAAGATATGTCTTCCTCGTGTAAGATACCAACAGTTAATTTAACGGGTATGGTTTCACGGAAAATAACAGGCTCAACTAAAGGTCTACCATCTATGGCCTCAACGGCCAAGGGTGTCTCCCTTAACTGGGATGGGATAGCGTGTTTGGTAACAAAAACTTGGTCGATAAAGCTCTCAGCAGCTCCGGAATCTATCAATGCCATAGTTTCTAGTACTCCCTTCTCCCAAGTTATAGAAACGGGTAGCAGAAGCCTGTGATCTTTATAATTAAGATTAGAGGACAAAATAGAAACACCCAAGGCCTGTCCTCTAGAGAAACTTAGGTGCGAGCGTTTCCCGAGCGATTAGGACAATTTAGGCGTAAATGACCTCTGACTCCACAGTACATACACAACCCCTCCCTTCTCCTGTACTGTCTCTCCTCTTCTGAGAGGCGAGTATTGCCTATCTGCATAGGTTCTGGAAAAAGTGAGGTTGTGGATTCAGAACTTTGAAATGAAGGAGCTAGTTTAAAGGAAGGTCTACGGTTTCTCTCTCGAGTGTTCTGCCTCTCTTAAACGTTCGTCAATGCGAGAAATAAAAGAAATTAAATCCTCCAAATTTTCAGGAAGCTCTCTAGTAGCAACCTCGTCAAGGATTATGTCTGATAACCCGTTTAAAAATACAGCTATATAAGCCTGTTCATTCCACTTAACCTCTGCCGCCAAGGACCTGAACTCTAGTGCATAATCCACAAGTGTTCGGTTTTCTTGTCTAAGGCGCAACAGTAATCTAGCTGCATTGACCTTTCTACCTGGAGGGTCAAAAGTTCTTCTGAAAGCAGCTACAAAGGCATTATAATTATATACTAACGGATTATCATTTTCCCACAATGGATTGGCCCATCTCAAAGCTTTCTCAACAAGTAATGTGATAATAAATTTAACCTTCGCCCTATCTGTAGGATAGGAGCGGGGTTGTAATTCGAAATGGATACCTATTTGGTTTAAGAAACCACGACACTTCTCTGGAGAACCACCATAACGTACAGGTGGAGTGATACGGGAAGAAGCACCTACAGTGGCTACCTCTAGACCTGAACTCACAGGAGAGATAGAAGTATTACGCATCTCCTCTGGTTGATTACCAGAACGAGATAGTAACGCCTGTAGTGCTAGAGCCATCTGGTCCATTCTGTGATCCATGGCGTCGAACCTAGAGTCAGAAGGACCAACCTGAGTGTTTGTACCTGCAGGATCCATTGGCCCTGTCGTAATGTCAGGATCGGGACAGGGATCCAACACGCAGAGTACAAACAGGTGGTAGGTACGTATACCGGACCTTAGAATGGCCGGACTTAACGTAAGGAGTAAGTAGAGAATGGTCTAGGAACAAGCCGAGGTCGAGGGAACGAGAGGACAGGTAAGTGAGAGACAAGCCGAGTCAAAGGGTAACAGAGATAAACAGGGTAGTACAAACAAGCCGGGTCAGAACCAAAGAGACAACTAGAATACAAGAGCACTGAGTGACTAGACAGGCTAGAACCACGACAGGGCAATGAGCAGATGCCGAAAGCCTTACTTTATACCTTGATTCTAGAGGGTAATCACGCCCCCGACGAGTCCTGATTAGTGCTCGGGACTTGACTGACAGGTCGACCCGGGTTGGCGTCATGACGTCGACTACTGAGCGTCGCGTCATATAAGGAAGTGGATCCCTCGCGGTCGGCTTGTAAATGGCCGAGAGAACCGCGAGGAACGGAAGAAACAACCCCTCTGGGAGGATAAACATCTAAGTCTCTCACCTCCTCTGAGGTAGAGACTACAGGTACCCTGACAGTCACGACGTCAACGCACACGCACGTTTTGGGGTCAGAGGTCGCCCTCTGACCAATCACAGCCTAGAGAGGGGTATTTAAACCCCTAGCTTTTCCCAGTACTTTGCCCTGTCGTGGTTTCAGTTTCCTGGTTTCCTGAGAGTGCTATTTTCGTGTTTCTGATTTCCTGGTATCCTGATCCTTGGCATTTCCCTGGTTATTCTGATCTCTGGTTTCCCTGACCTGGCTTGTTTAATCGGTATTGAGTATTTTCTGGCTTCCTTGACCTCGGCTTTCCCTTTGACCATTCTCTGTCTCTAGCGTATTAGTCCGGCCATTCTAAGGTCCGGTTTACGCTCTATCCTGTTATTTTCCTTTTCTTACTTATGTATATGTTTACATAGTTTCTGCGTGCTGGACCACATTACTAGCCGTGACATTACGACAGGGCCATGGATCCTGCAGAACTATGCAAACATATGATCGCCTGTGAAAATAGGGTGGAAGATATGGACCACAGGTTAGACCAATTTGCCCAGGCATTTCAGACCTTGCTCCAGAGGACTGCCTATTTAGAGGTCCCTCCTGTACCACCTGTGGTTCCGCCACCTGTAGTGGTTCCCGTACCACATAAACCACCGTCCATAACCCTGTCACCGCCCCCTCGTTATGGAGGTGATTCTAAGGAATTCAGAGTTTTTTTAAACCAAATTGAATACCACTTTGAGGCCTCCCCAGGTTCATTCCCAACAGATAGATCAAAAATAGGCTATCTGATGAACCAATTAACTGGAAAAGCCTTGACCTGGGCTAACCCCTTATGGGAAAGTGGTGACGCAGTAGCCCGTGATTACAGTGCCTTTCTTACAGCTTTTAAGGCTACGTTTGAACCTAAAGGCAGGGAGAAGAACGCTGCCAAAGCCCATATGAGAATCAAGCAAGGCAGTCGTTCTGTAGCCGATTATGCCATAGAGTTCAGGACATTGGCGTCTGAGGTTGATTGGACCAATAGTGGTCTGGTGGCTGCTTTCTCTGAAGGTCTAGCTGAGAGTATACAAGATGAGACCGCAGCTAGAGACCTTCCGGTTAATCTTAATGAGTTTATTGCCTACATGATAGACATTGATAACCGGCTCAGAGAGAGAGAGAAAAACAAACAATGTAACAGACGTTCTAATTTGTCCATAGCTCCTCGTTTCTCTAACCCAGTGGTGAGTAGCCAAACGCCTCTTCCAGAACCTGAACCCATGCAATTGGGTAGCGCTAAACTCACTGAGGCAGAGAGACAACACAGACGTAACGAGGGGCTATGTATGTATTGTGGCAAGAAGGGACATCTAAGATCGTCATGCCCGGTTCGGCCGGAAAACTTGCACACCTAAGGCACGTACGGGGACCGACCTTAGGTGTGATGTATATGTCCCCTAAATTGACTAAGAACCGTTTCCTTGTCAAAGTAACCTTGTCTTTTAAGAACACTACTGTTCAGTGTGAGGCTATGATTGACTCTGGGGCAGCGGAGAATTTCCTAGACAAAGAATTCTCTGCAAAACATCTCCTGCCCTTAAGACAAAAAGAGAAACCTATAGCAGTAGAGGCCATTGATGGAAGGCCTCTTACCCAGCCTTTCATCACACACGAAACTCTGCCAATCACTGTCTCAGTGGGTATTCTCCACTCTGAAGAAATGACCTTTCAAATCATATCTTCACCTACATGTCCGATAATACTCGGTTTCCCTTGGCTCCTGAAACACAATCCACGTTTGGATTGGATTGAAGGAGAGATTGTGAGTTGGGGTGAGAGATGCAAAGGTGTTTGCTTTAAGCAAATCCCACAACCTATTGGTACCATTAATGTTCCTATTGCACCTCCCTTGACCACACAAATTCCGCCACAGTATATGGATTTAAAAGAGGTATTTAACAAGGTCCAGTCAGAAGGGTTACCTCCTCATAGACCTTATGACTGTACTATAAACTTATTACCAGGGACTATGCCTCCCAAGGGAGGAGTTTATGCCTTGTCCCCCCAGGAAAATCTTTTTTTGGAAGAATATATAAAGGATGCTCTCAGAAAGGGTCATATCCGTAGATCCTCCTCACCAGCCGGGGCTGGGTTCTTCTTTGTCTCTAAAAAAGAAGGAGACCTACGCCCCTGTATCGATTATAGGGGTTTGAATAGGATTACCATAAAAAATGGCTACCCTATTCCCCTTATATCAGAGCTGTTTGACAGATTGAAGGGAGCTCGAGTCTTTACTAAGCTCGATCTCCGAAGTGCATACAATCTAGTCAGGATTAAGGACGGTCACGAATGGATGACCGCATTTAACACCAGAATGGGACATTACGAATACCTGGTTATGCCGTTTGGATTATGTAACGCTCCAGCGGTATTCCAGGATTTTATTAACGATGTCCTAAGAGAGTACCTTCACATGTTCGTTCTAGTGTACTTGGACGACATTCTCATCTATTCCCCAGACCTAGAGACACATCACGAACATGTGAGAATTGTACTGAAAACCCTGTTACAGAACGGTCTTTACTGTAAACTGGAGAAATGCCAGTTTGACCAAACGGAGATACAATTCCTTGGATACGTTATATCTCCGTCTGGTTTCCAGATGGATCCCCGCAAACTGGAGGCAGTCTTACAGTGGCCATTGCCCAAGGGCCTTAAAGCTACCCAACGCTTTATAGGTTTTGCGAATTACTACCGCAAATTCATAAAGGGATTTTCCTCCGTGATTTCCCCTATAACCAATTTAACCAAAAAAGGAGCAAATTGTATATCTTGGCCCAAAGAAGCAAGAGAGGCATTTGAACGGTTAAAATCTTTATTTTCCTCAGCACCTGTCCTGACCCATCCTGATCCAACCAAACCATTTTATCCTAGAGGTGGATGCGTCAGAGACAGGAGTTGGAGCCATTCTGTCTCAGAGAGAAAGTCCTGATACGCCTTTACATCCCTGTGGATTTTACTCTCGCAAACTCACACCTGCAGAGAAGAATTATGACATAGGGAATAGGGAACTTTTGGCCATTGTACTTGCCCTTAAGGAATGGAGGCATCTCTTGGAAGGTTCCAAAGAGCCACTTTTGATCTTTACTGATCATAAGAATTTGGCTTATATTGGGGACGCTAAGAGACTGTCCTCTCGTCAGGCTAGATGGTCATTGTTCCTCTCCCGATTCAATTTCGTAATTACGTATAGGCCTGCTACTAAAAACACCAAGGCAGATGCACTTTCTAGGCAGTTTGAGACAGAGGAAGTTCCGGAACAGGAGATATATCCTATTATCCCTCCTGAATGCCTCATTGCCACTACAGTTTCCGAAGTGTCTTCTCCACTCTTCTGTGCCATAATAGCAGACCAAACTCAGGCACCTGTGGGAAAACCTCCGGACAAACTGTATGTGTCACCTCAGTTCCGAAAAAAGGTACTAAATATGTTCCATGACAACCTCACAGCGGGCCATCCTGGAGTCCATAAAACTCTCTCTGCCATCTCCAGGAGGTTTTGGTGGCCTGCTCTTAGAAACGATATCAAAGATTATGTTGGGGCATGTCAAATATGTGCCGTTTCTAAAGTTCCTCCTAGATCGCCCCCTGGACTGTTACAACCACTGCCCATACCTAGTGCTCCATGGACCCACTTAGCCATGGATTTCATTGTGGATCTACCCAGTTCAAACGGGTTTAATACAGTCCTTATGGTTATCGATAGATTCACAAAGATGGCACATTTTGTCCCACTTAAAAAATTACTATCTGCTCAAGATCTAGTTCAAATATTCTTGAGAGAGATCTTGCATGGTGTACCCAAAAGCATAGTATCTGACAGAGGTACGCAGTTTGTTTCTGGTTTTGGCGTTCCTTTTGTAAGCAATTGGGCATCGAACTCTCCTTTTCGTCAGCGTATCACCCTCAAACAAATGGAGCAGCAGAGAGGGCGAATCAGTCTTTAGAAGCCTATTTACGTTGCTTTATAAATGCCAATCAGTCTAACTGGTATGAGCTCTTACCCATGGCTGAGTTCGCCAGGAACAACGCCACTCATGAATCTTCTAATCATAGTCCATTCTTTGTAAATCAGGGTTATCACCCCGCTGTTTTTCCTTCTGAATTCTCAGACACGGAAATTCCTGCTTTGAACACCCGTTTAGAATCAATTCATGATACCTGGGATTCCGTCCATTCAGCTCTGCAAAAAGCTTCATTACGAGCAAAGGTCCAAGCTGACAAAAAACGGGGCGCTAATCCTGTCTATCTTCCAGGTGACAGGGTGTGGCTCTCCACAAAACATATCAAACTTAAGGTCCCGTCCTTGAAATTTGCCCCTCGGTACATAGGTCCCTTTCGAGTTACCCAACGTATTAATCCAGTGACCTATTCTTTGGCACTTCCGGCTCATATGAGAATTGCGAATACTTTCCATGTGTCTCTGCTCAAGCCCCTTACTTGCAATCGCTACACCAGGTTATCCACTCCTCCTCCGCCCTTGGTAGTGTGTGATCAAGAAGAATACGAAGTCCGTTCTATCATGGACTCCAAATTATCCAGAGGTGTCTTGTCCTATCTCGTTGACTGGAAGGGTTATGGTCCCGAGGAACGTTGTTGGGTTCCTGCTGACCTGGTCCATGCGCCCCGTCTTATCCGGTCGTTTCACAACCGCTTTCCTCTTAAGCCGGGTCCTTCCCGCCCGGTGCGCGGTCTTCGAGTGGGGGGTACTGTTGCGGTCACCGGCCGCGCCGACAACACGAGCTTACCTGCTCGTCGGCGAGCTGGGAACCGCTCCTTCCGTTCTTCCGGGCATCACGCCCGAATCAAACATGGCGCCGACCACGTGGTCGCGCCTAAGAGTAGCTCCGCCCCTGAGAATTATACCAACGTATGCGTGACGTCACGACGTCAACGCACACGCACGTTTTGGGGTCAGAGGTCGCCCTCTGACCAATCACAGCCTAGAGAGGGGTATTTAAACCCCTAGCTTTTCCCAGTACTGGTTTCAGTTTCCTGGTTTCCTGAGAGTGCTATTTTCGTGTTTCTGATTTCCTGGTATCCTGATCCTTGGCGTTTCCCTGGTTATTCTGATCTCTGGTTTCCCTGACTTGGCTTGTTTAATCGGTATTGAGTATTTTCTGGCTTCCTTGACCTCGGCTTTGCCTTTGACCATTCTCTGTCTCTAGCGTATTAGTCCGGCCATTCTAAGGTCCGGTTTACGCTCTATCCTGTTATTTTCCTTTTCTTACTTATGTATATGTTTACATAGTTTCTGCGTGCTGGACCACATTACTAGCCGTGACACCCAGACCGTTATGACGGTTCAGGACCGTCAGCGGTCCAAACGCACGTTTTACCGCTGACGGTCCTGAACCGTCAGCGGTCCTGAAGGGGTTAAAGACATACACACAAACAGTAACACAGACATACACATAATCACAAACACACACTCACAGACCTACTGTCAGGATCCTATCCTGACATCCAAGATATTGTTTTATTTTATTGCTTCAATACCTGTTTCTCGCCTCTAGTGGCCTCCCTAGCCATTAGTCAATACTCAGTTGCTCTCACCTGCCTCATATGATCTTTCAAGTCTTGAAGTCAGTGTTGTGACATAGAACGTCTGATCCTGGCTCCTGAAAACATCCTGTATTAATCTGCATTATTTCAATCTGAAGAGACTTACATGCTTGATCTACCATACTGGAATCTACGTACCTGCCTCAACTGCTGCAACTCTGCATAATCCTGTAAGCAACCTGTACTTAGGGCAGGATTAATATAGGGGCTGATGGAGCTGCAGCTCCAGGCCCAGGCCTATGGAATAGGCCCATTTAAAAAAATATATATATATATTTTTTTTTACTTTTTTTTTTTTTTACACACTACTCTTGGGTTTGCCATCTGACTGGTATTTTATTGGCACAGCCGATATTTAAGGCTGCCTGGCCATGTCGATATTGCAGTAATACCAGCAATACAAATGCAGATATTTTTCTCTAACTAAACTGAGATTTTATTAAAGACACGGAGGCTCCTTTTATGCTTCTCTTTCTTTAATTCTCCCTCAGCAGCGAAGAGAGATGTATACAAAAAGAGAAAAAGCAATATAACATTTGCATATTCACAGTGCTACTAATAGTATCCACCACATTAGTATATAAGGTGTAGCACTCCATCCTTCTTCCTCTTTCCGTAGCGATCCGAAGACCAGTCCAATAACCAAAACGATAAACTTGAACCGAAACTGGAAAATCGGGTATTAGTCAAACATCCATTCTTTATGGGCAAACTGTAGAACTGTCCTTCGAAACTTCAACACCTCAATAGAAATATTCAGCCTAAAATGAGAGGAGAAATATGGTAATATCTCGGTTGTCCATCTTCTTCCTCTTTCTTTGCTGCTCCCTCAGACCAGATAAGTACACTTTCCCTATTACCAGTTGTATGTGTGATAAAGTGAAGGCAGAGAGGCCTTTTAACCCCAGGGGAAGTATGTGTAGTTTTTGTGTTGCACAACACAAAGCTTTGTTTAGTTATGGGCCCTTGGGGTGGAGTATTTGGAGAGAAGGGTGGGCCAATGCTCCACTCCACAGTTTAGTAGTTTTCTTGGGAGACAAAGATCCAGGCCAGGGTTTTTGGACTGTCTCCAGCCCACTGCTCAGCTGCAGATGATCAGCTGTAGCAGTGGGAATAAACCACTCCCTGCTAGGCAGGTACAGGGGGATTGCTGGCTTCCTCTCAGGAAGCAGGTAGGAGATAGGGTGTTCTCTCCAGTAAGAGAGTCAAGGAGACTAGGCACTGGGAGTGCTGGCTTGAGGCACTGGGAGTGCTGGCTTGGAGCACTAGGAGTGCGGAAGGAAGCAGTCAAGGCTGGCTTGGAGCTCTGGAGTGCTGAGAGCGGACAAATACACTAGGTTGGTGAAACCCACAAATTTTGTTATAGTTTAACCCCTGATAGATAGGGAATCTGATGTGAGTTAGTGCTCAGACGAGCTAGGCTTTTTGTTGTAGGGATTTGTGTTACATCATTGCATTTATGTTTCGTTTGCTGCTGCCTGATGTGTAAATTTACAAATAAAGTTGCCGGGATTATAAGAAAATAAAAGGACTGTGCATGTTTTGCCCTAGAGGACCGTGCTATCTACTAACAAGGATCACAATGCTTTTTGTGGAATTGTACTATTTGTCCCTATTCTTTTAGGGTTTTATTTATGTATATTTGTTCCTACTGACATTAGTTTCCATACATCTGTTATTGGCTTTACCTATTTGCCTTATTTGTTTGTGTGTGACCGGGATTTATTACAGGTTCTTTCTACTAGCTGTATCACCAGCCCTGTTTCCCTCACCTCCCCCTCCCGGCACGTTTCTAGTACCTGCCGATGGACCGTAACCCGTCCGCGTGGCGGTTACTTTCATTTTTGTTTTCACCGCTCGCGAGCGGCGCACATGCGCGGTACACTCGCGGCAGCCGTATTTTGTTTTTTTTCTCGTCGCCACTCAGGCGGCGGCCATTTTAGGTGCTAGCACATCGTGGGTGTCGAGCATAGCGAGCAGCAATCGGCACTGATGTTCTAACTCTCCAGACGGGTAAATTTTTAGTATAAATTAGAGCTATCCCCCTTCTCCCTGTACCCATTCTTATCCTGTGCTTGGGTTAAGCAATCCTTGCACTTTGTTTATTTATTATTTTAATTCTTGCACTCATTTTATTTGCCATGCAGTCTGCTGGCGATAACCTACCTAGTCATCTCAGTCCCTCAGTGGGAACACCTTGCCCTGACCCCCAGGCTGACCTTGGACTCAGAAGAATTCCAGAGCCTACTGGAGGCCACCATGTCCAGCTCTATCTCTAAGGCCATCTCATCAGTCATGTCCTCTACCATTTCACAATCCATTACTCAGGCTCTCAAGCAAGCCCACCCTCACGCTACCCCTGTACAGCCACCTACCCTTCCTGAAGGGGCATTACCAAGGAGCAATTCCCAAAACTGCCCCCCCCCCCCACCCACACACACAGGTAAACCCTTTTTTGGTTGACACGCCTCAGGCTGTCCATGATGGCGCGCAACAACCGCGCATTAGAGCTTCTGGCCCGGGCTACGGCGGCCAGAGAATGGAAATGGGCACGGGCCCAAGATATACTGTCTGACTCAGGGGATGAGGGGTCAGATGACCAATACTCGGATCCTTATGAGGCCGAGTTCTCAGAGGGAGAGAGCCTCCAGGGAAAACAATTCCCTTCGGCACCAACACGTGCCACGGCACAGTCAGAGGCGCTCGATGCAGACGCAGCCCACGACACCAAATACATACCCTTGTTTGACCTGGATAATTTAAGTCATCCGCGCTCCGCTGAATGGGAGCCCTCCGAGCATATCGCTTGATACCTAGCCCTCAGGGTACGTAAATCCCTCTCCCAGGAGGGTCGTAACTGTCAGGGTACCTGTGGTCTCTACCTCCGAAAGAGGTAGAGACTTAGCTGTTCCTCCATCCAGACGGCCTGATGGCTCCCTTCCCCACGGTCTATCCGGTCATGCAAGGCCGGCCGCGAGGGAGTGACTGCCTTTTACAGCATCTAGGCAGGAAGTTGTCATCAGGACACTCCTCCGGAACGACCTGTCACTCAATTGCTGCAGGACCAATCAGGACGCCTCGGAGGCGTGGTTACTGCTCTGAACAGGGTATTTAACAGAGCTTCTTTCATTAGCTCATTGCCCTGTCGTGGTTCTAGCTTGTTCTAGTCACTCAGTGCTTGTGTATTCTATTATCCCTTTTGGTTTTGACCCGGCTTGTTTACCTTACTCTGCTTATCTCTGTTACCCTTGATTCGGCTTGTCTCTCGCTTACCTGTCTTCTGTTACCCTCGACCTCGGCTTGTCTTTGACCATTCTTACTGTACTACTTACGTTAGTCCGGCCATTCTAAGGTCTGGTATACGTATCTGGCTACTGTTTGTACTCTGCGTGTTGGATCCCTGTCCCGATCCTGACAGTAACAAGCTGAGAGCTGAATGCCCCCGACCCATCCTACCGGATGCTGTGGCTAAAACCCTTGAAGTGGACCCACAGATAGTCCAGTTTCTTGCTAAAACCGTCTGGAAACTTAAGAAGAGACTAGACTATTCCCTCCGTAACTGTCAGGACAAGTTCCTAGCACACTGGGTCCCGTCAGTAAGTTGTATGAACTGCTGGAAGCAGCTCAGTCGGGTGAGGCACAATTGGACTTTGAAGTGGCGTTTGGCTGGCTCAAACGCTTGGTCTGTATGATTGGCAACGCCAATACAGCCATGTCTACCGAACGCAGGAAAGCTATCCTGCTCAAGATCGAACACAAACTAGCTAGCATGGCCTCCTCTGAACCAGGGGCCTCATCTAAAGGCTTGTTATTCGGTGAGTCCTTCGTTTAAGACCTGGGCTCATACGTAAAAACCTTCACAGCTCTGGACAAAGCCCAATCGTCCATTAAACGAGTCTTCAACCAAAAGGTTTTCGGTGGGGCCGGTAGAGGTAGGAGCCGTCTATCCGACTGCAACTCCAGAGGTTTCTCCAGACTGGGCAGAGGCTCCTTCAACACTCAGAGACAGAACCAAGAGCGTTCCTATACTCCGTTCTTCCCATCTCGAGGAAGACCTTGAAATGCCCGCGGCGGCAGAGGAACATCCACAGGAAAACGCCCTTATGGTGAGTACAATTTTTCCCATATAAATGTGGGAGGCAGGTTAGCTTTGTTCTCTCAAACGTGGGCCATAATCACATCCGACAGTTGGGTGTTACAGACCATAGAGGGTTATCACCTAGAATTAGCGGTGGGTGCTCCACATACCAAAGCCCCGCCACAATCTCATCTCCTCGGAGATCAGGTCTCTGCAGGCCAAAAATGCTAATGAGGAAATCCCTCTAAACACACCAGGTTTTGTGAGCAACCTGTTCTTAGTGCCAAAAAAAGGCGGAGGCGTCCGCCCAGTTATCAACCTGCGACCCCTCAAATGCCTTTGTCCAATACCGGCATTTCAAGATGGAGGGCATACACTGCCTCTGAGACCTACTCCTCCCGGGAGACTGGACGGTCAAACTCGATTTACAGGACGCGTATCTAACGGTCCCAATAGCGGTGGGCCACAGGAATCTGCTTCAAATCCGGGGACACAGAAATGGCGTTTCTCATGCCTTCCTTTCAGACTGTCCTCTGCTCCCTGGTGCTTCACAAAAGTGCTGAAGCCAGTGGTTGCCTTTCACGGGTTAGACGGGTCCGTCTTATTATATATCTGGACGATATCCTAATACTCTCGGGAACACGGTCCCTACTGTTAGTCCACTTGTCATGGACTAACAGACTAACATCTCCTCCAGAACCTCGGCTTCCTGGTGAGCTGGGAGAAATCGGTACTGCAACCCTCTCAACAGATGGTATTTTAGGGGTTCCGAGTCGACTCCGTCTGACAAATCCTATGCCGCCCGGCAGAAAAGATGTACAACATCAAAATGGAAATAAGGCGGTTAATGAACCGTCCGGACATTTCTCTGAGACAATTGGCACGAGTAATCAGACTTCTGGCGGCCTCCATACAGGCGATCTTCCCGGGACCATTACACTACCGGGCACTACAACGGCTGAAAGCGCCTTGCCTCAGAAACGACCAATCATACAAGACCAACGTCACCCTGCACGAGGAATTCAGGGAAGATCTGAACTGGTGGTTAACCCACATGGAGGCGTGGAACGGACGAGCGATCTTTGGTTCCACCCCGGATCTCGTGATAGAGTCGGACGCAAGCTTACATGGCTGGTGCGCGCGTTGTGGCTCCATATCCACCGGAGGCAGATGGTCAGTAGACGAATCGTTCCTACACATAAATTCACTGGAACTACTGGTAGCCTCGTTTGCCATCTGCAGCCTCTCACCCAGGGGCTTTTCTTGCTCGATCCTTCTCAAGTTGGACAACGTCTCGGCAGTCAGGTACATAAACCATCTGGGAGGGACCAAATCACGCATCTTAGCGGTCTTGGCTCGAGACTTCTGGCATTATTGTTTGCAGAACAACGTGTCGGTTACCGCGGAACACATACCGGGATTGGACAATTACACTGCGGACTGGAACTCCCGATACCTGAGGGACTTGAGGGATTGGAGACTTCAATCAAAGGTATTCTGCAGGATCGCTAAGTTATGGGGACCTTTGAGTGTGGATCTTTTTGCATCCAGACTGAACACACAGCTTCCTCAGTTTTTCAGCTGGCGACCAGACCCAGAAGCCATGGCGACAGGTGCGTTCCTCCAGGATTGGACCAAGGGCCGAGCATATGCCTTCCCTCCGTTCAACCTGATTGCTCAGACTCTGGCGTACCTCCGACGCTACAGCAGGGCCGGACTGGGAACAGAAAGCAGCCCTGGAAAAAAAAATATTCCAGCCTTATAATTCATCGTGCCACAGAGTGTTTATGGTTTTTATCTCGATGTGCTTTGGGAGCTGTTATATTGTTTCTTACCCGCAGTCCCTCACTCCATATGATCCATGGGTATTACAGTGCTGTAATACCCACCCTCCAGGCTGACACAAACAAGCTCACTACAGACAAGCTCCACAACACACACAAGTTCTCTTACTCATACACCTGCTCACTACAGACACGCTTACTGATACACACAAGCTCACTACAGACAAGCTCGCTGACACACACAAGCTAACTCAAGTCAAGATCACTGATACACACAAGCTCACGAAAGACAAGCTCAATGACACACACACAAGCTCACTACAGACAAGCTCAATGACACACACACAAGCACGCTACAGACATGCTCACTGACACAAATACAGACAAGCTCATTTGCCACACACAAGCTCACTACAGACATGCTCACTGACATACACAATGTCCCTATAATCTCACTAACACACACTCAATCACAGTACAGACATGCTCACTGACACTCACACAGGCTCACACACACACATAAGCTCACTACAAGCTTACTGACACACACATAAGCTCACTACAAACGCACTGAAACACACAAGCTCACTACAGACATGCTCACTACAAGCTCACTGACACACACACAGGCTCACACACACATAAGCTCACTACAAGCTCACTGACACACGCAGGCTCACATACACATAAGCTCACTACAGACATGCTCACTGGCACATACAGGCTCACACACACATAAGCTCACTAAAAACTCACTGACACACACAAGCTCACTACAGACATGCTCACTACAAACAAACTCACTACATGCTCACTGACACACACAAGCTCACTATAGACAAGCTCTCTAAAACACACAAAAGCATAATACAGACAAGCTCACTGCAAGCACACTGACACAAACAAGCTCACTATAAGCTCAGTGACACACACTCAAGCACAATACAGACATGCTCACTACAAGCTCACTGACACACACATAAGCTCACTACAAACTCACTTACACACACAAGCTCACTACAGACATGCTCACTGACACACACACAGAAGCTCACTACAAACTCACTGACACACACAAGCTCACTACAGACATGCTCACTACAAGTTCCCTAAAGCACACACACATAAACTCACTACAGACTCACTGACACACACACATTCTCACTACAAGCTCACTGACACACATAAGTTCACTACAAGCTCTCTGACACACAACCTCACTACAGACATGCTCACTACATGCTCACTGACATACACAATGTCACTAAGCTCACTGACACACACTCAAGCGCAGTAGACATGCTCACTACAAGCTCACTGACACACACATAAGCTATTGGTTGACATTATTTTTCACATGTTCTCTAGGGAAAAAAAAGTGACATTACATTTAAGGACGATAACTATCCCAGAAAATTGTGAACTACATCTGAACCTTTTATCTAATATTAAAAAGGACTACTCACTAAGGTGTTTATTGGTGATTTTAAGACCACAATAGCAAAGTTGGGGAAAAATTCCAATTCTATTAAAAAATATATATATTTTTTTACAACTTGAATATTTGTCCTAAGTATTGAAAGACAATTCATCAGCACAACTCACTTTTTATTAAATAAGCCCCTTAATATTTATATCAAAGGTAACATGCGTCCAACGGATGATTAGAAAATAATTATTAACTTTTTAGGTTTTTCTACATCTATTAGTGTCTTAAAGGAACACTCCAAGCATCCTAACCACTACAGCCCGCTGGGACTATTGCTAAGTTGGAAAAATTGTCTACATCATCTAATACCATAAACAAATGCTTTTTAACAACTACAGACCTCTGTAGTGGTTTTGGTGCCAGGAGAGCCCTGCTGCCATTCATCACTAAGGTGTCAAACTTTTTTTTAGCATGGATTGACATTTATCTAGGTTTTACTGGGCAGTGGGCGCCCATCCCACAACTGTTACATCTGGTATTCTACAGCAGGAGAAGCCATATTTCACTGCTTAGAACAAACTATGACTGGAGTCATAAGCTGAGAGTATCAGTGCTGTCCTCAATCTGCATGGTAGCATGCTGTAGTAGTTGTGGTATTTGAATTGTTTTGATCAATTTAGAATTTCAGTTTACGGTTTACTATAAACTGGTGCTTACTGTATATAGTCCACAAAGTTTTATTATTTAAACCAGGGCTGCCCAATAGGTAGATCCCCAGACGTCGTAGTTCTACAACATCTGGGGATTTACATTTTAGGCAGCCCTGATTTAAACAGTGGATTGTCTGAAATTCACAAGTGTCCCTTTAAATTTAAAGTCTGTGTTAAATTCCTGTCAATTATCAGTTTAATGAAAAAACCTGCCAGTGTTTTCCACAGGGATTAATTCACACACATAAGCTCACTACAAGCTCTATACATACATACACACACACACACACACACTACAAACTCACTGACACACACTGGATCACTACAAGCTCTATACACACACACACTAACACACACACACTGACACACACTAGATCACTGTAAGCTCTACACACACACACTACACACTCACTGACACACACTGGATCACTACAAGCTCTATACACACACACACACACACACACACACACACACACTGAATCACTACAAGCTCTACACGCACACACACACACACACACTGGATCACTACAAGCTCTATACACACACACACACACTGGATCACTACAAGCTCTATACACACAAACACACACTGGATCACTACAAGCTCTACACACACACACACACTGGATCACTACAAGCTCTATACACACACACACACACACTGGATCACTACAAGCTCTATACACACACACACACACTGGATCACTACAAGCTCTATACACACACACACACTGGATCACTACAAGCTCTATACACACACACACACACTGGATCACTACAAGCTCTATACACACACACACACACTGGATCACTACAAGCTCTATACACACATACACACACTGGATCACTACAAGCTCTATACACACACACACACTGGATCACTACAAGCTCTATACACACACACACACACTGGATCACTACAAGCTCTATACACACATACACACACTGGATCACTACAAGCTCTATACACACACACACACTGGATCACTACAAGCTCTATACACACACACACACACTGGATCACTACACGCTCTATACACACATACACACTGGATCACTACAAGCTCTATACACACACACACACTATCAATCATGGGCTGCTTAGTGGATATATAAGTACCTGTAACTTCACTGTGCAGTGTGAGCATTTTCCATGAAGCTCTTCCACTTCCTGTGTGAAAGGTCACCAGGGAGAGGCTGGGGGCGCTTTAGTGCGGGGGCTGGATTTGCAGACTGTCCATGCAGAGCTGGAAAGAAGCTGATTTTGTGAGAGAGTGAGAGAGACTTTCAGTGATCTCTCACTCCTCTCTGCTGCAAACCAGCTGTCACCTGTTTCTGTTACCGGCCTTTGGCAGCCTCACTGCGGCCATCCAGGAAACTTTCTGCCCCAGGCTCCAGCCCCAAACAAGAAGGTCAGAGGAGGAAAAAATGAGTAATGTGCTGCACTGCCGGCCCCAGGTGGGCCCACCGGGGATTTTCCCGGTATCCCGGTGGGCCAGTCCGGCCCTGCTCTACAGGAGCACGATGGTACTGATAACCCCTTGCTGGAGGTCGCAACCTTGGTCGCAACCCCACCTTGGTCGCAACCTTGGTCGCAACCCCACTTACTGGAAATGGCGATCGAATACCCACGGTTGTTACCGGATCATCCCTCCCTGCTAACCAATCCGGATGGGGAGAACCACAACCTGATAGAACAAGGACTTCTTCGTCTCATGGGATGGCTCCTTTCAAGGGACCCTGGGAAATCACAGAGGTTTCGAGAACAACTACCAAACTACTGGCAAACGCTTGGGCGCCGGGAACGCTGCGTTCCTATACCACGGCATGGAGAACATGGTCCAATTGGTGCTTGGAAAGATCGGTGGATCCCGTATCAACCTCTGTAAAAACGGTGATGGATTTCCTTCCGCACCTATTTGAATCAGGCAAGGCCTTCCGCACCATCAACATGTATCGATCAGCCATCTCAGCAGGTCATGATATTGTGGATGGACTGCCGCTCGGACAGAATCCCTTAGTCTATCGCCTGCTCAAGGGTGTTCGTTTCTCACGCCCACCTAAACCTAGATATGGATCCTTTTGGGATGTTTACGCGGTGTTCAAACTTATGGACGAATGGCCCGCTAATACGTAATTGTCATTAAAACAATTGCTAAATTTCTTATACTGTTTTGTCTGCTATCTTGTAAGCAAGTGTCTGACGTGAGGGCTTTGGATTGGCAGGCACGTTCACTCCGGAAGGAGTGTCATTCGATATCTCACAGAGAACGAAATCAGCAACCAAGCAGGTTTTCTACCCAAGAATCCCAACTCAATCCAGTCTATGCCCGAGGTTGTGCCTAAAAGAATACGAATCTCGCACTTCTACTCTACGGCTATCAATGACAGACCTTTGTTCATCTCGCCGAAGAAACCACATCTTCCTGTAACTACACTCACTCGTTGGGTCAAGTGGTTATTAGCTTCAGTCGGGATAAATGTCACGGTTTTCTCATCCCATTCTGTCAGGGGCGCCATGGCCTCTAAGGCATCGACGATAGGATGTTGATTGGAGGACATCTTGAAGGCCGCAGATTGCTCTCCGGAATCTACAGTCCTGAATTTTTATTTTAAACCAATCCAGCACTTCTCGGAAAGAGTTATAGCGCAGCTGTGAGAAAACCCACCGGGAGTTCGGGGTTTTCTCTGAGCATTCGTCTGTTTGGTTTATTCGTTTATTTAATGCCACATTGGTTGAGTAGATTGAAACTACCGAACACCGACCACCCTCCTGGCTCATTGACTTCAAAGGAGCCCGTCAATTAAACGCTCTCTAAGGGTGGCCGCCATTCGTATATACAAATGCCACGTGGCGGAGAAAATGGCCATCTTGTTTGTTCGGGACAATGGCAGCGGTCTGGAACTAAAATCGGACACTCGACTTCCCGAACACCGGTCTCAAACATCCGAACGATGGAACTGTATTTCACAAACAACTAGGAGAGTACTTTTCTGTACTTTGATGTCTTCGTATGAGGGGAACAATCGCTCCTATGAGCCAGGAGGCTCCGTTCGTGGATTATGGAGTTATTTGACATTTTCAGAATTGACCGACTGCACACGCTGAATTCGTGGAACTATTTTGGGCAAGAGCTTTGTGTGCGGTCGGTAACTTAAGACTTCCACACTTTTTTAAAAAACCTGAACCGATCTGGGTGAAATTTAAATATGTTGTTCCCCCAGATCGGGGCTACCAGAGGATGTGACATTTGTGGGGATACCTTAAGAATAAAGGGTTGTTCTGAGTTTTGGCGAAAATGTGTGCACTTCGCCTGGAGATAATTGGGTTATTCATTAACTTATCTCATTATCTCACAGGCGGAGACAGGGAGTGTTTAAGTGTAACTGTACCTTATGATTGGCTATTTGGTTTGTGTACTGTGGGAGGTCCTCCTGCAAGGGGACCTCCATAAAAGCCTGTGTGGTCTCAATAAACATCAGTCTTGTTACACCCTTCATCATGTTTTGGCTGGTGTTTGGGTACCTGATTACCGTATATACTCGAGTATAAGCCGACCCGAATATAAGCCGAGGCCCCTAATTTTACCCCAAAAAACTGGGAAAACTTATTGACTCGAGTATAAGACTAGGGTGGGAAATGCAGCAGCTACTGGTAAATTTCTAAATAAAATTAGATCCTAAAAAAGTTATATTAACTGAATATTTATTTACAGTGTGTGTATATAATGAATGCAGTGTGTGTGTGTGTATGAATGCAGTGTGTATATGGATGCTGTGTGTGTATGCAGTGTGTGTATGAATGCAGTGTGTATATAATGAATGGAGTGCAGTGTGTGTATATGAGTGCAGTGTGTGTATGAGTGCAGTGTGTGTATAATGAATGCAGTGCAGTGTGTGTATGAGTGCAGTGTGTATGCAGTGTGTATATAATGAATGCAGTGTGTGAGTGCAGTGTGTATATAATGAATGCAGTGCAGTGTGAATGCAGTGTGTGTATGAGTGCAGTGTGTATGTATGAGTGCAGTGTGTATGTATGAATGCAGTGTGTGTGTGTGTGTGTGAATGCAGTGTGTGTGTATGAATGCAGTGTGTGTGTGTATGAATGCAGTGTGTGTATGAATGCAGTGTGTATATAATGAATGGAGTGCAGTGTGTGTATATGAGTGCAGTGTGTGTATGAGTGCAGTGTGTATATAATGAATGCAGTGCAGTGTGTGTATATGAGTGCAGTGTGTGAGTGCAGTGTGTATATAATGAGTGCAGTGTGTGTATGAGGGCAGTGTGAATGCAGTGTGTGTATGAGTGCAGTGTGTATGTATGAGTGCAGTGTGTATGTATGAATGCAGTGTGTATGCAGTGTGTGTATGAATGCAGTGTGTGTATATAATGAATGCAGTGCAGTGTGTGTATGAGTGTGTGTATGAATGCAGTGTGTGTGAGTGCACTGTGTGTGTGTATGAGTGCAGTGTGTGTGTGAGAGTGCAGTGTGTGTGTGTGTGTGAGTGCAGAGCATTGGTGGGGTGGGCATTTTATTAATTATTATTATTTAATTATTATTGTAATATATATATTTTTTTAATGTTGTTATTATTTTTTTATTATTATTTTTTTTTTATTTTTTATTTATCACGTTAGATATAGTCTTTATTATGTGTATCATGCATTATGGCATCATGACAATAGTTTTTCTCCAGGCCCAAGTAACAACCTATGTTGAAGTACATGTTACAACCAGGTGAAAACCGAGATATTACCCTATTTCTCCTCTCGATTTAGCCGGAATATTTCTATCGAGGTGTTGAAGTTTCGAAGGACAGTTCTACAGTTCGCCCATAAAGAATGGATGTTTGACTACTACCCGATTTTCCAGTTTCGGTTCAAGTTTATCGTTTTGGTTATTGGACTGGTCTTCGGATCGCTACGGAAAGAGGAAGAAGGATGGAGTGCTACACCTTATATACTAAGGGGGTGGATACTATTAGTAGCACTGTGAATATGCAAATGTTATATTGTTTTTTTCTCTTTTTGTATACATCTCTCTTCGCTGCTGAGGGAGAATCAAAGAAAGAGAAGCATAACTCGCCTCCGTGTCATTAATAAAATCATGACTTCACGTCATGTTAATAGTAAAATCTTGGAATTTCTCTGCAATACCAGCAGCAGCCAGTATCACTGTGTATGGAGAGAGGCAGGGATAGACAGTTACAGTATATCCCTACATCTCTATACTCACTGATCCGCGGAGGAGCAGCTACACAGCACAGAGTTCAGACAGCAGCTCCCAGCCTGCAGAGACACAGCTCAGGTAAGTGAAGAATGGGGGGAAAGGCAGCAGGGAAACATGAAGACACTAGGGGACACATGGGGACACTGAGACAATAGGGGACACTGGGAGACGTGGGGACACAGACACTAGGGGACACATGGGGACACACACTTGGGGACACTAAGACACTAGGGGACACTGTGAGACATGGGGATGCTGAGACACATGGGGACACTGTGGGACATTGGGAGACACATTGGGACACGGAGACACTAGGGATTCAGTGCCTCCATGTCTCCCAGCCAGTGTCCTTAGTGTCTCAATGTCCCCATGTCTCCCAGTGTCCCCAAATATCTTTGTCCCCATGTGTCCACATGTCTCCCAGCCAGTGTCACCATGTCTCCCAGTGTCCCCATGTCTATGTCCACAAGTGCCCCCATGTCTTCCAGTTCCCCCATGCCTCGCAGCCATTGTCCCCAGTGTCTCTATATCTCCCAGTGTATGTGTCCCCATGTCCCTCAGTGTCTGTGTCCCCATGTCTCTGTGTCCCTAGTGTCTGTGTCCCCAAATGTCTCCCAGTGTCCCCATGTCTGTCTCCCAGTGACCCCAAGTGTCTCAGTGCCCCCATGTCCCCAAGTGTCTCAGTGTCCCAATGCCTCTCAGTGTCCTCTAATATCCTAGTGACACGGGAAACACAGACATGGGGACACGGGGAGAAATGAGGACACTGAGACACTGGGAGACTACAGGACTGGGCGACACAGACACTGTGATACATAGGTACACTGATGCCAGGCTGGTATTCCAATTCTTTGGACAGACATGCCCCCTTCTTGGGCATGTTCGCCCCTTTTGGCAGTTCTGGTCACGTGATTCGCGACAGTGGCCCACCCTTTTACCCCGCCCATTGACTTCACTGGACACTGCTGTTAGGGGGTATGGATTTACTTGAAAGATGAAATCATACATTAGAGAGAGATTAGCATAGAGTATGTGTTTTATTATAGCTTCATCCTTTGAGTTTCCCTCCAACACCATCTCCATTAGATACATGACGCTTGGGAGGTATGATTGTTTTAGTGTTTTTGGTCGATAAGATTCTGTAATTAGGCCCCATCATAATTGTCAGCACCAGGCCCACTTGGCTCTTAATTTGGCCCTGCCTGTACTATATTATACTGAAAGTACTTACCAGCTTTAACCATTTCAACCCTGTATCATCCTGAACCTGGCTGCAGTGGAAATAACGTCAAACCTACTTGTATATAAAAGACTTTATTCATTTACTCTCAAAGTATCCTGTTTGTGGCATATTGCCTTTGTTCTGTTTTAACTCTCAAAGTATCCTTTTTGTGGCATATTGCCTTAATTCTTTCTTTCAAGTAAATTTTTATGTCTAAAAAGACAAATAAAGTTTCAACCAATAACCCTGGCAATCGTCTCTTCTCTGACCTGCTCAGGAACATGACACCTACATACACATTTGACTTAGTATTTCACACATGGCTTCTCCATTTTGGCTTTATTTTATCGTAATATTTCATGTGTTGTTCATCTGAATTTGTAAAGAACAGTTATTATGTCCTGATATGTAAAACCATGTTCAAAGATGGTGACTTTCTTTTTCTCATGTATATTGTTTGTTAATGGGCAAATTTTTTTCTTTACTTCTAATGCAAATTACGCATATTAATTGCAACTAAAGAAAAATAACTCAAAATAGATTCACATAACCCTACACACAGGGCCGGATTAACATGGTGAGTGAAGTTCCAGCTCCATCCTGCTGTGGTAGGTTCAGGGACGTTTTAGCCGCAAAGCAAACAAGGCATTTGCCTTGGGCGGCATTTTCCAGGGGGCGGCAAAAAAAGCCGCCCCCAAATGCCCAGGGCAAATATCTTGTTAGCCTTGCGGCTAACTGATAAGCCAGGCTGGCGAGGGAGCACTTTCCCCTGAGCTCTCTGCTCAGCTCCCTCGCGCGCCGCAGAGTGATGCTGGAATATGACGTCATATTCCAGCTCCCAGCATCACTCTGCGGCGTGCGAGGGAGCTGAGCAGGAAGAGCTCAGGGGAAAGTGCTCCCTCTCCAGCGCCGACCGACCACCCAGCAGCCCCACTGGACCCCAGGGAGAGGGAGAACCCCCTCCCCACCAAGCATTCCACAAGGTAAGGAGGCTGGGGGGGGGTTAAATTCAAAAAGTGAGTGTGTGTGTGTGTGTGTGTGTCTGTTAGTGTGTGTTTGTGTGTCTGTTAGTGTGTGTGGGAATGTCTGTTAGTGTGTGTGTGTCTGTTAGTGAGTGTGTGTCTGTTAGTAAGTGTGTGTGTGTCAGCGAGTGTGTGTTTCTGTTAGCTAGTGTATGCGTATCTGTCAGTGAATGTGTATGTGTGTATTTAGAAGGCGGGGCAGGGGGGAAGGAAGGAAACCAGGCTACACCACAAATCTGTCCATCCTGCGGATGACTCCTTCTCTTCTCCTGACTGAGCTCTGGGTGAACTGCAGACTAGGGTTAACCATCCTATGCCTTTGTAGTCTGCAGCCAATCAGAGCTTTGTAGGAATAAGGGTGGTATGGGAATGCTGCTGGAGACTGCACAGAGGAGAAATATACAGTTACCCCATGGTAAGCTTGGAAAATTACTGTTACACACTTCCTACAACTACATGCCCCTCCTCTCCCCCCACTGTGATTTACAGTTGTGCTGAGCATAAATTTCATACCTCCCAAATGTCTCTATCTAGGAAGGGCAGTACTTATTTTGGGCCCAAATCCTTGTCCCTCTCTTCTATACTAATATCCCTCTTTTCTAAGAGCTCCATGTTGTTGGTGTGCCTGTATGTATAGCAGAGCTCTACAGTGATACAATTACATAGTTACATAGGCTAAAGGGAGACTTGTGTTCCTCAAGTTAAGCCTTTCTCACATCTGTAACGGAGCTCCCTGTGCCCGACTGGGTACCTCCACCTAGGACCGCTTCCTAGCTGGAACAGGAAACAAACCTCAGCACTCCTGCCCCCAGTCGCCGTGACTTGGCTGGGCTCCTGGAACCACTCCGTCCTGTAGCCGAATGGGGAACTCACTCTATCCACTCCCAGTCACTGGACGACACTCAGTCCTGGGAGCTCTAGTCCTTACAAGGACTTTCCCCATTGAATCCTCCACACTGGAACAAGTTGGAGTAGTGATTAGCCCTTTCCCCTCCCAGTAACCAGACAACAGATAGTTCTGGGAGTACAAGCTGGAATGCTTTAATCTGGAAAGATTGCCTGCTTATTTACGTTTATGGACACAGTCAAACATGCCCATGACACTCCCACAAAAAACAGGATAAACCCTCCCCTGTGCCTGGGAGATAATTGAGTCAGGAACATACAATTCACAAACACCCCAAAAGCACCTTCAAAACCCACGAAAACCCCCAAAGTTTACATCCCCTGATAGCCCTGATCTGGGTGACCAACATTCCAAAAATGACCCAGATCGGTTCAGGGGTTGGACTTTTCCATGGAAGTCAATTATTTGACTGGCCGTGTACATTGTCCTATGCCCAAAATAGTTCCATGAAATCAGTGCTAGCGGCTGGTCAACTTCGGAAACATAAAAATACGAGTAAAATACCGAACATAGTCTCTCATTGAACCATGGAGCTTGTTCCTCTCATTTAGACGAACGATTCCACCGAACAGTGTTCTTCTAGGATCTACAGAACCGAACACAGGAGATGATGGAAGTCCAGCGGTGTTCGGAGTTCCAGTGTCAGATTTTAGTTCCATGAACTCGACGACCAAACACCACTGCCTGCGTTCATTCGAACAAGATGCCCGCCACCTTGTGGTCGTTCATACGAATTGCAGCCACCCAGATGAACAATTAGAACACTGAGTTGAGAATCGTTCCAAGGTGTTACTAGGGATTATCAAGCTCCTGGGTGGGTTGTTCCTTTCCCGAATGGTATAGGGAAATTACACAAACCAAGCCAGTTAAACAGTCTTTTACAGGTTTCCCTGCAGGGCCCATACTCCGTGAACAGAAGGCTGGCAAGCAGGCTCCTCCAGGAGCTCGTGGCAAACTCACGTGGGAAGGGAGTTTGGCACAACATCTGTTTTTGTAGTTGATTCAATAGAAGGCCGTAAAAAAACCCAGTTTGAAGTACTTTCCAATTTTGCAACAAAATGGGAAAAAAATACTTATTGACCACAGAATGGCAATCAGATATTTTCTTGGATCAAGAAGCTGTTACTCCACATATTAACAATTATATCCCTGAATAAAATGTTTTTTCAAGTATTCATCCAGTTACTGTTTAAACATCTGTACAGACTCTGATCAGGCAGAAAATTCCACATCCCTATTGTTCTTTCTGTAAAAAATAAAAAGTTTACTTTGCCTTAGACTTAATCTCATTTCTTCCAGTCTAAATGGGTGACACTGTGTCCTGTGTATAGTCCTGTTTATGTATAGATTTCCAGACAATGGCTTGGATTGGCCCCAAATATATTTGTATAGTGCTATAATATCTAAGCCACTGTTTATCTAAACTAAAAGTATTTAAATTAGTTAATTTTTCTTCATAACTAAAATGTTCAATTTCTCGTATTAATTTTGGTTATAAGTGTCCCTTTAACCCCTTAAGGACCAAACTTCTGGAATAAAAGGGAATTATGACGTGTCACACATGTCATGTGTCCTTAAGGGGTTAAGGGGTTAAGTAGCCTTGTAAAATGTTAAACTGTATTTTTGTGTGTGCGCTGTTCCTTAATCTGTATTGTGTATACATTTTGGTCTTTATGGCAGCTTCACTGCTGAGAAATGCATGTCTCCTAGAAGCTTCCGAACTGCCGAATTTCCAAAGTGCCATATTTCCGAAGTGCTGAACCGCATTGCCGAAGTGCCGAAGTGCTTTGGATTTCTAAAAAAAGGCAAAACAGGAGAGGGAGGGCAAATTAAGGGGATGATGACAGGAATCTAACCCTAACCCTCACCCTACCCCTAACCCTAGTAGGGGTAGGGGTAGGGAATTGCTGAAGTCCCAAACTTCCAAAGTCCTGAATTTCGGAAGTGCCAGACCGAACCGAAGTGCTGAATTGCCAAAGTTCCGAATTTCGGAAGTACCCAACCAAATTTTTTGCCCATGCACATCCATAATTCCCCCTTTTGTCTTGATTTTATTCTTAGCCTTTCTTGCTTGACTTTTGTTTTTTGGATTCTAGATACCTCTGTGATAATGGCCTGGCTAGGTTATACATTGATCCGATATTCTGTGAGCCTCACCTGGCTCGTACCACCGATTATCCTCTTACCTGTTATTCTGACCGTGAGGGGCAGGTTCAGGTAAGGTCAGCTCACCTTTCCCTGCTCCCCCCAGCCACTGGACCCCCAGCAACTAAGTCCCCAGACGTTGACAGTTACGCTTTAAGTCAGCTATGCTTTCAGCTTGGTTACTCTGGCCTTAAATTTGAAATTCACTTTGAAATCACTTTGAATACTCACTTTAGTAAATAACTCTAAAAAATTGTGTCTGCCTTGATCTCAAAGACAGGATGTAAGAGGTAATGAATAAGCTATGGTGATATTCAAGTGGTTACCCAAACATATACAGTTATGCCATAAATTGCTAAAACAAAGTCTTTTTGAAAGTAATTTGAAAGTAAGATGTTAAACTCTCTGATTGTATAGGGGGTGCTTAAAGCAACCCTAACACCCAAATGTATGAATTCAATATCTAACCACAGAAAGGAGAAGCTCAAAAGGTTAAAGCAGGTAGTGATCTTTATTTTGCTGAAGAAGGATGAATAATTGATTAGTTTATCTCCTAGAAACAATATCTGGGGCAGACAGGTAATCTAATATCCAATATCCTTTGAAGCTAGTGTGTTTCTTTCCTTTGGTGACTGTGCTGTAAGGTGGCTGCATTTTCTAACTCTCTGTTCTGCCAGCCTTTAAAAATGTGGGACCTACTAGCTTTCCACGTTGGCATCTGAACGATGCCAGCTCTGCATACATTAAGGTAAGATACATATTAATGTAAAAATATTTCAATGGAATGCTTTTTTCCCTACTAAAATGTGAATTTTTTCACCATGAATCACTTGCAGAACATGTTGTATTTAATGTAAAATGTTATATATGGCATATACAGATATATATATATATATATATATATGTATGCTTACATCATACTGATCCCACATTATTTTAACAGAGGAGGTGCACTTTATTAGGGGGCATTTACTGTCAAGTAATCGTGTTGCATTGTATATAATACACTTTTTAAATTGAATTTTAATGTGAGCTTTGTGCTATTTCATTGAGAAAAATGTTTTTGAAAATGGCAATAAAGTGACAGTACAGTCATTGATTTATGTGCCACATGTAAAATGTACTTATAAATGAAGAATTATTTTTATTTCAGCATATTACTTCATGTGCACAATGATTTTGTTTTTAAGTCAGTATACGGCACCTCCCTTTGAGAATATGCTTAATTTTGGGTTTAATTACCTCAATACAGAGTCAATTAGAATTTGTCATTAAAACACAAATAATAGCCTTTATTGAAAATGTTTTGTTCCTGGTAGTAATTGAATTGCCATTAATATTAAATTATGTTGTTTAGAAATATTAAAAGGTAATTAAAATCCAGGCATAGATGTTTGCCAGACGTGATGTGGATAATGGCATGTGTTCATTGTGATGATAGTAATATTAACTATTAACGCCTAGACGTGTATTAAACAGTTTTACAATTCATTCCAAAATGTAACAGATCTTGAATAGCAGTGTGGTTCATCTGGTTGCTGGCCTGCTGGTTTAGATCTTTTTGTACAGTCCTATGTCTGAATGAACTTCACAGGGTAATTATGTCAGTACTTTAATAGCCACACATTGTATAAAACACTTATACAAGGTGCAGTGTGCCACAAACAAAGATAGTAGTAACACAGTTACCACTTGAATGAAGTGTATCTTCTTCCAAATGCTGTAGTTTTTGTTCTGGGTGTTCTGGGTGGACGGGACTCTGACAGGAAAGTCTGTGCGGATATCTGGGCTCCAACACGCAGTAAATATTCATAGACATATAAAGCTAACTACACAAAGGAATCTGCTTGAAAACAAATTAAACCTGGTAATCAAACATAATTAAAGAGACAAGCACTATATTAGCCATCAGCAACCAAGAATCTGTACAATTCAATGGTATCACTTTAAGAAAAGAAAATACCTTATAATGGAGCTAAACAAAGCGCTTTACAAATATGTACTGTATGAGTCAAAATTCAGTAGTATGTCAAGAACCATCTAAATGCACACTTAACTGGGAACTTTTACTTCACATGATTTGTAATATCTGTTTACTTATCTCTATATTGAACAATTATTTATTTGTAAGGAGTGGAAAATGCAATTATGGCAGACATTTACCCCCACCTCATTAGCTATCACCTGGGTGACTCCATCTTAGCTTACTGTTTATCATTGTTATAACCTCATAGGTGCCTACCGCCCCAAACTTTGTGGTTCTTTCCCAGCAAAAATAGGCCAATGGTACCTGTTCTGCGTTTTGAAATTTTCAGAGCACATTTCCAAGTGCAGGAGGGGACTGGGCACTTTGATTGTAAATTCCTGTCCTAATGTGTTTTACACCCCACCTCCTACAGAATGTAAGCTCGTTTGAGCAGGGTCCTCTTCAACCTATTGTTCCTGTAAGTTTATTTGTAATTGTCCTATTTATAGTTAAATCCCCCTCTCATAATATTGTAAAGCGCTACGGAATCTGTTGGCGCTATATAAATGGCAATAATAAATAAAAAATAGGACTATGCACAGAGCCCTTCATTAGTGCTCTCACAGACACACACACAAAAAGTTAGCATTTAGTAATTATAAAAAAAAAAACAGAGTGAGGAAGACAGAATGATCTATAAGATTAGGCAGAAAGAGGCTAAGCAAGTTATAAGAGCTTCCAAATCACACACAGAAGAGAAAATAGCACAGTCAGTAAAAAAAAAGGGGACCAAACATTTTTAGATACATAAATGAGAAAAGGAAAGTAGAACAAGGATTAGTTAGATTAAAAACAAAAGAAGGAAGGTATGTAGAAGAGGATAAAGGTCTAGCTGACTGCCTCAATGAATATTTTTGTTCAGTATTTACAGATAAAAATGAAGGAAAGGGACCTCAGTTAGGAAAAAGGACAAATTAGTCATTTATTACACGTGAGTTTACAGAGGAAGAGGTTCTATTTCAACTGTCAAAAGTAAAGACAAATAAGTCAATGGGACCTGATGGAATACACCCAAAGCTATTAAAAGAGCTTAGTGGTGTACTAGCAAAACCATTAACAGATTTATTTAACCAATCATTGTTAACAGGAGTAGTCCCAGATTGGTAGTTAGCGAATGTTGTGCCCATTCACAAGAAAGGTAGTAGGGAGAAGTCGGGCAACTATAGGCCAGTAAGCCTTACTTCAGTAGTGGGGAAAGTAATGGAAACCATGTTAACCCCTTAAGGACCAAACTTCTGGAATAAAATGGAATCATGACAGGTCACACATGTAACACAAGGGGTTAAAGGATATGATTGGTTAACATCTAAAACACATGGATTTCAAGATCAGAGACAACATGGGCTTACTTCAGGGAGATCATGCCAAACTAGTCGTATTGATTTTTTTGATTGGGTAAATAGATCAGGGTGGTGCAGTAGACATTGCTTACCTAGATTTCAGTAAGGCTTTTGGCACTGTTGCACATAGAAGGCTTATCAATAAATTGCAATCTTTAAGTTTGGATTCCAATATTGTTGATTGGGTAAGGCAGTGGCTGAGTGACAGGCAACAGAGGGTTGTAGTCAATGGAGTATATTCGAAGCTTGGGCTTGTCACCAGTGGGGTACGTCATGGATCTGTACAGTGGTGTACACATGACCCATGGGGCCCCGGTGCGAAAATTGATCCTTGGGCCCCCCCCCCTCGCGCTTACTCTGCGCGGGCCGGGGCAGCAACACCTGGCGGCGGGCACCTGGTCGCAGGGGTTGCAGGGCTGCGACCGCGGTATGTACGCCAGTGCATGCAGATGCACACACACTTAAAGGACCACTACAGACACCCAGATCACATCAGCTCAATGAAGTGGTCTGGGTGTCAGGTCCCTCTAGGTTTAACCCTGCAGCTGAAAGCA
The DNA here is from genome assembly GCF_036172605.1 of Pelobates fuscus. NCBI lineage: Eukaryota > Metazoa > Chordata > Amphibia > Anura > Pelobatidae > Pelobates > Pelobates fuscus. The sequence goes on from NC_086323.1 coordinate 169,148,119, forward strand.
TAGCAGTTTCAGAGACACACTCAGCGGCAGACATACATACACACTCACTTACAAAACATACACTCTCACTGACAAACACACACTCACTAACAGACATCAAACAGACTCACTAACACACACACACAAACACACTCAGTAACAGACACACACAGTAACACACTCACTGACACTCACTAGCAGACACACAAACTAACACAAACACCAACACTAACACTCACACACACACACACTCACACACACACACACACACTAACACTCACACACACACTAACACACACACACACTAACACTCACACACACGTTTTTTTTTTTTAATTTAATCCCCCCAGCCTCCCTACCTTTTGGAGTGCTGAGGGGATTCCCTGGGGTCCAGTGGTGCTGCTGGGCTCCTAGGCGGGCAGTCAGGCTGGCCGGTGCGCAAGGGAGCACTCTCCCCTGAGTGCTTCCTCTTCAGCTCCCTCGCGCGCCGCGTAGGGATGCCGGCGCCGGAAGATGACGTCATCTTCCGGCTCCTGTATCAGTGCGGTGCGCGAGGGAGCTGAAGAGGAAGCACTCAGGGGAGAGTGCTCCCTCGTGCACCGGCCAGCCTGACTGCCCGCCGGGTGTAAGCAGGGCCAGCCTCGGGGGGCCCTGAGGTGGCCGGCTCCTGGGGCCCCCAGGAGAAGAGGCTGGCCCAGTGGGTACATACAGGGTCGCAGGGGCGGCCGGGCCCCCTGGTGGGCCGGGCCCGGTCGCAGCCGCGACCCGTGCGACCCTGGTATGTACGCCACTGGATCTGTACTTGGATCCATTCTCTTTAATATTTTTATTAGTGATATTGCAGAAGGTCTTGATGTAAAGGTATGTTTTTTTGCTGATGATACTAAGATATGTAACAGGGTTGATGTTCCAGGAGGGATAAGCCAAATGGTAAATGATTTAGGTAAACTAGAAAAATGGTCAGAGTTGTGGCAACTGACATTTAATGTGGATAAGTGTAGCGGTACTTACCCTCTCCAGGGGCCGGCCGGGGTCCTCCCTTCTCGCCGCGCGCGGTCCTGCTCCTGCACGAGCCGCGCGCGGCTCAGCCAACGATGGGATCAGTCAGGAGGGCAGTGACCGCGAGAAGCGGTCACATGTCCCGCCCGACACTAAGAGCGCGCCGCGCGTCTCGGGCGCGCTCTTAAAGGGACAGTGGGAGACTAAATTAGAATCAGTCTCCCATTGGCCCCTGTCAGGCCACATTCCCCATACACCCACGTTTTGGGGGCGTGGATATGACAGGGGCCAATCAAAGTGAACCTTAAGGGTATTTATACTCACCTGTTTCCCTTGCTCTTTGCCCTATCGTGGTTTCTGTCCAGTTCCCTTTAGTGCTTGTATCGTTCAGTTGGTTTTTTGGTGCTTGACCTTGGCTTTGTTCCTGACTCCGCTCTCTCCTTATCCTTGCTTGCTTATCCGCTGTTTTGTCCTCTGTGTACCAGTCCTCGGCTTGTTCTACGTTACGCTGTCTCTCAGTTCCCTTGACCTTGGCTTGTTCTGACTCTGTCTTTCTCTCGTCCTAGTCCGGCCATTCTAAGGTCCGGTAAGACGAACTCTGTTTCTTGTCTCTTGACTGTGAACTATTCCTGCGTGTTGGGGTATATTACCGTGACATTACGATAGGGCCATGGACCCCGCAGGTTTAGGTCAGCAGATGGCCACTCATGAGGCTAGATTCGCAGAACAGGATCACCGTATGGATCAAATGGCTCAAGCCATCCAGACACTGTTATCCAGATCTGTTCCGGTACCTGTACCTACGCCTCCTGTAAACCCTATACCGGACACAGCTAATATGTCTAATGCTTCTGCACATCTAACCCCGCCACCTAGGTATGGAGGGGACGCTAAGACATGTAGGGGATTCCTTAATCAAGTGGAATTCCACTTCGAAATGTACCCACGTTCATTTCCCACTGACAGATCTAAGGTGGGTTTTCTTATGCACCAGCTTACGGATAAGGCACTAGAATGGGCAAATCCTATTTGGGAGGCTAATGGGCCTATGGTACACGACTTCAATAGCTTCCTCACAGCGTTCCGTAGAACATTTGACACGACTAAAAGGTCAAAAAATGCCGCCAGGGCATTAATGAGAATAAAGCAAGGATCTAAATCTGTAGCTGATTATGCTATTCAGTTCCGGACCCTTGCCTCACAGGTAGATTGGACTAATAATGGCCTTACTACTGCCTTTATGGAAGGTCTGTCTGATACTATCTTAGATGAGGTAGCAGCTAAGGACCTCCCTGTACCCCTGGAGGACCTGATTGACTATCTTATCGATATAGATAACAGGATCCATGACAGGTTATATACCAGGTCCAGAAATAGACATTTTGTTCCCTTTAACTCCCCTAGAGCTGAGATTCCCGAGAGATCTAAGGGTTCTGAGGAGGAACCTATGCAGTTAGGGGTTGCTAAACTTACTGACGCTGAAAAGCTTTATAGGAGAAAGGAAGGACTTTGTCTTTATTGTGGTAGGAGGGGTCATATGAGACAAGAATGTCCCGTGCGTCCGGGAAACTATCGCACCTAAGACCGTATAGAGGACTGGCCTTGGGTGTGACATCACAGTCCTCACATTTGCCTCTTAATAAGTTACTTCTTCCTGTTTCCCTGCACCTTGATAGTGACTGCATAGCAGGGAATATACTAGCCCTGGTTGATTCCGGAGCGGCCGAAAACTTTATCGATTCCAGTTTTGTCAAGGAGAATAACATACCCACCAGAGAGAAGGAGACACCCTTGGCCGTTGAGGCCATAGATGGTAGACCATTATGCTCTCCTATTATCACACATGAGACTGTTCCCCTACATATGTCTACAGGGGTGTTACACTCTGAGACCATTCGGTTTCAGATCATTACTTCTCCTTCCTCTCACCTCGTGTTAGGGTATCCTTGGTTACGTACTCATAATCCCACCATTGATTGGGAGTCAGGACAAGTAGTTTCTTGGAGTGATTCTTGCCAAGAGTCTTGTGTTGTTAAAGTCACCCCTTTGAATTCTACTCATATTCCTCCCGTGCCTACGGTCATACCCTCTCAGTACCTGTCTCTTAAATCTGTTTTTGATAAAAGGGAGGCTGAAAGATTGCCACCTCACAGGCCTTACGATTGTGCAATTGATTTATTACCTGGTACGATGCCTCCCAAAGGGAGAATATATCCTTTATCTCCTCAGGAGAATCTGGTTATGGAGGAATATATCAAGGAATCTCTAGAGAAGGGATTTATAAGAAGATCCTCTTCCCCGGCAGGGGCTGGATTCTTCTTTGTGTCTAAGAAAGATGGCGAATTAAGGCCTTGTATTGACTATAGGGGCCTTAATAAAATCACCGTCAAAAATGCGTACCCCATACCTTTGATCACTGAACTTTTTGATAGGCTTAAACAGGCCACAGTTTTTACTAAATTGGACCTTAGGGGTGCTTACAACCTCATACGTATCAAAAAGGATCACGAGTGGAAGACTGCTTTCAATACTAGGAGTGGCCACTACGAGTACACTGTGATGCCCTTTGGTCTTTGTAACGCCCCAGCAGTTTTTCAAGAATTTATTAATGATGTCCTACGTCAATTTATACATACATTCGTTATAGTATACTTGGACGACATATTAATTTATTCTAATGATTTACAGACTCATCACATGCATGTTAAATTAGTGTTGAGAACTCTTCTGGTTAACGGTCTCTATTGCAAACTCGAAAAATGTTCGTTTGATCAATCTGAAGTCCAATTCTTGGGTTATATAATCTCTGCCAAGGGTTTTCGTATGGATCCCAAGAAACTGTCTGCCATTGTGGAATGGCCTCTGCCCCAGGGTTTGAAAGCCATTCAGCGTTTTCTGGGGTTCTCTAATTATTATAGGCGTTTTATTAAAGGATTTTCTGCCATTGTAGCGCCTATAACCAGAATGACCAAGAAGGATGGTAATACTCGTGTCTGGAAACCAGAAGCACTCGAGGCCTTTGAATTCTTGAAAGCTACATTTGCCTCTGCTCCTGTTTTACAGCATCCTGTCCCTTCACGGCCCTTTATTCTTGAGGTTGATGCTTCTGAGATAGGGGTAGGTGCTATCTTGTCTCAAAGAGATTCACCTGAAAAGCCGTTACACCCTTGTGGCTTCTTTTCCAGACAGATGTCCAAAGCAGAGAGGAATTATGATGTAGGCAATCGTGAACTCCTTGCTATCATTTTGGCGCTCAAGGAGTGGAGACATCTGCTAGAGGGTACCAGGGATCCTATCCTCATTTTAACGGATCACAAAAACCTCTCATACCTTAGTGAAGCAAAAAGATTGTCTTCTAGGCAGGCCAGGTGGTCTCTCTTTTTGTCTCGTTTTAATTACATAATCACTTACAGACCGGGTGATCGTAATACTAAAGCTGACGCTCTGTCCAGACAATTCGAAACTACTGACAAACTCGAGGTCGATGTTACCCCTGTCATTCCGCCTGACAGAATAATAGCGACTACTGTTCTTTCTATTTCGTCTTCTCTATTACAAACTATTCAGGCTAAACAAAACTTGGCTCCTGAGGAGAGGCCTGCTGATAAGCTATTCGTTGATATACCAGAGAGACGAGACATCTTGTCATTATATCATGACACTAGAACTGCTGGACACCCTGGTATTTCTAAGACAGTCTCAGCAGTTTCTAGATATTTCTGGTGGGCTTCCTTGCGCAAGGACGTCACCGATTACGTTAATGCCTGTAGCACTTGTGCCAGTATGAAGTCCTCCCACAGAGTTCCTTGTGGGTTGTTGCATCCGCTGCCCATACCCGAGAGGCCATGGTCCAATATATCCATGGATTTTATTGTTGAATTACCTCCCTCTAATGGTAAAACTGTCATCCTGATGATTGTGGATCGTTTTTCTAAGATGGCTCATTTTGTGTCTCTTCTCAAATTGCCATCATCCAAGGAACTTGCCTCTATCTTTGCCGGGGAGGTGTTTCGGTTGCATGGTATTCCCACTTCGATCGTGTCCGATAGGGGTAGCCAGTTTATTTCCAGATTCTGGAGAGCGTTTTGTGCAGAGATGGGTATCTCCCTCTCGTTTTCTTCAGCCTACCACCCCCAGTCTAATGGAGCTGCTGAACGTGCCAACCAATCTCTGGAGCAGTATCTTCGCTGTTTCGTGTCCCACCATCAGAACAATTGGGCTGACCTGCTTCCTTGGGCTGAGTTTGCTCGTAATAATGCTGCTCATGAATCCTCCGGTAACAGCCCTTTTTACGTTGTTTATGGCCGGCATCCCGTGGTTCTTCCAGCTGCATTCTCCTTACAGGGCATGCCAGCTCTGGACGAACATTTGGCTAGTCTACGTAATACTTGGGAGCAGGTTCAGTGTTCTCAGCTGCTCGCCAGAAGATTCACGCTGACAAGCATTGCAGGGCGGCTCCATCCTATGCTGTGGGAGACCGGGTTTGGCTTTCTACTCGCAATATTCGTCTTTGTGTGCCTTCTATGAAGTTGGCCCCTCGTTTTATTGGCCCTTTTCGTATCTTGCATGTGGTTAATCCTGTCTCGTATGCATTGGATCTTCCCAAAAATTTACGCATTCCTAACGTGTTTCATACCTCCTTGTTAAAACCCCTCCTGTGCAACCGTTTTACTCGGCATGTCCCCCCTCCTCCTCCGGTTTCGGTGGAGGGCCATGAGGAGTTTGAGGTGGCGGCTGTAATTGACTCTCGCTTGCTTCGGGGTCGCCTCCAATATCTGGTACATTGGAAGGGCTATGGGCCTGAGGAACGCAGTTGGATTTCCGCTGACGCTGTTCACGCTCCTCGCCTTGTGCGTTCTTTCCACGCTCGTTTTCCTGCCAGGCCTGCTCCTCCCCGCCCGGTGGGCGTGTCTTCAGGGGGGGGTACTGTAGCGGTACTTACCCTCTCCAGGGGCCGGCCGGGGTCCTCCCTTCTCGCCGCGCGCGGTCCTGCTCCTGCACGAGCCGCGCGCGGCTCAGCCAACGATGGGATCAGTCAGGAGGGCAGTGACCGCGAGAAGCGGTCACATGTCCCGCCCGACACTAAGAGCGCGCCGCGCGTCTCGGGCGCGCTCTTAAAGGGACAGTGGGAAACTAAATTAGAATCAGTCTCCCATTGGCCCCTGTCAGGCCACATTCCCCATACACCCACGTTTTGGGGGCGTGGATATGACAGGGGCCAATCAAAGTGAACCTTAAGGGTATTTATACTCACCTGTTTCCCTTGCTCTTTGCCCTATCGTGGTTTCTGTCCAGTTCCCTTTAGTGCTTGTATCGTTCAGTTGGTTTTTTGGTGCTTGACCTTGGCTTTGTTCCTGACTCCGCTCTCTCCTTATCCTTGCTTGCTTATCCGCTGTTTTGTCCTCTGTGTACCAGTCCTCGGCTTGTTCTACGTTACGCTGTCTCTCAGTTCCCTTGACCTCGGCTTGTTCTGACTCTGTCTTTCTCTCGTCCTAGTCCGGCCATTCTAAGGTCCGGTAAGACGAACTCTGTTTCTTGTCTCTTGACTGTGAACTATTCCTGCGTGTTGGGGTATATTACCGTGACAATAAGGGCAAGATAATGCAACTTGGACGTAAAAACCCAAGGCATGAGTACAGAATATTTGATGGAGTCCTAACCTCAACATCTGAAGAAAGGGATTTAGGGGTGATTATTTCTGATGACTGAAAGGTAGGCAGACAATGTAATAGAGCAGCAGGAAATGCTAGCAGAATGCTTGGTTGTATAGAGTGAGGTATTAGCAGTAGAAAGAGGGAAGTGCTCATGCCATTGTACAGAACACTGGTGAGACCTCACTTGGAGTATTGTACGCAGTACTGGAGACCGTATCTTCAGAAGGATATTGATACTTTAGAGATAGTTCAGAGAAGGGCTACTAAACTGGTTCATGGATTGCAGGATAAAACTTACCAGGAAAGGTTAAAGGATCTTAACATGTATAGCTTGGAGGAAAGACGAGACAGGGGGGATATGATAGCAACATTTAAATACATAAAGGGAATCAACACAGTAAAGGTGGAGACTATGTTTAAAAGAAGAAAAACTACCACAACAAGAGGACATAGTCTTAAATTAGAGGGTCAAAGGTTTAAAAATAATATCTGGAAGTATTACTTTACTGAGAGGGTAGTGGATGCATGGAATATCCTTCCAGCTGAAGTGGTAGAGGTTAACATAGTAAAAGAGTTTAAGCATGCATGGGATAGACATAAGGCTATCCTAACTATAAGATAAGGCTAGGGACTAATGAAAGTATTTAGAAAATTGGGCAGTCTAGATGGGACGAATGGATCTTATCTGCCGTCACATTCTGTGTTTCTACCTTGTGGGTGCAGGAGTGTGCTTCCCTGGGGTCCAGTCGCCTGGAGGAGGATGTTGGGAGTATGATGATCTCACCAGTCTGTGCCCCCTCCTCTCTACCTATCTCCTGCACAGCGCTCAGTGTTCTTTAGTGTTCTTCAGTGTTCTTTAAAGGGCTACAGCAGCTGACTGGGTTCTTCCTCCCATGCTGCCGATATCACAGGGGTCTGGTCAGGCGCTTAAAGGGCTACAGCAGCTGACTGCGTTCTTCAAAACTCTTTTGCCATCAGGTTGACGTAAGTGCATGGGCCACCCAATAGGCCCCTTTTGCGTGCAGACCCTGGTGTAGCCGCAATGGAAGCTCTGACTGAAAGCTCTGAATTGAGATATTTTAAAATGAGTTTATTTGCATGTTAAATTTGAAACTCCCTTAAAGGGACACTCCAGGCACCCAGACCACTTCTGCTCATTGGAGTGGTCTGGGTGCCAACTCCCACTACCCTTAACCCCGCAAGTGTAATTATTGCAGTTTTTCATAAACTGCAATATTTACATTGCAGGGTTAACTCCACCTCTAGTGGCTGTCTATTAGACAGCCACTAGAGGTCACTTCCTGGGTTCTAGCACAGGTTTCCTGTGCTAGAGCGTCGCTGGACGTCCTCACGCTCTGTGAGGACCTCCAGCGTCGCTCAAAACCCCATAGGAAAGCATTGAAATGATTTTTCAATGCTTTCCTATGGGGAGACGTAATGCGCATGCGCGGAATTTCCGCGCATGCGCATTAGGTCTCCTCGGCCGGTGAGCGAGATTAGTCTCGCCCACCGGCCGACGTAATCACTAGGAGGAGCGTCGCGGAGGCGGAGACAGCGGCGAGGGACATCGCCGCTGTCCCAGGTAAGTCACTGAAGGGGTTTTCACCCCTTCAGTAACCGGGGATTGGTGGGTGGGAGGGAGAGGGACCCTCCAGTGCCAGAAAAACGGATCGTTTTTCTGGCACTGGAGTTTCCCTTTAATTTTTGAATTCTCTTTAAAATTAACCCTGTGGCAGTCATTGTGGTGTTCCCTGGGGGCACAATACTTCATACTTCCCACTACCACACTTTTCTTGGTCCTTTGATGAGCATTAAGCATCAAATCTGGAAATCAGAAGAGGTTAGTTATTTTAAAGCATTCATTCAATGGGAACAGGGACATCTTGATTATAAGCAAGATGGAGAAACAGAAAATAATATGTTGTCCAAGCTGCCTTTTTTCATCTCTCCACTAAAATCCAAGGCAACCCACCACTCTTTACACTCACAGATAATTGTAGAGGCAATTAAATGGTGGTGCCAACACTCACATTGGTCCTCACTGTATGTGGGCACAATAGTCACCAAAACAACTTTAGCTTAATGAAGCAGTTTTGGTTCATGCCCCTGCAGTCTCACTGCTCACTTTTCTGCCATTTAGGAGTTAAATCACTTTTGTTTATCTCCTGGCTGTGACTAGTCAGATGTAACTTACTTTAAAAGTTTTTATCTCCTGCTCTGTAAATTTAACTTTAATCTCACACAGGAGACTCCAGCATAGTCTATCAAATTCTTAACATAGCAGGTGGTAAGAAATTCTAAATTTAACAGAATTTGCAATAAAGGAAGTGTAAATATTAGATATCTCTTTACAGGAAGTATCTAGGAAGGCTGTGGAAGTCACATGCAGGAAGGTGTGGCTAAGGTTACATAAACAAAGTGATTTACCTCCTAAATTGCAGATAATTGAGCAGTGAGACTCCAGAAGCATGATCTATACACCCAAACTGTTTCAATAAGCTAAAGTTGTTTTGGTGACTGTAGTGTCCCTTTAAGACTGCAGTTAAAAAGAAATACATTATTAGGAATTTTTACTGCAAACTTGTATAGCGCAGATTGTTTGTACTGTTACCCACAGCACAATTGTTTGAGGCCAGTTATCTACAAAGAAAAAGCATGATACACATGGGATTATGGCATTCTTGTTGACTTTGTGTACAATGCTTTTTGTTCTGTTTGACTGGTTAACAAAGTATGGTGGATATACTGCTGTATCATCATGCTGAGAGGTATCTTATATCACATACTTCTTTTCAACCATGCAATGGTTACAGGGACACATGGAGCTGGGATACGATTTGCACCTGTACTCTAGGATGCAGCTCAGCTCTTACAGTACCTAATCAAAAGTGGCTAAACACTCTGTGATGTAAAAGACAGGCTCAGAGTCCACAGCCTATCAATAGCCAAAAGAAGGAGGTGGTAAGTAACATGATAGTCCAGGCTCAGTGCATGCATGCTCCATTTACTTACAACCATGACACAAATTATTCTCCGAGAGTTCCAATAGCCATCTGCTGTCAATGGACCATAACTGACAAGCTGCACCCAGGTGAGGGAGAGGGCAGCAATGGGCATTACATACAACGCTGAGCTACCTGATGTCATAAACATTGCAAGCAGGTTAGAAGCCATTTTACTACTCTAATTAACTCTTTACAAGCTGGATTATTCAATGAATTGGGAATCATGGTGTATTGACTTAGGAAATGCAAATTGTAAGCCACAATAGTTATCTGTCTTGTAAAATATTTCCTATTTTGCCTTCAAATTAGATGCCAAAATAACCGGAGTATTGTAGCATGCAACTAATTATATGAATTAAGTTTTCTAGGGTTTAAAGCAACCTAAAGAAGAGGGGAAACTCTACAAAACTTGTCTTTTAATATGTTCTCTGTCCGATAAAAAAGGCACCTTAATTACTGTATTAACAATCTACATGGACTTGAAATTAGAATTTCTCTTACCACCTCTCCATAATATCCAGTTTACTTCATATACCTGGGCACCCTTCATACCATGTTTGCAAAGCAAGAGTGGTTTTGTTTAGAATGATTACATGGATTCATGTGCACGTATATTTGTTGTGTTATGCATATGGAATTATTATTTTTATTTTTTTTTACATTCTTTATTTTGTTTTCTCACAGTTATAAGATATGGAAACATTGGCTGTGCAAGTTATAAACATAGAGGTTTAAGTGCGCCCTTTTTTCAAAGGTTTGTGTGGCTGTAACCGCGATACAAACATGTAGTAACAATGCAACATTGACAACTTATTGATACTTGTTGATTACAAGTTAACTTGAGAACATAGAACGTTATGCATAGCAGTGTCTTGGGACATGTGCTTGAGCTGTCCGAGTGTGCCTTCCAAAACGTCAGAGTCAGTGAAGTATGTGGGCTGCTTGTTGGCTAGAGAAAATACACTATATTGCAGATAGGGTGGTTGTTGGGGCCTAATGCCCTTGATAGCGATGCCGGCCGCAGTCTTGTTGCTTCTGTAGCCTTTGGCTCTGGGCAGGGGGTTCTATGCGTCACTATGTTATATTGTGGCATTTCGTCAGGGCGTGCTACAGGTCTGCAAGTGGTTGGGTATGCTAGCGCAGGGGACTATGCCGGGTTGATGTGGGTGTCTTAAGGGACCCGTTGCGTGCCTATCGTGACTTATGTTAAGCTTGACACTACAGGTTTCTATATTCGTTTTCTTAGTCGTCTTTTGTAATAGTTGATCATATTCCCAGGTGGGCTTGTTGAGTAGGGGCTGTCCCATGAAGTCCTCATGTCACTTGCTTAACCCATTAAGGACCAAACTTCTGGAATAAAAGGGAATCATGACATGTCACACATGTCATGTGTCCTTAAGGGGTTAAGTATGCTGTGCCCTGGGTATGTGTAACGGTCGAGATCGTCTGCTCGGGCATGGGTTTTGCCGTTTCTCGGCTATGTGGCTATGCGTGTGTTAGTTCTATCGTTCGTCTGCGTCCTGTTATCGGTGTCCTGTGGGTGTCTGTGTTTGCTGTCGTGAGTGATATGGTTCGTTGTGGGGTAGCTGATTTTGTTTGTGTAGGTTGACGGTTCTGGTGTTGGCAACACTCGTTGGATGGTATATTTGCCAGTTGTTTGAGCATTGGTAACGTGTATAGGAAAGAAACAGGAGAGAGAGAGAAAGAGAGAGAGGGGGAGAAGAAGAGAAGAAAAAAAAGGGGGGGGAAGGGGGGTTTGTGGGGGGAGGAAGGGTAGAAGGGTGAGCAGACCTATGATGCAGGACCACTGCGTGCATCTAAGGAGGCTCCATGGGGGCGCCCCTTCTCCTCCCCTCTTCCTTCTTGGTCCCGTCTGTGCATCCCTCTGAGAAAGAAATACTGTCCATGGGTACCATGTCAAAGCACATTTATCCGAGCGTCCCTGCAGGGATGCTGTCATCATTTCCATGTCGTGTATGTCCTCTACTCTCTCTACCCATTGTCGGAAGGTGGGAGCTCCCTGTATAGCCTTAAGGAGGGGTGCAAAGTTTATTTGGTACATTTGTGCTAGGTTTGCTGGGAGCCACACCCCCAGGTATCGGAGTTTAGTAGCGCACAATCTGAACAGGAAGTGTGTACGGAGGTGAGATGCTGTGTCTGCCTTCGTGGAGATTGGCATGGCTTCGGATTTGTCCAAATTGAGCTTTAGATTTGATACTGCCCCGTATTGCTTGAATGCTTCTAGTAGGTTAGGGAGTGAGATTCTGGGTTGTTCCAGGAAGAAGAGCATGTCATCGGCACACGCTGATACCCGGTGCTCGCTCATGCCGTTGCGGGACCCCGTTATTCCTCCATCCATCCGGCCGCCTCCAGGAAGGGCTCTAGAGAGAGGGCAAACAGGAGGGGGGACAGGGGGCAGCCCTGACGGGTGCCATTGTGGATGGTGAAAGACTCTGTTAGAGCGCCATTGATGCGTATTCGGGCCGTTGGTGATGTGTATAATGCGGCTACCCACGTACGGATATTTCGGCCGTAGCCCATGTGCCGCAGTGTCTCTGACATGTACGTCCAATCCACCCGGTCAAAAGCCTTTTCGGCATCGGTGGACAGTAGTACCGTTTCCGTTTTTCCTTTTGTGGCTGAGTGGATGACATTCCGGGCACGGATGGTATTGTCCCTTGCTTCCCGTCCGGGTACAAACCCGACCTGGGTCTATCAGGTCCGGCAATGTTGGAGTTATTCTGAGTGCCATGGCCTTGGCGACGAGCTTCAGGTCGGCATTGAGCAGGGAGATCGGACGGTAGCTGGAGCAGGCAGAGGGGTCCTTACCTTCTTTTGGTAGTATTGTAACCACTGTGCGTAAGGTATCGGTCTCGAAGTGCTCACCATGGCATATGGCGTTAAGCCCTGATAGGAGCTTCGGTAGCAATATGTCCCGGAATTTGCGCAAATAGGTTAGTGCTAGTCCGTCCGGACCAGGGGCTCGGTGTGATTTGGAAAGTTTCAGTGCGGTGGCCAGCTCTTCTATCGTCAAGGGGTGTTCCATCTCCGCTGCGACCTCCGGGGCTAGCTTGCGTGAGACGTGTCATTCCAAGTATTCTGTGATGCGTCCCGCGGGGTTCTGTGATGCCGTATTTTGCCTGGATTGCGTTTGGTTATACAGTTCCGAGTAGTATTCCCCGACGGCCTCCATGATGCCTTCTGGGAGCCTGGTGGTGTCTCGGTTCTTGGTGTGAATCTTGTGGATGTGCTGACTCCGGCGTTTGTCTCTGAGTCTCCCACTCTTGTTAGAGTGTTCGTAAAAGTATCTGGACGATTTTCTCATGTTGTACAATAGCCCCTGGGAGAGTATATTACGGAGTTCACGGCGCTTTGCAGTAAGCTGAAGGTAAGTACCGTCATCCAGCGTGCTTTTGTGATCTTGTTCAAGGTCAGCTATTTGTTTCGTTAGGGTGGTTATTCGATGTGTTCTGTCCCGTTTGCGTTGGGTGCTCTCACTAATGAAATGGCCATGGATGACACATTTATGCGCTTCCCATATGGTCAGCGGGGAGATGTCCGGCGTTTCGTTGGTTTCAAAGTATCGGGACAGAGTTCTAGATCGTCTAGAAGGCCTTCGTTCAGTTTCCATTGTCGTTCCTTTGGTTTTTACAACGGGGAGGCGGTGGCTATTGTAACAGGGGCATGGTCCGGGTCCATCGTAGATCCTATGTCGGCTTTTTGGAGCAGCAACAGGAATTCTCGTGCCAGGACGATATAGTCTATTCGACTGTAATGTGAATGGACAGCCGAGTAGTGTGTGTAGTCTCGGGCTTCTGGGTGTACCGTCCACCAGCAATCGACCAGCCCCAGCTTACCCAGGGTCCTCAGAGTGGAGCGGATGCAATGCGCAGGGATTGTGCTCGATCCCCAGGAGGTGTCTAGATGGGGGTCAAGTGGGACGTTGAAGTCCCCTGCAACCAGTAGTAGGCCCTCCCGGAAGGTTTCTAACTTGCCCAGTGTTTTCGACAGAAAGGTGTGTTTTTTTTTGGGCAATATATGCATGCAAATGTGTAAGTGTGGTCTGCAATAGTGCCTTTGAGAAAAAGATACCTCCCTCCTGGATCTGATAGTGTCGCTGTGCATTGGAATGGAGTCGTGTGAGCGAACAGTATTGCCACCCCCGCTCGTTTTTCCTCCGGATGGTTTGCATAATACCCTAGCGGGTACCGGTTGTTTTCCAATCTAGGTGCGTCGTTGGTTTTAAAATGCGTCTCCTGCAGGAACGCTACGGATGCCCTGCACGACCATAGCCGCCTGAGAAGGTGTGCTCTCTTTTCGGGCACATTCAGTCCGCAAACATTATTGGACCAGTAGATTAGGCTTGCCAGTTTAAGGCTCATCTTCATTCTTGATAAGGGAAGGAGGAGGGTGCGAGTTGGTCGAGGAAGGGAGGGCTGGTTAGAGGTAGTAAGCTCAGTGGAGAAGAAGAGGAGAGAAAATAAATAAATAAATAACCAAAACACACACAACACAAAACAACTACCCACTCTGGGGTGAGTGTAACGTCTACCCGGTACCGGGTGTGAGTGTTCAGAGAGAGTAGGGCCCCTCTCTGTGAACTCCGGTAGTACTTACAGTTTGGGTATGTTACAGTGGGGTTCGTGGTATACACCAGCGAGTGTGGGTCCGTCCCTGTGGTGATAGTGTGGGGATATTTATGGCATAATAATAGTAAACAGTTGAGAATTGCCCACTATTTCAATTCTCAGATCCCAAAGATCGTTATCGTGTAAGTGAAATGTATTCCATATAAATAAAATCACAATTTGTTATAAAAATAGATACAATTTATTGTGACAATTTAAATAATAATAAGTAACATGCGTGATAATAATCAATGAATATTCAGTATAACATGAGTATGCAATACAAATGGCAATACATTCCACTGGCTAACACAGTATAGAATCTACAACATTAGCTGTCAAGAGATGACGGTAGTTCACAGAAAGAAAGTGAAACTTACACACACAGAGCTTGCAGCATAACACCATAAAACTTAGCTAGCAGTTAGAATAACCCTTTCAATGCTGGCTAGACCTCCTAGGTAATCAAGATCTATTCTAATGTAATTTTAAATAAAATCAAATTTAAACCAGCTCATTAATCATTTCCTGGAACCATCCAATAAGAGTAATCTACCATGTTCTATAAGCAGAATTTTAACTTGCCTAAACAGATATTTTATCTTATTTTAGAGCAAATCAATACACCTGGATAAATATCACGATATGCTAACATGTGATATGTCACATTAATATATATAATTATTCCTTTCTATCTGCAGAATAGAATATTATAACTATATATTCTTTAGTAACTAAGATTTCTAAATATCGAAATCTGATCGTGATTTATCCAGTCATATATCATGCTATTAGAAAATTTTAATTAATTTAGATTAATTAAATGAAACCAGTATAATTACAATAACTTTTCCTGGTGGCTATTTTGACGTCATTTAGCTTATCTTTATGGTTATTTATAATTTAAGTTTTCTGTCAGTTCAAAGAGTTTCTTTGGGCTTTCTTCAGACTATGTGTCTGGCAATTCTGCTATAATTTCTAATATGACAGTTATAACTAAATATGACCCCTAAACTTACAATGGGACGTTATACAATATCAAAAGTAAAATTAAATTATTTAATCTTCTCTGTCACAAATGTCTGGGTTTAGAATTGATTATATTCCATTTGCATTTAGACAGTTTGTCCATCCCCCGTTCTCATTTCTTATCAATTTGGTTTGTATATACTAAGCATTCCTTTAGCTCTGGCAAAGTGGTTAGTTTTACAGAAGGGATAGAAATCTTGTGTCTTTTGTTAGCTTGAAGATAACAAAATGGAGGCTGCTCTGTTCAGAATGATTTAGCCAATATACACTTTAATTTCTATCATAGCACAAAATGTCTGCCGATATAAATACCCTGACAATAGGAAGTCGTCTCTGTCCTCCTCTGGCTCCCAACCCGTGTTTGAGGCTGTCGGTTATTTAGTGTCGTGGTGGAATGTGGGGAGAGATAGTGTGTTCACCGTCTGGATTTGATCAATGGTTGGTCCGGGGTCTTGTGTTGGTTACGTGCTACTTCATTACGATCCTATGTCGCTTGGGCCTGCCGTAAGTCTCCCGTCTTTCCCCTCCGTACATACATGTCCTGTCTAAGGTAAGGCCAGGGGCTTGTATGGGGAGCTGGGGTCTGCGTGCCATGTCTCAGGGTGGTCTGCATGTGTACATATGTGCGTGTGTAGTGATGCGTAGCTAACAACTATATACATTATTTACATTTGAACCATTCCCCCTTCCCGCTCCCGCATCCTGCCCATGTACCACCCCCCTCTCCACCCGTCCTGGTGTTGGAGATGAAACCGTGGACCCTGGCCTTGGGAGCCTTGCTGTCAGCAGTATTGGGTCTTGTTGTAGTGGCCTGGACTCATAATGACCGGGCTCGGACCTCCCGGCCCCCCATGTAACCATGGTACTGGTCCATGGTTACATAGTCCTGGCTAGAACCCCCGTACCCCTCCCAACTAGGGGTGCCCAAGGGGACATACCCCATTCACAGTCCTAGGCAGCAATGTTCACGGTAGTCCCAGTGAGTAGCAAGGGAGTCACTATTGAGGCCAGGGCATGTTCGGTGTTCCCTCAGCCCTACCTTATTCTTCCAGGCCTGAGGGGCCTCCTTGTCGTCGTTGAGGTCTCTGGGTCGTTCTTAGATTCTGGTCGACCTCTGTGGGGCCCGAAGCTCGCGTCTGCGGGCCCTCCAGTATCCAGTTCGGCACCGATACTGCAGGTAGGCCGGTCACCCTGAGGAAGCGTGGGGCATCGTTGGGCCAGCGGATAACGTGCCAGGTGTTATCCACCCTGGCCTGTAGGCTGAAGGGGAACCCCCACTTGTACCGGATCCTCTGTTCCTGAAGCATGCTGGTTAAAGGGCGCAGGACCCGGCGTGCGTCCAGTGTGATAGTGGAGAGGTCATGGTACTGTATGTTGTGCTGTGTTCTGGATTCCAGCATGAGGCTTTCTTTGAGGGGGAAGGATGTCAGGCGGCATATGATGTCCCTGGGCTGGTCGTCACTCCTCTGTGCTCTAAGGGCCCGGTGTGCCCTTTCAATGCCAAAGTCGGATGGGGCAGCTTCTCCCAGTATTTGGTGGAACAGACCTGTCAGGAGCTCTCGGGGATCTTCGTCGTCTGCCTCCGGTATGCCCCTTATCCGGATGTTGTTCCGGCGCCCCCTGTTATCCAGGTCTTCGACCTGTCGGCGGAGATCAAGGAGGATGTTGCCTTGTCTCGTGGCGGCTAGATCAGAGGCCTGTTGGTGCTGTGCTGACTGCAGTCGGTCCGCCTCCAGGTCATCGACCCGCTGCTCTAATGCTGTGAGGTCTGTCCTGACGTCCGCGATCTCCTCCCTGATGGTTGCTCGTAATTCGGCCACCAGATCCTTCTTGTCCGCCCGTGTCATCATGTTGGCGGTGATTGCCGCCAAATCTGCCGAGATCTGGGCAAGAGAGCCGCGCGGTGGTGAGTCGCGGGTCGAGCCCACCTGACTGACCGAACTCGGGGACGGTGGCGGCAGGGCCTCCTGGTCTCCCGTGCCGTGTAGGCCGTGCGGTGTGGACAAAAAGTCGCCCATCAGGCCGGATTGTTGCAGCGTGGAGGGTGCTTTTGCCTGTCCAGAGGTTGTCAATCTCTTTGATTTCCCCATTAATGTGGGTATTTAGTGCTTTGATAGCGGGCTGCACGAGTTGGGGCCTAGGAGCTCAGGCAATATGCGTCCTACTCCATCAGTGTCTAGGCCACGCCCCCATATGGAATTATTGGATCAGTTTAAGATTGTGTTAGAGTGTTATGTACAACATATAGCAGCATAGGGTATAATACAGGGTTACTTCTGATTTTGGAACTGTTAATGTAGATCAAGGGTAGGAAACCTTCAGCACTCCAGTTGTTGTGGACTACATCTCCCATAATGCTCTTACAGCCATAATGCTGGCAGAGTAGTCCACAACATCAGGAGTGCCGAAGGTTGCCTTAGATTTAGATCATAGGCATGCACGGTACAATACATTTGTAACAAGACAAAAATAGTATGTGAACTTATATGAAAAATATTAATTTAATGACAAAATATAATACATTAGCTTTAATGGACAACTCAGCTCTGTTGAATGCTTTGCTGTATTTGCCTAAATTTTGCAATTTAGTTTTTAATTTGTTCCAATTCAGTGTTTAGTGAATAATCGTTACAAAAACAAGACATTGCAAGATTTTTTGGGGACCCTCTATAGCCCAACAGTAGTCAAAAGGTTGCTCAACTCCAACAATGCTTCAGCTGGTGATCTATCTTAACCCATCTATGCAGGGTTGTATCTGTGTGTACTGTGCAGTGTATGGTTGAATGCAGGGTTGTTTTTGTATGGAGTATGTGTGTTTGAATGCAGGGTTGTTTTTGTATAGAGTATGTGTGTTTGAATAAAGAGTTGTTTTGTATGTGTGTTTGAATGAACAGTTGTTTTTGTATAGAGTATGTGTGTTTGAATGAAGTGTTGTTTTTGTATGGAGTATGTGTGTTTGAATGAAGGGTTGTTTTTCTAAAGAGTATGTGTGTTTGAATGCATGGCTGTATTTCTATGAAGAAATGTTCAGTTATAAGATATGCTTCCAAGGTCTTTCTGTTTGAAACCAGTCTTAAAGGAGTTAAAACAAACTAATTGCTTTTTATTCCTACCCTCTGTACTTGCAGCACGAGTCACTTACAAATTCAGTTTTAATAGGTTTGTCCCTGGTTAAACAGAATTCCTGCGTTGCAGACAGAAAAAGCTGTTTGTTAACTGATGTTATAAATTATACTGGGGATGTTTTACATCCTTATTAAGTCACGACCTGCTTAAATTGTCCTTTTGAAAGAAGACACAGTTTCCTAGATTGTGCAATCATCATCTAATTTATGGCATCATTATGTAAGTTAATTATCCTAAAGCAAACATTACTTTTTGTGATCCACTTTAATACAGTTAGGTCCCATGGCTAATTTGTTATAGGGCATCATAAAAGACACAACTTGGGATCTATTTAGCCCTGGTCTGTCTGGGAGGTATTAAGCCTGCATAGTTGATGCATTAAACTCAATATTTCATTGAGTATGCATTGCAAGTGCTAAGCACAGTATATATCGTGATCTATGAATTCTTGCCCTTCAAAGACAGCTGTCATACAATTTTCACTTCTCGTTTTTTAAGAGTTTATTGTGCTACCCCTGCAGACCTTTTTTGTCTGGGTCACTTATTGTAGCCAGTTTTTCCATGCATGTTAATTGTATTCATAAAGTGTCATAGAGCGCATGTTTTGTGGTTCTTCTTCTTTTCTTTGAGTTTGGTTTCTTTTTCTTTTTTCTTTTTCATTATTTTATTTAAAAGTTGTGCATGATGTAATATCTATTGGTGCCAGTAGGTGCATCTGCTTGCCTCCACTACTATGTTTGTAACTCTCATGCTTGTAATTTTTCACCAGAGCACAATAAAAAATGTTTAAATGAGAAGTGAATTAACTTAAATGAAATGTTACTTTTTTAAAGGACCACTCCACTGTTTGAACCCCTCCCCCCTCCCCCCGCCCCCCACAGGAAGAAGGATCAATACAAGTGGCCCTCTTTTCACATGACATTACCCAGTGACAGGGGGCCCGGCCGCTTCCAGCTCCGGCATCAGTACGCGGCGTGCGAGGGAGCTGAAGAGAAAGCATTCAGGGGAGAGTGCTCCCTTTTTTATTTTATGACATTTATGTCACTGTAAAATAAAATAAAGAATTAAAAAAGAACATGCAAAGTGACCCGTACTAGCTTAATGAGAAGCTTTAGTCAGTTTTTTTTCTTATGAGTAGCAACTTATGTGTGCCTAGTCACGGCTGCTATATTGTCATGTTACCTATGGTGTCTACCCAGGGGTCAAGTCCTGGGGAAAAAAGTGTGGGAACTCCCCCCCCCCCAAAAAAAAAAAAACACTCGTATGCATATATAAACGCGTGCACACACATACACTCAGACACACACATGCAATCAGACACTCACAGATACACATACTCAGACACTCACACAGTGGTGTATTTAAATTTTGTGCTGCCCTAGGCATGACTATACCTGAGCACCCCCTAATCCTTCCTGTCAAGAGCGCACCGCTTCCTGATTAAGAACCCACCCCATCCTCTTTAGACTCCACCTTTTCCTGCTCCTTTTAAAGAAATACTATAGTTATATACAAAGCTGTTTTCCTGGCACTATAATTTCCTATAGTGCCCCCCCTCCCTCATGTCCTCCCCTCCCCCACTTGACACGGATGGGGTTAAAATCCTATGGGTATTTAGCAGATGCTGGATGTCCTCATGCACAGGGTGAGGACGTCCAGCATCAGTTAGGCGACTTTTGGTCACCTAACCACCCGAAAGTCCCTCTAGTGGCTGTCTGGTAGACAGCCACTAGAGGTGGAGTTACCCCTCAAGGTAATTATTGCAGTTTCTGAGAAACCGCAATAATTACACTTGCATGTTTAAGGGGACTGGGACGCTGCACCCAGACCACTTCAATGAGCTGAAGTTGTCTGGGTGCCTATAGTGTCCCTCTAAGCACACTCTCTGACAGACACCCACACTGGCAGATACACACTGACAGTAACACATACACTCAGTGACAAACACACACATTCACTGACACACTCATTCATTGACAGAGAGACACACACAAACACACTGACAGACACACACTAATAGTCACACACACACACACTAAATGACAAACAGACTCTCACTGATTTGACAGACACTTACAAACATACACTAACAGAAGCACATACACGCAAACATGTGCATACACTAACAGAAGCACATACGCTCATACGCACACACATGTGCATACACTAACAGAAGCACATACACGCAAACAGTAACAGAAGCACATACACTCATACACACACACGTACATATGCTAACAGACGTAAATACACTCATACACACACACACTGACACAAACACACACATACACTAACAGACATAAACTAACATACACACACATACATAGACTAACAGACATACACTAACAGACATACATATACAAATTATTAAAATTAACATTGCCCACCCAGCCTCCCTACCTTTTAGGAAAGCTGGCATGGATGGGTCCCTGGGGTCCAGTGGGGCTGCAGTGAGGCGGGCTGCTTTCTCTCTGTCATGGGGGGGCCACCTGATTGCCCCCCCGGCGGGCTGCTCTCCCCCAGTCACACGCGGCGAGGGAGCTGTGTCCTCTCTGCTCCCTCTCGCCGCGCGCCGTTTTCTGATGCAGGGAGCCGGAATATGACGTCATATTCCGGCTCCCTGCATCAGCAGACAACCCACGCGGCGAGAGGGAGCAGAGAGGACACAGCTCCCTCGCCGCGTGTGACAGGGGGAGAGCAGCCCGCCGGGGGGGGGCAATCAGGTGGCCCCCCCATGACAAGGGGAACACAGGGCACTTGGCCCTGTTTTGCCGCCCCCTGAGTGCCTGCAGGGGGAACGGCGTTCCTCCTGTGAAAAAAGTGCAGGAACGCCGTTCCCACGCGTTCCTGCAGGACTCGAGCCCTGTGTCTACCACAGAGGAGGCTAAACACCTAGACGTCCGTCCTCAAAAGGGGGCTGGTACGCCCGATCTCGTCAGTCTCCCCAGCCGTTTACACGCCGGCCACGATAGCTCCGCCTCCTTTTATGACGCGGCGCTCATTAGCCGACATCAATCACGTCTCGACCCGCCAGAAACCGTGAATCTGGACTTGTTGGGGGCGGGGCCAACAATTAAAGAGCCAAGGTATAAAAGAGTGTTATTTGTAATGATTCATTGCTCTGTCGTGGTTCTAGCTAGTCTGGTCACTCAGTGCTCTTATTTCTATTGTCTTTTGGTTTTTGATTCGGCTTTGTAGTTTCGACCCTGCTTACCTCTCTTATCCTTTTGTAGCGGTACTTACCCTCTCCAGGGGCCGGCCGGGGTCCTCTCTTCTCGCCGCGCGCGGTCCTGCTCCTGCACGAGCCGCGCGCGGCTCAGCCTACAATAAGATCAGTCAGGCGGGCAGTGACCGCGAGAAGCGGTCACGTGTCCCGCCCGACACTAAGAGCGCGCCGCGCGTCTCGGGCGCGCTCTTAAAGGGACAGTGGGAGACTAAATTAGAATCAGTCTCCCATTGGCCCCTGTCAGGCCACATTCCCCATACACTCACGTTTTGGGGGCGTGGATATGACAGGGGCCAATCAAAGTGAACCTTAGGGTATTTATACTCACCTGTTTTCCTTACTTATTGCCCTATCGTGGTTTCTGTCCAGTTTCCCTTTAGTGCTTGTATCGTTCAGTTGGTTTTTTGGTGCTTGACCTTGGCTTTGTCCCTGACTCCGCTCTCTCTTTATCCTTGCTCGCTTATCCGCTGTTTTGTCCTCTGTGTACCAGTCCTCGGCTTGTTCTACGTTTCGCTGTCTCTCTGTTCCCTTGACCTCGGCTTGTTCTAGACTCTGTCTTGCTTATTCTCGTCAAGTCCGGCCATTCTAAGGTCCGGTAAGACGAACCCTGGTTTCTTGTCTCCTGACTATCTGTACTATTCCTGCGTGTTGGGGTATATTACCGTGACATTACGATAGGGCCATGGACCCCGCAGGTTTAGGTCAACAGATGGCCACTCATGAGGCTAGATTCGCAGAACAGGATCACCGTATGGATCAAATGGCTCAAGCCATCCAGACACTGTTATCCAGATCAGCTCCGGTACCTGTACCTACGCCTCCTGTAAACCCTATACCGGACACAGCTAATATGCCTAATGCTTCTGCACATCTAACCCCGCCACCTAGGTATGGAGGGGACGCTAAGACATGTAGGGGATTCCTTAATCAAGTGGAATTCCACTTTGAAATGTACCCACGTTCATTTCCCACTGATAGATCTAAGGTGGGTTTTCTTATGCACCAGCTTACGGATAAGGCACTAGAATGGGCAAATCCTATTTGGGAGGCTAATGGGCCTATGGTACACGACTTCAATAGCTTCCTCACAGCGTTCCGTAGAACATTTGACACGACTAAAAGGTCAAAAAATGCCGCCAGGGCATTAATGAGAATAAAGCAAGGATCTAAATCTGTAGCCGATTATGCTATTCAGTTCCGGACCCTTGCCTCACAGGTAGATTGGACTAATAATGGCCTTACTACTGCATTTATGGAAGGTCTGTCTGAAACTATCTTGGATGAGGTAGCAGCTAAGGACCTCCCTGTACCCCTGGAGGACCTGATTGACTATCTTATCGATATAGATAACAGGATCCGTGACAGGTTATATACCAGGTCCAGAAATAGACATTTTGTTCCCTTTAACTCCCCTAGAGCTGAGACTCCCGAGGGATCTAAAGGTTCTGAGGAGGAACCTATGCAGTTAGGGGTTGCTAAACTTACTGACGCTGAAAAGCTTTATAGGAGAAAGGAGGGACTTTGTCTTTATTGTGGTAGGAGGGGTCATATGAGACAAGAATGTCCCGTGCGTCCGGGAAACTATCGCACCTAAGACCGTATAGAGGACTGGCCTTGGGTGTGACATCACAGTCCTCACATTTGCCTCTTAATAAATTACTTCTTCCTGTTTCCCTGCACCTTGATAGTAACTGCATAGCAGGGAATATACTAGCCCTGGTTGATTCCGGAGCGGCCGAAAACTTTATTGATTCCAGTTTTGTCAAGGAGAATAACATACCCACCAGAGAGAAGGAGACACCCTTGGCCGTTGAGGCCATAGATGGTAGACCATTATGCTCTCCAGTTATCACACATGAAACTGTTCCACTACATATGTCTACAGGGGTGTTACACTCTGAGACCATTCGGTTTCAGATCATTACTTCTCCTTCCTCTCACCTCGTGTTAGGGTATCCTTGGTTACGTACTCATAATCCCACCATTGATTGGGAGTCAGGACAAATAGTTTCTTGGAGTGATTCTTGCCAAGAGTCTTGTATTGTTAAAGTCACCCCTTTGAATTCTACTAATATTCCTCCCGTGCCTACGGTCATACCCTCTCAGTACCTGTCTCTTAAGTCTGTTTTTGATAAAAGGGAGGCTGAAAGATTGCCACCTCACAGGCCTTACGATTGTGCAATTAATTTATTACCTGGCACGATGCCTCCCAAAGGGAGAATATATCCTTTATCTCCTCAGGAGAATCTGGTTATGGAGGAATATATCAAGGAATCTCTAGAGAAGGGATTTATAAGAAGATCCTCTTCCCCGGCAGGGGCGGGTTTCTTCTTTGTATCTAAGAAGGATGGCGAATTAAGGCCTTGTATTGACTATAGGGGCCTAAATAAAATCACCGTCAAAAATGCGTACCCCATACCTTTGATCACAGAACTATTTGATAGGCTTAAACAGGCCACAGTTTTTACTAAATTGGACCTTAGGGGTGCTTACAATCTCATACGTATCAAAAAGGATCACGAGTGGAAGACCGCTTTCAATACCAGGAGTGGCCACTACGAGTACACTGTGATGCCCTTTGGTCTTTGTAACGCCCCAGCAGTTTTTCAGGAATTTATTAATGATGTCCTACGTCAATTTATACATACATTCGTTATAGTATACTTGGACGACATATTGATTTATTCCACTGATTTACAGACTCATCACATGCATGTTTAATTAGTGTTGAGAACTCTTCTGGTTAACGGTCTCTATTGCAAACTCGAAAAATGTTCATTTGATCAATCTGAAGTCCAATTCTTGGGTTATATAATCTCGGCCAAGGGTTTTCGTATGGATCCCAAGAAACTGTCTGCCATTATGGAATGGCCTCTACCCCAGGGGTTGAAAGCCATTCAGCGTTTTCTGGGGTTCTCTAATTATTATAGGCGTTTTATTAAAGGGTTTTCTGCCATTGTTGCGCCTATAACCAGAATGACCAAGAAGGATGGTAATACTCATGTCTGGAAACCAGAAGCACTCGAGGCCTTTGAATTCTTGAAGGCTACATTTGCCTCTGCTCCTGTTTTACAGCATCCTGTCCCTTCACTGCCCTTTATTCTTGAAGTTGATGCTTCTGAGATAGGGGTAGGTGCTATCTTGTCTCAAAGAGATTCACCTGAAAAGCCGTTACACCCTTGTGGCTTCTTTTCCAGACAGATGTCCAAAGCAGAGAGGAATTATGATGTAGGCAATCGTGAACTCCTTGCTATCATTTTGGCGCTCAAGGAATGGAGACATCTGCTAGAGGGTACTAGGGATCCCATCCTCATTTTAACGGATCACAAAAACCTCTCTTACCTTAGTGAAGCTAAAAGATTGTCTTCTAGGCAGGCCAGGTGGTCTCTGTTTTTGTCTCGTTTTAATTACATAATCACATACAGACCGGGTGATCGTAATACTAAAGCTGACGCTCTGTCCAGACAATTCGAGACTACTGACAAACTCGAGGTCGATGTTACCCCTGTCATTCCGCCTGACAGAATCATAGCGACTACTGTTCTTTCCATTTCGTCTTCTCTCTTACAAGCTATTCAGGCTAAACAATACTTGGCTCCTGGGGAGAGGCCTGCTGATAAGCTATTCGTTGATATACCGGAGAGACGAGACATCTTGTCATTATATCATGACACTAGAACTGCTGGACACCCTGGTATTTCTAAGACATTTTCAGCAGTTTCTAGATATTTCTGGTGGGCTTCCTTGCGCAAGGACGTCACCGATTACGTTAATGCCTGTAGCACTTGTGCCAGTATGAAGTCCTCCCACAGAGTTCCTTGTGGGTTGTTACATCTGTTGCCCATACCCGAGAGACCGTGGTCCAATATATCCATGGATTTCATTGTTGAATTACCTCCCTCTAATGGTAAAACTGTCATCCTGATGATTGTGGATCGTTTTTCTAAGATGGCTCATTTTGTGTCTCTTGTCAAATTGCCATCATCCAGGGAACTTGCCTCTATCTTTGCCAGGGAGGTGTTTCGGTTGCATGGTATTCCCACTTCGATCGTGTCCGATAGGGGTAGCCAGTTTATCTCCAGATTCTGGAGATCGTTTTGTACAGAGATGGGTATCTCCCTCTCGTTTTCTTCAGCCTACCACCCCCAGTCTAATGGAGCTGCTGAACGTGCCAACCAATCTCTAGAGCAGTATCTTCGTTGTTTCGTGTCCCACCATCAGAACAATTGGGCTGACCTTCTTCCTTGGGCTGAGTTTGCTCGTAATAATGCTGCTCATGAATCCTCCGCTAACAGCCCTTTCTACGTTGTTTATGGCCGGCATCCCGTGGTTCTTCCAGCTGCATTCTCCTTACAGGGCATGCCAGCTCTGGACGAACATTTGGCTAGTCTACGTAATACTTGGGAGCAGGTTCAGTGTTCTTTGGTGGCCTCAGCTGCTCGCCAGAAGGTTCAGGCAGACAAGCATCGCAGGGCGGCTCCTTCCTATGCTGTGGGAGACCGGGTTTGGCTTTCTACTCGCAATATTCGTCTTCGCGTGCCTTCTATGAAGTTGGCCCCTCGTTTTATTGGTCCTTTTCGTATCTTGCATGTGGTTAATCCTGTCTCGTATGCATTGGATCTTCCTAAAAATTTACACATTCCTAACGTGTTTCATACCTCCTTGTTAAAACCCCTCCTGTGCAACCGTTATACTCGGCATGTCCCTCCTCCTCCTCCGGTTTCTGTGGAGGGCCATGAGGAGTTTGAAGTGGCGGCTGTAATTGACTCTCGTTTGCTTCGGGGTCGCCTCCAATATCTGGTACATTGGAAGGGCTATGGGTCTGAGGAACGCAGTTGGATTTCCGCTGACGCTGTTCACGCTCCTCGCCTTGTGCGTTCTTTCCACGCTCGTTTTCCTGCCAGGCCTGCTCCTCCCCGCCCGGTGGGCGTGTCTTCAGGGGGGGGTACTGTAGCGGTACTTACCCTCTCCAGGGGCCGGCCGGGGTCCTCTCTTCTCGCCGCGCGCGGTCCTGCTCCTGCACGAGCCGCGCGCGGCTCAGCCTACAATAAGATCAGTCAGGCGGGCAGTGACCGCGAGAAGCGGTCACGTGTCCCGCCCGACACTAAGAGCGCGCCGCGCGTCTCGGGCGCGCTCTTAAAGGGACAGTGGGAGACTAAATTAGAATCAGTCTCCCATTGGCCCCTGTCAGGCCACATTCCCCATACACTCACGTTTTGGGGGCGTGGATATGACAGGGGCCAATCAAAGTGAACCTTAGGGTATTTATACTCACCTGTTTCCCTTACTCATTGCCCTATCGTGGTTTCTGTCCAGTTTCCCTTTAGTGCTTGTATCGTTCAGTTGGTTTTTTGGTGCTTGACCTTGGCTTTGTCCCTGACTCCGCTCTCTCTTTATCCTTGCTCGCTTATCCGCTGTTTTGTCCTCTGTGTACCAGTCCTCGGCTTGTTCTACGTTTCGCTGTCTCTCTGTTCCCTTGACCTCGGCTTGTTCTAGACTCTGTCTTGCTTATTCTCGTCAAGTCCGGCCATTCTAAGGTCCGGTAAGACGAACCCTGGTTTCTTGTCTCCTGACTATCTGTACTATTCCTGCGTGTTGGGGTATATTACCGTGACACCTTTTGACTCGGCTTGTCTCTCGCTTACCTGCTCTCTCGTTCCCTTGACCTCGGCTTTTCTATGACCATTCTTTGCCTACTCCTTACGTTAGTCCGGCCATTCTAAGGTCCGGTATACGTACCCATCTCCTGTTTGCATTCTGTGTGTTGGATCCCTGTCACGATCCTGACATTACGACAGGGCCAATGGATCCTGCAGGTGGGAACTCTCAGGTCGGTTCTCCTGACTCTAGATTTGAGGCCATGGACCATAGAATGGATCAGATGGCCCTAGCTTTGCTATCTCGTCCTAATAATCAGTCAGAGGAGATGCGTACTCCCTCTATCTCCCCTGTAAGTACAGGCCTAGAGGTAGCCACAGTGGGTGCTTCTTCTCGTGTCACTTCCCCTCTACGCTATGGCGGCTCTCCTGATACTTTTTGAGGCTTTTTAAACCAGATAGGTATTAATTTTGAGTTACAACCTTGCGCCTACCCTACAGACAGGGCGAAGGTTGGATTTATAATCACGTTACTTATTGACAAGGCACTCAGATGGGCTAACCCTCTGTGGGAAAATGATAACCCGTTAGTCTATAATTATAATGCTTTTGTTGCTGCATTTAGGAAGACTTTTGATTCCCCAGGAAGAAAGGCCAATGCAGCTAGACTACTGTTACGACAGCATAACCGAACCCTCGTGGATTATGCGTTAGAGTTCAGAACCTTGGCGGCAGAAGTCAAATGGAATGAACAGGCTTATATGGACGTATTTTTGAACGGGTTATCTGATGAGATTCTAGATGAGGTTGCCACAAGAGAACTTCCAGAAAATTTGGAGGATTTGATTTCATTTATTTCCCGAATAGATGAACGTATGAGATAGAGGCAGAATACTCGGGATAGAATCCGTAGACCTTCCATAAGACTAGCCCCCTCATTTCAGAATTCTGATTCTACAACTTTAGCTCTTCCAGAACCTATTCAAATAGGAACCACTCGGCTCTCAGAAGATGAGAGACAGTACAGGAGAAGGGAGGGTCTTTGTATGTATTGTGGATTAAGAGGTCACCTACGCCTAAATTGCCCTAACCGGCCGGGAAATGCTCGCACCTAAGTTTCTCAAGAGGTCAGGCCTTGGGTGTTTCTATCTTGTCCTCTATATATGATTATAAAGACCATAGGCTTCTTATACCTGTCTCTTTAGCTTGGGAAATGGGAGTAATACATGCTATGGCTTTGATAGATTCCGGAGCAGCTGAAAGCTTTATTGATCAAGCCTTTGCCACTAACCACTCTATCCCATCTCAACTAAGAGATATACCCTTGGCCGTTGAGGCCATAGATGGTAGACCATTATCAGAACCTGTTATTTTTCGTGAAACCATACCAGTTAAATTAACCATTGGTATCCTACACGAAGAAAGAATGTCCCTCATGCTTATCTCATCTCCTTCAGTTCCAGTGGTCTTGGGGTATCCATGGCTTAAGAAGCATAACCCTGCCATTGACTGGGAACTGGGTGAGATAGTATCTTGGGGTCAGGCTTGCCAGAGAGTATGTTTACAGAAAGTCTCACCAGTTTGCGTAGTTGATGCTCCTGTTAACTCTTCCCAATCTACAGATTTACAGATACCGTCTCAGTACCTGGATTTGAAGGCAGTATTTGACCAAAAGAAGGCTGATACTTTACCTCCTCATAGGTCTTTCGACTGTAATATTAGACTCTTGCCTGGTACTATGCCTCCGAGGGGTACGGTATATCCTTTATCCACTAAGGAAAACGTAGTCCTAGAGGAATATATACGTGAAAACTGTCAAGGTGGCGGTCCCATGCCCGGGACCCAGACACTGTCCGGGCGGCGGAGCAGGACCGAGACCCAGTATGCCTGATGTTCAGAGTAGGAGTCACAGTGTGGAGGTGGATTAGCAGGGTCTGGTGCAGGGTAACCGCACGCCCCCTGGTGTTGAGCACCAGCGTTTGTCCAGCCACATACCAAGACCCTGAATCAGCTTATGTGGATAACAGGAACTAGGAGCTTGGAAATTAAGCAGACCTCCCAGGAGCTTAATAGGGAGGCTCTGCAGCAAGATAGTATCCAGTACTAGAAACAAGGCAAGGCAAGACACCAAACATGGAAACAAGACAGAACTAGTAGAACCCAGAACCAGAGAAGGATAGTAAGCTAAACCCAGAACATATACACAAGACATGAGGAAAACATGAACATAACATGGCATGACTAGACAGGACTGTACATGGGCTGGGTATACAAACTAAAACAAGACAAGATAACATAAGTAAAACAAGAGGAGAAATAACTAAGTAATACATATGGAAATCATGGGGATTTAGTCACACTATATGATCATACATTGCATAAGCCTGCCAACAACGCCAATGTACCCCATATCTGGCAGGTCCTACACTGCCTAATGTATGCTAAAGTAACCACAGATTCAGAACACATATATAGCACTTACCTGCAAGAAAGGGCAGAAGCTTTGAGCAGCTGCCTGCAGGAACTCTGACACATAATGAAAGCTGGAAACATATGGGTGTTGCAAATAAAACATTTAAAGGAAACCTGGAGACTGGGAAATCCAGGGACGAACTATAGGAATGAACCCAGAAATCCCAGCATAAAGAAAACCAGACATAGAATAGAAAACCAAAAACCAAGAAAACTAAGCAAGAATAGCAAAAGGAGTACTGGATACCAGAAGCCATTGCCAGACATCTTCACAGAACAGAGCAGGACGTGACAAAAACCTAGACAAAGGATTTATTAGGAGGTCTTCATCTCCGGCTGGGGCCGGTTTCTTCTTTGTGGATAAAAAAAGATGGCACTCTGCGGCCTTGCATTGATTATCGGGGCTTGAATAAGATAACAATTAGGAATGCTTATCCTCTTCCCCTGATTACTGAGCTATTTGATAGACTCAAAGGCTCCAAGATTTTTACCAAGTTAGATTTGAGGGGAGCTTATAACTTGGTAAGAATTCAGCAGGGAGACGAATGGAAAACGGCCTTCAATACCCGTTACGGCCACTATGAGTACACGGTAATGCCCTTCGGGCTTTGCAATGCACCAACAGTATTCCAGGATCTAATTAATGAGGTTCTTAGGGAATTTCAGCATGAATGCGTTATAGTATATTTGGATGATATACTAATACATTCCAAAGAGATTGAGACTCACCACAGACAAGTCAGAAGGGTATTGCGCAAACTTTTACAACATGGATTGTATTGCAAATTGGAAAAATGTAGCTTCGACCAATCTCAGATAAACTTTCTTGGTTACGTTATTTCTGGAGACGGGTTTATGATGGACCCGATTAAACTTCAATCGATTTTAGATTGGCCATTGCCCAGGGGACTCAAGGCCATTCAGAGGTTTATCGGATTCTCCAATTATTATAGGCGCTTCATTAAAGGTTACTCTTCTGTTATTGCTCCTATTACTAATATGACTAAACAGGGTGCTGATACCAAAACATGGTCTACGGAGGCTCTCTCTGCTTTCAAAGCCTCAGCGCCGATATTGGTTCATCCTGACACCTCGTTGCCTTTTTTACTCGAGGTAGACGCCTCGGAGTCAGGTATAGGCGCAGTCTTGTCCCAAAGGCAAGGTTTGGATAAACCGTTACATCCATGTGGGTTTTTTTCTAAAAAATTATCTGGGACTGAAAGTAGATATGACATTGGAGACAGGGAACTGTTAGCCGTCATTATGGCTAAAGGAATGGAGACATTTGTTGGAAGGGACTTCACACCCGGTTACTATTTTGACGGATCACAAGAATTTGTCCTATATAGGGGAGGCCAAGCGATTGTCCGCCAGGCAAGCTCGTTGGTCTTTGTTCCTTACTTATTTCAATTACGTGCTCACATATAGACCAGGTTCTAAGAACTCCAAGGCAGATGCGTTGTCCCGCCAACATGAACCTTCTACTGTGACAGAAACTGCTTTGTCTTCTATCGTTCCCAAGTGTAATATTATTTCCAACACGAGTGTCAGGATACACTCACCGTTGCTTGCTGAGATTGAGAAAGTACAACATCTAGCTCCTAAACCTGTTCCTGGGGCTCGGTACTTTGTTCCTCCTGAGTTCCAAGTGGAACTGCTGCGTTGCTTTCATGACAGTAAAGTTGCTGGGCATCTCGGCATACGCAAAACTTATTCTCTAATTTCCAAAGACTTCTGGTGGTCTTCTTTACGTAAGGATATAAGGGATTTTGTCAGGGCATGTGATGTTTGTATGAAGACTAAGCAACCTCATACGCTCCCATGTGGGTTTTTGCAACCCTTAGAAATTCCCGAGAAACCATGGACCTGTTTGGCTATGGACTTCATTGTCGATTTGCCTGTTTCTAAGAAACATACTGTTATTCTAACGGTGATTGACAGGTTTACTGAGATGGCTCATTTTGTACCCTTGCCTAAACTGCCCTCTTCTCCCGAATCGGCTGAAATATTCACGAAGGAGATTTTTCGTTTACATGGTATTCCTTCTGAAATCGTTTCTGATTTGTTTCCCGGTTTTGGAAGTCCTTCTGTTCTCAGTTGGGTATCAAATTGAATTTCTCCTCTGCCTATCATCCCCAGTCCAACGGAGCAGCCGAGCGCACCAACCAAAAGATTGAACAATATTTACGTTGTTTTGTTTCTGAACACCAGGACGATTGGGTCGGTCTGATTCCTTGGGCGGAGTTTGCGCACAACAATCTCGTTTGTGAGTCTACTCACAAGCAGTGGCGTACACACAACCCATGGGGCCCCGGTGCAAAAACTGATCTGTGGGCCCCCCCACCAGCTTACTGTGCGCGGGCTGGGGCCGCAACACATGGCGGGCGGGCACCTGGTCGCAGGGCTGCGACCCGTGCGACCGCGGTATGTACGCCAGTGCATGCATAAACACATACACTTAAAGGACCACTACAGACACCCAGATCAAATCAGCTCAATGAAGTGGTCTGGGTGCCAGGTCTCTCTAGTTTTAACCCTGCAGCTGAAAACAGCAGTTTCAGAGAAACTGATATGTTTCACTGAGGGTTAATCCATCTCTAGTGGCTGTCTCATTGACAGCCGCTAGAGGATTTTCTGCGATTCTCACTGTGAAAATCACAGTGAGAAGACGCTGAACGTCCATAGGAAAGCATTGAGTAATGCTTTCCTATATAGGCGGTTTGAATGCGCGCGTGGCTCTTGCCACGCACGTGCATTCGGAGCTGAGAGGCGGATCGGGACGGAGAGATCCCCAGCGCCAAGGGAGCCCGGCGCTGGAGAAAGGTAAGTGCTTTAGACACACACACACACACACACTCTCATGAACAGACGCACACATTTACTGACAGACACACACTCAGTGACAGACGCACACAAACATACTCAGTAACAGACTCACACACTAACACTCTAAAACTAACACACTCACTAACACACTCACTAACACACTCACTAACACACTCACTAACACACTCACTAACACACACTCACTAACACACACTCACTAACACACTCACTCACTAACACACACACAAACTAACACAAACTAACACTAACACACTCACTAACACTCACTAACACTAACACACTCACTAACACACTCACTAACACTAACACACTCACTAACACACTCACTAACACACTCACTAACACACTCACTCACACACTCACTAACACTCTCACTCACACTCTCACTAACACACTCACTAACACACACACTAACACACTCACATTAACACACTCACTAACACTCACTAACACTCTCACTAACACACTCACTCACTACCACTCTCACTAACACACTCACTAACACACACACACACACTCACTAACACACTCACTAACACTAACACACTCACTAACACACACTCACTAAACACACACACACGTTTTTTCTGTTTTTTTTTTTTTTTAATTTAATCCCCCCAGCCTCCTTACCTGTGTGAGAGCTGGGGGGATTCCCTGGGGTCCAGTGGTGTTGCTGGTCACCCGGCTGGTGGGCGCGCGAGGGAGCACTGTCCCCTGGGTGCTCCCTCTTCAGCTCCCTTGCGCGCCGCGTACTGATACCGGAGCCGGAAGATGACGTCATCTTCCGGCTCCGGTTTCAGTGCGGTGCGCGAGGGAGCTGAAGAAGGAGCACCCAGGGGACAGTGCTCCCTCGCGCGCCCGCCAGCCGGGTGACAGCAGGGCCAGCCTCGGGGGGCCCGGAGGTGGCCGGCTCCTGGGCCCCCCAGCAGAAGAGGCTGGCCCTGTGGGTACATACCGGGTCGCAGGGGCGGCCGGGCCCCCTGGTGGGCCGGGCCCGGTCGCAGCCGCGACCCCTGCGACCCTGGTATGTACGCCACTGCTCACAAGCCATCTTAGTAAACCTGTCATAGCTTGGTTGCTTCATCTAAGTGTTGCTTCTAAGTGTGTGTGGTTGGAGATATTCTGGAGAGTTTTACAGAAGCTTCAACTGTCTAAGATTTGTGCTAAGAGTTTGCTTTTTTACTGTTACAGGTAAGATTCATCTGTAGGAAAAGGTTACTGATTGCACAAGGTTTGATTTCCTGTTGGTAATTATAATGCATTTGATTTGATTAGTTAGCTACTTGCTATTGATTGCTGTTTAAATTAGCTATTGTTTGCAAATAAGCAGAGGCCTACCCAGGTGTTAAACATTCCTAGTGGGTGGTGATTTTAGGAGTATATAAGGGTTGTTGTAATTAGCTTGGCTAATATAGCTTGGTTGCTTCATCTAAGTGTTGCTTCTAAGTGTGTGTGGTTGGAGATATTTTGGAGAGTGTTGCTTCTAAGTGTGTGTGGTTGGAGATATTCTGGAGAGTGCTGCTTCTAAGTGTGTGTGGTTGGAGATATTTTGGAGAGTGCTGCTTCTAAGTGTGTGTGGTTGGAGATATTCTGGAGATAACCTGGAGGTAATCTGAGGTATTCAGGAGGATAAATAAAAAGTTAAGATTTATTTGATTTAAATTACTCACCTCATTGGAATGGCAGACTTAGTTCAATGTAATAGTTGCTATGCATTTGTTTCACGTTCCACTTTTTGGAAGTTTGGTTGTTTTCTAACCTGTAGACAGTTCTCTATCTTGCGGCAGGAGATTGTATTTTTAAAGTCTGAGATTTGTAAATTATCTGGTAAACAAACTCAGGCTGGAACTGCTGCAAAGCCACTGCCGCAGAGACATAATAGAAATGGCAGACGGATCACTGTAGGATCTGGTAGACTTAGAGTTGTGGATAAAAGGCATATTTCACAGTCTGTTGCTCTACATAATTCATTTTCTGCACTTTCAGAGTGTAATGGTGTTATGGAGACAGGCACTGAGGCTAGTGGTGTTGTGGGGAGAGGCACTGAGGCTAGTGGTATTGTGGACAGAAGCACTGAGGCTAGTGGTGTTGTGGAGAAAGGCACTGAGGCAAGTGGTGTTGTGGAGAGAGGCACTGCGGCTAGTGGTGTTGTGCAGAGAGGCACTGAGGCTAGTGGTGTTGTGCAGAGAGGCACTGAGGCTAGTGATGTTGTGGAGAGATGCACGGAGGCTAGTGGTGTTGTGGAGAGAGGCACTGAGGCTAGTGGTGTTGTGGAGAGAGGCACTGAGGCTAGTGGTGTTGTGCAGAGAGGCACTGAGGCTAGTGGTGTTGTGGAGAGAGGCACTGTGGCTAGTGGTGTTGTGGAGAGAGGCACTGAGGCTAGTGATGTTGTGGAGAGAGGCTTGGAGACTATGGTGAGGCCTAATAGAAAGCAGTTGTTGTTGGGGGATTCCATCATAAGAGGTGTGGAGATGGACAATGGTGGTCTTGTGAGGTGTCTTCCCGGAGCTACTGCTCACCGAGACAGGAGACGCAGGGCTCGAGTCCTGCAGGAACGCATGGGAACGGCGTTCCTGCACTTTTTCCAAAGCAGGAACGCCGTTCCCATTACCAGTCCTGCAGGACTTGCCCTGCTACCTGCATACAGGGGCCTTCACACGCTGTGTTCCTCTCCAGCACTAACTCCTGCGAGACCCGCGGCTGTAAGAGCGTTGCCACGGTAACTCCGCACAGGCGAGTCTCGCGAGAGTTAGTGCTGGAGAGGAACACAGCGTGTGAAGGCCCCTGTATGCAGCGGCTGCTTCCCTCCACCGGACCACCAGGCGATCTCCCCCCTCCCTGACAAGGTAAGAAGCAGGGAGGGGGGAATAAAACAAAAAAAAACTAAACCCATAAAGCAAAAAAATAAATGCTTCCCCCATCATCCAGCACACACACACACACACACACACACACACATATCATCCAGCACACACACACACACACATACACATATCATCCAGCACACACACACATAATCCAGCACACACACACACACACACATAATCCAGCACACACACACACACACACTTTATCCAGCACACACACACACTTCATCCAGCACACACACACACACACATCATCCAGCACACACACACACACACAATCCAGCACACACACACACAATCCAGCACACACACACACACATCATCCAGCACACACACACACAATCCAGCACACACACACACACACATCATCCAGCACACACACACACACACACACATCATCCAGCACACACACACACACACATCATCCAGCACACACACACACACATTATCCAGCGCACACAGACACACATCATCCAGCACACACACACACACTTCATCCAGCACACACACACACTTCATCCAGTTCACACACACTTCATCCAGCACACACACACACACATCATCCAGCACACACACACACATCATCCAGCACACACACACACATTGCATTCATTATACACAATCTGCACTTACTACAAACACACTACATTCATTATACACACTCTGCACTCACTACAAACACACTAAAGTCACTGTACACACTGCACTCACTACACACACTACATTCACCATACACACTCTGCATTCATTATACACAGTCTGCATTCACTACACACTCACTACATACACTGCATTCATTATACACATTGCATTCATTATACACACTGCACTCACTACAAACACACTACATTCACTATACACACTCTGCATTCATTATACACACTCTGCACTTACTACAAACACACTACATTCACTACACACACTGCATTCATTATACACACTCTGCACTCACTACAAACACACTAAAGTCACTGTACACACTGCACTCACTACACACACTACATTCACTATACACACTCTGCATTCATTATACACACTCTGCATTCACAACACACTCACTACATACACTGCATTCATTATACACATTGCATTCATTATACACACTGCAGTCACTACACACTACATTCACTATACACACTCTGCATTCACTACAAACACACTACATACACTGCATTCATTATACACACTCTGCACTCACTACAAATACACTGCATTCATTATACACACCTTGCACTCACTACAAACACACTGCATTCATTATACACACTCTGCACTCACTACAAACACACTACTTTCATTATACACACTCTGCACTCACTACAAACACACTTCATTCACTATACACACTTTGCACTCACTACACACTACATTCATTATACACACACACTTCATCCAGCACACACACACACACACACACACACACATCATCATCATCCAGCGCACACACACACACACATAATCCAGCACACACAGACATAATCCAGCACACACACACATAATCCAGCACACACACACACACATCATCCAGCACACACACTTCATCCAGCACACACACACACACCATCATCATCCAGCACACACACACATAATCCAGCACACACACACACATCATCCAGCACACACGCACACACACACACACACACACACACACACACACATCATCCAGCACACACACACACATCATCCAGCACACACACACACTTCATTCAGCACACACTTCACACTACATTCACTATACACACTCTGCATTCATTATACACACTCTGCATTCACTACACACTCACTACATACACTGCATTCATTATACACATTGCATTCATTATACACACTGCACTCACTACACACTACATTCACTATACACACTCTGCATTCACTACAAACACTGCATTCATTATACACACTCTGCACTCACTACAAATACGCTGCATTCATTATACACACCTTGCACTCACTACAAACACACTGCATTCATTATACACACTCTGCACTCACTACAAACACACTACTTTCATTATACACACTCTGCACTCACTACAAACACACTTCATTCACTATACACACTTTGCACTCACTACACACTACATTCATTATACACACTGCACTCACTACACACACTACATTCATTATGCACATTCTGCACTCACTACAAAAACACTACATTTATTATACACACTGCACTCACTACAAACACTTCATTATACACACTCTGCTCTCACCACAAACACACTACATTTACTATACACAATCTGCACTCACTACAAACACACTGCATTCATTATACACACACTGCACTCACAACAAACACACTACATTCATTATACACAATCTGCACTCACTGCAAACACACTAAATTTATTATACACACTGCACTCATTACAAACACACTACATTCATTATACACACTGCACTCATTACAAACACACTACATTCATTATACACACTGCACTTACTACAAACACACTACATTCATTATCCATACTCTGCATTCACTACATTCATTATACACACCCTACACTGCACTATATGCATAGGAGTGTAATTTTATTTTTTTAAGGCCCCCCCCCCTAAAAAAAAATTAAAAAAAATTACACTCCTATGCATATAGTGCAGTGCGGAAATCTTGGGTGAGTTCCCACACTTTTTTCCCCAGGACTTGACCCCTGAGGAGACGTATTTGTAATATTGTTAAGCGAGCAAAGCAGGAAGGGGAATTGGATGTACTTGTCCATCTAGGGACAAATAACTTGGCTTGCAATGAGGTTTCAGAGGTTAAGGAAGTTTTTTGTGTTTTTGCCAATGATATACGGCAGGTTGCTTTCACACTGTCATTCTCTGAAGTTCTGCCTGTGCATAACACTCAGAACGACAGGCGGATGCGCAGAGACGGCTCTAGACTTTTTGAGGCCTTAGGCGAAAATCAAATATGAGGCCCCCCCCCCCCCCGCCACGTGCGCTAAAAATAAAAAATAAGCAGCCGATATTAAAATTAACTGTATAAATTGCATATTTTAAGGCAAACATTAATAAACCTCATAATCTCACTATTCACAAACTTATTTTTGTTATTACATTATTCTACAAAATACCTATACACAAACATTGGGAATAGATAAAAGGTTTGTGGCTGACTACTTAGTTATTCTTGTTGATGTCTCCTAAAACTGAAATAAAGTTGTCAACAGTGTATTAAAAGAACACTACAGTATCAGGAGCACAAATGTGTATTCCTGACCCTATCGTGTTTAACTATTTAGCCCCCAGCCCCCCAATGTAGTAAAAACGTACCTAATTTCTAGAGCTGCACAAGTCCGCCAGCGCTGGATCCACCCAATTGGCTAACATAATCTAAACTGATGATCTCAGTCAATCACAATGCTTTCCCATAGGAAAGCATCGGATTGGCTGAGATCTTCAATTTTGATGTCAGCTAATGAGTCAATACTATACTATAATACTATACTGTAATTATAACATATTACATATTATCATAATATTATTGTTAATATTAACATATTAACAATTAATATATTATTAAAGGGACACTCCAGGCACCCAGAAGACTTCTGCTCATTGGATTGGTCTGGGTGCCAACTCCCACTACTCTTAACCCTGCAAGTGTAATTATTGCAGTTTTTTATAAACTGCAATAATTACCTTGCAGGGTTAACTCCACCTCTAGTGGCTGTCTACTAGACAGCCACTAGAGGTGACTTCCTCCTTCATAGCACAGATTATCTGTGCTAGAGCGTCGCTGGACATCCTCACGCTGCGTGAGGACCTCCAGCGTCGCTCATTTCCTCATAGGAAAGCATTGAAAATATTTTTCAATGCTTTCCTATGGGGAGCGCTAATGCGCATGCGCATTAGGTCTCCTCGGCCGGTGTGCAGAATCAGTCTCGCCCAACGGCCAACGGAGACAGTAGGAGGAGCGGCGCGGAGGAGGAGACAGCGACGAGGGACATCGTCACTGCCTCAGGTAAGTGACTGAAGGGGTTTTCACCGGGTATTGGGGGGTGGGAGGGAGAGGGTATTGGGGGGTATTGGGGGGTGGGAAGGAGAGGGTACCTCCAGTGCCAGGAAAACTGATTGTTTTCCTGGCACTGGAGTTTTCCTTTAATGATAATAATTAATATAATTATGATAATATATTATAATTATAGCAAATAATATAATTATTATATTATTAATAATATTTAATATTGTTAAGTAATATTGTCATGATATACTACCATTATTCTGTGGAAAGATGGGGGGGCGGGGGGGGGGGGTACAGCTCTCCTGCTTTTTTTCTCCTGCTTTATTTTCCTTTGCTCTCCTTCCCTTCCCCTTTAATTTATTTTCCATGTGTTCTCTTTCCCTTCCCCTTTAATTTATTTTTAATGTGCTCTCTTTCCCTTCAATTTATTTTCCATGTGCTCTCCTTCCCTTCCCCTTTAACTTATTTTCCTCTGCTCTCCTTCCCTTCCCGTTTAATTAATTTTCCATGTGCTGTCTTTCCCTTCAATTTGTTTTCCATGTGCTCTCCTTCCCTTCCCCTTTTATTTATTTTCCTTTGCTCTTCCCCTTTTATTTATCTTTCTTTTATCTTCCCCTTTTATTTATTTTCCTCTTCTCTTCCACTTTTATTTATTTTCCTTTTCTCTTCCCCTTTTATTTATTTTCCTTTGCTCTTCCCCTTTTATTTATCTTTCTTTTCTCTTCCCCTTTTATTTATTTTCCTTTTCTCTTCCCCTTTTATTTATTTTCCCTTTCTCTTCCCCTTTTATTTATTTTCCTTTGCTCTTCCCCTTTTATTTATTTTCCTTTTCTCTTCCCCTTTTATTTATCTTTCTTTTCTCTTCCCCTTTTATTTATTTTCCTTTTCTCTTCCCCTTTTATTTATTTCCCTTTGCTCTTCCCTTTTATTTATTTTCCTTTGCTCTTCCCCTTTTATTTATTTTCCTTTTCTCTTCCCTTTTATTTATTTTCCTTTGCTCTCCTTACCTTTTTCTTTCTTTTCCTCTGCTCTCCTGAGTCCTTCCGTTATCTCCATTTTCTCTCTTCTCCTCTGCTCTCTTTACTTCAGCAGCAGCTACTCTATTCTCTTCTTCTTGGTACCGCAGGCGGGGGAATGCAGGGAGGGGTTACGTCATGACGTCGTCGCATCGTGACGTCATCGGCATCGCGGATTGGCCGATTACCAGGAAGTGTGCAGGAGGAGGGGAGGGGACTCACTCCTGCACGGATGAAACCCATGTGAGAGGGTTTCAACTTGTAATAGCGCCGGGCCGGCGGCAATCTTGATGCGGCCGACTGCTGGCATTAAAGTATTTAATAATATTAATTTTTTTACTGGGAAAGAAAGCTCTGCATCGGCTCTCTAATTACACGGTTTAGGCGGCCACGAGGCCCCTTCTAGCGCGAGGCCTTAGGCGGCCGCCTAAACCGCCTAATTAGAGAGCCGCCTCTGCGGATGCGTATTAGGGACTTTAACTTGTGGCTTGGTGAATGGTGTCGGGAGCAAGGATTTGGCTTTATTTCTCATGGTAGCTCTGTTTGGAATGGAAATAAACTGTACAAAAAATATGGTTTGCATCTTTCTCAAAAGGGAACAAATGTTCTCAGTGAGCAGTTCAGAGGTTTTGCTAGGATGTATTTAAACTAGGAGGGGGGGGGGGGGCAAAAGGGTGATAAAACATAAATCCAATTGTCCCCCAAAACAAGGACAGAAGGTGCCTGTAGCAAGTGTGTTAAAAAATGATAAGCTTAGAGTCAAGTCTACAAATGCTCGCAGTTTAGGGAATAAGATCCATGAACTTGTGGCAATAATGGCAACTGATAGTGTAGATTTAGTCGCTGTTACTGAGACATGGTCTAATGAGAAAAATGACTGGGACATAGCAATACCAGGGTACTCTTTATATAGAAAAGACAGGGAAGGCAGGAAAGAGGGAGGGGTGGCCCTGTATGTGAAGGATAGCATAAAATCTAGCCTAATGAAAGTTAGTGAGGTGAACATAGAGTCCATTTGGGTTACATTAGAATTTGGTAATCACACAGTAATTTGTGTAGGTGTGATTTATAGGCCCCCAGGACAAATTGAAGAGTTAGATAATATACTAGTTGAGGAAATAGCTAAAATGACAATGAAGGGGGAAGTTATCATCATGGGTGACTTTAATCTTCCTGATGTGAATTGGAAAACAAAAATAGCTGCTTGTGCCAGGAGCACACATATTCTAAACTCCCTACTGGGATTGTCTCTAAAACAAGTCATTGAGGAGCCAACTCGTAAAGAGGCCATACTAGATTTAGTGTTAACAAATGGAGATTTGGTATCCGATATTACTGTAGGTGAAAGTTTAGGATCCAGTGATCATCAGTTAGTGTGGTTTAATATAAGAACAGTGACTGAGTCACACCACACAAAAACAAAAGTTTTAGACTTTAGAAAAACAGACTTTTCTAAAATTAGAATATGTGTAAAGAAGTCATTATCAGACTGGAGCAATTTAAATGGTGTCCAAGAGAAATGGGATTATCTAAAAGTTGCACTGCTGAAGGCAACAGAAAATTGCATTAGGCTTGTCAGTAAAAGTAAAAAAATTCAACTCTGGTACTCCGCAGATGTGGCCAAAATAGTAAAAAACTAAAAGTTAGCATTTAGTAATTATAAAAAAAAACAGAGTGAGGAAGACAGAATGATCTATAAGATTAGGCAGAAAGAGGCTAAGCAAGTTATAAGAGCTTCCAAATCACACACAGAAGAGAAAATAGCACAGTCAGTAAAAAAGGGGGACAAAACTTTTTTTAGATACATAAATGAGAAAAGAAAAGTAAAACAAGGATTAGTTAGATTAAAGACAAAAGAAGGAAGGTATGTAGAAGATGATAAAGGTCTTGCTGACTGCCTCAATTAATATTTTTGTTCGGTATTTACAGATGAAAATGAAGGAGAGGGACCTCAGTTAAGAAAAAGGATAAATTAGTTATTTATTACACGTGAGTTTACAGAGGAAGAGGTTCTATTTCAACTGTCAAAAGTACAGACAAATAAGTAATGGGACCTGATGGAATACACCCAAAGCTATTAAAAGAGCTTAGTGGTGTACTAGCAAAACCATTAACAGATTTATTTAACCAATCATTGATAACAGGAGAAGTCCCAGAAGATTGGAAGTTGGCGAATGTTGTGCCCATTCACAAGAAAGGTAATAGGGAGGAGTCGGACAACTATAGGCCAGTAAGCCTTACTTCAGTAGTGGGGAAAGTGATGGAAACCATGTTAAAGGATAGGATTGTTGAACATCTAAAACCACATGGATTTCAAGATCAGAGACAACATGGGTTTACTTCATGGAGATCATGCCAAACTAATCTTATTGATTTTTTTGATTTGGTAACTAAAATTATAGATCAGGGTGGTGCAGTAGACATTGCTTACCTAGATTTCAGTAAGGCTTTTGACACTGTTGCACATAGAAGGCTTATCAATAAACTGCAATCTTTAAGTTTGGATTCCAATATTGTTGAATGGGTGAGGCAGTGGCTGAGTGACAGGCAACAGAGGGTTGTAGTCAATGGAGTATATTCGAAGCTTGGGCTTGTCACCAGTG
Source organism: Pelobates fuscus (assembly GCF_036172605.1). Classification (NCBI taxonomy): domain Eukaryota; kingdom Metazoa; phylum Chordata; class Amphibia; order Anura; family Pelobatidae; genus Pelobates; species Pelobates fuscus. The sequence continues at coordinate 169,191,143 of NC_086323.1, forward strand.
GGGTACCTCAGGGATCTGAACTTGGACCCATTCTCTTTAATATTTTTATTAGTGATATTGCAGAAGGTCTTGATGGTAAGGTGTCTTTTTGCTGATGATACTAAGATATGTAACAGGGTTGATGTTCCAGGAGGGATAAGCCAAATGGCTAATGATTTAGGTAAACTAGAAAAATGGTCAGAGTTGTGGCAACTGACATTTAATGTGGAAAAGTGCAAGATAATGCATCTTGGACGTAAAAACCCAAGGGCAGAGTACAGAATATTTGATAGAGTCCTAACCTCAACATCTGAGGAAAGGGATTTAGGGGTGATTATTTCTGATGACTTAAAGGTAGGCAGACAATGTAACAGAGCAGCAGGAAATGCTAGCAGAATGCTTGGTTGTATAGGGAGAGGTATTAGCAGTAGAAAGAGGGAAGTGCTCATGCCATTGTACAGAACACTGGTGAGACCTCACTTGGAGTATTGTACGCAGTACTGGAGACCATATATTCAGAAGGATATTGATACATTAGAGAGAGTTCAGAGAAGGGCTACTAAACTGGTTCATGGATTGCAGGATAAAACTTACCAGGAAAGGTTAAAGGATCTTAACATGTATAGCTTGGAGGAAAGACGAGACAGGGGGGATATCATAGAAACATTTAAATACATAAAGGGAATCAACACAGTAAAGGAGGAGACTATATTTAAAAGAAGAGAAACTACCACAACAAGAGGACATAGTCTAAAATTAGAGGGACAAAGGTTTAAAAATAATACCAGGAAGTATTACTTTACTGAGAGGGTAGTGGATGCATGGAATAGCCTTCCAGCTGAAGTGGTAGAGGTTAACACAGTAAAGGAGTTTAAGCATGCGTGGGATAGGCATAAGGCTATCCTAGCTATAAGATAAGGCCAGGGACTAATGAAAGTATTTAGAAAATTGGGCAGATTAGATGGGCCGAATGGTTCTTATCTGCCGTCACATTCTATGTTTCTATGTTTACTCGTACTAGCCCCTTTTTCTTGAATTATGGCTTTCATCCTACCATTCTTCCGTCGGTTTCCCCTTCCCAAGGGGTTCCGTCGGTTGATGTTCATGTTGCCGATCTGAGAAAGTTGTGGGATCAGACTCAACAAATTCTTCTTCAGAATTCCGTGGTGTTCAAACGGCACGCTGACAAACGTAGACGGGTTGCTCCGGTTTTTGCCCCGGGTGATAAGGTGTGGTTGAGTACCAGAAACATCCGCTTGAAGGTTCCTTCCATGAAATTTGCTCCTCGCTACATAGGCCCTTACAAGGTCCTGAGTCGGATTAACCCGGTTGCGTATCGTCTTGCCCTTCCTCATGCCCTGCGCATCCCTAACTATTTTTATGTCTCTTTGTTGAAGCCTCTTGTTTGTAACAGATTTTCCTCCACTGTGTCCTCCCCTCCTTCGGTCCAAGTTGAGGGTCAGGAGGAATATGAAATCAAATCCATTCTTTATTCTCGTATTTCTCGGGGGAAATTGCAATATCTTGTTGACTGGAAGGGGTATGGGCCTGAAGTAAGGTCTTGGGTGGTCCGTGAAAATGTGCATGCCCCTCGTCTCCTTTGGGCATTTCATGCTCGTTTTCCGTCTCGCCCCGGTTCCTTCCGCCCGGTGGGCGTTTCTGAGAGGGGGGGGGTACTGTCATGTTACCTATGGTGTCTACCTCAGAGGAGGCTAGACACCTAGACGTCCGTCCTCAGAAGGGGACTGGCACGCCCGATCTCGTCAGTCTCCCCGGCCGTTTACACGCCGGCCGCGATAGCTCCGCCTCCTTTTATGATGCGGCGCTCATTAGCCGACGTCATGACGTCAATCACATCCCGACCCGCCAGAAACCGTGAATCTGGACTTGTTGGGGGCGGGGCCAACAATTAAAGAGCCAAGGTATAAAAGAGTGTTATTTGTAATGATTCATTGCCCTGTTGTGGTTCTAGCTAGTCTGGCCACTCAGTGCTCTTATTTCTATTGTCTTTTGGTTTTTGATTCGGCTTTGTAGTTTCGACCCTGCTTACCTCTCTTATCCTTTTGACTCGGCTTGTCTCTCGCTTACCTGCTCTCTCGTTCCCTTGACCTCGGCTTGTCTCTGACCATTCTTTGCCTACTCCTTGCGTTAGTCCGGCCATTCTAAGGTCCGGTATACGTACCTATCTCCAGGGCCAGATTAAGAGCCCAGTGGGCCTGGTGCTGACAATTATGATGGGCCTAAGTACAAAACCTTATTGACCAAAAACACTAAAACAGCCCTACCTCCCAAGCGTCATGTATCTGATGGAGATGGTGCTGGAGGGAAACTCATAGGATGCAGCTATGAGAAAACACAAAGGGGGCATGTCTGTGTCCCCATGTCTTCCAGTCCCGTAGTGTTTGTGTCCCCATGTCTCCCAGTGTCCCCATGTCACTAGGACACTAGGGGACATTGAGAGAAATTGGGACACTGGGAGACATGGGGACATTGAGATACTAGGGTAAACTGGGGGACCTGGGGACACTGAGACACTTGTGGACACTGGGAGACATGGGGACACTGGGAGACATGGAGCACTGAGACACTGTGATACATAGGGGAAACTGTGATATATAGGGGACCCTGGAGACTTGATAAAGACCTGGGTACAGGTAAAAATGTTGCGGTATCCAATAAACCTGCTTAAATGTATCACAGTGAGTGCCTGAGATTTTTTTTCTTTTATACTAGGGGACACTGAGACACTTGGGGGCACTGTGAAACATAGGGACACTTTGAGACTAGGGGACTCTGGAAGACTAAGGGCACTGAGACACTAAGAACACTGAGACACTAAGGACACTGAGAGACACCAGGGACACTGAGACACTCTGATACATAAGGGGCACTGTGATACATAGGGGACACTGAAGACTTGATAAAGACCTGGATACAGGTCGAAACATTGCGGTGTCCAATAAACCTGCTTAAATCTATCACAGTGAGTGCCTGAGATTTTTCTTTTATACTAGGGGACACTGGGAGACATGGGGACACTGGGAGACTAGGAAACACAGACACTAGGGACACTGGCACACTACGGACTCTGAGACACCAGGGACACAGGGAGACATGGGGATACTGAGATACTCAGAACACTGGCTGGGAGACATTGGGAAACTGGGAGTGCCCCATGTCTCCCAGGTCTCAAAGTTGCCCAGTGTCCCCATGTCGCCCAGTGCCCCCTAGTGTTTGTATCCCCATATCTCCCAGTGTCCCTTAGAGTCTGTGTCCCCATGTTTCACAGTGTCCCCATGCCACTAGGATGCTAGGGGACACTTAGAGGCATTGACACACTGTGAGACATGGGGACACTGAGACTCTAGGGGACACTGGGAGATACATGGGGACACTGAGAGCCTAAGGGACTCTGGGAGACTAGGGACACTGGGAGACATGCGTACACTGAGCGACACCAAGGAGCACTGGGAGACATGGGGACACTGAGACACTAGGGACATTGACTGGGAGACATGGGGACACTGAGAGACTAGGGGCCACTGGGAGACATGGGGCTACTGTGTCCCTAGGGTCTCAGGGTCCCCATGTTCCCCAGTGTCCCTATGTCTCCCATTGTCCCAAAGTCTCAGTGTCCCCAAGTCTCTCACGGTCCCCATGTCTCACAGTTTACCCTAGTGTCTCAGTGGCCCCAGGTCTCCATCTGCCCCCTAGTGTCTCAGTGTCACCAAGTGTCCCTATGTGTCCACAAGTGTCTCACTGTCCCCTAGCGTCTGTTTCCCTATGTCTCCATGCAGCCTTTCCCCCCATCCCTCACTTACCTGAGCTTTTGCTGTCTTTGCAGGCTCAGAGCTGCTTTCTGGACTCTCTGTGCAGAGCTGCTCCCCTGCGGATCAGTGAGTAGAGAGAGGTAGAGAGGGAGATGCTGTAACTTCTTATCCCTGTCTCTCTCCACTCAAACAGCGACCCCCTACTGGCCGGCACTGGTATTGCAGAATAATCTCTGTTTATACTGAGACTGACATTTGTATTGCCGATATTACTGCAATACCAGCACTGGCTAGGCAGCCTCAAATACCTGCCTGAGAAATACTTCTGAGAAATATCTGGCAACCCTAAGAAATACCTGGCAACCCTAAGAGTAGTGTGTGTAAAAAAAAAAAAAAAAAATTTTTTTTAATCAATGGGCCTATTCTATGGGCTTGGGCCTGGAGCTGCAGCTCCATCAGCCCCTATGTTAATCCGGCCCTGCCTATCTCCTGTTTGCATTCTGTGTGTTGGATCCCTGTCACGATCCTGACATATATAGACTCTGACATAGTCTGTCCAGGTTACTTCGCCTTTTACACTATACACATTTTGTATGGATGTGGGAGAATATGGCTTTATTATTACAAAAAGGGTGGACATATATCTGCAGGAATATAATTACCGAAATGGATACCCCACCCTCCTGGATCCCAGGGTGCAACCTGGCCTGAGGTTAGATGTTGATTTAATTTGCTTTTTTAAAATGATTAATATTTATTATATGTATTCTCTTACTCCAGCTCTCTCCCTTTCAGGATCATCCTCTACTTATAGAACCCCCCTTTTTTGTGACAGTTAAGGTGGACCATTTATATTTATGTCTGTTATGAATTGATTAGGAGATTATATTAGGTCAAATATACTTTTGTATTGATGTTATTATATATACTTTTATTGTTGTTTTTTGCACATATATTCTTAGGCATTTCTGGTGTTTGTTAGATTCTTATACATATTGAGAATTGTAATTCATTTATTCTCTATATTACAAGCATCATGGCCCCTGTTACATCTTATTTTTATTGCTTTTATGACACTTTCGTATTTGGAACGTGATTGCATTCCACTGAATATAAGAAGGCTGCAGAGAAAGTGAAAGCATGCATATGCGCCCTCCATGGCGTCCATCCGACTAGGAACCACAAAACATGCGCTCTGTGACACTGTATGAATACAATTGGCATGCATGCGCCCTTCATGACGTCCATCCGACTAGGAATTTTGCCCCGGCGCCTGGAATTTAAAGCCATTTAGCTAAAGCGGCAGGATTGGGGAACAATGGAGCCTGTAGGTCGCACTTAAGGAGCATGGAGACGGCCAGCTCAAGGGATCGTGCAGACGGCCACCCTGAGGAGCGTGGAGGCAGCAGCCGGCAGGATGGGGCAGCGTGCGAGGGAGCAGTAATCTTCCTGTAGATGCTCTCTGCTCCCTTGTGCTGTATAGTGATTCCGGGAGCCGGAATATGACGTAATTCTGACCCAGCATCACTACAGGGAGCAGAGAGGAGCCACAGGTAGATTACTACTTCCTTGCACGCAGGATGTATGTGTGTGTGTCTCTCTGTCAGTGTGTGTGTGCCTGTCTGTCAGTGTGTGTGTCTCTGTCAGTGTGTGTGCATGTCTGTCAGTGTGTGTGCATGTCTGTCAGTGTGTCTCAGTCAGTGTGTGTGTTTCTCTGTCAGTGTGTGTGTGTGTGTCTCTGTCAGTGTGTGTCTCTGTTAGTGTGTTTGTGTGTCTGTCTGTCTGTCAGAGTGTTTCTGTGTGTCTGTATCAGAGAGTGTGTCTTTCTGTGTCTGTTTAGGTACCTGCATCCTTCCGATCATGAGAGAGGTGTTTTTACTCACCTTCTTTCCCACGTCATGCCGGTTTTGCTGCGGCTTGCCCTGACTTAATGTCTGAGATAATCAATCTGTAAGATCTCAGCTAAATCAATTCTTTCCTATAGGAAAGCATATGGAGGATATATCACATGTTCTCTATGGATAACATTCAGCACCTCCATGCAGTGCGTGGAGACGCTGAACAAAGGTGCTGCAGCACTGACACAGGACTCTCTAGTGGCCGTCTGAAGATGCAGCATTTATATTGAAAAGGCTACAGGGACAGGCCATAGGTACCAGAACAACTAAGCTGTAATGGTTCTGGTGACTATAGTGTCCCTTTCAGAATTGTATATTTCTCGTAAATTAACTACTGAGATTGACACGTCTATATATGAGTTAAATTTCTCCTTATGCTGATATTAAATCTCGCACTGTAAGTGGAATCTGCTGGTTTTGCTGAAGTTTCTGAAATGTTGACATTTCAAAAGAATTTCGACTCAAACACAGCTCATCAAACTCAAACATGGCAGAATATGTTGAAAGTTAAAACTCAAGAAGACATCAAGGAGAATGTCTAATGAGAATTTATTTAAATCGAGGAATCTGTCCAATATTTAACTTGTTATAGTTAATGACATTTACTCTGTATATTTCAGTTCTGGATTTGTTTGAATTTTAATGTTGCATAAAAATATCCTAGATTTATATTTTTATGCCAAGTAAAGTCAAATATCTCTACCAATGGGGTCATGCGAAGTCAATGTTTTTTCACCTTTGGAGGAATTAATATTTAAAGGGTCACTGCAAACACCATAACAACTTTGCATGATTGGAACGCTGATGGTACTGAGAACACTATGTGCTATGAGAGTTACTTAGACGTAAAGTGAACCTGTTACACACTTTTAAAGATAACCTAAAACAGCCACACATACATCATATAACATAGAGATACATGATGTATCCAGTGTAACATTTGGAGATACACTCAACTTATCTCCGATCCAGCACCACCATTTCCACGTGGGTGTTACTCATGCTTCGTGGATGTTACTCTTTTATACCTTTGTTCTACCTGCAGACTTCTATGATTTTTCCTGCTTGCCAACTCTTCCCTAAACAGGTCGAATCTACTCTGTAACGCTGACGTGCTGACTTTGTTGTCAGCATCCTGATATATGAACAGAGTGACGTCAGTTACTCCGTTCCTATACCACCTTGACAGCATTAGCAGCATTGGCTATGGAGTTACCATAGAAACCGCTGCACATGCACAGTGGTTGCTATGTTTGGTAATCAGAAGGACCACCTGTGGGAGATCTTTTCTGTTCCCTCTTTTAAGTCAATTCTTGTGTATAGAGTCTATGCCAAATAATTTTCTAAAAAGTTGAAAAAATACCTATTTTTAAACAGTTCCCCCCCCCCCCCTGAATATATACATTTGTTATCAAATCTGCTAGCACATTGTGTACATGAAATTATATGCTCTAAAAAAAGCACAAGTTGTAGGTACCACGACAGGTAGCCTTTAATTGCTTCATTGATAACACAGTTCACCAGGGTTGTCAATCAACTCTCTGTCTCTGTCTCAAGCTGTCTCATATCAATATTGTCCTGGGGAACCAGTGATGCAGGCTAAGTGTAAACGATAGAAGCAACTGTGTTACTTTTATCAGTTTACACAGCAGTTTCAATTGTCCTATGTGATAAGGTGGTCCTGCTCATGGGGGGGAAACTTCTTAGACTCCACACCATTAAGCATTATCAATACCAACAGATTGTAGGTGTTTTTAGCTAAAACAAAAAGTCAGGTTTCATTGGGTCCATCCATGCGTTTAACATTTGCATAGTGACTGTTACTGACAGCTGTCTCCAGTGGTACTGACCACCACTTAGTATTTACCATTTTGCAAATTGGACATTTGTCATAGCAGATCCACGGGACATTATAAAAGGTACATTGCACTTATAATGGGCATGTTGTCTTTAGTGTTTTCATATATCAGTTTTTATATGTCACAGGGCCATGTAGAGCTTAAAAGTGCTTAAATATAAAATAAATGCATTTTCATTATAGGATGTGTGTTGGGTTTGCATCATTAATGTATTTTCCTGTTTACCCTTAAATGAGACAGGTGTAATCTCTAGTCAGATAACAACAATTGCTCATTTTTACTATCTCTCTGGAAACCAGGTGCTACTTAGCATTTAGTGACTTCTATCAATCTCTATGGGAGATGTTAAAACTTCCAGGCTGACACTACCAGTCATTACATGTAAGTTTTATTGCGTAGCAACAGCTGGTATTCAGTAACAGCTGCTTTATGATTCATAAATTATGTCAAGTATAGAAACAGACCCAAGGTTTGGCAGTATTGATACATTCCATCTATACGTTGAAAGGTAAATTTTTTTTCCCAATGACTTCCATAGATGTTATGCTTTTGGCATAGCCGTATTTACAAAGATGGAGGACAAGAGCAGCTCGTTCCCGCAGACTGGGAATAGAATGATGGTATGTACATCTTTTGGAGGTAGTGGGGTTACATGTGAATCATATTGCAGGAGGAGAAATTATCTTCAGGAAAGTATAGCGGTAGATCTGTGCATCTATTGGTGCATATAGAAACACCATTCATAGATTACATTTTTGTTTATCTAGAAAAGAACTTGTCACCCAAATGATATGTCAGCCAGGCTGTCTTCAGAAATGATGAAAACAAAAAGGATTCCCTTTGGGGTTAAGTACACCAGCTTCAGAGGCCCCTTTGGAGGTGAACACAGGTATACAACATAAAACAGAAAGGTTGGAGTGTACTATTGGGGATACTTGGTTCTAGTGATTTTATACAGTGTAATACTTGACTTTTATTCTCATTGTTAAAAATAGCATATTACCCTTTAGAATAGTACATATTTACATAAATCTATGATAACAAGAAAAAGGAAAAAGATAATGATGATGATAATAATAATAAAAAAAAAAGTAATGAAAAAGAAGAAAAAGTGAAAAAACTTGGAAATCGCCTAAATGTCACTACAAGGTAGAGAACATTTTGGTAACTCATATAACCATTTGTGGAAAAAGTGAGTAAGCACTAGTCCCCTAGTTTAATAAGTTATATTCTAATTGTACTGCTGTCGTGGTTTCATCCTGATGGTAATCCGAGAGTGCGTTCCTGATCTTAATGTTCTGGTATTTGACTTTGGCTTAGTTTTGACTTCCCTGAATTCTGGTATCCTTGACATTTGCCTTTCCATCATCGTTGTGTCTGATTCTGTGTTCCTGACTTCGGCAAGTATTTTGACTATTCTTGGATACGTTAAGTCCGGCCATAATAGGACACATGGAGGGCTGGGTGCTAATGGGACACGTGGGGAGGCTGTTGAGACATATGGGAGGGCTAATAAGACATACAGGGCTTGGAGGGGGCTAATGGGATTCATGGAGGGCTGGGTGGGGGTATAGGGACACATGGAGGACTGGGGGGCTAATGGGACACATGGGAGGGCTAATGAGACACATACAAGGCTGGGAGGGAGCTAATGGGACAAATGGGGGCTAATGAGATGCATGGAGAGGCTACAGGGCTAATAGGATAAATGGAGGGGCGGGGGAGTTAAAAGACACACGGAGAGTCTGTGAAGAAAAAGACACGGAGGGGTCTGGGGAGAAAGAAAATACGAACAAAAGACACACAGAGGGTCTGGGGAAGGGGAGAATGAGACACACACAGAGGAGCTGTAGGGAAAGAGACTCACAGAGGTGCTACGGCCTGGGAAAGAGACTAACAGAAGAGCTGGGGAAGGGGAGAAATAGACAAAGGGGCTGGGGCTAAGAGACACATGAAAGGGACTTGGGGGAGAATAGATACAAACAAATTGCATCTTCACTTGTTTCTCCTGCTCCCCCTGTAATTTAGAGTTGACCGGTGAGAGAAAGACTTCATATAAAAGGGACACTATAGTCACCAGTTTAATATAGTGGTTCTGGTGTCTACAGCCTGTCCCTGGAGGCTGAGCACTGTAAATGCTACCTTTTCAGAGAAAAGGCAGTGTTCACATTGCTGCTTGGGAACATCTCTAGTGACAGTCACTCAGATGGCCACTAGAGCTGCTTCCTACTCCAGTGCTACACAGTATCCACTCTCTGCATGGCGAATGCTGAACGCTCCCCATAGAGATGCATTGATGCAATGCATCTCTATGAGGAGATGTTGATTGTTGTGGTGAAGCACAGCGTTATGACACACATGCGCAATACCCTCCCAATGCTTTCCTATGGGAATTAAATTGGCGTTGACTGAGATCATCAAGATGTCAGCCAAAGTGAAGAGCACACTCTTGTTACTTCAAAATTAGCAAAATAAGGGGGGCGGAGCCGGCGCCCAAACGAGCTGTATGTGTCTCGGAGCTGCTCCGCAAGATGGCCCGACAAAACACCGACCAACAGCTGAACTACCCGCGATCCAGACCCACGCAGGTGGCTGCCCGCCCCCCGACACTATGGGGAAAAAGAACAAAAAGCTGCGACCGGGGTCGCAAGATATAGGCGCTTATATGCGCACAGCCGTGCGGCCCGCACCTGCCAAGATGGCGCCGGCATCTGAATACACGCTGTCCTCGGAAGAGGACAGCAGCACAACCGACCTCTCCCCTATACCGCGGCAGCGATCGGGGCAAGCAGCGACTACAGCACTGGAAGATTCGACCCCAGCCACAAAGGCAGACATCAAAGCCCTGGTGGCAGAGATCCAAGCCATGTTCAAGGCAGATCTGGCGCCAATTAAAGAGGCCGTCTCCACCCTAACCACACGCATGGACACAGTGGAAGAGAATATGACAGGCCACAAGCTGGCACAGTCAGCCACAGATGCAGCCCTTGGTGCCCTGCAGAAACAGTGCGCCGACCATCAGGCTCAGCTTGCTAACCTAGAGGACAAAGCCAGGTCACGCAACCTAAGGATCAAGAGAGTGCTGGAAACCGTTGCAGAAGCAGAACTCCCTCACTACTGCAGGAGGCTCCTTGCCACCCTCCTCATGCCCAAACAGTCTAAACAGCTGGTGGTGGACTCCTGCTTCAGGCTCAACAAGGTGACCAATGCAACCCAAGAGGTACCCAGGGATGTACTGCTCAAAATGGTGCGGTACTCTGACCGGGGTGTTATTATGGGAGCAGTGAGAGACACCCCCACAGTATCATTTGAGGGAGCACAACTAGCTTTTTTCCGGGCCTTCTCCAGACATACTCTATCCTGGCGGAGATCTCTCAAGCCTATTACCCAGCTTCTCCAAGAGAAATCCATAACCTACAAATGGGGACCCCGCCGATTACTCGCTGACAAAGCGGGGAAGACCCACACAATATCGCACCCTAGTGAGGCGACAACCTTCCTGCAAGCCCTTGGCCTGAAAGCGACAATGACGCCGATGACAGACCACCCGGCTTGGAACATAGCCAACATCACCCCATTTGTGCCCAGAGGGGAAGCACCTATGGCAGTGGAACTGCCACCTTGAACTTGGGAACTGAACTTACCTATACATCATCTTACACAAGATGTTCTTTACACAGTTCTATAACTGTCGTTTTTTATTAATGTTGAATAATATTTATTTATAATGCCAATGTTGTTCAGTTACCGGCTCCGTAAGCCTTAGATGTAGCTCTAACTTCAAGATACCAAGTTCCCCCCACCCCCGCAGCACACGGTTATTAAGCGAAACCACTGTGCAAAATCAGCAGACCCCAGACTACACAGCGCACTGAGCGAACACTCAGACCCAGATTAGAGAAGCTCAACACCTATACACACCATAAATAGGCGCCCTACTAAAGCTCACATGTCAAGGCGCAAAGCAAATTGGCCATAAGACGCATGCGGCCCGACTCCAGCACCCCACAAACCACACGTCCTAGGACCACCCATAGGGGAGCATGGGTGCATAAGCCCCTAAAATATAAAAAACGGAGTAGACCCAGCTTGGTGACGACTGTATGCAAGTAATGTTAATATGTTTAACCTGTTGCTCACCGAAATATGTTATGTTATATCATATGCAAAAACTTGCAAAAATAAAGAATTGAAATTAGCAAAATAACGTCTTTTTTTACTGCTGTGCAATAGCATACATTCACAATTTCAGTCCGTTTACAAAACTTTCCTTAATATGTCATGGTTGTACTGAAACATTAATTATATGCAAATGCGCGTCTGCTTACAACAAATCCGCTCTTTTGTTTATTTTGAAGCCATATGAGTGCTTTCTTTCACATTTGGGTGATAGTTTGCAGTTTTAAGGTTTTTTTCCCCGCTTTAATTTCAGCACACTATGCTGGCGCGATGCATTATGGGGCTGGTATAGAATTTATTTCCAGGGCTGCTTTTCATTCCCAGTCCAGCCCTGAATACCACTGACAAACCCCCCTGCTGCCAGTCATACAATTCCAGTGCACACACACCTGCACAGGTACTTACAGACAGGCATACACACACACAACTCCTAAACACACAAAACTCAAGACATACAACTCCTGCACACACACAAACAACTTGAAAGACAAACAAACACATGCTCCTATACTTATGGAATAAAAGGGAATTATGACAGAATATTTCCGTCATGTGACCTTAAGGGATTAACACACAACCCCCAAAAATTTGAATGCGTGGTAAAATATTTGCTATTCACGTTTCCAGTAACCTTTCTGTTGGGAAAATGTGCTCATTTTTGAATAAATCAAAGATGAATGCACGACATGCAGCCGTCAACCATCTTGATTTGCTCATTGTTATATTGCAATATCACATCATAAAGACACCTGTATAAACTGCAATCTTATGCTATTAAATTTCCGAGTTTATTTGAACCTCAAAAAAAAATGATCGTGATCTGAAATTTGCTGTGAATACTGAAAGACTTCATGATATTGGTTCATGGAAATAATAGACTTGCACCTGCTATTTCCCCTGTTCTATAAATGTTGTTTTCATGCCTTTGCCTCAATGCAGAGATACTTTGCTAAAGATCTAATAAAAGGCTATCAGGGACATATTATACATCTTGCAACTCTAGAAATCATAATATTTGATGCATTGACTTCTGAGTGTTCTAATTTTATTTTACTACCCTCCTCCATTTGCAATAAAAATTGTAATTAGCAACATTAGGCCCCAAGTTATTTCCAGTCAAGAACAACCGTTCGAAGGTAATAACATTTGCTTTGCAATATAGGACATCATGTTTCAACTTGCGCTGATTAAAGACCTTCTAAAATAAAGCACAGATCACATTATGCTAAAGAGATGCTTATGAATATGAATGAAGGCTACGGTTTGCATTTTTACAAAACCATTCAAACATATTTATTTATTTTATTTGCCAAGAAGAATGCACTGAGATTTTCCTTTAAGTACACATGTGAGATATTTGCGAGCTTACATATTTTAAACAGAGATATACAAAGGAAATAATGAAACATTACTGGTTATTACAGTTCATATACATGTGAAATTAAAAAGGCATGTTTAAAATGTCACCACCAAATAAGGTTGCCCTTCTCTGTATGTCTGAAGCTTCATTAAAAAGGTTGCAATTAACATTACCACTACAAGTGGTTTGTAAAAAAGCAACCACCAGAATATGAGTATTTTGGCTGACCTAGAATGTAATGTTTAAATGTATTTTTGTTTGAATAAGCATCCATCATTTTATGAAAAAAAAAGTACTTGAATGTGTTTGCCATTGTATATAAGTGTATGTGCTCAGACTGTGTATCAGGCAGAGAATGTGCGTTTGTGAGTGTATATGTATGTACATGTATCAGTGATTGTATCTGGAATGCATGTCTTTGTATCTCTGTGTCTGTGAGCATATGTATCAGTGTGTGTGTGTGTGTGTGTGTGTGTGAGCTGCTTATGTAGTATGCTATGTGGAGTCTACTCTTCGTCTTGATATGTGGATTGTGTTTATAGTGAGGTTGTACAGTGTGTGTGAGATGTGACTGTGTGAGTATGAGGGCTATTGTGTGTGTGGGTGTGACTGTCTGTGGGGTGTTGCCTGTGTATAAGTGTGACTGTGTGTTTATGACGGTGAGTGTGACTGGGTGACTGTGGCAATGTGTGGGGGTGAGCGTGACAGGGTAAAATTGTGACAGGATATCTATGGTGGTGAGTGGAAAAGGGTGACTGATGTGTGATTTGGGGCTGTTTATGTGTGTCAGGTGAGTTGAGAGGGTATAACTTGTTTGGGGAAGCTGTGTTTATCTGTCCAGCCTACTTTACACAGATCATTTTTTCTTAATTTACCATTGCTGCCTTCTGCCCCTCCTGCCGTTTTGCAGGGATGGGGGTAATTTGTATTTAAATTAAAAGGGTAATCCAGACTTGGACCCCGTGCTCACTGTGCCTAGAGGGGTATCAGCTGCACCTCACTGACGAGGCCCAAAGAAGGCTAAAACATTTGTCTGGGGTCGTTGTATCTATTGTGCAAAGACAACTTGCTGGCATTTAGGTTCTGGACTGAAAGGCACGCTACTGAGTTTCTCTTAGCTTTTGTCTGTTCTCAGTATCCTAACATTCTTTTTTTTTGTTGCAATTTTTAATTTCCCTGAAGATACAGTATTCCCTGGCAGTCCAGGTCTGGCAGGCAGGTCTGCGCGTACAGCTGGTTGCAAACTCTTCTCAATACTTTCTTCCAGTGGTTGAATGGGAGGAAGTATCTGCAAAGATATGCACCCATCCGGAGGTGCAAACCTGCTCAGGAATCAAAAAAGGGCTAAGCAGAGAACTCTGTAGATCACCCCACAGACCCATGCATCTGGTGGGAGTCACAGTAGAGCCGTCTGAAATTGTATCACCAGCACTACTGTCAACACAGCAATTGCATATGAAATCGAAATTAAGTTATTATGGTGATGGAAGTTCCAGGCCCAAGCCATGGAATAGGCCCATTGATTTAAAAAAAAAAAAAAACACTTTTTACACACTACTCTTAGGGTTGCCAGGTATTTCTCAGGTTTTTCTTAGGGTTGTCAGGTATTTCTCAGAATATTTATCAGGTATTTGAGGCTGCTTAGCCGGTGCCGGTATTGCAGTGATATCAGCAATACAAATGTTAGTCTCAGTATAAACTGAGATTAGATGCAATACTGGCACCAGCGCTGTGTGTGTGTGTGTAGAGAGGCAGGGATAGGAAGTTACAGCATCTCCCTTTCTGTCTCTTTCTACTCACTGATCCGCGGGGGGGCAGCTCTGCCCAGAGAGTCCAAACAGCAGCTCCCAGCCTGCAGAGACCGCCACAACTCAGGTAAGTGAGGGATAGGGGAAAGGCTGCAGGGAGACATGGGGACACAGACACTAGGGGGCACTGAGACACTAGGGGACACTGGAAGACATCGGGACACTTGAGAACACTGAGACACTAGGGGGCACTGGGAGACCTGGGGACACTTGGTGACACTGAGAAACTAGGGGGTACTTGGAGACCTGGGGACACTGAGACACTACGGGAAACTGTGAGACATGGAGACCGTGAGAGACTTGGGGACACTGAGACATTGGGACACTGGGAAACATGGGGACACTGAGACAATAGGGACACAGTGGCCCCATGTCTCCCAGTGGTCCCATGTCTCCCAGTGGCCCCTAGTCTCTCAGTGTCCCCATGTATCCTAGGGTCTGTGTCCCCATGTCTCACAGTGTTCCAGTGTTTCTAAGTGTCCCCTAGTACCCTAGTGACATGGTGACACTGGGAGAAATGGGGACACAGACTCTAAGGGGCACTGAGAGACATGGGGACATGGGGACACTGGGGGACATAGTGAGACATAGGGACACTGGTCGACTTTGAGACCTGGGAGACATGGAGCACTCCCAGTGTTTCCCAGCCAGTGTCCCTAGTATCTCAGTGTCCCCATGTGTCCCTGGTGTCTCTCAGTGTCCGTAGTGTGCCAGGGTCCCTAGTGTTTCAGTGTTTTCTAGTCTCCCAGTGTCTCAGTGTTCCAATGTCTCCCAGTGTCTGTGTCCCCTAGTATAAAATAAAAAATCTCAGGCACTCACTGTGATAGATTTAAGCAGGTTTATTGGACACCGCAACGTTTTGACCTGTACCCAGGTCTTTATCGAGTCTTTAGTGTCTCCTATATATCACAGTGTCCCATATGTATCACAGTGTCCCTGGTGTCTCTCAGTGTCCGTAGTGTCTCAGTGTCCTTAGTGTCTCAGTGTCCCCATGTCTCACAGTGCCTCCATGGGCCAGTGGGAAGATCAAAGACTGTTACAGGCGGCCGCCGGCTGGGGAGGGAGGGAGGAGAGTCCCAGCTGAGTTTTAACCAGCAGCTCCGCCGGGTCCTCTCGTGAGGTCTGAGCGTTGTCGCGGTTACCATGGCAACGCGCAGATCTCGCGAGAGTGAACTCTCACCACTGGACCACCAGGGAAGGAAGCATGGCTCCCCCTCCCAGGCAGAACTGCTCCCCCCCCCCTCCCAGGCAGAACGCCCAACCCTCCCAGGCAGGGGATATAATTTTTTTTTAATTATTAATAAAATAATTTTATTAAATAAATTAATAATTTTAATTTAAATAAAAAATACATTCACACTAACAGCCCCCTCACACACACAGCACCCTCAGACACACACAGCACCCCCAGACACACACAGCACCCAGACAAACAGCACCCAGACACACACAGCACCCCCAGACACACACAGCACCCAGACACACACATCACCCTCACTCACACACAGCACTCTCAAACAGACAGCACCCTCGTTCACACACACAGCACACTCCCACACATATACAGCACACACACACACACACATATATATATATATAAGTAACCCTCAGTGAGTTAACAGACAAAGAAAATTAGAAACCTAGAATGTGACGGCAGATTAAAACACCCTCACACACAGCACACCTCTTACATACACACATACTGCGCCCCTCACACATACAATACGTCCAAATATATATATACATACACACTACAGCACCCCTCACACTGCACCACTACACACATTACGCTCCAGATACACGCTAGATCCCTTACCCTATATGCACTCTTAATCCTCTACACACACACGCAATCTGCTATACACACTCTGGGTCCTTTACAAACGAGATCTCCTACACACACACTGCACCACCTACACACTACATTCCTTGTCAGCAAACACATACAACATTCTCTAAACACACCCTCTCTACAACCCCTACGCACACTACGTCACCTATACACACACACTCGCTACATCCCCTATAACACTATGCCCCCTATACACACACTCTCTACAGCCCCTACACTAACACAACACACACTGCATACACTAACACAGCACACTCTGCATACACTGACACAACACACACTGCATACACTAATACAACACACACTGCATACACAAACACACACACTGCATACACTAATACAACACACACTGCATACACTAACACACAGTGCATACACTAATACAATACACACACTGCATTCACTAATACAACATGCACTCTGCATACACTACACACTAACACACTCACTGCATCCACTATACTGACACACACTCTGCATTCGCTACACATTACCACACTCTGCATTCACTACACTAACACACACTCTGCATCCGCTACACACTAACACACTCTGCATTCACTACACTAACACACACTCTGCATCCGCTACACACTAACACACTCTCTGCATTCACTACACATTAACACTCTGCATTCACTACACTAACACAGACTCTGCATCCGCTACACATTAACACACTCTCTGCATTCACTACACATTAACACACTCTCTGCATTCACTACACACTAACACACACTCTGCATCCGCTACACACTAACACACACTCTGCATCCGCTACACACTAACACACTCTCTGCATTCACTACACATTAACACTCTGCATTCACTACACTAACACAGACTCTGCATCCGCTACACATTAACACACTCTCTGCATTCACTACACATTAACACACTCTCTGCATTCACTACACATTAACACACTCTCTGCATTCACTACACATTAACACACTCTCTGCATTCACTACACTAACACACTCTCTGCATTCACTACACTAAGACACTCTCTGCATTCACTACACATTAACACACACTCTGCATTCACTACACATTAACACACACTCTGCATTTATTACACACTAGCACACACTCTGCATTCACTAAACTATGCACACACTCTGGATTCACTACACTAACATACACTCTGCGTCAACTGTACACACAGCATCCACTACACAAACATCCTGTATTCACAGTACACACACTACATCCACCACAAATTGAAACATTCTGCATTCACTATACACAGACACTGTCTAATACACACACTACATCCACTACAGACACTGCCTCCACTAAACACATTTCATCTAGTACATACAAACACTACATCCACTACACAAACACACACTACATCACTGTACACACACTACATCCACTACTCAAACACTCTCTGCATTCACTACACATTAACACTCTGCATTCACTACACTAACACACACTCTGCATCCGCTACACACTAACACACCCTCTGCATTCACTACACATTAACACACACTCTGCATTCACTACACATTAACACACACTCTGCATTCACTACACCTTTACAAACACTCTGCATTCACTGCACTAACACACACACTACATTCATTACACTGACACACTCTGCATTTACTACACACTAACACACACTCTGCATTCATTACACACTAACACACACTCTGCATTCACTAAACTATGCACACACTCTGGATTCACTATACTGACACACACTCTGCATTAACTGTACACACAGCATCCACTACACAAACATCCTGTATTCACAGTACACACACTACATCCACCACACATTGAAACATTCTGCATTCACTATACACAGACACTGTGTCTAATACACACTACATCCACTACAGACACTGCATCCACTAAACACATTTCATCTAGTACATACAAACACTACATCCACTACACAAACACACACTACATCACTGTACACACACTACATCCACTACTCAAACACACTCTGCGTTCACTATACACACTGCATCCGCTACACTAACACTGTAACGGACCGTTTCACTTACAATTTCCAGATGCACAGGCAGCTACGGCAAACACCATTCTCCCGACTGGAACCACACGAACACTGGAACAGCTGAACAAGAAAAGCAGACATCGGCTTACACTCTTGGCAGTCAGCATACAATCCCATTCCCCCAAAGACCGAGACGACACATGCTTTGAGGGTTAAGCAAGAACTCTAGACTGGGACACCCAGTCTGGCTTTTATTTCCAACTCACACATACAGGCCACACCCAGGGGGAGGAATAAAAGAACCAATGACATAGATGTTACCTCCCACACATCCCCTCCCCTTAGTGTGACACATAATCCCATTATGCATACAGAGTAAAATATACTTTTACACAACTTTCATAACTTGAAAACCATACATCACATTCACATAAAAATACATATCCACAATCAATCCATTCAGGGGAACAACATATTAAAAAATGGCATGAATCCGACCAGGGGTTTAAAAGTTACTAAAAGTATCTTTTGGGCCCTGGCTTGCAGCATGGCACAATCTGGCCCAAACAGAAGTAAAACATCCCCCACAATGCATCCCGGCTTCCTCCCTTCTGCCCTGGAGATAATTGGAGAAGTAATCCAATTATCTAGGACTAGAGTCAGACTCCATTAACCACATGGTTGCAAAAAGACAGTAAAAGACATAAAATTACATACTGATACATTTAACACATAAAACACACATTTCTACATATCCCCAGTTTAACTGAACACATAAATACCTACATAATATTTAAGACAGCATTACTGTGATATGTTACATTAGTCCCAAAAGTCCCAATATGTCCATCGCTGATTTTAAAGGGCCAGTAGCAGCAATATAAATTATTACATGCCCAAATATAGTGTTTATAGAGCAATATGTCCATGGGCCGTAGTCGCAGGGCAGGAGGCTAGCAGCCAGGCCTCTCCAGTTCACAGTGGCGAAGCTGGTTTCGCCACATTTCTCCCCTTTGCCAATTAGACTAACAGGGTACCTGACTTTCTGCCGGTCAGTGCCCTGGTTAGTCCAGCAACCCACCCACGAAACAGAAATAACAGAGCAGCCCACCCACACTAACCGGTTACTACATCTGGGTGAGGAAGGATTTTGTCCAAGTTCTGGTGTTTCACCACTGCTGGGTGGGAGACAGGTAGGCTGCCTTGGTGGGTTGCTGAGGGGGCAGAGACCAGCGGTACTCTGTCCTGTTGCCAGCACTACCACGGGAGTAGTCTGGTGGGCGCCTGGTTGCTGGAGACTGGCTGTCTCCCCTTTAGGTGCACAGCTCGACTGCCGGAGGGGGAGACCGACTGTCTCCCCTTTGGATACATCACACTGAGGCTGGGGAACAGGACCGACCGTCCCTATCCCTTGTGCTGTAAGTGCAGAGACTACGGTCCCATCTGCACAGCTGTGGGGCTTAACAGCTCCCCTTGGTGGGTTAGGTTGCCGTGGGAGAGAGGGTGTAACAAGCTCCTCTCTCTGGATGGCAAACTGCCGCTGGGGAGAAAGGATGGCACCTTCTGCTCCCTGGGGTACCCACTGCCGCTGGGGAGGAAGGATGACACCTTCATCTCCCTGGGGTACACACTGTCGCTGGGGAGGGAGGACGCTGCTCTCCTCTCCCTTCGCTTCACACTGCCTTCCTGGCACATCACTTTGCTGCTGGGGAGGAAGGACGACACCTTCATCTCCCTGGGGTACACACTGCCGCTGGGGAGGGAGGACGCTGCTCTCCTCTCCCTTCACTTCACACTGCCTTCCTGGCACATCACTTTGCTGCTGGGGGGCAGGAACAACAACCTCTGCCCCCTGTAACTCAGCCTGCCGCTGGGGAGGATGGACGACACCATCAGCTCCCGGAGATACAATCTGCCGCTGGGGAGGAAGGACGACACCTTCAGCTCCCTGAGATACAATCTGCCGCTGGGGAGGAAGGACGACACCTTCAGCTCCCTGTGATACAATCTGCCGCTGGGGAGGAAGGACGACACCTTTAG